>NC_064894.1:15477812-16102500 GCF_929443795.1 Astur gentilis
AGCTCTAGTGCAAGGGGTCTGGAAAGGGCCTGACAAAGAAAAGTGTGATCTGCAAAAAAGATGTCTGTACTGAGAAAACTTTTTCTGGACAAAAGTTAAATTTCCTTGCCATAAGCTCCCTCTATTCTTAGGGTTATGGTTGGAGTTGAGACAAAGAGCAAACTCAAGGCTACATTGGCAAGAAAAAGATTCTACAATGGAAAGTAAGAGCTGAGGCTGAATGGACAGAATGTTCCTCAGATGAATACAGGACCTGTGATGGGACTGGTGTCTCTGTGCATAAAAGTAAGGAAAGAGAGAAAGGGAAACCCCAGAGGTACAGCTTTAAGGGCTCTAGAAAAGGTCCAGCAAACTAAAAACAACAGGTTGATGCAAGAATTCTGGTATGGAAATAGCTGAGTCTTGGATGGGAGTGGAAATGGTGGCAAAAAGGTCAGAACATTGTAAGGGTAATACTTGTGAGAAAGCTGATACCACCTCAAAGTGCAATGATAGGGGTTAGGTCTAAGAAGAGACCTTATCATTCTCTACAGCTACCTGAAAGGAGGTTGTGGTGAGGTGGGTGCTGGTCTCTTCTGTCAGGTCGCTGGTGATAGGACAAGAGGAAAGGGCCTCAAGTTGCAGCAGGGGAGGTTTAGATTGGATCTTAGGAAAAATTTCTGTACTGAAAGGGTTGTCAGGCACTGGAACAGGCTGCCCAGGGAAGTGGTGGAGTCACCATCCCTGGAGGTATTCAGAAAGCACGTAGACAAGGCACTTCAGGACATAGTTTAGTGGGCATGGTTGACGGTTGGACTTGATGATCTTAAAGGTCTCTTGCAACCTAAATGATCTTATAAGAAAGAGGGAAAACCTAGAGATCTGGTTGGAATAGGGCTACAAAATAAAGCCAAAATAAAGTTGGGGGGGAGTGGGAAAGGGTGAGTAAAAGGAGTTGTAAATTCCCTGAAAATTTTCTCAGCTTGGCCTTGTCTGGGAATATGGATATAAAGTACAGCATGTGCCTAGGTTAGGATTTGGATTAGGATTCCCTTAGGAGTAGGGGAAAGAGAAAGCCTAGAGCTCCAGTTGGACTGGGGCTGCAAACAGGCTGAAAAAAGTGAGGGGAAAGCTGTAAAAAGAATTGTCCACTAAGAACTTATTCATATGGGCCAGGGCACTGGATCTTGGACAAAGGCTCAACTGAGGCCAGGACCAGTGTCAGGTTTTAGGGTATTGGTTATGAAAGGAACAACACCTACAGCTGCGCTTAGGGAGAGGCTGCAGAGGGGTTGACAAAACAAGGCTGCCAAAAGAATTGTCCCCTCAGCACTTCCTCATCCCTGCTGTGGCACTGGGCATTGAGCTAGGATTCAGCAAGGACTAGTCCTGTTATATTTTCTCTCCCCTGTCCAGCTGAGGAGGGGGAATGATAGAATGGCTTTGGTGGGCACCTGCTGTCCAGCCAGGGTCAGCCCACCACAGTCCTACAGGTGGAGCTGGAGTGGGGCTGCAAAGGGGCTGCCCAGGGATGCATAGGTTGCAGAAGGAATTCTCCCCTCACACCTTGTTGATGTGGGTCATGGGGCAAAGGCCTAGGGTTAGGGTTAAGGTTTGTGCTAGAAAAGAGACAAAGCCTTGAGCTGCACTTGCAGTGGGTCTGCAGGTGTATGCTGCATAAAAAATTCCTCCTAGAGAACTTGTTCATCTGAGTCATGGCACTGGATCCTGGCATAAGGTTCATCTTAACTTGGGTGGTTTAGTTTTACAGTTTGTCTCTTTCCTAGCCCTAATCCTAGTATCAGCTGAGCTTTTGCCGAAGATCCCCCAGTTGAAAATATTTTCTGGGACAACTCTTCTGCCAGCCCATACCTTCCTCTGGCAGCCCCTCTGCACCACTCCAACCGCAGCACTAGGCCTTCTCTCTTTCCTAACCATAATCCTAAAGTTTAATCTTGACCTTGGCCTTGCCTGGATCCTATCCCAACACACCAAGCGAGGGCTCAGGTGAACAGATTCCCAGAGGATAATTCTGTTTGCAGCCTATGCCTTCCTCGGTCAGCGCCTTTGCAGCTGCACACCAATTGCATCTCTCTCCCTTTCTGAACCCTTGGACTTGGCCTTTGTCTTGGCTGAGCCCCACCCCGAGAACCAGCGCCATGGCCCGGCTGAAAAAGTTTTCCAGGGGACAAGTCCTTCTGCAGCCTACATCTTTCTTGTGGCAGTCCCTCTGCAGCTGCGCTCCAACTGGATTTCTGTGGTTAAATTTTCTTGAACCCTAAGAATCCCAAGTGATAGGCTGACTGCCCTGACCCCGGTTCCTGCTCCTATCAGAGGCACTACATTCCTGAGAGGAAAATTCAAGTATCAGCTGTTCCTTTTCTTAGAGGATTTTCCAGACTCCTAAACACAGTTATCCCACAGTTTCTCTTTTTCTCTTAAATGTAATTTTATTCCTAAATACAATCCCAACTATAAAATAAGCCTAGATGCTGCCCTCCTTCATCTTACCTAGAAAAGGATTTACTTAAGGGGGAAATCCAGCCTATAGAATTTTTCTTCAGAGAGCCCTTCTCTTGCACCACTCAAGCTGTAGCTCTAGGCTCTTTCTCTCAATCATTAGAGAGCTGTTAAAGGAACTGAGTGGTGCAAAAATAATTGTTTCCTTAGGAATTTTTCATTTTCACTGGCATGTTTTTTCTAAGGTTCATTTTAGGGTTTGGGTTAAGGTTATTTTTGACTGAAAGTCCACAGCAAAGTTTGATTGCATCTGGACAGCAGCTGACAAAGAAACCCATGGAACAAAGGGAACCCAGAGATGAAGTTGTAGTGGGGCCACAACGTATCCTCCACTGTTAAGAGCTGGTGTTACAACTGGAGAATTGCATTGTATTTATTTGTTGTGGTTTAACCCCAGACAGCAACTAAGCACCATGCAGCTGCTCACTCACTTCCCCCCCACCACCCAGTGGAATGGGGGAGAAAATCAGGAAAAGAGGTAACGCTCGTGAGTTGAGATAAGAACAGTTTAATAGAACAGAAAAGAAGAAACTAATAATGATAAAGATAACACTAATAAAATGACAACAGTAATAATACAAGGATTGGAATATACAAACAATGCACAGTGCAATTGCTCATCACCCGCTGATTGACACCCAGTTAGTTCCCGAGAGGTGATCCCCTTGCCCCCACTCCCCCAGTTTATATACTGGGCATGATGTCCCATGGTATGGAATACCCCTTTGGCCAGTTTGGATCAGCTGCCCTGGCTGCGTCCCCTCCCAACTTCTTGTGCCACTCCAGCCTTCTTGCTGACTGGGCATGAGAAGCTGAAAAATCCTTGACTTGGTCTAAACACTACTTAGCAACAACTGAAAACATCAGTGTTATCAACATTCTTCTCATACTGAACTCAAAACATGCACCGTACCAGCTACTAGGAAGACAATTAACTCTATCCCAGCTGAAACCAGGACATTATCTAAGCATATTTCTGAATGGAGACAGTTTCCTCTCCTATGGCCCAGGCTAGGCTTAGGGTACACAGTTAAGGTTAGGTTTGCTGAGGAAAAGAAGCCCAGAGCTTCAGGGGGATGAGGTCTGGAAAGGGACTGCCCAAGGGAACTAGGAGTTCCAAAAAAGAATTCTTTTGGCCAATTTTAAGTGTGGATAAAGTCCATCTGGCCTTTTGTGACACTCAGTTGAGGTGTACGATTTGGTGTTAAGGCTTTGGTTACTGTTGTGAGAAAAGAGAAATACTAGAATGAAACTTTGCAGGCATCTTTTAAAGTTAAGTAAAGACTAATGTGAAAATTCTTTTTTTAGGAATATTGATTCTTTTTGGTTGGAGCATTAGGCCTGTCCGATAGATCAAACTAGAGTTATTGCCAAAGGCTAGGATTGAGAGAAAGAAATTTCAGAATGGCACTTGCAGGGAAACTGGGAATGGACTGCCAAAAGAAACTGAAATTCTCCCATGAGGAACTTTTTGTCATGACTGGGCTGGCATGCTTTTTCTGAGGCTCACCTTGCATTAGGGTTTGCATTGAAAGAAACATAGTAATTTGTTTGAACACCTAAGATGTTTCCATGCATACATTTTTACTAGCCTTAAATAACTTGCAGAGTAATGATGCATTCATGTGCTTGCATGCTACCATCAGTAAGGATTCCTTGTGCTAACCACAAACTCACAGAGTAGGCATATATTCACTTAGGCTAAGTGCAAAAAGCATGGAAGAGAAAGTTACGAGGTCCTTTGTAAAGGAATGGACATTTTTTTTTCCATTTTCCAACACAGAGCAGCAAATACTTCCATCTTGTTAGTATTATTTTGAGAATGAAAAACCTACATGTTCTTGTTTTTTATGATACTGTTATCTTGATCCTCTGTTGCATTATGTGCATGCTCACACACACACAAGTCTGGTCTAGAATTTTCTGATGAGATCTGTAACAACTAAAAGGCCTTAGAACCACCACTGGTGGTTAGAAGCAACTGAATGTGTTTTCAGTGACTTTCAAGGAAATAAAAAAATTCTATATAATTATTCTATGTAATTATTTAATTGTATAATTTCACTTGTGCTCATCATCACAGTATCTATGTGTTTATGTGCGCTATATGCTACTGCAAAGCATCAAATCAACAGCTTTAGGACTGTAAATCTAGCACACACAACATAGCTTATATTTGAGAGAACATAAATATAACTTTTTTGTTGCTTCTGGCTGCATGGGTAATCTTCCATAAACAAATTGCGGATGACTGAGCAATGTTAGCCTGAGCGCGTCTATTTAGGAGGTCTTTTGTAATAAAAACCTCCTTTCTCAGGGAGAGGCTTATGCCTTAGGCTCTCTTCGGTAAGAACCAGAATCTAATTTTCATAACTTGAGGGAGCTCAGATTCTGTTTTTTAGTTTAGTTCATTAAAAGCAACAGAGAACCACATCCAAATATGACCAAATAGGTTAGTGCATTCATACTAGGACTTGATTGAGACCCATCTCACCTTCTTGTCTAGGTATAAGCAAATCACTGTAAGCAAAATAAGGAACGTCTCCGAAAGGCTCTGACATAAATAAGGATGGTTATGGCAGTAACAGTTATGGGAATAATCCTAACAGTATTACACTGACAGGTCATATTTGGGTTGCTTCTTTGGACTAACCTCTTCCCATGAAGCTGACCCAGTTTATGCCTGTGTTGCTTACTGCTTCCTTGAGCATAGCATCCATTTATCAAGTCAGAATTCAGACCGCTGTTTTGCATTCTGCATCAGGCACCACTTGAAACCCTCTTCCACCTTCTGCATGACAATCTTTACAGCTTGAAAGCAATATATTGAGTAAAGTGTATGAGCTCATTTCTTCCCAAGAAATGACTGTTGTTAACCTCCCCATTTAACCTCTTTTCATTATTATTTAAGTATATATGTGTGTCTACAAAATATTTAACATCCTTATATTCAATACTGTGTATATTCATATGACAGCATAATGTATATATGCTCTGCTCCATGTACAAAATAAATCCTATAAAACTGTACAGTATCACTGGGTATCACTAATGATTACAATGAAGATATTACAGAATAAGAAAACGTGATATTTCAGCATTCAGCTAGGTGATATTGAAAAGTTCCTCAGGTTGTTTGCTTATTGCCTAGAGCATAAGACTGAGGCAAACGTAGGTATGTGGTATATTTTGTTGTTCTTCCTGCACAGGAATCCTGAGGATTCTAGTCTGTAAATCTATGCACACCCAGCCATGTGCTAATCACAGAAGCAAGAGTATCAAAATGGAAAGTCTAAACAGATGTTAACAGCTGGAAAAAAGTATCTGTGCCATTTTCAAATACTTGCCTGTTTGGTGTTAATGAGAAGTAGATATATCTCCTGAGACAAATGAAATTTTTAAGAACAAATATGAATTTTAGCAGATGCTGTATTTCATATTTTATAGGTTACAGAGAGTAACTTTCTATTTACATAGATGTGGAGGTAGGTGAGCACGAGTGTTGGCTGAGGGTAATCAAAGTTTAATAGATTTTGCTTACATATCAAGCTCACTCCCTTCTCAGTGCCCTTTCTGGAACATCAAGCAAATAAATTTAATCATCTATTTTATTTTATGTGACTGTATGTGTGTGTGTACATGTGTGGATAAGGGTTCAGACTGGTGCCTATCTACACATTGTTTCCTTTCTTTTTCCCTGAGTGCCGGTAGTGCCATGTAGTATTGTAACACTGGATTGCTACAGAAAAAACTATTTTGGGGCTGTGCTCATTGCACCCAGGGATCCAATTGTCCAGGTCTAAGGCAGTATCTCTAGAAATGCTCTAAAGACGTGATTTAATCACTATGCAGTATGACTGGAAAGAGCTCAAAAGAGGTTTACCCAGGTAGCAAGAATGGTCATGTTTATACTGTACCAGGGTATGAGCTTTTCCTAATTAGAGCTGTAGTTGCTGGATTAAAAGAGATGCTGTTACACTCAAACTCTTGTTATGGGCAAAAGGGAACATTCCATATAAATGAAGATAAGAATGTATTTTTATTCCAATTAAAGTTTTAGTAGTCTAACAGTCTGAATTAGATAATTAATTGTCATGGCCCTCAGTGCATCAACAGGTTTTAATTGCTTTGACCTCTACCCATGCCCATTGGTCCAGGAACTGCAGTTAAGCTCCTTGCCTGAATTATGCTGTAGGTATGTTTGTGCTCAGTTCTGTTCCTGGCCTTTTTTAGGCTTGTTGCTTTGTGTATCTCAGATCATCACTGGACTGAAAATGGGTCTTCTAATTGTCACCATCCCCACACTTCTCAGGTCTATGCCTCTGTCAGAACAGATGCTGCCCCTCTTTGCACTGTTGTTCCTCGCTTGTTTTCTCTTGTGGAGCAGCCCCACTTTTGTTATTTCCTGACTGTACTACATCAATCTTTTTCATAATAGACCTATAATTATTTTAGGCAAAACAAATTTCTAGTATCTAACCCTTTTCTCTGCTGTTATGCTTACCCTTCCAGTGTTACCCCAGATCCTAGAGGAGAGGACTGAGTGAGTGACTGGATGAGTGCTCAGCTGCTGGCTGAGGTTGACCTACCACAGGCAGAAAGGGAAGGTCACACACCCCAAGCACAATACATTGCTACTGTTCTAGTTTCACCATGTGTCTTTAAAAATCTTTCTGGCATTGTTTGTAAGCTGCTGATACCCGAGTACACTTTTCACTAGTCAGACCTGGTTCTACATCAGATTAGCTAGATACTTGGTGAGAGCTAAGAAGAAACGGAGACTTTCTTCCCATCCCAGAAAAACCTTTGCATACTGGGAGGAAAGAATGAGCATGGAATGAGATCCCTGTTTCTGTAGTGCTGATCAGTTTAACCCTTTACATATTCCCTAAGGCTCTTTCTTTGAGGCGATCAATATCCACCTGCCCAATCTGATGCCTGTGGCTTATATCATGCAAAAATAGTCCACAGACATTCTTTAACCCTCCTTCACTTCCAGTACACTTAAACAGGGACAGCTAGAAAAGCCACTGAGTAGTAGTTTTTGTGGTGGAAAAGACTTGTATAGATATGTCTCCAGCCTTTTATAATCCTGACAATGCATCATCTGTTACAGCATAAGCAGCTGCTGAAGAGCCAAGGCACAGAGATGCACCTTACCTTGTATGACAGCAGTAAAAATGAGCATTTTCTACCCAAGCATTGTCTGTTCTGTTTCAGACTAAGATGGCTGAGTGCCCTGTGGTACTCTCCCTCACCTGTGCCTCAAGCTACAGTAAAGAACCGGAGTCTGCTCTGAACCATCATGAAAGCTCTGTTAACATGCCGATATGAACTCTTTCAACACTCGTATGTTAAGTGCATTACTAGGTTTTATAGGATGAAAATAAAAAGTAAGAAGAGAAAAAAATAAGTGCTTTTAAGGAAGACTAGTCTCCAATGGTTATCGACTGAGACATGTTTGAAATCAGTAGTTTAGCACAAACATCTAATATTCACTCACAGATGCTGCCACCTAGAGTCCAACTTTATGACACTATGAAAACAAGGATAATAGAATAATTTTCAAGCAAAATTATTGTAATTGTGTGGCTATTTTAAGAAGTAGAGGAAGATGGAGGTGTTGGTATTTGGTTGGTGGCAAGAAAAGGTGAAAGAGCAGACAAGCAAGTAGCAGGTAATCTTAAAGTTGAATTTTGGAAGTGTCTTCCTTACAAAATCTGTAATGGACAAACTCAGATCTTACACTGAAATGTGGAACGGTGGAACTTAGCATGGGAAAGCAAGTCAGAGCTGCTATTCTGTACATTTATCAGGATACTTTAAAAACATATTTATTTCCAGTTCGATTTCCAGGTCTGCAAAAAAATAGTCAGCAGACTAAGAGATGTTCTAGTTGAGCAGCCTTGCCTTCAATTTTGATGAAAAAGCCTGTCAGTTTTCAAGAAAGTCTTACAGAAAGTATATTTAAGCTTCTCTCTCTCCACAAGTAGAATATTGCAGAAGACAAAATATCCCCATGAGGTAGCCTAACTGGAAATCCAAGGCAGCCTGGAAAAAGAGCTATCCTGCTATGCTTTAGACATTGCAAACAGCAGCAACCCAGTTTCTCAGCTAACCTGAAGGAGCTGGTGGCATTTGCTACAAGATGCCTAATTCAGTGCCTGGACTCTCACACTGTGTGTAATTTGTTTAGAAATGAGCTATGAACTTGGATCTCAATTTGCACAACAGGATATAGTTTGATTAAATGTGTCCAGATGCATTTGTAATGGGATTATAGATTTCAACTAGGAGTAAACAACAATCATTACAAGGTAATACATTTTCATGCATGTTTTAACAAGCTGAATTGGGGCAAGAAATAGGAATATGATGGAAAAGTCTCCCATTTCTTTCTCCCCTCCACAACATTGTTACTGCTTCTTCACACTCAAATACTGGTTTTTTCCAACTTAACATTATTGTTCTTTCCTTTCTCTTTGCTGGTCTGTTGTCAAAGTGACAGCTTCCAGTTCCAGCTCTGAATGTGGCCATGCTCCCAGTAACAGGCTGATCTGTAACTCTTCTGCCTGCTAGTGAATGACAGTAAATAGATCTTTACTATATTCGACTGATGAGCCAGAAGGGTTAAGTCAATTGTCTCCATGCTGTTGGTAGGGGTACTGCTTGACTGAACTAGCCACCACTCCCTTACTTTGGCTTGTGTCTATGCTGCATCATGGAGAACAGGCTTGAGAAGACAGTGTCTGCTCACTGAGCCCCACGATCCTCACAGCTGGTGGTAGCCAAAGAAGAGCCAACTCCCAGTATTTCTTGCTCAATAGGTGATTAAGGCTCACTTACACCTACTCTGTCGGACTGTACCTAAAAGAGTTATTTTGCAGAACCATGAACACTAGGATTCTCTCTTCTCTGGAAAGTTCTAGATCTTGGACTGGTTTGGCCCCCTAGTGTAAAATTGAGGGTTTACAGCATTGGTTGTTGTCAGCTCTCTTCTAACCTCTGTTGCCTGCAGTAGAGAGGGACTCTTGTCGCAGAGATGTGTCAAAGTGCAACTTGAAACCATGCAGCTAAATTTTCTTTCCACCAAACAGGATGGCTTCATGTCCAGGAAGTCTGAGAAGCTGTTACCTGACATGAGCCAAAATCATGCTAGAAAGAGTGTCAACAGTGCTGGACTTTGCTTGGATCTGTGCCCTGGTCTTCAGTAGTTTTGTGTCCTCAGAGAGCAGGAACATAAGACAGTGGTGAAAGTAGGTATGCAACTGTTTCTGAATAGGATGTTGGTCCATATGTTAACTGTGGTTTAAGTGCCCTGATTCCTCCTGTGAGAAAATAGGAATGCTGAATGAAGAAGGTGAGAACAAGACAAAGCAGCTTACTCTGCCTGTTTCCTTCTATGGGCTTTGTAAATAACCATTACTGATACAAATAATAATCACTTGTGACAGGTAAGAGAGTAAGTTTCTAACATATGTTTTACAGGCATGTTGTCAGGAAATCCACTCAGTGCCATACAATATCCTCCAGGGGTTGCAAGGAATGGGACAAGGTGGGCAGGTGTTTATGTTAATAAACCATCAACAATTTACCTGATACTTTCCTTGTGGGAACTGGGTAAAGATGGGATGTCAGAGATAGCAGCTCTTCCTTTATCTTTCTCCATTCCTCCTAATCTATTGAAAAATTGAGCTCCTTAAGAGCACTAAATGTAATAAATCATACAGGCTGATATATAAAACTGTATATATATACTTATGCTCCTGACAAAACTGATATTGTCGCTGCCATTTCAGACAGTCACACCCCACTTTGAGGAGTATGTGAAACCTGAAGTGCAACAGATGTCTCCACTCAGTTATGTCACTTACCTGAAGCACTCTTCTCCTCACTACCTGTTGGTGAGCAGCTAACTGTATAATGTGCTTCCTTACAAAGTGTATAAATACCGACAAGAAACTTTAAAGGACATGGCAAAGAGTCCTACTTTAGCAGACTCTTCATTCTAAATAATAGGCACCCCAGAGAATGGAAAGGAGACAAACTGAATAAAAAGAAGTATGACTGGGCAAGGATTAATGCACCTATCTGGGTAGAGTTATCTTTTTTCTTCATCTATCACTGTGGTAGTTGGTGATGTTTATTATTATATAGACATCTGGCCTCTTCATGGCATAATGAGTCAATGGATTGCACATGCTCAGACTATTCCAACCTACAGAACCAGTCTGCATTAGTTTGCGCTGTACTGGAAAACTCTGTTTGCATACTCTGCCAATACACTGGCACAAACAGTATGGAAATGACTCACAAGCAATGCACTAGTTATATTTTTGCCAAATGGGCCAGTGGCTTGGCAATTTTGTTGCATCTGCCATAATATTCAGGCCAGCTCTCTCTTCTGCAAAGGAAAGCAGTCTTCCAGACCAGATGAATCGAAAAGGAAATATGACAAATTCTGCCCATTTATTCCATTCACATATTTCTGTTCACCAGTTACAGTATATTCATCACTATTTTATTTATATCCTGTAGAGTAAGGGAAGATCTAGTGCTTTTTGCACCAGTGTTCTGCATAATTATTACCAACCCATGTAATTGAGCAGACTACCAAGATCAAAGCCCTTTTCTACATGAACAGCATAAAAATATGCAGTTGCTTAGCTAGGACTGATCACCTAGTCTCTTGCTAATCCTTTATTTGATAGAGTTCTAGCCTGAGCGTACATTTTGTTCTTTGAAATGTACAGAAAAGCATTGGGGAAAAAAGTTGGAGTTTAGACTATGGACAGAGAAATGGAAAAGCCAACTGAGGAAAGAAGGACAAGAGAAAGTGAAACACACAGGTAATATTTCCAAAGCCTCACAGCAGATTCAAGTAAGGATTTACCATTAACTGTGGCAGGAAGGACCTAACTATACCCAGAGACATCTCTGATTACTTCAGCAAATGAGACAATGGGAGGAAAAAAGGGCTGATGAGTTGCAGTGACAATAGATTATCTTATCCTGAAAATCAGTCCATAGAGGAAATACATTTTAAAAGATACGTTTCTGAAAAGCACCCACCTGTATGCCATTTTCCAGGATCACAAAGCACATGATGTTAGAGGTAGACATGATTATCAGAGGCCACATGCAAAACAAGTTTTAGTTAAATACAGGATTATTAGACCAGACAATATCACTGAAGGTACTTCCTTCAGAAGGTATTTCCCTTATGTCTGAAACTGAAACCTGACCTGCAGATCCTCCATTGTGTCCAACTTCCTAACCTCCCCCTAGCCCTCTCTGCGTCCTGCTGACCACTCATGGAAATCCTCCAGGAGAAGGGTGTCAAAGACTCATAGATCAGAAGCAAGCCTGAGTGTCTGATATGTAGTGTGGCCAATAATTTGAGAGCAACTCAAGCAACCAGCAGACTGATAAAGAATGCCTTAAATGGCCTGTGTGATGCTTCCATTCAATTTAAGCTAAGCTGTCTGATTTAGCACTGACACACCATCAGGGAAAGACGAAAGGCAGTAGAGCCAATGGAATAGTTTAGAAAGGGACCACTCTTACACTCCCCTTCCTCTTCATCCTCTCATCAGCACCCAAACTCATCTTTCCTAAGAATTTAATTTATATTGCAACACTGTTTATAACAGATGCTCTTGCATACTGTTTATAACAGATGCTCCGTATTCAAACCTTCTCTCCAGCAGAGTTAAAACTAAGAAACAGGAAAGCATAAATATTATGGGATTCATGCAGTGATAGGATTAACATGTAAAATCCAAAAGGTAGCTACCTGGGAGAATTAAATGCCAGCAGTCATGAACAGTGGCAAATTCTTTTCACAACATGCAGACAAGCTTTAATGCTTTAACTTGGAGTACATTCAAGTTTTAGGTGAGAGGTTTGGGGGGGGTTGTTTTGTTTGTTTGTTTGGAGAAAATATAAAGTATTTCTAAGATTGTGTACTGGAAGGAATATTAATTTCCCCTCATCTTACAGGATCAGAGAAGAGAGTATCGGGTCTGTGTTCCCAGTAACTCGTCAGCTTCCACTGAGCAATGCCAGTGCTGCTGTATTCCATGTGGCAGTATAATTAAGTTCTTTAGAAACTCAGATGGCCCATATTTATTTCAACGCATCATTTTTTAGTGCTGTTCTAGATAACGGTTTTGATCTATAATTCCCTGTGTGGTTAAAAGCCATTGCTGTTCTCATATTTTTCACCAGCAGTTGAAACCTGCTAAACCAACAGCCACTGTGGTGTGTTTGCCTGGATGCACAGCTGGGGTTTTTCAGCAGTTAGCCTTTGGAACTTACCCTTGATTCTATGAAGCTGATCAGTAATAGAGTAAGGCAAAGAGCATTTTTCATGGGATTGCAGGCATACAAAAGAAAACATTGCTGTATTTTCTTTGAAAAGATAATTAATACATCATGTGAGTGAGGACATTTCACGGACATACAGTCCTTCTGCACCCTACCCTCAAGGAAAGAGCTTCACTGTCTACATAGCTGGAAAAGCTGAAGCAAATCCTACTCGGGGTTTACAGAGCCCTTAGCTCACCAGTAAGTCTACACCTGTAAGACTGTGCTTAATGTGATCATGCATGTGCATATTTAAACTAACTACAAAAAGGGCTGTTTTCTAAGCATGTCCTGATTAAAGCATTTTAATTGCTCTTTATCTCACATGCCAGTTACTTGCAAAGGGTACGATATTTTAGCACACTTATTCTTTCTTCATATTCACCTTTGTTTTGATTCTTTATTCAACAGAGAACTGGAGAACAGTAGAACAATGTTAGCACCTTTTGGGATTGCCATAAGGGCAACTGAGATGATCAGTATAATATTCCTGATAAGCACTCTGTCAAGAACTGAAATATGTAAAAAAGGATGACCAGCTTTCTGCTCTAGGCCAGCTGTACCTGTTCAACACTCACAGCTTTACCACTGCAACAGTGCAGTACTAACAGGAAACAAACAGCACTCACATGTGGAGCATCTCTTATACATCTTGGGTAACTGTAGACTGCATGATCCAGATCAATTCACTTACACTGGGAAGCATGAAAAAATACACTGTTGCAGGAATTACAAATTCTGACTTTTGAACCACAGGAACTTCCATGACAGATCTCACATTTTAAAAGAATTAAGAAAATTTTCATCTGTTCTTTGGGGATGTAAATCTTCCCATCATATTAATGTATGATTTTGCCCAATGACTGTGTTCTCAGATTTCCCTTTTTATTCCTCCTCTACGATGTCACTCCATTTGATTTGACAGCTATACTATTCACCTCTGAAGTCATTCTACTACAGCAGCTCGTTGGCCACGGAAAACATAAGAAAAAGAAAACCAGCAAACAAAGACCTGGAAGGGAATAAGTTTGCTACCTCAGGGATCTTTCATTTTATATAAATAAGCAATGCAATTTAGATTCATTGAATGTGAGAATCCAAGCTTTGGCTCCAATTTGCAGATGTTACTTCATTCAGAAAAGCAAACGTGTTTAAGTGGATAACTCTTTTGATTTCAGAATTAACTTATACATTTATAAATGGTGTCAAATTTCCTCTATTTTTAAACAGTCTTCTCTATTGTGAATTTATTTTCTATAATACAGATGTTTGAGTTTCTGAAAGGTTTGGGGGTAAAAAACTGTAGTATCGGTGTTGAGCTGCAGCTACTCAAATTCCTTGGCATTTAAGATACAGCTTTCTTCTGCACAAAATCCAGGAGTAAAATAGTGGAACTCATTTATAAATCATCCAACCTGCTACCAGTTGGATGGTTATAAACCATTCCTTTGATTTCTGTGCACTATGCTTTCCAGTCTTTTAAAAGATTATTGCCTCAGCGACCTGCAAGCTGCATTCTTGTCATGTAACCTACACATCTCATAGCCCATTGCAAAATAATCAGAGTTTTATAGAAGCATATTTAATCCACTGGCACACATTTTCCTTCATTAGGTATTTTATACTTCATGCCATGAGGTTGTTTTACTATATGGAGCTAGAGTGTCTGCCTTAAAAAATGTCTAGGTCCCTGAATTCATTAAATAACCTTTGTTACAAGGAGAGTAAAAAAGTTTAAAGAGGTCACAATTGATTTCTGAAATTTCAAAGCAGCAGCAAACAGATCCAGGTTTGTTATAGGGCACTTGAATTGAAATATCAGATTTTGCCTCTACAATTAGGCTTCTGTGAAATCCACTTCACTTCTTTCTCCATTCCCTAAGAGTTCCGCCACAAGTTGTTTTTTGCCTCCACATATATTTCCTTTTCCTACAGGAAAAGTTGCTACCGACACTACTGGGAATCTTGTGTCTTGACAAGCTTTTCCTGTTACTACATGGTGAGGCAGCCAAGGATAAAGAATAAAATAGAAAAAAGGAACAGTGAGAACCTTGTTCTCCCTCTTCCCCCAAGATGGCCTATTCCAGATTTGACTTGTGTAAGACAACTGTAAAATGTCACAAATGCCCCTCCTTGTCTTCAAGAAGGGCAAGAAGGAACACCCAAGGATTTATGGGCTAGTCAGCCTCACCTCAGTTCCTGGGTGGGTGGTGGAGTAACTAATCTTGGAAAACAGTTCCATACACGCGAAGGACATGAAGGTGATCAGGAGTTTTCAGCACAGATTTACAAAGGTGAAATGATGCTTAACCAACCTGGTAACCTTCTACAATGAAGTGACTGGCTTGGTGGACAAGGGGAGAGCAGTGGATCTTGTTAATCATGACTTTAGTCTCCCATAACATCCTTATAGACAAACTGATGAAATACAGATTAGATAACTGAACAGTGAGGTTGATTGAAAACTGGCTGAACATCTGGACCCAGAGGGTTGTGATTTGAGCACAAACTGCAGTTGCAGGCAAATCACTAGTGGTGTACCCCAGGGGTTGATACTGGGGCCAATACTGTTCAACACCTTCATTAATGACCTGGAGGATGGGACAGAGTTCATTGCAGCAAGTTTGCAAATGACACAAAACTGGGAGTGGCTGCTACATCAAAGGGGTGTGCTGCCATGCAGAGGGACCTTTGACAGGCTGGAAAATGGGGATGAGAGGAGTATCATGAAGCTTAACAAGAGGAAATGCAAAGTCTTGCCTCTGGGGAGGAATAATCCTAGGCATGAGTACACATTGGAGGCTGAATGGCTGGAAAACACCTCTGCTGAGAAGGATTTTGGGGTCCTGGTGGGCAACAAATTGTCCATGAGCCAGCAATGTACCTTCATGGCAAAAAAGGCCAAGAGCATCCTGGGCTGCATTAGGAAGAGTGCTGCCAGCAGACTGATGGAGGTCCCCTCTACTCAACCTTGGTGAGGCCACGCCTGAACTACTGTGTCCAGTTCTGGGCTCCCCAGTATAAAAGATATGGAGCTACTGAAGTGAGTCAAGTGAAGGGCCATGAAGATGATAAAGGGACTGGAGCATCTGACACATGAGGAGAGGCTGAGAGAGCTGGGTTTGTTCATTCTGGAGAAGGCTCAGAGAGGATCTAATCAATGTATATAAATACCTGAAGGGAGGGAATGAAGAAGAGGGAGCCAGGCTTCTTCTCAGTGGTGACCACTGACAGGATAAACTGGAATACAAGGGATACAATTTAAACAGAAGAAAAGTCTTTTTACTCCAAGAGTGGTCAAACTAGATGATCTCAAGAGGTCTTTTCCAACCTCAACGATTCTGTGATTCTGTGAAGACACCTGCCACTGAGATGGAGGAAGCTGTCTTTAAAAAGCAGTCTGGAGTTCCTCTGCTGCTTCTTGTTTTAGAGTCCAGAAGCATGAATTCCATGACCTTAATTGCATGAGTAAAGATTTTTATTCTTGGAAGAATATTAACATCCATAGGTCCAACCTCCATAGCTTTTGAGAAAACATAAGGAGTGAACCGAAAAGACTGTAAATCAAGAAGGAAAATAAAGAAGTCAAAAAATATTCCTTTAATAAAAAAGAGACAACTATAGATAGAAAGCTAAAACTCATACTTTTGGGGCTAAGCTTAGGTTTTGTTGAACATTAGGGACCACTATTGCTCACCCAATCACGAAGGAAGTCAACTGCCGAGTCTCTGTGGCTTCTGTTTGCAGCACTCCAGGTGACCACACTCCTGAAATGCCAGTTAAAGAGCAAACAGAAGCCAGGCACAGGCATCTCCCACTCTTGTACAAGACCTTTCCTCAGCAGGTTGCTTCTTGTAAATCTAAATGTGCCCCCCACATGCCTCCTGGCTGCAGTTCACTTAGCTTGTGAACACCATTACCACGGATGCTCCTTCTGCGCATGCTGACCTCATAGCAAACTCAAGTAAAATAATAAGGAATTTCAAAGGAACAGAGATATCGGTTACAAATTAAACGGACACTTCTCAATTTTAGCTAGTGTGATAGTCTCAGTGAGTGAATAATCAAACACAATATATATTTTCTTTCTCCAGAATGCATTTAAGGTGTTATAAGCAGCTTTGTTATGGATTCTCATGGCTACATAATGGACTAATTTGAATAATTTCCTGTGATACTGCTTTGGAGGCAATACCAAAAGACCAGTAGAAACATCTACCATCTGTAAGCAAAATCTGAGTGTTCAGTGTCAGTGCAGCTTTGATGCAAAGCCCAAGAGCTTGTTAGCACATTCTCAGCTGTGCACATTCCAATTACAAAGGAAGGGAAGATTAATATCATCAACTTCAGTCACCTGAAAGTTAGTTGACTACTTCAAAACAAGTAACCTTAAGCCCTATATGTATCACGGGAATGAATGAGGCACCTCCAGAGGGTAATCCATCTCATCCTAAATCTGGTGGTTTAGACAAGATGAATCTCTCCCTGCAGTCACTTGATTCATTTCACTGACTACAAAACTCAGAGTTTAAACTTAGACAACTTCCAAGATTATAAGTCAGGTAGGATAAAGGTTGCATAAAACATCTATTATCTGAACTCTGTTATCAGACATCTACATAGGCATTTTCATTGGGCATACATGTCCAGAAAAATGTAGAAAAGCATGTTCCATAATGACATGCAGGTTCTGGGTGCAAATCTTTCAGAATCCAGCACAGTTATTATATAGCCAGTAGTTACTAGGATCTGAAGATATTATATAGTGCTATATAATGCATATGATCCTTCATTAAAAAAGCACAATTTTGCAGAATTCTGCTAATGGACTTTTCAATCATCCTGTCTCAGACAATGCAAAATGAGCAAACATAAATTTCCAAGGAGAGGAGCTGTTGACAAGGCTACAGTAGTTAGGAAAAATAAACAAAGCATCAGCTCTAAATTTAAAGTGCCCAATTTATTTCTGGTTTTAATATTTAAAATTTATTATTCATTTTAGTATCATCATGTTTGGAATTCCGCACACACAAGATAAGACAAGGTAATTCTCCAGTTTTCTTATACAGCAAATGCCAAAAGTACTGATACCACAAGTATGTGTCGTGAGAGAGGGAATAAGCATGTAACAAAACAAAAGAGCACAGAGGTGTTATGGAAATAGTTAGGGAGTTGGCTTATGAATACCTCAGACTGAAGTTCTTAACTTCTCATGTTAAATTAACCTGTGTTACCCTTTCTGTTAAAAGGTCGACCATCCCCCCCCAGTCTTTTTGTCACTGCACACTGACAGGAGTTGGAAATTTGACTTCTGATCACAACATTTTGGGGCCATCTTAAGAAAGAAATTTCTTCTTGTCTCTGTGTATAAAATGGAGATAATGGCTGGGATTCAGCTTGAGGTTAAGAAAGCTGGACAGTAATTCAGTTGCCCAAGTGCAGACATCTAGTGCATCTATAATGCCTTCAGCTATTCAAAACATCTGCATAGGGCTGGTAAATATGACACAATGCTTGAGGAAGACATATGCTTCTACAGTGGCAGCAAGAGAACAGAGAAAATATTCCACAGAGCCTAAATGATACAAGGGATTTACATATATGCAACTGAATTGTTACAAAAGGTTGGTGCCTACAACCATGCTGCTTCCTTAAGTTCTCATTACAACCAATAAAGATCTAATCAGCATAATCAAAGGAACCTAGCAAGCATCATCTCACTGAGTAGATATTGACAGTTTGATTTAGTTGCCCATCTGTAGACACCTAGTATTATTTCAGATGTCATAAAATATTTAAGACTCATGGTTGCCAAACATGATACAGGACTTGAGGAAAACCAGTGTCCTTCTGGAGTGGTGGCTGGAGGCCAGCAGGGTAGCTCTTCAGTATGTCAGCACTAATATCTGTGCAACCACCCCTCCTAGCTGGTCACCTGAAGCTTGCTCTGGGCTCCACTGACTATATTGCCTAGATGCTCATTTTAGTTGCCTAAGCATAAGAACCTAATTCCATCTGAGATGTCTAAAGGCCTTCCATGTGACTTCCAGAAATGCTAAGGCCTTTTGTCATACTTACCAGATCCATGCAGATATTCTGGATACTTTATAGCATCTCAAATGGCTCTTCTTCCCCTTATTTAGGTAGCTGAATCAAGCCCTAGCTCTCCATTGACTATAGAAGTACCTTAGACATCTAGTATACCTACAGGTACCCACACACACATGACAAATTTAGGTACGTTAATCTCAGACTGAATCCCATGCAAGGTTCCTTATCTAATACTTAAAGGTTGTTAGAAGAGAAAAAAAGAGCATGAAGTGCTGAGGGACTTTCAGTTGAGGGCATTATTCAAGAACGCCATGCTGTTACTAGTAGAAAGAGTAAAATTTGTACTTGTGTTATAGGACCCAATGTTAAGCACAGAGCTTCAGTTGCACATCAGTGTAATTGTTGGCTCTTACTTAGACAACAGCGTATTCCTCCATTTCTAAAAACTGAGTAACATTATTTTGGTACTTTGCACTGTCACAGCTATTAGGTACTCTTTTCCCAGACTGAGCCTCCATTTTAGTATGTGATACATGTAGCCAAAAAAAGGACAAACCTCTGTTCTAGGAACTTGCAATCTAATAATAAAACAGGAGGTAGCAGATGGAGACTGGTTGGCACATAGAGGAAGCACAGTGAAACCACAACACAGCTTTATGACATCAAGTGCTCTCTGCATGCCAGCAATCTAACTGTTAAATTCTCTAAGAAAACATAATTTCTATGAGAAGTTCTTAGTTCCTAAACTGATCTAAAAGCTTTTTCCTTATTTTGAAGTAAATTTATAAAACACTGGAAACAAAGAAACAAACAGATATTTTTTTTTAATTGTAGATTGTATCTAGATGTACCAGAAAACCCACTACTCTTGACATGATTTCCCACTCCAGAATAAAGGGATAGGTAAGATGAATTAATGAATTCTAAGATTTATTTTCCTTTTTTTTTTTTTTTTGGCTTTTAATCCTCCTATCACCCTCCAGCAGCAGTTTCCTCTGTGCTCTTTCATTAGACTGACACTATATTAAAAGGGGATGACTTCTGTAAGGAAAGAGTTAATCATGTAATTTCCAAAATACTGAGAGGATGTGACATGTGGAGAAAACAGAAGAGGAAAATCTCTACAAATTAATTTTCTGAGATTTAAAGTTTACATCAGTCCTGAAAAAAAGCAGTGAGATAATAAATATATTGTGCAGAAGACCAATATCTAAGTGGTATTTTTCCTACCTAAATATCTGACTCTTTAGCTTCAGTGGTTACCATTTGAGCACTTAGGAAGAATTTTTTTCTCAAATCTAATATCTGCAGATGCAAATTTAGCAGAAGAAGGTTTGGATTTATTTTTATTTCTTGTTTTGCTGTGTTTGTTTCTAATAGAAGGATGAATTTGCTTCTCAGCATGCATCGGCGTTTCATAAAGATCCATCCGAAAGATACTGGAGTTTTTTTATCCTAGCACATCTGTGCTATTTGCAGTGTGTGCAACATGAAGGCACCCTCTAACAAAATGACACAGAATGGAATGGATTAATATGTTGAGCTAAAATAGAACACAGTTGTTCTGCTTGAACACGGCTATAATTTCAGAGGCTTGGTGCAGGACTGAGCTGAAACAAAAAAAAACCTATATGAAATTCACATTAACGCTTTGAATGCTTTCTCCACAAACATTTTTACGTCTCTGAGTGCATTTAATTAGTTTTCTAGAAAAATGTTAAAATTAACTTTTTCAAATAATTTTATTGTTCAGTTCATAAAAGAAAAGCCAAAGTGTAGGATTATTTATTTAAGTTACAAATGTAAATAAATTTTGGTAAGAACAGTGGGGAAATGGATTAGCAAATAGTGTGCCAGAACACAATCAGAAGCATTTGGGCTACTGCAACTCAGCAAGTTACCACACATTAGCTGAGATGTGATGATTGACCACTGCAAGCTCCTAGCTTGTCCCAGTTGCAACATAAAATACAGGTGTTCCAATCCTGAGTTTACTTTCTTTCAGTTGGAGAGGATCAGAGCACATTTGTCCATGGATATTATCATGCTTTTTGACTGAATCTCTACTCAGAACCTGATTTAAACATAGCATGAAGCTGTGTAACTTATTAATAGCATTAGATCGATTTACTAGGGAATTCAGAGTCACAGTACATTTCAAATAATCATATTAGATCAGATCTTGAAATGTGTTGATCACCTTCAATTTCCTTTACTCACATTTATAAAATGATCAGATCTCTGAATCACATGAGCTCTGAATCATTTGTGATTCATTTTTTCCTACAAAAACACTTAACCACACGTAAGACCACAAAGAAGAGAGAGATCTACAGTGATCCAGACCTTGGATATTTTGGACAACCAAGTCTTGTAATTCTCCCTTAGAAAACTCCAATTGAAAACCAGTTCAGTTGTTTGCCTCATAACTCACATCTTGAGGTAGTTCGAGAACCTCATTGTTCTGTGGTTTTGCACCAATTTTGTCTCTAACTTAATTATAGCTTTTCCCTATATATCAGTTGTTTACATTCTGATTATATCAGTTGTTTACATTCTGATTAAATGCTCAACCACATTTCAGCCTTTTTAAATCAGACAAGACAGATCCTTCTTGTAAAACAGACCCTCCATTCCCCTGTCCTCATAAATTCTACCTACGGATCTTACAGGGTTTTTTTCTTTTTAACTTGGACACTTAGAATTGTACAGGATTCTGAAAACCAGTGTCTTTCACTGTGGCATTAACACTCCCATCTTTACCAGAAATATCTTACTCCAAGCACCCTCACATCATAGTGATCTTTTTCACAAATATTAAACATTTTTAGGCCACACTGATTCTTTGATTGACTAATTCAACTAAAGCGCTACAGTGTCAGAGACACTAATGCTCATGAATTAATTCAGTCTGGAAATAAGATGATTTGTAATCATCTAGATAGACTGACTCCAAAACAGCTTTCCAGATGGAAGAGAGCATGAGGGAACAACCCTCATGAAATGAGAAACATAATGTGGTCACCTGGGAAGTGATATGAGAGAAGGCAAACTGGTGATCCAAAGTCCCTGTTCTCATTCAGGGCTGAAAGCAGCCCAAGGAGAATGGGAGAGAAAGAGAAACAGCAGTCAAGAGCCTGCTCCCTTATAAAGTGATGGAAAACACATGATTCAAAGGGGCAATTTCAGAGGTCAAGAGGTGACAGAGAGGCAGGCAGGCTTGAAACCTAGCTCATTCCTTCCCATTAAAATTCCCGCCGCTATGTAGAATACAAAGTGCTATACTTGTATGAAGAACTCTTCCATTTCATGGCAATGGACTTCCAGCACCTTTAATACTTGAACCTACACTGTGCCCTGAGCTGGCACCTCTGCTGATATTTCAGTACCTGTCAAGAATATGTAAAACCTCAGTTCACTGCTGCTTTAGGATGGGATCGATGACACCCGAACTGCAACATAAGCCTAATATAGAGGAAGCATCACAAAAAGCTATTTGAAAATATATCAGTGTGAAAAAAAGTATTCTGGGCATAAAAATATCTGCTTTTCTTTTTATTTGCATGGTTGTTAATATTGCATTTTGAAATTATATTAAAAATAAAACTGTACTTCCCTTCTATCTTTAGGTGCTTTTATTTTATTTCTCTGGTGTTAATTGCTAGTCAAGTCTTTGCTTGGCATTGGATTTTGAGATTTTCTGTTGACAGACCCCTTAAAAGTTTCTCTGTTGCCTTTGATAGTATAAATGCTTGTTTATTTATGCAACAGCATATATTTTATATTGTTTGCAATATTTTACAAGTGATTCTGGTTTACTATGAATAAAAATTTTATATACTACTTCAATGCTCTGTTCCATGACGGCTCAGTATATCAGAGTAAGATATACTTGATGTCTGCAGTATCTCACTATGACATGCTATGCTATTACTGACAAATTGGTCTTCTATTTAGAATTAATCAAAATATTCAGTTGAAAGGCAAAATATGGGTATTTGCAGTGGCTTTTGTTCTTTTCAATTTGTTCTACAAATACAGCAGTACATTTGATTTTTAACTGGGCATGTGGCTGAAAACCTGCAGAAATATGTCTCTCTTCCCCTAAATATTCTGTATTATGTTTGAAGATCAGGTGAAACAAACAATTACTCTAAATTCTGTATATTATGTTTAACCATTCCTCAAAAAAAAGATTAAGGGGGGGGGTTGTCAAACACAATGTGGGAATTTGCTCATTTAAACACTTCAGTACATTTAATCTTCTAATCTGAATAAACAACCTTGCCAAACAAGGATATAAACTGGACTTAATATTTAGAAGCTGACAAAATTTCATAAGCTCTATACCTATACTAACAAAAACAAAAGAATTACTTAAAACAGTAAAAAAAAATGGCATCTATATGAATGTAATTTTCTGAATGCATGTCTGAACAACATGCATTAAAAGCATGAACAAGGCAGCTGCTGATGCATTTAGTATTCAGTTTTACTTGTGAGATTTTCCACATGCATGTGCTGTTTCATGCCCTGTACGTCTATAAACATTTTACACAGGGAAGGCTTTATTATTAATAGGAACATTCACTGCAAAGGAAGAACCAAATGAATACCAAATTTCTCCTATCTACAGTTAGGTAGCTAATCACACTAATTAATTGAAAGTATGGTGCTTCATAACTAAACCAATTATGTAGAAAAGGCTGCCTGAGGTTGAACTAAGCACCCTCCCATTAGTATAGAGCACAGCCACTGTGCAACAGGACAAGAAAAGATAAAAGAGTATAGTGAAAAGCAAAACATTATGTTATTTATAACTGTGCATTAAAGAGGGACTGTGAAAATAAAAAAGCCAAAGCTACCCATGGTGCACACAGCCAGGGTAAAAACCCTGTCCTTCTAACATACATCCAAAATCCAATTATCATTTTTAAAAAGCTTGTGCTTTATCTTGCCAGCTCTCTGATAAAGGAAGAGCTTGTTAGGCACCTGTTCCTTCATCAGAATAATCCCTCTGAATCACCACATCAAAACTGTTACTTAAATTTTGTATATCAGCACAATGAAAACCAAATGAGACATGAGGTAACCTTTTCAATTGCTAAAATCAAGGTAAGCACATTAATGAGCAAAAGTTGATAGCAAAACCTTTTAAATTCACAAACTCAGCTGTTTGGTAGGAAAAGATGACCAGCAAGTGATGAAGATAATAACATGACATATGCAGAATGAATGAACCATTAACAAAATTCTAATTTATACTCCATTTCATCTAGTTTACAGACTGTTTTTAGACATCCTGTTGGACAAGTATTTACTCAATTCCACTTGCATAACATCTACTTTTTCATCATTACAGTGGTTACACTGTTATACCCTGTCTTTGAAGGTATCTTAACAAAATACCCCATATCAAAAACATACAGTTTGCGCATAGTCCAGTCTACCAAATAATCACATCTTTATTCTTTATTCCTCTGCTAATATCAGATTGATTCCATCCCCAGATGAACAAGGTGTGGTACTGCTCTTTCTGAGTGAAAGGAAAATATACTATGCATATCACAATTCCTCTAAGTCATTTTTTATGCCAAGTAAAAAGTTTCCTGATCAATGACACTTCTTAGGAACTTTGTTCTTCTCTATTGTGCATTACTTGCTCTTTCTATGCATTTTCTATATGCTGCTAAAAATACTTTATGTGGTCAAACCCCCCCACCTACTATATTATCAGTTTAATTTGTTTATACATTATATTTATCATATCCTTTGCATGGTAATTTAACATTGTAGCATTGTCCTCTTATCCTGTGGATTTTCCTTTTTCAATAGATGCATTTCCTCATGTATTTTGAGATGAACAGGAGCTACACTGACTGACACAGAAGTCATTTAACATATTATCCCTAGCTATTCAGATTTCAATGGCATTAATAACAATACTTTTTCGTGATAGGTTTACTATGGGAGGCCTGACTACAGCTTTACATTCTCTGCTTTCCTAAATAAACACCAACAATTTCAGACAGGATCATCTAAGTTCGAAGAGTCTGCTCTGCAATAAAGGAGGATGCACCAGAGGCATTTTTTGCTGGATCACGAATTACTTCAAAACAGGCACTGTATCAATGTCGTCTTTCAATTTTTTTCTAATTAATTAATCTCTTTTTCAGAATAATTGCTATGAAGCAACAGACAGATACCATAACATATGCAATCAAAGTTTGTGTATACACAGAGATCACAATGGAAAATAGAAGCCCACAGTTTTTTCAGAGCTCTTGCCTTCTTCCAGGAAAGCTTCTAGAGTTGAAAGGAGAGTTCTCAAAAAATTAAAGGACACCCCTATTTGGCCTAAGGAGCCAGTGCTTCAGAGTATGGAAATACATGTGCCTGGACTCTTCTGACACAATTGTGAAGCAGAACTAGGTGTTTCTACACAAGTAATAACATAAGCTTGTATACTTGAGTCTCATGTTTATCTCCTGCTCTAAATGTTGCAATGACTGTATGAACCTTTACTGGTCTTTTAGCTGAAAGAGAGTATCTTCAGCTGACTGGAATGGGGAAACATTAGATATAACCTTCTGTAGTACTTGGCAGACAGCAGTGAGTCAGTCCATTTCTTCAAGTTTTGCTCCTTTGGTGGTTAATGCATTGCATCAGCAAGTAGGAGCAACCACAGAATTGAAAACCCGTTCCTTTAACTCACGCTCCTTCAGTGGACTGGTAGAAATTCCAAGTTCCCCAGGGAGAGTTCAGAATAGTGCATATGAACATACATGAATATTGCAATATGCACTTTTATAACATACTTTATGTCAAACAGACAGCTTTGATTCATTATGACAGGATTAATAACCTCACTATTTTCTTTTATTGTCCCCAATTAAGACAGGATAATTCATACTCCCAGAGTGAATCAATGCAATATTGTACATGGCCTTCATAAGAAATTATTTGCTTTGTTTTGTGTCAACGAAATGTGGCCATTAATCCGTATCATAATCCTTATGTAAAGGTTTAGCTAAACCTTTGCTACCATTAAAGCTATAAAAACCTTCACACTTAGTTTATATACCTGCAACAATGAAACAAAACCATTTCTGTTACGATTGGTGGCTCTGGAATCAGTAAACTTTGGAGTACTGTAGTAAAATAAATTGTATCAACCTTATTTTTAAGCAACATACTTATTGCATAAAATAGATGCTAATAACAGAGTTCAGTTAACTGCAAGAGGTTTGTGCATGTATAGTAAAATGAATCAGTTACTATGTTTTTAACAGATTTAACTGCATTTATAAACTGTCTAAAGAAAACATTGATTTCTACAGCAAAATAAATCTGAATTGTTACTTGAATAACAATTAGGTATAGAAAGTATTACTGCATATGTTGTGCACGTGTACATACCTCTCAAAAGAAAAGGGTCCTTATAAAATCTGTTTGATTGCAGACTCAAAACAGAACCTGCAATTTAGAAATATCAATATGCTTATAACTGTTGTGTGTTTACATGATTCATCTGCCCCTTCTTTGCATGCTGGTAAAACATAACTCTAAACTTTAAAAAAAACCAACAACCCAGCTCTATTTACAGATGACTACTTCCACAGACCTTGCAACTGTGGCTTGAATTCAAGTCATAGACACACAAATGAAGGTCAAAACCATTATACTTCACTTTTGGATCTTAACTACAATACCCAGTTTAGCCAGCCCAAGGAAAGATTCAGATTTTAGGTGGGATTCTCCACAGCCTGTAGACTATACTCATAATTAAAGCACTTCACATACATGTAAGGTCAGGTAGGAGGAATCCAGTTCCAAGTTCCCGGTTCTTTTTCCTGATGTTCCCTATGATAGCCTGTTTCTATGTAATCTTCATAAAAGTTGCCCCCACAATTGCCATCACATTTTTTCCATACCCTTCCAATACACTATTCATTCCACCTAAATACTGATGTCTTAATCAAGGATCTGGCTAAGGAATCTTCCTTGCTGTCTTCTTTGGCAATGGAGAAAAACAGGCACCTCCAGTGAGTACTTAGTTAACTTGTCTCAGATGTATGTTTTAGGAAGAGCTGAACAACAATTTGCGGAGCCTGTCTCACTGCCTGTGAAGGGCTCCAGTACTAGACCTCAACAGCTAACTTCAGATGTCTAACCTAAACGAATCCTGCCCCTAGTTTCTCATCACAAAGAAAATGACAAGTAAAACCGAACCCACACACTCATCCCACTGTAACAGTGCTGTTGAAATTTAGTAGTATGCCAGTATTTTGCTAACCACTTGTTCACACTATTTAAACTGCACCCAGCGTGACACAAACTATACCACAACTTTTGGAAGGCGGAGAAAACAGTGTCAGTGCAAACAGTGGCTATGCGGGATCTGTATCCACAGGGAGAATTTTACCGGCAACAAGTACGGAAGGGTAACGCCACAGCCTCACCTTCCCGCGCCGGGCAGCTCGCCGTCCCCTGCTCCCGTCCGGCGCTGACTGACGCTTCCTCCTCCGTCACTACCACACACAAGTCAATCTCATCTAACGGCCAAAAAGGCCTTCGAAACTGTGTGGCCAACCTCTCACCCGACAGCTAAGTAAATTCAGCTCAGCCCTCGCTGCGTAACAGCGGTGCCATTAAATGGCGGCACCGTGTACCTCACACCCCGCTCCTAGTCTGACCAGGTTTCAATATTTAGTAACGTCATCTTCTAATGTTGCTCATATTTCCACAAATACGCGGAATGACCAAGATTTAGCCCTCGCCCTGGCTGAGAAGTCGCCCTCGTGCTGGCAGCGAGCGAAGCACGCTGCCCAGGCCTGAGCTCGGGACAGCCTCACTGCCGACACCACGGTTTCCCCTGCTCTCGCGGCTACGTCCGCTGGGCTCCAGCTGCTGGAGTCAGGCCTCGTGGGGAAACCGCTTTTTTGCCTTTTTCTCGTTTTTTTTCTCTGACGACCGCGGCCGCGGCGAGGCCCTGCGGCGCAGGGGCGGCTCCCGCCCGACAGGCGGCGCTGCGGACGGCGGGCGCAGCGAGGAGGTTTGTCCCCGCTCGCTGCCCGTAGCCCGCCCGGCGGGGCTGACGTGTAGCGGCGAGGCGGCGATGGCGGCCGCCTGGGAGGAGATCCGGCGCCTGGCGGCCGATTTCCAGCGGGCGCAGTTTGCCGAGGTGGCCCACAGGTGAGGGGGGCGGCGCCGGTACCCGCTGCGGCCTCCGGAGCCGGCCGCCCGTCGCTGCGGACCGCCCGCCGGTGCCCCCTCCCCGCGCCGGCGGCCCTCCCTCCCTTCGCCCACTCCGCCCCCCACGGCCCCGGGGAGCGGTGTGCCACGGACCCCGGCCCTATGGGGTCCCGGGGGGGTTCAACCAGGCGCTGCCCCGCCGCAGTCCCCCTTTGACTGGCGCTGACCTGTGTGTCAGCGCCTGTGAGCCCCGAAGGGGCGTTAGGGCCCCCGGGGAGTACGTGCGGGTCCGGGGGTCTGTCATCGCCCTTAAGTTCAAGCTGCTAAACGTCGTCACGGCTCCCCTGCTCTGTGCCTTCCGTGTGTGCTGTTGAGGTTGTTGCCCGGAACTTGTTTCTACTGAAGAGAAAGAAAACAAAAAAAATCCCAAACAAGCAGAAAAAAAGTAAAATAAAACAGTACAGAAGGGTCAGAGACACAAATTCTGTAAGCACAACCGTGCCTAAATTCACGGGCAGGTGCATTCTTACAGCAAAAGGGGCCGACAGCTGTTCAGGAGGTGATTAAAGGTTGTTTTAGAGAGGTGACCGGCGTAAGTGAAGCCAGATGGATGATTTGGGGGGCGATGAGTAGGATCCTGAAATTAGTTTTGTGTCTCAAAAAGTATTCACACAGAATAGCAAGTAATCGTCGTCGTACTTCCTGTGTTAAGTATTTTTGAAACATCTATTTAAAGATAATTTTAGCAAGTACTTTCTTGGAATAACTGATTATTCTTTATGCTGTTGATAGATTGTCAGAGCGGAACTGTATAGAAATTGTCACAAAACTGATTGCAGAAAAGCAGTTGGAAGTAGTGCACACACTTGACGGAAAAGAATATGTCACTCCAGCACAGATTAGTAGGGAGATCCGGGATGAGCTTCACGTTTGTGGTGGTAAGTAAGTGTGGCATTTGCTTTCTTCCTCTGGATTTGGAAGTTAATTTTGAAGACTACGGAAAGATTTTGAAAGTTTTCTTCAGTACCCTTAATCTGGCATAAAAAGTGTGCTTGCTTGCTATTGCTTTACCTACAGATTAATTCACCTGCTATTAGTTTCTTTTCAATTCACATCTGTGTTAAGCTTTTAGGCAGGCATATCAAGATAAGTTATTTGGCTCATTTTCACCCATGCAGAATTTCTGACGTAGAAGTGGTCTAAGAACTGTTTTGAAGGAAATTTGGCATTTTAGTATGGTTAAGTGTCTGGCCCAGACGTATGGCCTTGACTTGGAATTTGAAAATCATTCTCCTTTCATGTCATCAGTAATGACATTTTTAAATTGCAATTGACAGGTCTGTCATTTTACCAGTATGAAGAGTCATCTGCTTTGTAAGATCTGACTTAGATATATAAGGAAGCAAATAAGCTTCCAACTGCTTTTTGTCAATGGTTTTAATGAGAAGACAGTGTATTGTACTTTTAGTTGTATTTAAGGGTGAATGCCATGGCATCATATGTTTGGAAAATTAACTTTCTTATTATGTTCATACAGATTAGTCATTTTCTTAAAATCACCACAAGTCTGCCTCAGATTGTGTTATGCTGTTATGCCATTGGGTATCATATCAGCATGATAGCATGAATTGAATTTAAAGTTGCTGAGCTTTTTTAGTAGCATCATGCAAAGCTAGAAAGTTTTGACAATCTCAGTTTTGATACTCATGGACTAGTGGTCAAATCCAGGTCAGCAGCAAGGCAAAAACTAATTGGGAGGGGATTTGAACAGTGATTTTTACTTCTGGAATTTCTGTATTGCATTGTCATGAAGGCCATAGGGTAGAACAACGTGGCTGTCTTGCACTGACCACCTGTGGTTTCTGTGATTTGACAATATATAAAGCTGAAGTTGGTTTAATTGGTCTACAAAAAAGTAATGAAGAAATACTATGTACATGATGGACTATGCTATATTCTAAATCTGTTCAAACTGTTTTATATACTAAAATGTATTTGTTTGGTTTTTTTTTTTTTGAAGGTCGAGTAAACATTGTTGACTTACAACAGGTAACTTTTTAGTAGTAAAAACCTATATACTTCTTTCTTTTCTTCACCATGTGTATTGTAAATATTGAGTTCATCAGTTATACCCCAACTAAGTTATTTTTTTAAAAGAGAGCAAAGTTTATGAAGAGCTGGTAGCTCCTGTCAGAGTACTGCATATTACTTCATCCATTTATTGCTTTGTTGAAAGCTCCTCTCTGCTTGAAGGTAATCTAGGACCTCTGACATGACCACTAAAATATAGAGATTTCTTTATGAACTCTTTCTTTGTAAACTAAGGGGGACAAACAGAACAGAAATATATTTCCAACTTAAAGCTGCAAGAGCATGCATAATTAACTTTGCATGCCTCTTTGGATCTTCCCTCTTCCTTCATTAATCTTTTTCCTCCAGTAGTTGTCTTCTGTGACTAATTTTCCCTTTTGGCTTGAGCAAAATTACTTGGAATCAGACAACCTTTCTGAAAGACAATTTAGTATTTTCTGTTCATAGCTTTCTGGATTTTTTTATTATATACATTTCTTTTAATCTTGTCACAGTTGCAAACAGAGCTTTTTTCCCTATAAAGTGTTGCTTCTTTATTCCAAATCACAGATTAACTGTGTATGTATACAATACTAGAAAAAAATAAAAGCAGCTTTCCTCAAGACGTAGGAATGTGTAAGTATAATATGTCAATGTTTGAGAATTAATTTCAGTTTAAAGTTCTAATAAGAGGTTTTGTTGGGGTGTTTTTTAGGTAATAAATGTGGACCTTCTGCACATTGAAAACAGAGCTAACGACATCGTTAAATCTGAAAAAACTATTCAGCTTGTACTGGGACAGCTTATAAATGAGTGAGTACTTTTCAGGAGCAGTATGTATAATTCACAGCTCTTTTATTTTTTAAAATGCAAGCTAAAAGTGGTGGCCAGCTTTTGTTACTTCTGAAGTGAAATACAGTTTTCTTAACTGCTACTAGGGCTGCTTGGTGGTGATCAGTGCTTCTTCTCCAAATATTGAGTGAGGTCTGTCTCAGCAGAGCATCCAGGGAGCAGAGGCCTTACTGAATGTCTCTGCCCAGTATCCTGCACTTAAAAGTGTTCATTTCTTACCCAGTGTTTCTGTGTACAGCAGCCAGATCTCATTCACTCTGTGGCTTTGCTATCTGCCTCAGCTATTGACAAACCCTCACTTTTTTTCCCACTGTTGCTTTACCTCACAAGCCTAAGATGTATGAGCAAGTTATTTTATGGCATTCAGCACACTAACAACCACTGAAGTAATACTCTTATGGGGTTGTCTCTGTTATTGATTGCACTGCAGGATTTATTCTTGGCAAAGAATGTGAAGTTCCTGGCTCTTTTGAAATAATTAAGACCTATCTTGCTCACTTTTCTATTTCTCATTGACGTATAATGTTTTCCTGTTCCTGCTTTTTGACAGTTTCATACAAGCAGATGAATGACCGATTTTAATACTAGCTACCTGGTTAGCAGGCTTTTAAAAAAAACACCACATTTTCACTGACATTGTTCTCGTTTATTCATTTAAAGTAACTTCCAGTTTATTGTTGCAAAGATGCAACATAAAGACGTATAGTGCCAGGTCAATTAATAATTCAGCATGTGGCTAACAGGTTGATCTTTAATTTTACACTTAATGTGTTGGGGTTTTTTTCTTGTTTTTAAATAAGGAGTTACCTGGATCAATTAGCAGAAGAAATAAATGATAAACTACAGGAAACTGGCCAGGTCACAATATCAGAACTCTGCAAGGCCTACGACCTCCCGGGAGAATTCCTGATACAGGTGATGCAAACCACCAGCCTAGCAAATGTAGAATTGATTGTGTTCACCTTCTTTTGTGATCTTTGCTATATCCATGGCTTTAACTGTGAAGAGCTTCTTGTCAGTCTAAGCGGAAAAGTATTCGATACATAAAGGTTGCAGTGTAACAGCTATTCACAGATTGAGGTTGATGTTTGCCTTTTCATTTTGGGCAAAATTTCTTCAGAATCTTTATGACTGTTAGGAACAGATTAGGGTTAGGAATGCTAGGAGCAGGTGAGATTAGTGAAAGACATGAAAATGTCTTTGTTTGAAATATCGGAGAGAAGATGTAAGCGTAATTTCATCAGTCTCATTAGCTACCCAGGAAGCAGAAATACAATGGTAGAGACCCTTCGGTTTATTCAGAAAAGGTAAAATAAACATTCATTTCTAGAAGCTGAAGCCAGACATTCAGAGTAGAAACAAAAAACTATTTACCTTTGTTAGTGAGTATTATAGTGTGTAGAAGGATTAGGGAGAATTCTCTTACCGTTGTTGACTTTCAGTCAAGGTTGGACTTTGTTTGGAAGATATTTTTATCAAAGGGTAGTCCTATGGCATGTGTTAGGTGAACAGTCATACTGGGTACACAGACAACCTTGCTGACTCTCAGTTTATGAGCAGATTTCCTGTAGTATTTGTTGCATGATCAGTTTCCACAAAAGCATTTGTAACATACAAAAATTATTATATAGTTTCTCTTTGTTTCCTGGGCAATATTTCCTAGGTTTAGTTCACTTTGCAAGGATGCACATTTATAAACTGTTTGCACCTCTTTCTTTTGTGTTTATTTTTGCTAATTTTTATCTTGACTGTTTGAAAAAGTGGATAGTGAATTCGTCTGCCACAGGTTCGTACAAAATTAATACAAAGGTTAAATCTTAGTTTTCATTGTGCATTTCCAAACCATACTTATTTCTTTTGCAAAGTTTTCTTTCATCATTAGATACACATATATTTTTTAAAAGAGGCCATTGTTAGGAAAGCTGAATTCCCTGAAGTTTGGAGTGTGGGCCATAATGGCATCAATTTACATGCAGTAAGACACATTCTCAATAGACCTAAATAATAATTTCCACTTGTAGTCCTCATTTCTGAATATTTTGTCTTAGTAAACTAATTTGCTGATCTGTTAATACAAATTTTTTTATTAATTTTTGTTTAAAGTCATTAATATACACTTTTAGCAGTCATCCCAGCTTCTATTTACAGGCTTTATCCAGGCGTTTGGGTAGAATTATTCATGGACAACTAGACCAGGAAAACCATGGGGTGATTTTTACAGAAGCCTTTGTGTCCCGGCATCGAGCACGCATTCGTGGTCTCTTCACTGCGATTACTCGGTAAATTGCAACACTTGCAACCAAATATTGAAATATTTTTTCCATAGGTCTTCATGGACCAAATTCACTTGTGATTGAAAAAGAAAAGAAAACAAAGGCCTATGGATAGTTTTTAAGTGTAGTTCAGTTCCTGGGCTGAAATATTTAGTTTTAGATTCATTGTTTTGAAATGGGGCCCTCCTTTTGAAAGGAGGACAAGGGAAGTTTAACATTATACAGCATACTTAAGTTTTTTGGCTGAAGAAAATGTTGATCAGTAGTTCTTCCATTTGTTTGGAGAGTATCTATCCTCACTGTTATTCCACTGCTCCCCAGTCAGTTACTTACTGATGTCTACCCACTATATGTGATTATAGATAATTTTTTCTTACTAAATCAATAACTTTCTGTGTCAATTCGTATGAAGAGAAAAACTTGAGACAGCAGAAGTTTCCTTACAGTAATTATTGTAGCTTTGTTGTAAGATACAACTCCATAGTAATTCAAAATTAAAACCTTGTAAGCTGTGTTAAACATCAGTGTAGCACCCTGGGGCTAAGGTATTATGTAGTTTTGTCTATCTGGAGTAACATCTCATTTCTAGATTCTCCACATCAATTTCGGGTCATTAACTTACATTGTTTTGTTTTTTCTTTTTTCAAGGCCTACACCTGTAAGTAACTTGATCACTCGGTATGGATTTCAAGAACATTTACTTTACTGTGAGTTTCGTTCAAACTGTTTTGTATTTTTGTTAATAAATTCATAGATTCTTCATTACTAGAAGTGTGCTTTCAAAGAAGCATTTTAGTATATAGCCTTAATTCTGGAGTAAAGAACAATGTGTTTCTCTTTAATGTAAAAAGTGTTAAACCTTTTGTGCTATCCATAACTGAAGAGATGTTCCCTGTATCTAAAGCAATGAAAGCATGCATTGATGAAATGCCTCTGGGGGCAGAATGATGCAAGAAGTACAGTACTCACTTTGTCATCTGTTTTGTTATTTGCCCTTAGCTACTGGCATTTTTATCAGTGAAGCACACAAAAGGGGACAGATTTTATGTAGCCAAATGGCATTAACTGCTCTGGATTTTATTTACTGACTTCTCTGTGATAGCGGAGGCAGAGCTTTTGTTATGCTCTTAGTTAAATGTTTTTATATGCTGAGAGATAAAGCATACCCTTAAACTGTTTGCTTTTATTTTCCGCAGTTCCTTTTTTAAATAGAAATGCATAAAGATTTCCTATCCAACTGCTGAAACTTTTATGCAGTACTTAATTGTTTCTTACTTCTAATGTTGCAGCTTTTCTTTGACAACCACCTCCCATCTGTCCAAAATGCTGCTTCAGGCATCATTAGTCTTGTGTGCTGGCTGACCAAGTGCTGCTGGTCTTTGAAATCCTTTAATGGTTTTCTATCTCTTCTCATGAAAGTTAATATTACTCTTTTGTTTGATTGTGTCTTTTTTGCCTTCAGGGCATTGCACACTTTAGGTCCACTATAATGTCTCTCTGCTAACCTTCTTGTTCTTTGCAACAAGCTTATTCATTAAAAATTAAAATCTTAGCATTTAAACAAAATCATATAAACACTCTACTTTCACGTAATGAATTTAAGGTTTCCTCTTTTTTTTTTTGGAATGTGCCATCCAGGTATTATAGATTAAAAGGAAAATCTGTTAAACTGCATTATAGTAATGTTGCAGTACCCAACAAATTTCAGTATGTGGTTGCAGTCTTTTTCAAACGGGTCCTGCAAGTACATGATCATGTTTTGCTCATGTACAGTGTTGATGTGAATTGAAGTTCTGGTGTTTTTCTATCACCAGTAATCATCACAATGGCTATGTGTATTTCTAGTGCTTTCTTTTTCTTCGATTTTTTTTAATAAGTTTGTTCATCTTCAGTTTTTCTTACTGTATTTCATTTCCTCTGCAGTTTCATAAGTTTCAAAGACCTTTTTACTTACTATCAGAGCACATTTCATTTTATTCTATCCATTTGCTGAGATACCATTTCAATTTCACAAATGCTGGAAACTTGAATAATATCTTTTAATGATGTTACTTATACTCTTTGCTTTTTATGTTTGTCATTATTAGCAGTGGGTTTTAAAGTGGTCTTTGTCAGTTTTGTGTCTCTTCCAGGAAAAAAAAAAGTAAGTTCAGCGTACTGTTTGTATAATTTACAAACAGCTAATTATTTCATCAACACTTAGTGTCAGACAAGATAAACAATATTCTTTGGTTCTATCACATAGCTGTACTGCTATTAATGTTCAGCTGGCATGAAGTTATAGAAAATAATTTTAGAAATGAGTTAAAATATGATGAGTTAAATCGTTATGAGTTAAATAGTTAAAACACTAATTACAAAGCATAGTGAAAGCACAGATATTCTTTATTTCTGAATATTGTGTTGATGATGTAGGACAGGCATAGAGGGATGCTTATCATCTCTGCCAGACTTTGACAGAGACTTAATAGGACACTACAAATTACTCAATCACCTTTAAAAATAAGTGTGAGATTATAGTAGTTCTGCAAAGGTCCTGTTGTTTTGTTCTAAAACAAAAGAATGTCTAGGCGAAATTGTAGTAGGGGCTGTGAAATCTCCTATGAAAGCACCTTCTCTGCCCTGGAGTTTTAGAACTGGCACTTGAAATAATACAAAAATTAACTGGCATCTTCATTTCTCCCTCTTTCTCTAAAAACTCCAGTTCATTGCTAGTGTTCCACAAAATTGTTTGAAAATCTATTAAAGTTTTACTCTTTTACCCAAAAACTTTGAATAAAAACAAATTGAGATTGCAAACAGAGAATCAAGCTATATTGTCTGACAATTGCTTAAGTAGAATAGGCACGTTGACTCTTTTCTAGGGTAACTAAACTATTAGTAAGTACAAAAATCTATTTTTATTTTCAGAATCAGTCTTACAAGCCCCATTTTATACAAGGTAGCTGAACCAAGGCAGAACATGCTTTCTAGCTCTCATCTTAGATTACCTAAAGCTATATCTTGTTTAAATCTGTTTCTCTTTTTTCTACATTTTTTCAGTATAAGTACTGTTCAGCTTTGTTTAGTGGCAGTTGTGTTCAATAGCTGCTAGCTTATAGAGGCCTATCTACACTGTAGGCATATCTGACAAAAAAAATCATGATTAAAGATGCAGTATTTCTTCTGGAACCAGGTTTTCAGGTAAATTTTCCCGTGTAGGTGAGCTAAACCTCCATGTGCTGTACTAAGCATGTTGTAATGTTGACTGCTACTCATATTTAATGAGGAAGAAGCTGTACCATGTGATGCCATTTAATGTTCTGTTCCAGGGTAAAATCTGTCTTTTAATGAAATAGAAATCAACACAAACTGAGGATAAAAAAAGCCATCTAGCAAAGCTCTGGAAATCAGCAGAGCTTGGCAGTTGATGTCACTGGGTTTTTTTAATATATCTAGTGACTTACAAAAATGCAAAAGCAAAACATAGGAGGCAAATCAGATATTCGTGTGCACCTTTAATGGATTAAAAATACCTTATTTAGCATCAAGAAAGGCTTAGTACTTTGGTACTGTCAGTTACCAATACGGTTTTTGTCAGCAATATTTGTGCATTATCAGGAGGTTATTGTGCATTATGGGCAACAGTGTGAACATTGTAAACGGTGAAGATGGTCACCAGTAGGACATGCTCACATTTATGCAGGTTAGGTAGCAATTTTTCATGTCATTTTATTGTGTTTAGATCTTTCTCTTCCATCTTGGTTAACATGCAACCAGTGAATTCGAAGAGAATGTTATTAATAAAATGCTCATATATTTTATTGTCTGGCCAGTGAAAGATTCTTTTATGACTACATCTTCTAAATTAAAAGCTCAAACTGTCCAGGTATATATTCAATAAAAAGTGTTTTGATCCTGCCATTGTGGCTCACTCTTTTGAAATGTATGATTTCCAGACCTTTTATCAAGACATTGTCGTTCTCATAAGTGTTAAAAATAACTGATAGAACTCAGAAGTGTTTCACTAGAAGAAGCACAAACAACTACTGGGTGGAAAAAAGAAGAGACAAAACAAGGAAAATAATTGCTATGTTTTGATTAATGGATATATTGAAGTGGAAAATGTCGCTTCATTTATTTTCTTCTTGTAGCTGTGCTAGAAGAACTTGTTAACACCGGTCGTCTAAAAGGCACTGTGGTTGGTGGGAGACAGGATAAGGCTGTGTTTGTTCCAGATATCTATGCCAGAACGCAGAGCAACTGGGTGGATTCGTTTTTCAAGCAGAATGGTTACTTAGGTAATTAATCTATATCCTCATAGATAAAATATCTTTCTAAAACTAGTTTAGGTAATTGGTCTTACCCTAATATAGCTAGCGTCTAGAGTGAAGCCTCGCAAGAATAAGTGGAAATCAATACAGTAGTTGATACTCCTTTGTTAAAAGACCATCTTGCTTATAATGATGTGTATTACTTCATCACAAAGAACCGTATTTCAGCAGAGAGAACTATACTGCTAAACAGTAACTTTATTTCTCACAGAGTTACAAGTGCTACTTTTATTACTGTTCTGAAAACACTTCTTAGGCTGCTCATTGTAGACTTTTCAGATGATCATGTTTGACCCACATGGTTGTAGTTTCAGTCCAGCTGTCAAGATTATGACCAAACTTTGGCTGTTAATAGTCCAGATAGCCAAGCGTGCAGTGCACAGGAAGAACCTTTTCCAAAATAAGATTTGTAGAACTGGAGTGGGTAGCACTAGTGTCCTGATTTGAATCCAAATGAGTCTGTCTAACTTAAAGCTGAGTGATGCTGGATGATGATGTTTTAAAACAGGAGCTATGGGAACATGTGGACCTGAATAAACAGAGGAATGTACCCTTATGGTCCCAAAGGGCCAGTCCCTAAATAACAATTAGTCTTGCAGTTTGAAAAGGTTGAGCATAATTTACTGTAGTAGTATTAAGTGTTTCTGTAATATTGCTTGACTGATAGAGTATCTGTCAAAGTCTTTGAATGTTTTCAGAACATCTAAGTATAAACTGCCAAATAGTTGAAATGCTTTGCTTGTGATGCATTGCACGATTCTATGAGTATATTGGAGTAATTTTTGAAAACAAAACATTTTGACATTGTATATATTGTAAATGCTGCTCATGTTATATTAGAATACTTTGTAAAGATATAATCGCAAAGATAAACTTAATGGTATAAGAATCTGAAAAAAAAATATATTCTGAAACTCAGACCAAAGTCATGCCCATGATTTAACCTTCATATTTTTATTAACTATGTTTAGGTGTAGCTTGTACTTAACTAAGTTTTGCGTCAGCATCAGCTTGAGGCTGCATTTACTTGTATAAAAACTATATGCAATTCTTCGTTTCCTGCTTTCAAAAAAAATTACCACATAAGATCCTGTATGTATATGAAGGTACTGAAATGTAACAGACACTTAACTATTTTATAGAATTTGATGCATTGTACAGACTTGGCATCCCTGACCCAGCAGGCTACATTAAAAAAAGATACAAGTCCACACAGCTCTTATTTCTGAGAGCAGCTTGTGTTGGTCAAGAAATTGTGGATCAAGTTGAAGCCTCTGTAGAGGAAGCCATCAGCTCTGGAAACTGGATAGATGTAGCAGTAAGTTGTTGTTGAATTTATTTATTTTGTCTTATTTTTGTGTCAAGTGATACTTTATTGAAAATACACATATGTATAATGAAAGTTCCATGTTGTCAAAGAATAACGTTCAGTTTAAGTAAAATAACAAGTAGAAAGGCATTATTTGCCTTCAAGTTAGTGTGAACAAAACCAGGGGAAGAACGTATCAGTATTCAGTTGATAGATATCTAAGACTAACTTTCATTTCAAATTAGTGCTAATGTATTCTGCTAGAGCACAATATATTTCTGTGGGGATTTTTTTGGAAAAAACTTTAAACTGAACTTGTATGACAGTTTCAGTAAACAGAGGGATATTAGCCATTTTGTCCTGGCTAAATCCTAATTTTAGGCCTTACAGCACTACTTTGTCGCTTGTAAGGAAGCCTGCTGCTGTTTTGTGTTTGGTGTTACTCTGTATCTGTTGAGCTTCATTTTGAAGAAGTTGCTGTCTGTTCTCCCAGAGGTAGCACATATTCTAGAGCAATGTTGATTTGGGATGTTAGAAGATTTAAAATAGTGGTTTAAAGTACTTTTAAATTACTAGTTTAATTTTAAAAGTGCAATATGTTCTGAATAGTTAACAGGTGTCAAATGAGGTGTCTGTGGATTAATTTTATCCACATACAAGTATGTCTGTCCATTCTAGAACAGATTATTGTATGTAAATGATTTTGATTTTCTTTACCCTAGACTCTTCTGCCCAGTTCTTTGTCAGTAGAAGATGTTGGGATTTTGCTTCAGCAAGTGATGAGATCTTTAAACAAAAATTCTTCAGGCTTAGTCTTCAGTGACACGATTGTGGTCAGTGAGAAATTTCTAAGCAGCTGTGCTGATCTATTTTCTGATATGATGCAACAGAAAGCTGAAAAGGTACAGGTTTTTTTGATCAAGATGCAATATACATTAGAGTAGTATACTTAAAAATGGCCAAATGGCTTAAAATTTTCCATATGTATCTTTTGTTGCTGTGTCTATCTTTTTGCTGGTAAGTGCATGTTCTTCATTTTAGGAAATGAAAAATAACCCTGTTAATTTAATCACTGAAGAAGATTTAAAACAGGCTTCTGGTTTAGAGAATTCCTTTGCTAATAAAAAAGACAAAAAGGATGAAAGAAGAAAGAAAGCAACAGGTAAGGCATCAATATTTAGCGTAAGCCAAAAAAAAAAAAAAAAAAAAAAAGAGGCTTGTTTAGCCTTGGAAACATTCAAATATAAAGTTACTATATTTTGTAGTCCATTAGTTGCCTCCAGTCCATTGCTGAAGATACTTAAGAAATAATCCAACTACTTCTCATCATTAGGTGTAGATATATCTGAGCTATGTCCATGATAACTAATTTCAGATTTAGAAGTGCAGAGGAAGTACCATAAAGACATCTTGAGTTAGTCCAACACAAGTCAGCTGGCTTTAGAAGCAAGGAATCCATGTTCGTTTATTAGTGTATACAGTATGGTCACATAAGATTAAGTTGCGCAGAGGACTGACCAAACCAGTATTTGCTCGCCGATGTCTACCATTTTTTATTACACAGTGTAGATACACTCTTACTCCACTTTTCAGGGATCCAGGAAACTTAAAATATTTCTTAGTAGTCTTGAGAAGTTACTTCCAAAATCATTCCGTATAAATTGAGAAATGAAGTAGTAAGATGGGGTTTTTTGGAGAATATTGTACATCTTTTCTGAGAATCCCATGCCAGACAATTTTCCATTGTTTGCACACATAGCAGTTATTTGGAGATTTACACAGTTTACTTTAAGGTATATTCTGGGTTAAATTAATCCCAAGCCTTACTCCATTTATATGGTGGCTGTTTGGAATAGATCCATGTGTCTAGACACGTTCATATCCACACGTAACGTATGCTGCACCATCAGCAAGCACTACCCTGAAGTGTTTTTTATGCACTGTTAAGTGTATTACCTTATAAACAGTCAACATCACAGTTTAAGGATTAGATATTGTTATTGTATAATGGCAGAACGTGGCCAATGTCACGTTGCCTATCTTAAGGTCCGTGCATAACAATATCAGTATCTGCTGTTTAAGCATAACCTAACATGTAATGTTAATGCAGTTCATACAAATATGGATTCTGTCATGTATTGGATTAATGAAAATTTTCAAGATAAATTCTCTATGGCCCATTTATAATACCATTTGCAACAGTCTGTTACAAACAAGTATCTGTAGGGACATGTACTCTTGTAATCCTTTCTGTAGGTTACAGTCCATGTATCCTATTGTCATAAAATATGGCTTTTCTGGCCGTAGTGTCTCCTGCTTCATCTCTTTAAGATAAGATCTTGACTGCAGGTTGCAGCTTTTTCTGTATGGCTATTAAAGTGGAATATAGAATGAAGGGACCTTGTTTCCAAAATAACGTATATTGCACAGCTGACAAACAGCTTGTATCTGTTCAGCTAAATGTGGTCACATTTCAAATAAGCTTGTGAAAAACACCAACTCTTTTTTTGGAGAGGTCAAAAACTTAGAAGGTCTCACAAGTACACCATCCACTGCTAGCTGCAAGCAAACTATTTGCTGTTCTTGCAAAGGAATGCTTAAAAATCCATCTATAGCATGTAACAGTTGCAGTTAGCTTTGTGAGCAGTAGCATCTTGTCTTTGTTGTTCCTTTTCTTAAATGACAGTACTGCTACATAATGAGGTTACTTGAAATCTTGGACCTTATATTTAAATGGAAAAACAATTACTTTCTCAAGACTCAGTGCACGTATAGAACCAATTACTCTGGAGTTTGAATTTCTTTCAAGTGAAAAAAAGAAGGGAACAAGCTGTGAAAAAGGGAACAAACGCAGACCAACTTACCTTGTGGAAAGGGACTGTATTGCAAATTGAGCTCCTGTGCATCTGAATACATGGATTACGGGATCTATGAACAAAGTAATTTGTTAACGTTTGTCAGAACTAGAATGTTGCATTGCTTTATAGTCATCTAGAAATAGTCGAAAAAGAGTTAGTTTTCTAGTTAATTGAATGCACATTTAATATTTTGGATAAATGCGTGCTGCGTAGGATTCTTTTTCTGAAAATTAACAGTTACAATATCAGGGGTATTTTTTAGTAGCTCATTTATTTAGCATCAATGAATAAAAATGCTAAATGCTTACCAAGATGCTATTTTCAGCCAACAGAAATTCTCCCATTGCATTACTCATCTGTTTTCAATTGGAAAAAGATATTGCTCTTTTTTTTTTCTTTTTTTTTTTTACAATATGTACATTTGATATAGTTAGTATTTGTGTTTGTTAGTATTGTGTGATGACATTAGCTTAAATAAAGCTTTAACTCAGTTGCTTTTTTTTCTTAAGAATGAAAATTTACAGCCCTAAGATTCTGGAATGTGTATTGTAGGTTATGTTTAGAATTAGGTTGTGGTTTTTTAATTCAGCATTAACAAGTAATGCAGATCAATTACCATAATATTGTAAACTTTTTCTTAAGTGCTAGAACTTTACTGTGTACTAAATAAATAATTCTCCACCAGAGGGCAGTGGAAGCACAAGAGGAGGAGGAGGTGGTAATGCGAGAGAGATCAAGATTAAGAAGACCAAGAAGAAAGGAAGAAAGGATGCTGACAGCGATGAAGAGTCGCAAGCAACTAGCACAGGTTTGTCATTTTATTTTTAGCGCTAACTACTCATACCGACATGCTTTTATCACTTGCTTTTCCACATCTCTGTTTTTCCCCAACGTACTGGTACGGTCAAGTAAAATATCAAAGAATTTGAGAACACTATTCCATTAGAATTGTATCAATGGATATGATACTGCTATCCAAATGAAATGGGCATACCCTGTTCACTGAGTAGTATAACTTAGTCTTTAAAAAAGAAATTTAAGTAAAGGAAATGAGAGCAGGTGGCTTGTTTTGGTTTTTTTAATTGGTTTAATTGTGGGGGTTTTTAAATTTTTTTAATTAGATTTTATGTAGGAAATGCCTTACATTTCAGGATTAATATTATACTTGGTTTCTTAACACCTGCTAAATAGCATATGATAAATGGAGAAGTTCTCATCCAGTTCCGAAGCTTATTTAGCTTAAATTAACAAATCATAGCAGTGAAACAGTACTTAGATGTGTTTCCTCATAAGGATAAAATATACAGTCAAAATAAAGTTCTAATATTTTAAATGTTATTTTAAATAAGATTGATCTTGATTAACTGTGACTTCTACATCTGAGCTAGCTTCCTTTGTAACTATTAACTTTGTAATGGAGGAAGGTAGGTATTTTGAAGGCCTAGTCTATATCACTTGGTTTAGATGTGTATTACCAGATGAGTCCGAATCTCTCCCTATTGGTGCCCATTTCTCTACCTTTACTGTTAGGAGAAGGAGCATGGATGGCTTCCTCAGAAGTAAACGCCTACATTGTTAGACTTTTAGCAAACAGTGGTTGCAAATGAAACAATCATAATTATGTGTTCTTTCTTTTATTCGATGGAGTACCAGGAATGTATACTTCAATTTTATATATAGTATCTAGACTTTCCATACTGACTGAAAAATACTTTTAAACATGATATTTAAAGTTGCGAAGTACAGCATCTTAATTTTGTATGACACCACTCTCGTAGATTACTGTAATTCACATATACATGAATTTATTTTTCAAGGCTGCTCAGTTACTGAGTAAAACTCAGTAAACTAAGTAACTCAGTAACTAAGTGTTAAATCACCTTTTTTTTTTTGGTGTAGCCATTCATGTTTTACAATTGTTGCTGCTTGTATTGCTGTACTGTAATAAACAGATTGAACCAAAATCCCAAGATAAATTCAGATGTAACCATTCAAATATAAATGGGACCCTTCCAAACGCTGATTTAAGCTCCTTTTCTCCCTGTTTATATAGTCTTGTATGTTGTTCATTGCTACTGTGGCACAAATAGGAACATCATTGATTTCCATGCATTCAGTTACCTTATGTGCAGAATAAACCTGTTTTATGCTGCATCTGTCATCATCCTGATCTCATATATAAAAATTAAAACATTCTTATATATAAAAACTAAATTCTGCAGCATGCAGACATATTTTGTCCAAAACCAAAATACAGTTGCACTAATTGTGTACATTTACAAGCAGCATGTAGCTTGATTTTATTACTGAAACTTCTTGTCTGGTTTAGTATTCTTGCTTTATTGTGTGTCACATTTTGTACTGAAATGTCAAGTTTAGGATGCTCTGTTAGATGATTGTGTACCTTACTAAATGGGGTTAAAAAAACCCACCAACAACCATGTGAAATCTTTCAAATAGGAACGTTCTATTCAGTTTTGGCATTTTAAAAAACTACTTGGTCTTGGTGATGTCATCTTTTCTAAACTAATGGATGGGCCAGGTATTTTGAAATATCTCACCAAAAATGCATGTCCTCATACACTACTTAAGTTGTCTATTACAGAAAATAACTTCTAAGTGATCAAAAGATAAATTTTCTGAGTTTTTCAGATGTGTAAAATTTAACCGTCACGTGTAGTCTTCTCTTTTTTTGCATTGTTGGTAATCTGTCTTCTGTGGAGCTTTAGAGTTTGAGGCATTTCAGTGTCTCACCACATGTGTCATGCCACAGAGTAACTGCAGCAAAACTAAATATAATGCTTTTCTCAATGAATGTTGCTCATGGCTGCTACAGGTAGGAATAAGCAACCGGAGTTCCCTTTCATGTCACAAGAGGAAATTCAGGATGTTTTAAAGACCCGCATGCAGGATTGCCCCGAAGAGCTTCTTATAGAACTTGCTGAACATCTAATAAGGTAATTTCAGTAATTCAACTGGAGTTAGAAAGTCTGTGATTCATTTCAGATGTATCTTCTGTTCAGTCTGTTTCCTTCCTTAGAAAAAAATGTTTTGCTCGTGGAAGTGAACCACAATATTCTTTTTCTGTACAGCTCCATGTTACATACTTGCGTATGTATTAGAAAGCCATGCTGGCACAGTAATGAGAAATAATGCTTAAGCATAGCAGTAGGAAGTTCTGCGTCCTTTGTCAGCAAGCATACTTGCAGGTTCATGGGTGTATTTCCACCCCCTTACACTGATCCATGTTGGGTTTTCACCAGTCCCATCTTCTGTACAGCCCTTGATATTTGTTCAAGTTTCCTGTCTTTTGTCGCTCCACTGGTACCTGTGTGAACTGGGTAGTAACCTAGGTCAGCAAACTGATCTAAGCGAAGGTGAGTAACTTCTTTCAAAAGACGTTCCATACAAGAGAGAGGGTGTGTATATGTGTGTTTGGGGCAAAAAGGACATGGTAGGACTGTAACAGCCCAAGCTTGAATAAACTTGGGAGTACAATGGTAACTGCATCTTTATAAGGGTCTGTGCTATTTTAATGCAGCTTAAGTCTTCACCTCTTACAGCTCTTATTCATCTGGAATTTGCCCACAGATCCCTGAAAGCGTTGAACAGCGTTGCTTCTAGAAAATCTTTTCTGTCTTTCATCTTCTTCCCATTTAGGTGTTGTTACGAGTTAAAACCTTGGCAAACACTTACATACCATGCATACTGTAACCAATAGTACTTCTGCAATTATAAAAGTACATTTTAATTTCCCAGTGTTTTTTTTCTGATTTCCATTATTTGCTTTTTATTTATCTCACCGTTCTGTGGCATTCATGTCCCATTCATTTACTGTGTAATGAGGTAGATTTCTCTATTGCTGATATATTTGGAAAAACCTTATACAATTTTACACTTTGCTTAATGTTCCCTTTTTCTCCTTTCTTCTTCCCTCTTCTAAGACCTTTAACAAAAACTTACCAGGAAGTTGTGCGTTCTGTTTTTACATCTTCAACATCTTCCTCTGGAGCTAGCAGAAGACAGACTATGAAGGACTTGCAGGAGGAATTCTCAAACTTGTACAACAACATCCGGTTATTTGAAAAGGGAGCAAAGCATTTCACAGGTACAATAAATATATGCTTTTAAAAATGAATATTGTTCTTCAAGGATGTTGAATTTATTCCAGAATCTACATTCAAGGTCAAAGAAGAGCAACAGTTTAAACAGGAAAAACTTAGAGATATGTTTACACTGCCTAACACTGACCTTATGCTGGAGTACATTGCTTTGCATGCTTACTGAAATATGTTCTCTTTATTTCATATCCACAGTCCATTATATCTTCTGTGAAGATAATTGTGGGTTCTTGTCTTTCCTTCCAAAGTGTTTGCATCTCTTCCCAGTTTTTATTGTCGGGGGGGGGGGGGGGGGTGTGGATAAAATAAATTTAAAAAAAAAAAAAAAGATTAGTAAGCTTACTTCATTCTGTCACTTGTGCCACTAATGAAAGCATTGAATACTACCTGATTCTAAGAAGCCCCTGTTAAAACCTCTTTGAGGTTTGATACTGAGAGTAGCTGCTCCTTGAGGGTAGCTTTTCAAAAAAGGTGTAGATTCATTTTGCAGTGGATTACTTTAGCTACCTGTACTTTGTGACAGAAAAGTACCATTAGGAAAATATTCTAGACATTTCCAAGATTCTCTGCTGTATTCAGCTTTCTTCTAGAACTTTCCCTGCAAAAAACTTATAACAAAAGGAAACATTAGCAAAACCCCTGATATTCCTATGTTTAGGAATAAATGGAATTATTTCCAATTAGCCTCTGTTCTTGTACATGTGTTCTGTAGCCTCTTTTTTGTAAAATTCTACTGTTGCAGTCTTAAAGTCATCTGCCTCCTCTTCTGTTTAACTGCTTGTCCTGTAGACTTTTCCTTCACATACTTTATACTTGTTGATGGATAGCAGTGGTTGTTCATTAGTGGTTTGAGAGGATTGTACAGGGACTAGTTTACTGCTCATACAGATACACCTTTGAAAGACTAACAATGCATTAAAATGCACTTAGACCTGAAAGCTCACATTTTTCACTGAAGAATGTTCCATAAGCAACTGCAAATGAGCGATGTTAGCTTCATATATCCAGATAACTTTTTGATACTACTCATGGTTGATAGAGTCCACATTTTAGGAAGTGCTGTGATAACTGTCACAGGAATCAGATAAGTATAAGAAGTTACTTTTAATCACTTATTTCTTTTAACAGATGAGACTCAGACTAACCTTGCCAAACACCTGTTGAAGACTGTCTGTACAGACATTACAAATCTTATTTTCAACTTTCTAGCATCTGATTCAATGATGACAACCGAAAATTATTCTACAATCACAAGTGAGGTACACAGATAACAGTTCCTTTTTAACAGTCTCAAGTAGATCAGTGATGTTTATTTAATACTTAATTATCTTCGGTTTAAATATGCCTACAGCTAAAATGGTAATTAATATTAGAGATTATTTCCATTCTTGTCTCATACAGGTCCGGACCAAGATTTTAGGTAAATTGCCAGAAGACACCAAAGGTCCTTTAGCTAAACTTCACTCTTCCCTGAATGGCAAGGTAAAGTGATCCAGAATCTTTGAGTTCAGATTTTCCGTTCTGCTGGTACAATGCTAATAAACAGCTGACATACATAGCATAGTACATAACTGCTGCTGCTGCTGTGAAGGATGAAGGCAAAATAATTTTTTGTATTTGTGTTAAGTCAGTGAGAATAAGTACGTTTTCATATCAGTGAATTTTAAGAGGTGAAAACATGATCTTACATTTTGATACTGATAGTCACCTAGCTCTTTGCTTCCAGATAGAATCCAGTGTATCTTTTATGTGCAGGTGAGAAAAGTAAAAGCTGAGAGAGAATCTGCAGTTTAAAGTGGTTGATATTTCTTGTATTTTGTTCCTGGAGTTCCTGATTGTTCTTCCACGTATTTCTTAACTAGTAAAATCCTGAATATTTTTTTAAAAACCTTCAGATTATGGCAGCGTAAGTACAAAGGAAAGTAATTTATTAATTCTTTTATGCAAAAGTCCATACTGATATGTTTCTTAAGAGAAAATATATCTGTAAATAATTGTAGAACATGTGTTCCTTTTTTAATTCCATTTTTAAGACTTATGGATTGTAGTTTATTTTAGTATTTAAGTATATGAGCTATTGGAAGATGAATAAAGTTAATTTCTACAAAATACTGTTTAATTTCTCTTCCATAGTTTATTCCAAATGTATTCAGTCATGTGTTTGTGTGATTAATTGTGAACAGTAGTTAACCTTTTTATTTAATGTGCTAACACAGATTAAATATTTATATTGTTTTTTAATAGAGCATAGAAGATTTTCTTTCATGCCTCGATTCTGCAGTGGATATTTGTGGTATTATGGTGAAAAAAGGAGACAAAAAGAAGGAAAGGTACCTTAAATTTATGTATTCTATGCACAGTATGTGAAATGTAGCTCTGTTGCTGCACAAATGTTAGATGGTTAGTTTGGTAGCAGTCACACAGAATGGATAAGAGGCAATCTTTCTTTCCAAACTGATTAACTGAAAAATACAAAGTCAAGCAGTCTAATGCCATGGGAGAAGGAGGAGGGGAGAGTTCCTGTTTAGCTAATTTGCTTGACTCACTGCTTACTACAACATAGTTTATAAATTCTCCAGGGGACTTTCAAAATCGAAGCTACACCAGTGCTAGCTTTTTTTTTTTTAATGTGGAATTTCACATAAAGAAATGGTTAGTCAGAGGGGAAAATTAAAATTAATTGAAGTTAGATATGTTTTAAAGTCTATTATCAACTACTGTAAGACAGAATGAGAAACATATTTTTATATAACGTATTCCTGTTCCTTAGGCAAGTCCTATTTCAGCATAGACAAGCTCTGATTGAACAGCTAAAAGTCACTGAAGATCCAGCTCTTGTTCTGCACCTGACATCAGTACTGTTATTTCAGTTTTCAACCCACTGTATGCTTCATGCGCCAGGAAGATCAGTACCACAGATCATTAATTTCCTAAGTGGCAAGATCCCAGAGGTATTCCTTTCTAGCTTGTTAAGGGGAAAGTGCCTTTTTTCTATGACAGAACATAAAAGTTGTGTCTTATACTATTTCTGCTGCATAAGACTAGTGCCTTTGTGTTTCATGTCTAATCCTTACTTTATGTACAGAATATACAATTTCTCTGATCTCTGTTGTATTTCAAATCTATTATTTCAGGGATCTGTCTTCACTATTTTTTTAATAAAACTAAAAATCAATCTCTTATTAGTACTGTAGCTTTTGCCTTTATCTATAGAGACAGCTGTGTATTGGGGAATGTTATAATTCTTATAACTGAAAATTTATACATGCTCTTTCCTCCCAGCTAGAGCATGGTTGCTTTTTAAACTTTTGTAATTCAGTTTTAAAGAAAGGTGTACTCCTCAAAAGTAAAAATATTGAAATTCTATATTCTAAACTGCCAAAACTGGTGATGTTTACTAACTGCATTGCTTTCCTGCTTCAGTGGTTTATTGTCCTGTTCTTGCAGCATTGATGCACTTTCATTTTTCTGCCTCTTCGAATGTCTCTCAGAATTTAGGTTGCAAATACCTTGATGGAAGTATATTTATGTATCACTAACCCTCTTTAGGCAAGAATTGGAGAATGCTTTTTTAAAAATTTAATCTTTAATTAAAGGTCTGTGTACCTTCTCCGTAACATTGACATTCCTTTGTTTTGTTCTGTTTTTTCCCCTCAGGATCAGCATTCTCTGTTAGTCAAATACCAGGGATTAGTAGTGAAACAATTGATCAGCCAGACTAAGAAAACTGAACATGGAGACAGTGACACAACAGATAAACTGGAAGAGGAGGAAGGAGCAGATACCATTCGAAAAGAGCTCCAGGAAATCACTAACTCTATCAAAGATCTTGTTCTCAGACCTAGGAAATCTTCTGTAACAGAGGAGTAAAATTATTATTCAGTGCATCCACATCCATGATACAGTCAGATTTTATTTTTTTTTATCCTGAAGGGAAGCATAGCAGAAAATGCTTGACAAATTTTAAAATTTGGCTTCTAACAATTGCAAGTCACAGCCAGGGAACACAGTTGTTGGTTGATGGGTGGCAAACAGAGTTTTGTAGTGTACTACTACAGTGTATGTGTAACACACAGTAAATGTTACAGATGTGACAGCACAGTTTTGGACACTTTGGGTATGAAATTAATGGGTTTTAATTGGCATCTTCATGTGAGGCCTCAAGAAATGGTTGTTCTTCAAATAACAGTGTATTCTGTTCCATCCACACACAGGCTTATAGTTTTACTTCTCTGATTTGGATTTATAGTGATCTAGGGATTGCATATAAGTGTATATAAGCCTGTATATCTTAATTTCAAATACTAGTTTTGAAACATACTCTGATACCTAATAGAATAGCAATGAAAGGTCATCTTTACTTTTTGATATCATTAGTGGATGTTTTCAGCTTCTGTTCACTGGACCACAACAGTAAAAACATTGAGTACAAGTGGATATTGCTAAACTTAAGAGAAGTGACCCAGTACTAATGTGAGTGTCTAAACGTACTGAAAGCTTATGAAAATCAGCACACTCATGCTATTGATGTATTCTGTTAACGTCCATAATAGCTGTTCATTTAAAGCTTGTAATTCGGACAGAGGAGATGATACCCTTTTGCACTGGTATTTTGGGAGTGGATAAATACTTTTACGCCTGCCATATTTTACATGCTATATGTTCATTCAATGGACTCGTGGAGTTCTTAATCCATTTCCCATACCAGTTAGAAGCACTTGCTTGCATTTTGTCAGCTCATTGAAAGAACTTGTGGTATTCTGTTTATTCTGAGCTTCTTGAAAAGACTTTAGTTGATGATCTTTCTACATAAACTTTATAGACTGAAGTATTGGCTAAAGTGTTTCCCTCAAGTTTTTTACCAGCCTTATTTTTACGTAAGCGGTACTTTATGTCTTCAGGGAAGTGGAAGGATGTGTAAAATGGAGTTCTGCCACTATTAATGACATAATTCTTGTATGTCAAATATACTTCTAACTTATTTTTAAGAGAAGATAATTTTCAAACTGGAAATACTTTAGTTGTATTACTTCAGTAATGTCCATTGTTTTCATGTGTGTAATTTCAGGTTTTTGCATAAAATCAAGTTTGAGTAGTAAGACAAGGAAGAGTTCGTTTCACTAAACCTGTCATTCACCCATTCTTGCCAAAATTCTTTCATGCTGAAAGCAAGCAAATTCTGTGCAAGGCCTACTCTGTTCAAGTATATCTGGTTTCAAACAGTTCACATATTCTATAAGCTTAATCATAAATATACCCAAGCCTGAAATTGCAACAAATGACAGTTGAAGAGACCAAGTACAGAAGCTCAGTAACAGATTAACCAAGGTTAATTTTGATAAGGTAAAAAATTGAATTTTATACATATATAAAAGGCAGTAATGTTTAACAACGTTCACATCAGTGCTGATCTTTTACCAACTGTAAGGGAAAACAGTTTGCTAGTTGTAACGCAGAAGCAAAGGTAGTTGTTTTTCTTTCCTTGGCTGGAGGCTATCAGAGCTGATAATAAAGGACAATGAGGAGTAAGAAATTAAAAATATTCAGGCTGTTTAACTTTGTTTAAGAAATAGAGTTTGCATACAGGAAATAGGCTTGATTTCTTGTTATTTAGCCAGAATAATTAAGTTCCTATACTGAGTGTAAACAATTTTATATGACATTGAGCTATTTTGTAAATAATATGCCATATGACGTTCTGTATGCAAATTTGAAATTATTTTAATAACATTAAATGATGAAGTATTTAAAATGCATTCTGCTGATTTAACCAATGGTTGGTCATCTTGCAACTTGCAGCTTTCAAACAGCAACTGGTAATAAGAACCATTTGATTTTACATGCCATTCTGAGTGTCCCTGTAATTTTGTTTGATACTGTTTCATGCTGGAATAGTAATGAACTTATTATAAAATTTACTATATCATGTGTTAGACTTGCTATATTGTAGCCAATGTTATAAGAATGATAAAAAAAATATATTCTTTGAAGTAGATACAAGGGAAGCACTGAAATTCAGAGATATCTTCTGGTTACTGACAGAATTCAAGGAGACATAGGTTGGAAAATGTTCCCAGATATTTTTGTTGTCTCTTAGATGTGGAAAATCAGACTTCAGTTTATGATACAGAAGTATTTTGAAAGAGAAAGAAAAGCAATATTCACAGTTCCCTGAATATTTTGCTAATTCATGGGTTTTTTCCTCTCCCGAGGAGGAGTATGTGCAGGAGCAAGAGTAATCTTGTCTTAGAGGTGCAGTTCACAAAACAAAACTGCCCTTTGGAATATCTAGGAAAATAAAGGGCAATACAAAGTATACAAGTTAACGCTTTTACTTTGGTTTTAAGTATTTAGTGTCAGTCTCTCATGCCTTTCACCTGTGGTATGTGAACACCACCGTTATATTTTTATAGACTTAGAAACCTGACATGTATATATACATGTATATATATACACAGCTGTTTATAAATATGCATCTTGTAGCCTTATTTGCTGCTACTCTCAGCAAATGGGAGTGGGCACATTAGCCATAGGTAGAATAATACCTTTCTCAGCAACAGCCTTTCCCTGTTTTTAAGTGGCAAAACGTGACTTGTAGCTGGTTATTTGCAGTTCTGCTGGAAGTAAGCAAACTGTTGCTCTGTTAGAACTTGCAGCCTTCTTTCCAATTCTCTCGTTTTGCAGTTTCTTAAAAAAAATTTGGCAGGTTTCTAAGTAATAGCACTGGGATTTGTTGTCTGCGTGAATCCATCTTACAGCTTATTCAGATAAAACTACTGTACTTCTGTTCTCTGTGTAGGCTCATGAGTAGGCTACTCATGCAGTGGTTGCTTCTTCAATTTTTTTTTCTAATAAGTAACAGTTACATTTTCCTTAGGCCAGGAAAATGGAATTTTCTAGAAAACTAGGTAGATTTGGCGGGGTGGGGGGTTAATAGAAAGTTTAGTACTCTTGCAGAAGACACAAGAGTGACTGTACTGGGTCAGATCGAAGGTCTGTGTAGCCCAGTATTGTGTCTCCGGCAGGGGCCAAAAGTGGATGCCTAGGGAGGAATACAAGAACAAGGCATGTAGGGGTTGTTCCCTTGAGTGCCTTTTGAGCCGCCAAATATGTGCTACTCAAACTTTTTGAACGATGATTGTACTTTAAACATAGAAAACTGTAATTATCCGAAGCTTTTGGATAAACAGGATACTTGTGAGAGCAGAATTCCTTTCTCTGCTGACCCAAATAACAGAGCATATTCAGTAAATGCCAAAGATCTTTTCTCAGGAAAACAGCGAGTTATTTATTTATTTATCTTTTTCTGTAGGAATTGTGAAGGAATGACTTCTTTTAAAATTAACAAAAATAATAATCTGAATTAGGAAGAGCAACTTGAGTAGTTTAAAGAGAAACACCATTTGGTTGATTAATTTCCCAAATCCTCAAAATGAAGGGGAAGCTAGGCCGAGACAGGTCATCTCTGGGGACAGATGAAGTAAGCTGCTTTCTATTTCAGGAAGTTCAGGAAGAGATGTGACAGCTGTAGGAGACATCATCTACCTGATTCTCTGAAGAAGCAGCAGAATTTTTGTTAACCTCTTCAATTTGCACCTGTTGGCAAAAACTGATTCTGTTCTAAATGCTTCTCTGGGCATGTCTTCTATTAACACAGTTATGATCTCTGCCTACAGTTGGACAAATTTGAGGGTAGCCTTTGAAGTTTAAGTGGTATGCTATAGGAGGTATCTGTACTTCTCTTCCTTTCTGGAAAGAATGTATTGCGTTAGATGTATTTCTAAGTGTCATTAGCGCTTTTGACAGATCTGGTTGGGTAATACTTTTGCCTTTCTCTGATTTGTGAACTTCAGAAGTTACTTGATCAAGAATTGTACTTTCAGTTTTCTTTTTCTGGAAGTAAAAGCAAGAGGAAGCTATTCATGATTCTCATTCTGGACTAAAATTCACACCTAACTTGTCCTTGCTCTTCTCAATCTGCAAAAATCACGAGCTTGAAAAGTGCTTGGTATAAATAAAGCTTATAGTTCATATAAAATCAGGAGAAAAGAGTTCACTCTAGTTTAAGTATATGACAAATTAAGTGTCTGCAGATGTTTAATAAACCAGTCAGCCACAAACAGATGGTCAGTTCTTAGCAATAGTAATCAGAGGATCAGTCTTACTTGCAAGATATACCTAGACACAGATAACCTCCAGAACATATCCAGATTTGGCAATTTTACCAAAGTCTTCAGATAACATAATACATCTTTAAACCATTTAAACATTTCCTTCTATCTGTGATATAAAACAGCTCCCACCACTTGACATTATAGACTAAATGATTCAGATCTATTGGCTCTCAGTTGTGGAAAAAATCTGGCTGGAGGTCAGTCATGGTTCATACCACAAGCAGCCATCATTTTTTTCATTCTGCTTAACTTCAGCCTGCATTTTTAAATGGACACAATATCCCTACTTTCAGCTGTGACTGATTAAATGTCTGCATCGGGTCTTATGCAAAGTGTAAGCACTTCTGTAGGCTCCATGCATGTGGTAGACTGTGATAGTTAGCTGGCCCCTGTTCCGTCCAAGCAAAAAGTAAAAGAGATGACTGCAATTCAAACAAGGCCAGAACTGAGAAATACTGAGAGAGAACCTAGAGGAGGCCATTGCTGCCACTCTGATGGTAATGCCATATGAACACCTTCCTGCCTGCTGGAAGAGCGACAAATTGTTCCAGGCCAGAAACTGCTACAGTAGTGTCGGAGCAGTTCTGCTGGGTCCCCAAAAGTCTCTCCTGAAATTGCAGGACTGTTTCTTCCTCCCCCTATTTCCCGTACACAACAATCAGACTCTAGCAATGATGACTTTTCTATTTCTTTTCTGATTTACAAGCCCATATGAGGTCTTTCGGATTCATTATGCATGCACCAAAGCGTGTCTGGGGATGAATGACGATCCATCTTTTTTTACTTTTTTTCCTTGTACCAAACAGTTTGGGGCTTGGGTGTTTTGATTCCTTAGTATTTTCAACAGAAATGCTTTTTTCGTTTTGACAACTGTCTGAAATATGTTCCTTTAAGAACCTCCTACATGGTATGTATTTGCAATTTGTAAACACAATATGTCAAAGAATGATTTGATTCAGTGGTGAGGCAGCCAGCTATTTGCATGTCATGAGGTCTAAGGGAAACAAACTGACCCTCAGCCTTCCTCCGTCCAGCCAAATTCTGATGGGACCCTCAAATAGCTCTGGCAAAGTGTTCTGTTTCTTTTGGACTTGATGAATGCTTGTTTCTGTGAAGACGTGTAATTATTTCTTCCTTTATTTTGCTGCACAAGTTAGCAAGAGAAGCAGCTTACAACCAAATGTGAGTATTGAGGTTCTTTTCCATTATTCCTTTATCTGATAATGTTTAAATGTGGTAGTATACAAGGTACCTAATTTAACATTTTGAGCAAGTAAGCAGGAACTTTTTTCTTCAGACAAAAAACTGCTAATGAAATTAGATGAAGAATTCTATACACATCAAAAGTTTTTTATATTCTGTACCAAAAGAGATGCCACACCTTTTTTGGATGCAATTGTTTTCATGTTATTAATTGGCTCACTCATTAATTTACAGGAAGATAGTTTGGGGTTTCCTTTGTCATGAAACGAGGATTAATTTTGTTTACTCCAAAGACCAAGCCAAGAAAAAAAAAATTTGCTGTTTGCTGTGACTTTTGAATCACTATTTTTGTCTCTTAGCAAGCTTTCATAGCTATTTGCTATTGCAAGAAAACTTTCTACATAGTAGCTTTTCTGATAAGGTAAGTCACTTGTTTCTAGCATAACTAATTTTAACACCTAACGTGGACTGTTCTTGGTTTGTTTGTTTTTTTTAAGTAAAACCAGTTTCCAAGCTGGTGTTTATAGCAATATTTTGACTTGTTATAAAAATCAAGTATCACCTTCAGAGTCTCTCTCTGTGAGACACTTTGTTTTATCTTTTAGCTATCACATTTTTAGGATCATAATTTTCGTTTGGAATTTGAAGGGAAAGAGTAGTATTGAAAGGATATACCACTGTTTATTGAAATGGTGCTGGAAATGTGTGCCTATGTTGGAGAATTAAAAAATAAGTATGGGTAACCATGGAAATATTCCTTATATTAAAGACTATGTATATTAATTGTACTGCTACCTGATTTCATAATGGCATTCTTTGTGATAATGAGATTACAATTAAATTTGGACAAAACTGTCAAATATCATTTCCATTTCAATAATATGAAAGTTTTAAAATATATTTCTTTAACCATCCCTATTTTCAAAAGATCTGGTAATATATCTGGAGCTCAGCACAAATCTCTTACATTTAGAAAACACATTTCAGATGCCTTTTTTTGTTTGTGGTTGATATTTTCACCCATATTTTTCTTCCGTTTGTGTGACAAGTTGACATTTCTAGAGTATTTTAGCAGAACAGGCTGTAACAGATTTAATATATTAATGTTATAACAGATTGCTGATGGTCTTGCCATGTAATTTTATTGCAGTTTCACAAAAGTCACTTTGATTCAAAGTTGTGTAATTGGTAGAAACTTAAGATGGCATACTAACCTTCTTGTAAGATTAGAGCAAAATGAAATCAAAAGCTGCTTGAAAGAGATTCTGATCAGTTCTGACCTATGGTATCTCCAGGTTATTTGCAGGCAGTCATATTTTAGGAAATGTCTATTTTTGGTTGACTTGGTAAGACATATGTTCTGTGGGCTATATAGCAATAAGCCCAGCTTTTTTCTTTTCTTTCCATATCTGAGTATCATTTCTCAAAAAAAGTTTAAAACTTTTCGTGTTACCTAACCACACAGAGCGAGAAAGAAATGTGAAAATTTTAACCAGCATGCTTCCAAATGTCAAGCCCAAAATCAGAGGGTGAAATTCTGACCCTGTTCAAACGAGCAGCACTCCTGTCAACTAAACAAGTTCTAGATGTTGTTCAGGCTTTTAGATCACCTGGGGAATAAAACTGACCTGAGGTTTTCTGTACACTTCCCTACCAGTTAAGAGTCAGATGATGTCTTATGGCTAATTCTAGGATGCTTGTAAAACTAATGATTTCCAGTTCAGCTATTCTATTAAAATCTCTAGAGCCCCAAGTTTGGAAGTTGGCATGGCAAAATGCTGCTGATGCTCCACTTGCACTCTTGCAGTGGAATTCATTCTTCTGGGAAGAGAGCACGTAGCTCTACGGAGAAAGGAGGCTGTGAACTCCTTGTTTCATGTATTTGTATTTTCCTGTAAATTGGAAACGGGATGAAATAAGGATGGTTTTGTAGAAATATGCCAGCATTACTCCAAAAACACTGAACTGATGTATTAAAAATAAGATAATAAAATTCTATAGCAGAGATGCAGTGAGGGATAAGACTGTTACAAAGGCTAAGTAATGTCCTTTGGCTGCCACTATAATGATGGCTAATTTAAGTTTCTGCTGGGAATCACCCTGCAGAGGAATTTATCTGTCTCTTTTAACTATAAAAAGCGCCTTGTTCATTAGCCTCAGTAGGCTTAGGTTAGCTTTTGTGAATATCCCCATTCTTCTCTGATATTGTACAGCATACATCAGCTATCATCTCTTCGTGTTTCCCTTTCTTAGACTGAGTTTTCTTTGACTCTACTTCATTCATGTTAGTAGGTTACTTTTATTCTCAGCCATGGTTGCCTTTGAGTTTGAATTTTTCTAGGTCCGCATATAAGGACTGGTAAATTCTTGCACATCTCAGCATATTATGGATAATGGATCTGAACAGGCTGCCCTAGTTCGTTGCTGGCCTCACGCTCAGACGCTTTATAACTCAGAAAAATATTCATTTTCTTGTGACATGTCTTTGTGCGTAGATACCAGAATTGATAGAAAGAATGACCTAGTGACAGAGCATGGCATAGTTTTTGACAGAGCACACATACAGGAGACCAGAATTTAGTCCAGAGTGACCTCCAGCAAGTTGTTCTGTGCCTCCGTCCCCCGTCTGTAAACTGGGTTTGTTACACTGGGGAGAAAAAAAATGAGTTAAAACAGTGTTATCCAAAACTGTCTGGAAACAGCCCAAATTCACTGGAAAATCCTTCATAATTAAGAACTCTCTCGACCACTGTAGTCCTAAGAGGTTTGACACAAAACTGGAAAAATTCCACCCAGAACATTTTGCGTAAGAGTATTAATCATAACCTCAGAGTCATTAAGGACAATTGCAAAGTTCACAACTGGAACATTTTGTTGCTTCGGCTAATTTTGGAAGTGCTTTCTACCTCTAGCACTCCAAGTTGACCACCTGGCAACCTTCGTACGGTGTTTTTAACTATCCCGGGCCAGTGCCACGGACACAGCCTGGTGAGCAGACCCACCTAGTGGCAAAGGCGTAGTGACTGGCTTCTTTTCTTCCTACTCCTCCAGGTTTGCTCTCTGACCTTGAGCAAGTCAATTACTTTGCTTTGACAAGTATTAACCTTTCCTGTAGACAGGTATCTCGCAACTGTGTTTTAGGATTATTGTTGTTAGAAAAGCGTTCTGAAACCTTTACAAGAAGTCTGTAAAATACTTCAGAGTATTAGGTTATAATTCTATTTGTCAGAAGCCCAGAACAGTATTAGGCTGTAAATCTATTTATCAGGAGCCCAGCCTTCCTCAAGTGAGCTCTTCAAGTTTCAAATTCAGCCACATCATGATTCATTTATGTATTATAACATGCAAAATTGTGGCATAATTAGAGTTCTGTGAGTCTGGGATTCTATTTGCATGGAAAAAAAAAAGGAAAAGATTAGAGGAAAAACTGTTTCATGCTGATCTTCTAATTGTCAATCTTTGTTTAGTTTGGTGCCTGAAAATTGAAGAGCATTGAGAAACATTTCAAATTAAAAGCTCAAAACATTTTGGGTATTTTTTTTTACATACAGTAGCAGAATTCTTAATTTGTTTAATCACTTGCTTAGACTTTTTACTGAAAACATTTATCAAATTTAACATAAATTAGTAAAAAGGACTTGAATTGTATTTGCTCCTTAATGCAGTTTCTGCTGCGGCTTACCATTCTCCTCCTCAGACCGACCTTATCCCCGACAGCTGGTCAGAGTTATGGCCTCTGAGCATCATCCCTTACTGAAACCAGTCCATTCCATTCTAGGTTTGCAAAGATCATTGCTACGTGTCAGGCGTCACATCATCACTTGAATAGACTTTACCTGTTTCAGTGGACTCATTGTTCCACAATATCCTTGAGGTAGCATGTTCTTAAAATGTTCCTAAATGTTAGAAAGGAATTTCTTCATTCTTACCTAATTTCTTCCAGAATTCTAAGACTTTACTGATGGATTTTATTTGTCCGAGTCAAATGTCGACTGTCTTGGGTGTTCAGATAAACTTTAGGCCTAATTTTCCTTCAATCAGAATAGGGCAATCCTACACTGGAACCAGCTTTTAGATAGCATGTATTTATAATCACAGAAAGAAATCCACTCTGAAAGTCATAGTGCCAAAAAAAAAAAAAAAAAAAAAGGACCTTTTCACATGCCAGGACATTACAAAAATCCCAGCAGGGCAGTAACTGAAGGGTCAGTGACCTCTCATCATAATAAAGAAAGACAAAATACCACGGTATACTCATTGCAGGGTCTAATTTTAAATCATAGCCACTTTTAGGAAGATAGACTATGTTAAAATAGAAAGGAATATGTTTAATGTCTGGCATAGAGATTTTAAGGCTTAAGGGAAATGTTAGGATACCCAGTCACATTATTGTTCAGCAAACCTTATCTCCTAAGTAGGCAGAACAGGTAACGTAAGAGGCACAAAGTTTTCAAGTACGTGGCAGAGGTCACTGGCAGGACATGAACAGAACCTGGGGCTGAGTCTCCCTAAGGGCCGGTCAGTGTTGCTGCTCACGGGACATGAGGATGGAAGATAAAACAGAGTTGATGCCATGAGATACTCCATCTTGGTTGACAGGACATTATCTACTCAACTACTCAGGACTCAAGAGGTCTTCAATTCGCATTTTTTTTCTGGGTAAGGGATGATGCACAAAGCCATGTATTTAAAGAAAAGAAAGAAAAACAACGAAAAACAACAAAAACCACCCAGCACTGTTTTCTATACTCGTCCTAGTAACACTCCATTATTTTTCCTCCCTGGTAGAGGACAAAGAAGAAGAAGCTGAAGACCTCCACTTCTTGCCCTTTCTCCCATCAGCCCCACTCCTAAAGGAGTTCACTGCTTTCAAAAGTCCTGTTATCAGCTGTCTTCTAGAACTGAGCTTTTACATTGGGAGTCATATATCCTTTTGCTATATTGGAATGAAATGTGGTGGTTTATTATCAACAGAGAATATAGGACATGTCATAAAAGAATGTGTATACCTGAATATTTTACCTTTTTTTTCCCCCAGCCCAAAGACCAGCAGCGTGCCCTTCATGCACCTGCATGCTTAAACTAACAAGGTTTTCTAGCTCTACAGTATGTTTAAAACAATTACCAGACAGAGAATAAAAGGAAAAGGTCTCCCAGCTATAATTCCAGATCTTTGGTGAAATACATACGCAGCCGAATTGTACTAGTTTGTTACTGCAACCTTGGTGCAGATGTTGAGACTTTGTAAGTGAATTGTGCCTAGCGCTCCCCAACAGATATCAGGACACCAATCCTAACATGCAGAGTTAAAAACCTGAACCGGAAAATACTAAATCACCTAATTTGACATCTGTGAATTGAGTGAAAGTATTCAGCTACGTTAACTTACAGATATATGCAAGTGTTCCTGGGGTCCTATTCTAAGAGAAGACAAACCAAGCGTTCATGTAACACTTAGGGGGAAGCCGAAGGAAGTTAAATAAGTCTGCTTAAGAACACCCACAGTGTGTTTTCATGTTGGATGGTTGTTGTGCCCTTTCTTGCCCTCTGTCTCATTCATACTGTATAACCAATTAATTACTGTAAAAGCAGTAGAATACAAAGAGTGCCACATCTTTCAGGTTTTCTTCACCAGGTTAGACCTTTCATGGACTGTCCACCTAGCAGAGGCAATATGTGCATGTTTTTAAAGAGGCTGTGTTACCTGTATTCCAAAGACAGCGCAATTGCAGAGGATCATTACTGCTAGGTTATAACAGCAATACCTACTGTGTTAATTGTCAGTAAAAATCCAGAGAACATAGGTAGTCCTTGCTTTGAGATCTAGCTCTACTCAATGTTTCTGCCCATTCCTTCTCTTCTTGATCATGCCCCTTGGGACTGCCCATCTTGAAGCCTGTTTTCCCTTGGGAAGGTCCGTGGAGGCACATCATGGAGTTCCTCTGCACGAAGAAGAGACTGCCACACCAATGGTCACCCTAATCAGCTCACATAGTGTGAAGGGAGGGTATATATGCTACATTTGCTATTGCCAGCATTTCTTATACTGTATACAGCAGTGGCTTCGCAAACAATGATTCCTGTAGGCGTAATAAGCAGTCCAGGGCTTGTCTGCAGAACCATATCATCTCTGTTGTCAGTGGAAAGTCTGGTAAGGAGGTGGCAGCCAAGACTGATGGAACTCTGCAAGCAACAAAACAAATCTAAATACCTGGGAACAATGATAATGGAAGTAGGCATCTTACATACCAATACCCCTTACAGTAGCCTTTGTTTTTTGTAAGTCTTGTGGTTTAAGCCCAGCCAGCAGCAAAGCACCACGCAGCCGCTCACCCACTCCTCTCCCCTGGTGGGATGGGGAGAACTGGAAGAAAAAGGTAAAACCTCGTGGGTTGAGATAAGGACAGTTTAACAGGACAAGACAAGGAGAAAAGAAGTAATAATAACGATAATACTAGTAAAAGAATGTATAAAGCAAGTGATGCACAATGCAATTGCTCACCACCTGGAACCCAATGGTCAGCCCATTCCTGAGCTCTGGAACCCAATGGTCAGCCCATTCCTGAGCTGTGGTCCCCTCTCCGCCCAGCCCAGCCAGCTCCCCCATTTATATGTATGGTATCAAATATCCCCTTGGCTAGTTCGGGTCAGCCTTCCTGGCTGTGCCCCCTCCCAGCTTCTTGTGAAAATTAACCTGCCAAAGCCAGGACGCTAAGCCGTAATGCCACCTAGCTCATGACAGTCCATTAACAGGGCTGAGATCAGAAATCTTTAGATTTGGTTCATTGTGATAAGGTGACATATTTTTGTTACAGAAGTGCTGCAGCTTGGTTTATTTTTTTCCCTCAGAAAACTAGGTCAGGTTGGCACAGTGCAGTTGGGAGAGAAAAGGAAAAGGCTGTGCCGCTGCAGCAGATGCTTTATTACCACTTGGGGGGTTTATGTGTGGTTTTGGGGGAAGGAGGCCTTTTTTTTTTTAAAATAGGGTAATGAAAATCCTTTCCAATTTTAGCTTGCTGCTAACATTGCTGCTACTGCTCATCTTTTTCTTATTCCTCATTTTATTTCTTAATGCAGTTCTAAAGTAGGTCACAGGCTTTTAAAGAACCCAGCTAGAAAAAGTTGTACTGCATAGTCAGTTGTAGGGTTTGGGGTTTTTTTAAAAGGATTTTAATTCATGTGATGTACCCGTTCTCACAAGGCACAGTACCACTTCATCCGCCGTTCTGGTTGTGAAATAAAATGTAAGGGTGAGGGAAATCCAGTCTCTGCAGTTGATGCATCTGCAAAGACAAGAAATAGCCTATTTTTTTTTTAAGATCTTAAAGATTGCAGTCAGCATCAGCGTTGCTTATTGAAGCTCTGTTACTTCTTGTTAGTGGCAAGGCTGTTCCGTTTCATGGTCTGTGAGCACTTTGCTCCCCGCCGTATCACAGGCGTCATTTCCTATCGCTATTGTTTTCCCTAGGAAAACTTTCAGTCCCAAAGGCAGGCTCGTGTCATTTTCAGGTAGACGGTGTTCCGGCCCGGCGGTGTTAGTGTATTGCTAAAATGCTGCTGTTTCCTTGGTGGACTTCTGCTCAGCTGTGCAGGCACTGTGGCTTTAGTGCATTGCACAGAGGGGAATCGGGAGGCAGATGTTTGATGTGCAGCTGCTGCTCTGGCAGAGGTCGCTCGGGAGCGCTGCTCTGATTTGCACACTGGGGGTGAACTCACTGGTGAAAGTCGCAGTCACGTATCTTCATTTGTGACTTTCATTTTCTTCTTCTTCAAGCACTTTTTGAAGTATTTTCCATGACTAGGGGATGGTAGATGAGGGTGGAAGCAGGAAAGGGGACTGGAAAAACCAGGCAGAAAGGGTAGTGGGGAAGACTGTATTCATTACCAGAGATCAGCTGTGACCTCGGTGATCAGCTCTCATCTTGACCAGTTCCAGCCCCCAATATTTAATGTTTCTTTTTCTCTTTCAAAGACATTTAGTGCTTGCTGGGTTTTAGGTTGATAGATGGAAAATACATTAATGTTTCCATGCAAGTACAATATGTTAATCTCTACATTCCCACCATTTTAACTGAAGAAGATGTAACCCAGCATAAATGCCCTTTTGCTATCAAATTTCTTCTCTCAAAATGAGATCACTCTAACTCAGACTCATATCTTTTTTCCTAGAATAAAAGTTAGCTATAAAATTGCTCTTTCGAATGAAATTTTTAACTTTATATCAAAAATGAAATTTCAATTTTTACTAGAAATTTTTTCCGTTGAGAATTTAAGATCTAATTTTACATCAATATTTTTCAGTCAAGTATCACTTTTTTTAATCCTACTTTTCTAAAACAAACTGACATTTTCCATTAAGTGGGTTTTTTAAATTTACAAATATTTTCTATTAAAATACATCAAAATTTTAAAAATAAAAGTGTTAGAGCATTTTGGATCAAGCTTAGTGGAAAACTCCTTTTTCTTCCAAAAATACCCTGATGCAGTAACTTTTCTTTTCATTTATATTAGTTTTGGAAGCTTATAAATGCTGAAGTTTCAGAGCATGAATTTAATCCTCTAAAAGGGATTAGGAAACTTTCCTCAGGAGCAGGTTGTTGCCTAGCCATCTCTTGTAGGGTTTCTTGCCTCTTCCTTAGGATGGTTTTGCCTGCTGAACTGAAAAAAAAAAAGATATGTACAGTTATAGCCATTTTCTTTCACATAGTCTTTAAGTCATTGCAAAAGAATTTTTACATCTACTTTCCCTGCTGAGTCCTGGTAAGGAGTATATTTAGTGTAGATGTCAGTGCCCCAAACTCTCCTTTATTCCCTGTTCTGTACAGGGCAGTGGCTGTGCCTACGTTTCCTTCTGAGCCAAGTCATCAAAATAGCCAAGGTTACTGAAGACATCCAGACCTTTACATCTCTTCTGTAGTCTGGTCTGTAACAATTAACGGCCAGCGTAAAATTTAAAATGATCAGTGAGGAAAAGGCGTTTTGACTTGCACCAGCATGCAACTACAAAAGAAACAAAATCTTCTTTACTGTGGTAAACCGGATACCACAGACAAGCCGGTAACCCCTTTCCATCAAAAAGGGCCCAGCTTTTGGGCAATACTCATATCTAAGTATTGGAATGGTTGACTAAGGACATATTGATCATGTTTCACACTCAGCGACAACACAGAAAATAATATCTGTCTCTCTTAATTTCACACATGGCTGAGACTTGAGAACGCTGGAAGTGATTTTTCCCTGTGGAAATGCTGAATTTACTGAAACTGGGTTTTTCTTTGACAGAAATTACCTAGAATCACTAGTTTCCTTTGCTCTTTCCTCTGTAACCAAATTCGTGCAATTGCACTGAATGTATTTCAGTTTAAAGAGGTTTAGAGACTATGTTTACCAGATTTGAAATACCAGGAAACATTGCAATTAGTTGTAATGAAGAACCTAATTGCTTATATGCTTTTTAAATGCCAGGTTTTTATTATCTTTGAAAATATCTTTCAAAGTCTGTGCTCCAAGGATATAGGCAGCAAAACTCTAAAGCATGCATTCAGCTTCAAGCATGTAAATATTAGAGCTGAAAGCAATAACATTTCTCATGTGTTTAGACTACGTGCATGTCTAGCTTAGTTGGGGACTCACAACAAGTCATTTACAGGAGATCTGTTTTGTTGTTGTGGGAATGACCCCACTCCTGCTCAAATGCCCAAAAGGGAATACTGAGGTTTTGTGGTTTTTTCACCCTCCCTCTTTTATCATGCAGCAGTGATAAACCTTTCTGTGGTCCATCAGCGAATGGCTGAGGTGGCATGGGACCTGCGGAGATCGTCTAGTCCAACGCCCTGCTTAAGCAGGATCACCTAAAGCAGATCGCCCAGGACCATGTCCAGTCAGGTTTTGAGTATCTCCAAGGATGGAGACTACACAGCCTCTCTGGGCAACCTGTGCCGGTGTTCCACCACTCTCACAGTGAAAGGATTTTTTCTTCTGTTGAAATGGAATCCCTTGTATTTCAGTCTGTGCCTGTTGCAGTGGGTACCGCTGAGAAGAGCTTGGCTCCCTCTTGTTCATTCCCTCCCTTCAGGTATTTGTACACATTGGTGAGAACCTCTCTGAGCCTTCTCTCCTCCAGACTGAACAGTCCCAGTTCTCTCAGCCTTTCCTCATAGGAGAGATGCTCCAGTCCCTTTGTCACCTTTGTGGCCCTGTACTGAACTCCCTCCAGTAGCTCCATGTCTCTCTTGTACTGGGGAGCCCAGAACTGGACCCAGCACGCCAGATGTGTCTCACCAGTGCTGAGTAGAGAGGAAGGATCACCTGCTGGCAATGCCCGTCCTAAAGCCCCACAGGATACTGTTGGCCTTCTTACCTGCAAGGGCACATTGTTGGCTCATGTTCAACACGGTGTCCATCAGGACCCGCAGGTCCTTCTCAGCAAAGCTGCTTTCCATCTGGTTGGCCGCAGCATGTGCTGTTACCTGCAGTTATTCCTCCCCCAGAGGCAGGACTTTGCAACTCCCCTTGCTGCTTCGTGAGAGCCCTCTCACCCAACTTCTCTAGCCTGGCGAGGTCCCTCTGGATGGCAGCACACCCGTCTGGAGTATCAGCTACTCCTCCCAGTTTTGTGTCATCTGCCAAATTGCTGTTTGTATACTCTGTCCCATCTCCAGATCATTAATGAAGTTGTTGAACAGGGTTGGTCCCAGCGACAACCCCTGGGGTACACCACTAATGACATTACTTTAAATTGTCTCCTTTAACATTGTGTCTAGGAGTCACTAATGATTTCTCATCCACATTTAGGCTCATGGCTGCTTTGCTTTTGGAACTTGGGCGGCTGAAGCTAATCAGTTTAAACCTGTCTAAATGTCTTCTAGGTATATAACTCACCAGCTAATTTGGGTATATTTTTTCACACGGTCCGTTTGTACCAGATGCAATCCTCAAACCTGTTTTATGGTTGAACATAAAGAGTGTGACTGAGAATACTGCCAGGATTTTACATTAAAAGGTACACCAATGCACAGCTGAAATATTTCATGGCTTCATTTAATTCTGTAAATCTGACAGTAGTCAGAAAAGAATGAGCTCCATAATGAACACAGGATAAAATTCTGGCTCTACCAGACTATGTGAAAACTTGTAAAAAAGGTGGGTAAGAATGGTTTCAGAAAAATAAAAGAAATTATCTAGGCCATAGCATTAACCCTACTCTTTTTCATGTACTGCTGCTGGTGAAGATATTGACACCACCCAGGAGTCTGAGCAGATGAAAAGGTTTTGCGTTCCTAGGTAATAGCTTGGGAGAGACTTGAATCGATACCGAGCACTCCAAAGACAGTTTGTCTCTAACACGGAGCTGCATTACTGACCAGCAATACTGCTGATCAGCTGAGCTTGTTGTGTTCACAATAACAGGGCCAGTTATTCTGGAGTGGAATCTCTGGGCACCAGTGTAGTACTTGTATTAAATGATGAATTGCACTCCCTGACTCTCACATGTTGATTCATTTAAAAAAAAAAAAATCCAGCAAATAATCTAGGTTTAATTCTGTAGCCCGTTAGCAACTTTTCTGTCCCCTTCTTCCACAAAAAACAGCTTTCAGCTACTACATTAGACATGCTTATTTCTGACCTCTAATTTCTCTGTACATTGGGTTTGCTGTAATGGTAATTCTTGAGCTTCACTAGCAAGGCTTGCAATAGAGGAAGAATATCCATTAGGAGAGATGCATACAGAGCCATTAATTTGAATTTTGCCAACTAAATCACTCAGGCTGATCTCGGTAGCAAGTACAAGTTATATTGGACAAGCTGGATGCTGCTGATCAAAGTTCTGTGGATGAATCCATGATCAGTGGTGTCCCTCAGGGGTCCATATTGGGACCAGTACTGTTTAATATCCTCATCAATGACATAGTGGGATCGAGCGCACCCTCAGCAAGGTTGCAGATGATACCAAGGTGAGTGGTGCCATTGACATGCCTAAGGGGCAGGATGCCATCCAGACCTGGATAAGCTCGAGAAGTGGGCCCATGTGAACCTCGTGAGGTTCAACAAGGCCAAGTGCAAGGTACTGTACCTGGGTCAGAGCAACCCCTGGTATCAATACAGGCTGAAGGATGAAAGGATTGAGAGCAGCCCTGTGGAGAAGGACTTGGGGGTACTGGTGGATGAAAAGCTGGACATAAGCCAACAATGTGTGTTTGCATCCCAGAAAGCCAACCATATCCTAGGCTGCATCAAAAGAAGTGTGACCAGCAGGTCAAAGGAGGTGATTCTCCCCCTCTGTTTCACTCTGGTGCAACCTGACCTGGAGTACTGTGTCCAGCTCTGGGGATGTGGACCTGTTGAGCAGATCCAGAGGAGGGTTACAAAAAGGATCAAAGGGATGGAACACCTCTCCTATGAGAAAAGGCTGAGAGAGTTGGGGATGTTCAGCCTGGAGAAGAGAAGGCTCCAAGAACTTATTGTGGCCTTTCAATACTTGAAGGGGGCTTATAAGAAAGATGGGGACAGACTTTTCAGTAGGGCCTCTTGTGACAGGACCAGGGCTAATGGTTTTAAACGAAAAGAGGATAGATTCAGACTAGCTATAAGGAAGAAATTTTTTACAATGATGGTGGTGAAACATGGGAACAGGTTGCCCAGAGAGGTGGTAGATGCCCCATCCCTGGAAACATTCAAGGTCAGGTTGGATGGGGCTCTGAGCCACCTGATCTAGTTGAAAATGTCCCTGTTCATTGCAGGGACTACATGACCTTTAAAGGTCTCTTCTAACCCAAACTATTCTGTTTCTATAATTCTATGAATTAAAGCAAATACCTAGCTTGCTGTAGAGGCAATGGGGCTAAGCTATTCCAACCTACTCTGTAGCTAGTAAAGAGAGTTTGAGGGACATAAGCTAGTCAAGTCTTTTCTGCAACAGCATTTCTGTATGTCTGCACCACTGCAATCACTTAGTTGGGGTACTTTCACTGCTCTAATTTGTCCTAGTTTAAAGTTTAGGTAAGTAGCAAATTAAGCTGTACTGGAATAAAGGAAGAATTTAGATGACTACAACAACATTTGAGTTTGCATGGTGTAAATAAAGCAGACAGCAATACCAATTAAGGTGAAAATTACAGATTTCCTGAGATGCTCGATCCCCTAGTTAAGCCAGAGTTCTTGTTCTTTTTGCTTCTAGTCATAGGATGTGTAAACACGGTACAATGCAGTACGGTGTGGTTACCAGATCAACCTCTAAATGAGCTGCTTTGCCTAGACGGTCCACCAAAACTGTATCACTTGTGGACCTTGAAGCACTACAGTCATGTTGCTACAGCATCATCCTTGTTGGCATCCATCCTGCATCAGTAAGAGCCCTGCACCCACTCAGATGCTTTCAGGACCTGACTTTGTATTATTGTGCTGTGCCACAGAGATAAAAGAGCTTGTTCAAAGTTAGCACCCGTGTCTCTGCTTTCCTGTAGGTACTTGTTTTGACTTGATCTGTAATATATGCCCCTGGTTCCTATTGCTTCTCTAGCCATTTTTAGTAGAGTAAAAATTCTAGTATCCTTAAACACTCAAGTTTAACTTAAGGGTATCACTGGGAAACTTGCAGTTACTCTAAGAGAGGGAAGAGACAAAGCAAGGGTATTGCCAGTGTTTTGAAAATACATCATACATTTAACTTGTGGGTTGGGGTTTTTTTGAGGGGTCAGGACTTTTATTAGGTCGAGTCACAATAAAATAACAGATTTCTGGGGTGTAGCAGGCATCCAGAGAAATCAAGAACCTGTGATCTCTGAAATAAGGAAAAATTTCCTTGCAGAACATTGTTAGAAACTTTTATTTATAAAATAATGATATTGTTAGAAACTTTTCCTTACAATTATATTGTTAGCTTTGTAATGCAGTTGTAACTTTGAGTCACTAATGTATTTTGCAAATGTATGTGATTAATTGTTCAGCAGTTCTCACAAAAAGAAAAAAAAATAGGGAAAATGAAGTCAGCAAATTCATACAAATAAGTAAAAACATATTCCAAGATGAAAACATGTACTTACCTGAAAATAAGTAAGTACCTGGGATGCCTTGCAGGGGTGTCCCCCTTGTAGTAGATCAGTTTGTTTTTCTTATCCTTCGCTGTTGTTGCAATGATTTATTTTGCCACCATTTTTCTTTCTTTATGCTTCTCTTAATAGACAGCCTTATTCCAATCATTGTATGGTCTTAAAGAAAAAGATGATGCAGTTCAAGGGCAGGCTTATTTAGATCAGGAAATAGTCCATTAGAATTGTCATAAAGCAAAAGATATAATATTTTTACATGTATGTGTATACCTACATGCATATGTGTGTTAATTCCCATCTAAGTAGTATTAACATTTCTGGGCTTTTTATACTTATATAACACAAGGAGGATTAACATACATTTATAGAAAATGTAAAGATAGTTTTTTAAGAGATATATTAACATTGTGGCTGTGCTTTTTAGTGTCAGTGAGAAAACAAGCATTCCTTTCCTGATGGTTCCACATTTATCAGGTTTCACAACTTCACAACCATTTTCTTACAGCTTTCTTCACTGGAAGTCTTCTAGTGCTCTGCATTTTATAGGAAACCGTTTGACTCTACAGAAAGTCCCTCTTCTAATTTGTTGTAGCTAAATTCTGTCTTAATCTGCTGGAACAGCAGGCAGACTAGCCAGCTCTGTTGTTTTATTTTCATCTGCTTTATAATTCATACCATGAGACTGCTGCATTCTTGAATCTGACCCCAGGGACTCACAGTTGCAATATCCTCACATCCTTGGCAACATCTCTCTGCACCCCCTTGGAATATTCTAACACTATAAATGATATCACGTATCCGTGCCTACTAGATACATAAAAAAACAACAGTATTTAGCTTTGTTCCGATTTAAATAGCAAAATCTTCTTTTCCCAAGGAATGAAGACATCACAGTCTTTCCCTGTGCCTAGGACACGAGTTAGCAGCTGGAATGCTGGAGTCAGCGTTTCATTCCATGAGAGTGAACAGTATCAGACCTCCAGAGAGTTCTTAACTGACCTCCAAAACACAAAGTTTAGCTTCCAGCAAACTTAAAGTAAACATATTTCTCTAGAGATTAGGATCAAAGCACTAGAAAAACATTCTACTTAACTACGTGGTGCTCATACCATTACTTACTTATTGGAGCAAGGGTAAATGATGCTGGGGGAGATGAGATTCACTTTTTTGTTGCATTGCCGAATGGTAAAAGTAGTTCACAAAGGTTACCCAGACCTTTGCCAAGAGATTTGCAAAAGCCATGATTCTTTTTCATACCATCACTTCTTCATTCCCAAACATGATCTTATATCATCATGGTCAAACTATGAAGACTTTCTCTGAAGCAAATCTTTGGACACCCCCAGGCTTTGACTCTGGTCTTGGGGATACCCTTTAAATGTTCTCAAGCAACCACTATCATCTGTAAAACAGGAGTGATAGCACTCCCATGTGCTCCCATATCCATACAGATTTTTAGGAGGATAGCTACATTACAAATAAGGAAGCTCTGAAGTATTACAACAGTGAGTCTTCTTTGTGCACATAACCTGGGCTTCCTGGAACAAATTGGTTTCCTGGGGAAAACCAAAAGCAATAATCAAGATAACCACTTTTTAAAGAAAATTTTTGGGTATGCGAAGTTTTTGATAACTTAAAAACCTATCGCCATTCATTAGAATGAAAGAACAGAGATGTATCTGCAGATATCTTAAGCTATTTGTTGGTGAGGTTTGTGCAACAAAAAAGCACTATAAGTAACATAAGTTCTTCATGCTGCCCTGTTAGGATTTCACTGTTGCCACTTTTAGGCTGAGATGAAACTGTGTTAGGAAGCTGGGGTACTGATTCAGCAGGGAGAAGATCAGAAAGGTGGTTCACTCAGGGTATCCTCAGATGCAGTTCATAACTCTAATTGCCACAAAAAAAGGAATGAAAATTCCTCTGAAACCCAGTTTTGAGGCTATCCTATGACCATATGCAGCCCAGTTAACCACAAACATTCCTTGATTGTCTTCCTAGCTACCAATTTATACTGCTTCTCCAATATAGAAGAAAATGAGCAAAACTTAACCTTGGTTTTGGTGATGACTATGTAGTGATTGTACGCTAAATGCACTGCGCTGTGCCTGGTTTTTATATGTCATGTTGTGTAAATGTACAAGCTGGTGGATGTCATTTTCTTATATACATGGGTTCACTCAATTCACATTCAACTCTCTCTTTGATCTTAAGGAAATGGAAGTCAGCTTCAAGCCCTGTTATACTATTATTCCAAGGATATCACATAAAACACATCTGTAATATTTTTTAAGCAAGCACATTTCCCACTGATCTGAGTTACAGATTATTTGATTTCCTTACTACACCCTATCTTGGCTAGCACAAAGTTTTAGGGCAGTCGGAAATAAAGTAAATCAATTCAACTCAGAAGATTTTCAATTTACAGGAACAAGTTTTCCATAGCTTGTGCCAAATGATCAAGTTATTACTTTTGGTCTGAAAAAAGCATTATAGTCTCTCTCCCTGCCCCCTTTCCACTGTCTTACTACTATCCCTTCAGGAATAGATTAATAAGTGCCTGACCTTACTCACTTGTGCCAGTGGAGACCTGCAGTAATTGTTCTTTCTCATAGTTCAAACAATCATTTTGGATTACATCTCACAAAGCAGAAACCCAGAAAAAGATGAAATGCCTTTTTAAAACTGAACCATGGATATAAGACAGGCAGTGAGTATATAAAAACAAGTATGAAGGAGTAACTCTAAATGGACTAGATGTAAGCTCTGTGATGGTTAAGCACTCCCTCGAATCTTGTTCTTCATATGCTGCTCTTCCTTACTCTCAGGCTTTTTATCTGTTTAAGATGAAGTAATTTGCACTGTTACTCAAAGTGCAAAGATTTCAGCTGCCCAAAGTCACTGATACTTAAATATTTTAGGAGACCTTTCCTGGTTGTTCTCAAGTCCTCTAAAATTTATGATTGCTGGTGCTGGCTGCAGCTACACTCAGCAGGTTTAATGAAGAGTGCAAGCCAATGAGTCCAGCAGATGTTTCTGGGTTTGCTTCACTGGGAACTTTCTGGATTCTTCTTCCTTCATTCCCAGGAATCAAGACCCAATTTTAGCAAAGTGCTGATGATCCAACCAGCAACAAGACTGAAATAAGTCTTGATCTCCACAATCCTTAAAATGTTCAGCATTGCAGATCTATAAGCAGCTGAGGTTTAGATGCTTATTCAAGCCTCTTTAGCCTGGAAAACTGAAGGATGGGAAACTCGTACAATTGGCTCTCAATAGGTTTGTGGTATTTCCTGCACTTGTCTGGCACAGAAATATAATCCATCTCACAGTATTTTGGCACTGCCAACATGGAACATGGCAATAAAGAAATATGTAAGAAAATTCCAATAACAACAAGGGAAACTTTCTTTGAGTTATGATTTAGTTTATTTCTCTTTATATTTTGTTCTTTTGCTATCCAGGGTTATTTGTGTCATCTTACATTGCCACCAAATGTTAGCAGCACAGCTGGAATTATGCAGAGAACAGCCATATAGCTTGGGGTCCCTTGTCTTCCTTCTGTTCGGTCGGGTAGATGTGGGGGTATTTTGAAAAGGAAGGAATAAGCAGAAAGACAGGAATAGCAAGAGAAAGCCAGGAACACACTACAAAGTGCTTGCCTCTTCTCTTTGGCCTTTTAATTTCCCCAGTTGGTTTAATTTTTGAATTATTGCTGCAATCTCCATTCCCTGATTTCTGGATAAACCATGTCTCACAATCCACTACATAATGCTCATAATGCCAGTAGTTGTACATACAGAACATGAAGACGACTTCATTTTCAGGTATCTGACCTATCGGTGTAAGTACCACTAGATTAAGCTGAAGCAACCTTCTTGCTCCCCATTATGTAGGTAACACAATACACAGTATATGTTGGTAAAGACTACCATTTCACTATAGAACAGCCCAGCATTAGAAATTCAGGGCACTGCAAATGACCAAGGAACGCCTGTCCCAGCTTTCACAGGTAAAGCAGCATTACTTATTATTTGAGCAAGCAAATGGTCATCCACCGAATTGCATGATTTTTCCATCTTTCCAGATCACGTGGAGAACCCCACCAGAATGACCAGCAATCACACAGACTGTCATTACTGCCTGCAGTCTCTTCGTGGAAGAAAGTATGCATTAAGAGAAGAAAATGCTTATTGTGTTCCATGTTATGACAGCTTGTTTGCCAACCCCTGTGAAGAATGCAAGCAACCTATTGAGTGCGATTCCAAGGTAAAAATTTAGCTTTCACTTCTTGGCCTTTGAAAAATTATACACAAATCCCATTTCTTTAATGGCAGAGTCTATACCCAGCCCCCTGCATATCCCTGTACCGGTGAAGAGACCTAAGCATAGCCATTGTACATCCACGCACAGCAAAGAGAAACATTGCTGTTTTCCCAGAATAGGAAAGGTCCAGATTAGGAAATGTGCACATACATATACCTCAAACATACGGCAAGGCTGCGTTGTATGTGTGGACCATAACTAGATTCCCTCCTTCACCTCCAATCACTTGCTGGCTGCAGAGACTGCACAGTGCTTGAGGGATGGTAGGGTGCAGGTATAATTCAGTGGACCAGACTGAATGAAACTTTGGAATTTCTTTGGTATTTCCTTTGAAAAAAATATTTTCAGTATTGGAAAAATTACTTTTACTGTAGGTGTTGACATGCAGATGCCAAGGTGAAAAGAAATCATGTTTATAATTTGTATATTATTCTCTCTGTCTTTTGGAAATTAAGTATATTTTCATTTTAACTTAGTTCCAGCCTTACCTTGCTCATCTCACAGATGACATGTTAGTGGCAGTGTTTCTGAGCTTGGCTTCCCTTTCACCTCTCCACTTTTTTAGAATAATAATTAATAATACGAGTTCCTCTGTGGTCTTTGACAGGGTTTCCAGTACCCCAAACTTCAATTTAAAGCCTGTACACTTGACTTTGAATTTTAAGTTCAGAGGAAACCTATCAAAATGCCTTTGTTTTGCCAAGTTCAGTATGTAGTGCTCACCTTCTCCCCATGCTCACTTTGTCCACATTCTTTTGAAATAAAAGGTCAGAAAGTTATTAAAATAAGCCTCTCGGGAGACCTCCTGGCCTTCATGGTTTTCAAAGCACATTGTCTGAGTACAGCTCAGTACTGTAAAGAAATCATCCAATGAAAATGCTGTTTTGGATGAAGACACTTCTCAAACTCCCATCATCATTTTTCAACAGCAAACTTGTACACATAGCACAAATCAAAGTACACTACTGATGTCAAAGATCGTTAACAAAAGTCATGCCTTTGGACTGAGTGGAAGGAAAAACTGGGAGAAAAAAACAGGAGTAACAAGAAAGGACTGCAACAGGCTAGAGTCAGCTAGAAAAGTGGCCCATGGAGATCTACAGCTGTTTGTCCCACCTCTGCCAAGGTGCTAGAGCTTGGCTCTCTTCCTCTCCTTACGCAGTCTTTGCCTCAGGCTGCTCTGGGACGATAGTCTCGGTTCAGAGTGCTAACTAAAGCAAATGAGAGTGGTTAGTGCTCAGCACCTCCTGAACTGAAGCATGGTATTTATTTTATTTTTAGTACTTTAAAGGGTGGAGATCTGACAAAGGAGAAAAATGAGATTGGATTTGTGCCCTTTTGTGCTTCTTACTTATGAAGGAGACCGGGAAGGGTCTCGTTTATTTTTTTAAGGTGGGGGCTTTTTTTGGAGGTGCATTTTTCCCTTGCTTTTTTAACCTTGGAAAAATAAAATCTGCTGTTTGCTCTTTTTTTGAATTCTTAGTTGAGGTCTCATACATATACTGTTAGCTTTTTCATCCCCCTAAGCCTGCTGAGTCTTAAACAAACATTTTTCTGCAAGTTTTTAGGAGGAGTTATATTAGGTACAAACAAAAGCAATGATTTTTTAATAATCTTCCTAAGAACCATTTTATTCTCAATGAGATTTTAATTGCTTGTTTTCTGCAGTAATATGATCTTTCTTTAGTGTTGGTTGTGTCAGTGGAAGAAAAAGTAGTAACATTAAAAAATACATGAGGTTCATTTCAAAGTCTGTAGAGAATGCACTTCTTGCCAGGTGGCCTGCGCACATTAAAAATGTTGATCACTTATTTCCCCTTAAAAGCCAACTGTAAAATATCAAACGATTCTTCCAATAAAAACATATCTCTGATGTTCCATAAAGAAGGACAATTGCCCGTGCCTAAGCAGTTCCTAAAGGCCTCTGCCAGAGATCTACAAAATATACCAACACAGTGACACTGAGTACTTATATCGCCTCTGAGCACACCTCCCGCCGGACGCACGTGTCACCCCTTCAAGTCGCCATTGCAATGCTCTCCATTTTTCACTTTATTTCTGGGAGGAGCTGAGGGATAAAAACACCGTAAAGCAATGTGTTCATTAACACGAACTTACTTTCTCGAAGGATCTGGCCTACAAAGGCCGCCACTGGCATGAGGCGTGTTTCAAGTGTGCCAAATGCAGTCGCTCGCTGGTGGAGAAACCATTTGCTGCCAAGGATGAGGTCTTGCTGTGTACTGAATGCTACTCTGATGAGTATTCATCTAAGTGTTTCCACTGCCGGAAGACCATTATGCCTGGTAAGACAACAGGGACCCTTTGGCGAAAAATGGAACCGCATTTTTAGTTATAACCACAGCCTTGAATAACCAAGCTTGACTTTCAGAACAGCTTTCAGGAGACGACTACTACTTCGTGTGTAGTACCCTCCCGGCAGTGAAGAGAGGGCAGGCAGATACCACTGGTCTAGCACTGACAGGGCTTATGGATCCTTATAAAGAATATCAGAGTTCAAGATAGGGTAAAATGTGGTCGTGTTGAGCCCTTGATTCTGCTGTAGTTCTTAGGAAGCATATCCTGCTGTGAGTGTAGGTAGACAAGCAGAGCTATCGTTAGCAGGAGTGCCAGATTAGACAAGACATCTGCGTTTCCTGTCTGTCACATTGACCAGACCTTGAGTTCATGCTCTTCATACCATTCCTTTCAATCAGAAATATTTTTTGTTTAAATTGTCAAAACATGGCATTCTACGTTCAAATCATTACCAGCATTTTTACTAAAAAGAATACATTTTTGTTTACGATAGGTTTATTTCCTGCCATTACCAAACTTGAAAATTCTGCACTTTCCACTAAAATGCTTCTCAGCTTTTGATCGTGTCTGTTCAGGACATCCTCTAGGCCTTCCATTGCTACCACACCAGTAAAGTTCATACAGCAGAGAGATTGCCTAAAAGCTGCCTCTCCAGAGGCATCTAAGAGAAGCCACAGCACCGCCTCTGGCAAAATGAAGCAGCTTGCTTAGGAAAGTGGGTCCCTAACTTTTGAAACAGTGAACTACCCTCAATGCTTGAACTTTTTTACAGATCACATGGTGTAACTCCAAATACCAGCTGCAAACTATCTGCCATGGCCTCATGACTGCTAGTTTGGGAACCTTTGGCCAAGGACATCAATAAATTTGGCAGTGACATAAGAATTTTATTTTTCAGTAAATCTTAATGCCAAACAATAAGGTCTGGGCTGTGCAGAATTATTGTCTTAGTATAAATATTAGGTTACTGATGTTGTGGTTCAACCTGTAACATTGATTTGGTTTTTTACAGTTTATTTCCTTTTCATTACAGATAAAAGCTTTATTAGTGGAAATAACTGTAGCAATATAGTTGTGTTCAGTTTAAGGATGATAAACTGCTTAAATTTTATATAGTTTTAAAAAGTGTTGTCTAATAGGCACATCTTACTAGATGTGAGGAGAATAGTACCAGAATATACTTGGGGTTGCATTATTGTCCTCTGGTGTATATCCACCTTGCAGATTTTGCCTCAGAGTCTGGGAGACTAAATCCTTGCAGCAAGTGCTGAGGGTGGGAGTAACAGTGCAAATAGAGAACTGGCGTGGCATGGGAATGCCAACCAGTTTCTAAATCGCTAACTTCTTTGTCATCAGCTTGCTAGCTCTGTGTTGAAAAGACCCAGTAGGCAAAGACAGTGAAGTCAGCCTTCTGGTCACTGGGAGGAAGCTGCAAACCTTTAATGTTTAAATTCAACCAGTAGTTTCTCGCTCCACTAGCCCCACAGTCCATGAAACAGAAATTGCGGGATTAATCAGTTATGTCAGCAATTCTCTTCTTCATGTGGAAAGGACGGTAAAGCACCTGGCACCTCTCTTTACAGTCTGATGCTACCAGCAGGGGAGGAAGTTGTGGTGGAGAGTCACTGGAAAAATTGTTCTCAGATGCATGTGCATATCTTAGACTTACCCATCGACATTAAGATGTACAGGGCACCTGTACACAGAGCTAAGAGCTCTGAAACTCCTCTGGCAGACATTTAACTGAGCGAATTTCAGTCCTTGCACTGTATCAAAAGCACCTAGTTAAACATGATAAAAAGAACTGATGATCTAGGACTGAAATGATGAGCTATAAGAAGAGGCAGCATAGTGTGCTTTATCACAGAAAAGATATTTACTTTTAAAAACTTGCCAGCTTAAGCTGAGTAAGATAAATAAGGCATTTACAGGTGAAGGATCCTTAGTTTAAGGAAGACAAAAGGCAGGACATTAATAGATGTACTAAACAGCCAACAAATTAATCTTTAATTTAGAGAAGTGCTGTGTACCTGAACATTATCACTGAGTTGGCTAGCCTGAGAGAAACTGAGCAACTGAAGCATATCACGAAGAAGCAACCCTAAAAGACTCATATAAGGAGATACTCTGAAAATCACAGCTTAGGCAATTTAGCACGTCTTTTGCCAGGTGATCATATGGCACTGAATGCGTTCTTGAAATTTCAAGTACATACTTAGAAACTCTATTCAATTGAGGATAAGTGCTTTCTTGGGTAATCCAGTACTGAGATACAAGATTAAAAACAAGAGTATTCCTGACATTTAAAACTTAACATTACAAGGCTATATCTGGGTGGATTTTTCATTTTGGGTTTTTGCAGGTTCCCGTAAAATGGAATTTAAGGGAAGTTCCTGGCATGAATCCTGTTTTGTTTGTCAGTATTGCCGGCAACCATTGGGAACAAAACCATTGATCACCAAAGACAATGAGAATTACTGCGTGCCCTGTTTTGAGAAGCAATTTGCTCACCATTGCTACTCTTGCAAAAAGGTAACGAAACATACAATGAAAAAAATTGCCCTAATGAGGCAATATTGCTCATGGGGGAAGTGGCTGGATCACGTAAAATGTCTGGTGAACTAAGAGTAAGAGCAGAGTCTTCCTTTTGGCATCTGACACTGAAAGCCAACTGCAACACTGTCTGCTGTCCCCTCTAGTTACTATTAATCTAAGCCTGATTATATTTGAAATAAACTTATTGACAAAAACAAATACTTTGGGGTTCTTTTGTTGTTGATTGTGATTTTTAACAAAGGTTGAATTTTTCACTGAAAGTTATGTAAAAGCCTTCTTTCCTGATAATCTCTGATTTTGCCTTGTTAAACATGCATCCCTTTCCAACATCTTGCAGGTATATTCACATGCATAATAAGCCACCTAAGCTAAGCAAAGCATTCACAGTCTTGCCTGTTTTTTTCTTGAAATATATCAAGCAATAATCAGACTAAGTAATATTCAATTATGATAATACTAGTCAAGAGTCCCACTGCTTCAATACATGATGCTTCCCCTATAGGTACCAGAAACCTTGATTTCAAATTACTTTTTCTTTTTTCCCCCAAATACAAATAAATCAATTCATCCCTCCCTCAATTTCTCATGTTTTAGAATTGTCTCTGGTTGATGAAAACACTCAAAGTATCACACTATTCTAGTGTGATACTATTCTCTAGGGAAATGTTTTAATCTGCTTTTTATGGTAGAATTTTACTTATTTTTTAGTACCTTTATCACTCTGGAAGCAAGCATGATTTTTTTTTTCACTTCATCAAATAAGTTATAATTTCTGTAGTTATTTAACATATATCTGTAAACCTCTACCTCTAACGAAAGCTTTTAATTTAAGAAAAATCTGCTGCCTCTTTTTTAATTCAGTAGTTAAACTTTAGAAAGTACTTTTATATATTCCCATGTCTCTACATCTAGCCTCTAATTTGCATTAAATGATCACATGGCAGATATAGTATATCTGCTCTATGTTTATTAGAGGCATTGAGGTTTGCAGCACTTACGTGAAATAATCAGGATTTGCTTCTTAAAGATTCTAGGGATGCAAAGAGGGCCCCTACATAATAGCTAAAACAATTTTACTACTTAAACTTGCATCAGTTCCCATAAATAAGAATTGAGACCAAAGAGATTAAATTGCCAAACTGGAGTCTTGAATTTTGTGCCAGAGATTTTGAGATTTTAATGGAAAAGCAAATGAAAGTTAGTAGTAGCCCAATATTGGAATGCTAAGGGGATCAGGAACTACTTAATTTTTTTTATTGCCTGACATCACCCAGTATTATTCTTTATTTCCCTGAAACTGTATTCCCCAGGGAAATTTGATGGTGCCACTATTTTTACTTAATAAGTTTCTCCAACTTTCTCTCCTCCTTTTCTAACTGTATTCATCCATTTGTTCACTGTCGTGCACGTGACTTGACTGTAGAAACACTATCTTACAGTTCATCTTTATCTTTGCAGAAATTTCTCTGTACAGTCTCTCACAGCTTCTGTGAAACCAGCTCTTTACCACACAAATGGAAGCGATAGAGCAACTGGAAATTTCCCTCTTCAGAAATAACCAGTAGAGAGCTATGAGTTGCAGGGAATGAGAAATTTGATGACACTGATAAACAGCATTTTTTCTTCTGACAGTGTAGATCTCCTTTCTGTCTCACTTCTGCTTCTTTACTGTCTTCTTCCTACTTAAAATACTGTTTCAGTGGTGAGACAGCAAAATGCCAGTTCCAGTTGGACATTAGCCATAATTCCAGCATGGATTTTCTCATCCACTGTCCGTCACTGAGATTTTGTCTTCTGAGAGCATGCCTGATGCTAAGCTTTTTTCCACATGTATAGTAGAAAAAATTTCATAAGAAACTAACCTGTTTATTACAAACCATGGGGTTATCCTGTGAGAGAAAACTGAGAATAACAAACCAGTGGCTTGTTCAGCTCAACTGCAGTTAGTCGATTTGATATTCCAGATGAAAAACAGTTGACGTGACCACACTCTCTTCTCTTGTGCATATGGGAAGAGAGGGAACAAGTGGAAGGACTTATGAAGGATTAGATAATCCTTCACGATTCACACCTTTGTTTCATTGCTCTGTCCTTGTTTGTCAATGCATTAGGTAATAACTTCTGGGGGAGTGACCTACGATGACCAGCCTTGGCATAAAGAATGCTTTGTGTGTGCTGGGTGTACAACCCAGCTGTCTGGACAAAGGTTTATTTCCAAAGACGAGTATCCATACTGTGTAGACTGTTTCAGCAAACTGTATGCCAAGAAGTGTGCTGCTTGCAAGAAACCTATTACAGGTGAGTCTCATCTTATAAAGGGGACTAGACACTGATGAGTCATCAGTCTCCTCTCCAAGCAGTCCTTTACTTTAGAAAACAGCATTAAAAATAGTCCCATCATAATGAAAGACTGAAGGAGTTAACTACTAGAGAGACACTCTCTCCATCACATGTAACGTATCTTGTTAGGACATGCTGATCACATGTGTTCCCTAACTGCTGAGGAGTTGTTTTTATGTGCCGAAATGTTCCTCCATTGTTTGATTTAGTACTTTCTGCACTATAATTCATGCTTAAGAATAAAGCAAAAGGCACTTTTTGGCTCCTCCCATGACGGTACACACAAGTCCCTTGTGTCTGTAATTTCTTCAGCTTTGTTTTTAAATGCAAATGTGACCAAACTGGACACGAATTAACTGCCTGCTGGTAAGGCACACCTGTCCAATTAGAAAGCTTGCCAAATGCAACAAAGCTCTATTGCATGCATCCCTGTGTACTTCGATGATTTATAATTAGACATATATGTCATTAGTCTATGATAGCTGAAGTTTTCCGAGAGCATTTGCTGGTGTTCTGCATTGTAATTCTATTATGTGTGGACTCAACTGTTGAAAAGTACTGCCTGATTGTTACAGGTGCATGCTGCATGTGTAAGTGGACAAAGTTTTACCAGAGAAAACCAAAACAAATCAAAAAACTCCAAACCAAACAAACAAAAAAACCCAACAATACTTTATTTCAATACTCATGCTAGGAACTCCATGATGTGGTAATTTCCAAAAGACTCCATCTTGAAGAAACTTAGGTGGAAACAGTTAAGTTTCACTCAGCATTCTATAGGAACTATATGTATCAACACATTGCAAACAACTTTCATGAGAGTTTGTTGGGAAGATCAGCAAACCTGAATGGACATTCTGATAAAACCATTCTGTTCAGAGTTCATAACCAGATATGAAAACAAGCTAGTGACTTGTGGCTTTGCTTAAAATATTTCTCACTGTATTTAATGATAAAGTTTTTTTCAATTCAGCCAACAAAAGACATTTCAGACTATGGATTTCTATTCATTTGTTTGTTTGCTATATGAATGACAACCTGATCACATATCAGAAAACAATCTGTTGTGTTTCTGAACTATGTCCAGAAATACTGGATTCACACCTTCTTTCTCATAATCTCTTTCAGCTCTCGGAGGTGCCAAATTTATCTCATTTGAAGAGCGCCAGTGGCATGGGGAGTGCTTTAAATGCGCAAAATGCTCTGTCTCGCTGGTGGGCCAGGGATTCCTCACTCGGCAGGATGATGTCCTTTGTCATGAGTGTGGCTCTGCTTTATAGTTCTGTGGAGAGCTCTACAGCTGCATTATTCTCGCTCTGTAACGATGTACTTCATTACTCTGCAGTAAGAAAACCATATAAAAGGTATAACAGTTATTTAGTCATTCAAGTAACTTTCCAACAGCAGTTTAATTCTATCATAGCTCTCAACTGTTTATAAAATAAATTTAAACAGCCCCATACTGGTTAAGAAAATAATGCAGAAAAGATTTGTATATATTTTAAATCTAACTGCAGTGTGTTTCTCCTTGTAACACAGTGCACTCTGCTGTTAGAAGCTTAAAAATTTACATTTCGTCTCCCATGAACCAAGGCAGATGATTGTGGAAAGTCTATATGGCATATGACTAATGATGAGGCATCAGCACTGTTTCACAGATGCAGACGTTGGTGTGGAAAGCTGGGCGTGTGCATTTTTCTATTGGAGCATAATATTGATGAGGACAACTTGTAAATATCAACTCCCTCCATACTTTGGGCAAAAAAGCTGCTGACAAACCAGGCAGAAAGTGGGAGGAGGGAGTACTTTTACACAGACGGCCACCGAGTCAGAGAGGCCCATTCCAGGGCCAGATAAAAGGAAAAAGGGTGATTTTCCTCTCCTTACTGAGATTGCTCCTCAGAAACAGTCTTTAGTCACCCAAAAAACTTCGTGACAGGTCCTTTCCCAAAATTGGTTAATTGTACTTAATTTTTCAGGCATAACCACTTTAGAACATAAAAAAACCCCATATTTTGAACTACTGTAAGAGGTAAGGATTGGCCAAGATTGGATAGTGCTGATGTACACTCTCCCATAGCTAATATGCCTTAAGACTCTTGTCTCCTTTGTCTTCACTAGACCTTCAAATACACGCATAAAATATATATTTTTATTAGTAGGCACAAGAGCCAACTCATACTTGTCCCTTTAACCTTGCACTTTTCCTGCCTCAAAACCTGTTTGCCACTGTTAATGGTCTTAGCATTTACACCCTGCTAGGTCTTTTATTCACAGTCTATCCCTTTTCATGTAAATGCCTGCTTGTCTATAGCAGGCTATAAGCTCTTCAGAACCAATATCCAAATCATTTTGCCATGTGCCACATGCATTTGCCAATATTATGTCGGGAATTGGTAATATTGCAAGCTAGGCAGTCCTGGTTTGTAGCACAAGGTGTTAGTTTCTAGGTGGGTGGCTTTGAGAAGGTTATATCTGCTTGCTGAGCTTCAGCACTCAAGTGTCTATTATTAGAGGTGATCTAGAGCTGAGTTACAAGCACTTCTCTTCTTCCTTCTTCCATACTGTAAGTTACAGTGGCCTGATTCACGTTTCATTGTCTGTACTGGGCTGTTGTGATCGGTGCAGTGATATTAAGAATGTCAGATCCTGCACTGCTCAGTGCTATGTAGTCTTCATCTGGCAGGTCTTTAAGTCATACATTCTCCTTTAGACTCTGACCTTAAGTGCATAGAGTTATTTGGTTGAATTCAGTGGGCTTTATTCATACTGAAGACAGCCATTACTTTATGTAGAAAAGTGGGGGGAAAAAAAAAGAAAAAGAAAAAAAAAAAGAATATGTGTGCATAGCTAAGCCAGAGCTGAACTGCAGTGGCATAAAATCAATATGGATAATGACTGACCAACAAGTACATAGCGGTCTGTTTTCCAGTCAATAAAATATTGATCTTTTGCTCTACGTGGTGTTCATTTTTGGTTTTCAGTTTCTTCTTTCATGGCAGCTTTTATTGCAGTCTAGAGTTTGATTACTTTATGCCTTTTCATTTTATCCCAGCTGTTTCCTATTCTATTTTCACATTTCACATGGCTGATACAGGTTTTTGATAAGACTTGGATTCCAATAAATAGAAATATGTTTCATTGCCTTAAATATATGTATACATACACATATAGTGGTTCACAGTTATGTATGATGCTCTAAAAATGAGTTATCAGAAATTAGCGCATTAGTCAATGTTAATTGACTTAAATTTTTAAATGAAAATTATGAATCACCAGATGCAGGCTTGTCTGTGGGGTGTACCTTTTGTTTGTGTTATGTGAAATAACATTCAGCAAATTGCAAGAATGTGGTTTGGGCCCTTTATTCAGTCTTGTCTGAGCAATCTTCCAGCTTAATTACAAACTGACGCAAGAATTACGAGGAGGTCCTAAAAGATGAGAGAGTCACAGGTCAGACACTCTGATGATGATAATCCCAATCTTCCAGCCTTAACATTTGGGAAAATGAAATTCTTCTCTGACTCATCAACTAATTATATTTTTAGAAATACCAACTGAATTATTTATTTCTCCTGCAGTAAATACACTACAGTCAAATCCAAAACTGAGCATTTTCACTTCAGAGTAATAATAAGAAATAAATGTGATTGCTATAAACAGTCTGAATAAAAGTTATATTAGATATCAGATTGATATTTCCTAGACTCCATCACCAGCTACCAATGCCTAAACATAAATACAGTAATACTCTTGTGGTGGGTTGACCCTGGCTGGACACCAGGTGCCCACCAAAGCCGCTCTATCACTCCTGTCCTCAGCTGGACTGGGGAGAGAAAATATAATGAAAGGCTCCTGGGTCAAGATAAGGACAGGGAGAGATCACTCACCAATTACTGTCATGGGCAAAACAGACTTGTGGAAAAATTACTTTAATTTGTTACTAATCAAATCAGAGTAGGGTAATGAGAAATAAAACCAAATCTTAAAAAACACCTCCCCCCCACCGCCCCGCACTCCCCTCCTTCTTCCCAGACTTAACTTCACTCCCGATTTTCTCTACCTCCTCCCACCCAGCAGTGCAGGGGAACAAGGAGTGAGAGTTGCAGTCAGTTCATCACACGTTGTCTCTGCTGCTCCTTCCTCCTCAAGGCAGGACTCCTCACTCTTCCCCTGCTCGTGTTGGGTCCCTCCCATGGGACAGAGTCCTCCACGAACTGCTCCAGCGTGGGTCCCTTCCCTGGGCTGCAGTCCTTCAGGCACAGACTGCTCCAGCGTGGGTCCCCCGCGGGGTCACAAGTCCTGCCAGCAAACCTGCTCCAACGTGGGCTCCTCTCTCCACGGGGCCACGGGTCCTGCCAGGAGCCTGCTCCAGCACGGGCTTCCCACGGGGTCACAGCCTCCTTCGGGCATCCCCCTGCTCCGGCGTGGGGTCCTCCAGGGGCTGCAGGTGGAGATCTGCTCCCCCGTGGAGCTCCCTGGGCTGCAGGGGCACAGCCTGCCTCACCAGGGTCTTCATCCCCACGGGCTGCAGGGGAATCTCTGCTCCGGCGCCTGGAGCATCTCCTGCCCTCCTTCTGCACTGACCTGGGGGGCTGCAGGGCTGGTGCTCTCACATCTTCTCACTCCTCTCTCCGGCTGAAGTTCCTGCTGCGCAGGGCTTTTTCCCCCTCTCTAAATCTGTTCTCCCAGAGGCACTACCACCGTCACTGATGGGCTCAGCCTTGGCCAGCGGCGGGTCCGTCTTGGAGCTGGCTGGCATTGGCTCTGTCAGATACAGGGGAAGCTTCCAGCAGCCTCTGACAGAAACCACCCCTGTAGCCCCCCCCACTACCAAAACTTTGCCATGCAAACCCAATACAACTCTGCACAGTTTGGGTCACCTATGCTTATGTAGATGAAATCCAACTTGAATAGGTGCAGAGAAGGGCTGCAAGAAGGAACAGTGTGTCTCTGTGGAGGACTGTAGATCATGGAGGGGCTTAGATGTCTACTATAAGCCAAGAGCCTACATTTAGTTCAAGAACAAAGGCAAGTAAACTCCTCAGGACTGGAAATCGGAAATTAGAAGGCTGCTCCTGCTGTTCCTGAGCAGTGATGCTCCAGGAGAGCCTCTTTCCAGAACCACAAGGGGAACAGCTATGCGGTCAGTTTTAAAGTGATGCTTGATCAGTGTGTTGAATGGTGTATATAACGTGATTGCCTGGGATAGCAAAGCACTGAGAAAAATGAACCAGATGGTCAGCTTCAGTCTTTGTTGCTAACATTTGATTTACTGCAGGATGATCAGGGTATAGACTCCAGTGCAATTCAATTTTCTTTAATAAACTTCGGAGGATGGAGGTTTGAGAGATTTACTTTTAAGTCAATTTTTTTACCATCATGTGCTTTTCTTTAACATTGTACTGTTTTATTTTAAAATATATCTAGTTCTTTCCTGTGGCTTAGCTGCCCAGGTAAGGGCAGCTAATCTAAGGTAATCACCTTCTTTTGTTATGGTCAAGCTCAATTATTCTAAGGTGCAGTGATGGCTCTAATGCCCTAATCACCTCTCCGCTGTACTCATAGTTATCCCAGGAGACTGGGAGGGAGACTGCCATTTGGGACTAACTTCTGAAGAGTGAAGTAGGTGCCCTATTACCTCCCTCAGTGCTTAAGCCTAAGCTTTAAATTCTTCGACCACCGCCTAATTGCCAGAGAACTCCCAGAGAAAACACTGTTAGAATACAAAGACAAGCCCTGAAGTATTGTTACCAAGTGACCCTTCTCTACCCATATTTCTGAATGTCACATTTTTCACTCTGAGACAAGTTCATATAGTGAGAGCAAGATATCAGCCTTTTCCTGGACTACTACTTTTAAAATCCAGGCATGTTTTCAGTTGATGTTGTAGCAGGCAACACAGAGCAGCGGTAACACTGGAACCCAGGATCACTTCCCTGCATTTCACAGGCGGAGGCACCTGCTCTAGACTCATGCCTTGCGTCTAGGATGAAACCTAGAAACATCCTCCATTCTCGCTCCTTGTACCCTGGTTTTCTGGAAAGAAAATCTGTGAGTCTAGGCAGGGGAAGAGCTAGAACATAGTCTGGCCATATCAGTGAAGTGGATGTCACGTCACAGTGTAGTTTTTCTGCAGTATCTCAGCACATGCAAGTTCAACTGGTTCTTGTACTCTACAAGTGGATATCGTCCCAGGCTTTCCTCATGGTAAGAGTAGCCCAGTGTAATCACAGGAGCACTAGGAGGGGAGTGGTAAGGTTTTACAGGGCCTTCTAGACCTGTGGTTTCAAACACTCCACAGGCCCCATCACGAGAGGGGAGGTACTTGTTTATACCCCACTGACTTGACCAGCAATTTCAGCACCTGGTCAAAGTTTTTATGAATTTCGCTTGTTTTAATAGAAAGGATGTAGAGCAGTGTATTGTATTTTAGGAAGCCAAGTGAAAACACAGTGACATTTATACAATGACAGATACCAATAGCTGAAGGAAAGTAATGTGAAATGACTGCCTAAGTGGAAGCTGGGAGATCATTTCTGTAAACAAAAAAGTTGGATGGAATTCAAGCCTATAGCCAGAACAAACTTGTTTACCAACCAAGCAGGAATGCTGCAATAAATCCTCTACTTTTTTGTTAATAATACCTCAAAGAAAATGTGTGTGTGTGTGCATGCACGCTTGTTCACCCTCAAATTCCCAAAACTTGAATGGACTGAGTCACAGGAAACCTGGCAACTTAAACCAAAATACAAAGCAACTGGCATGGTTATAGACTACTATTTCCAAACAAAAGTTTCAGTTCATCATATTCTGAAGTACCAGGTACAAGTACCTTGATACAAAAAGAGGACAGTTAAGACCTTTGGAAGACAGATATGGCTGCACACAGGGTTGTAACACAGGGATAGTAACCAACTGGCAATACACAGCTGCAGTGGAGGATCTAGAGATACCAGCTTTGGCCTGAATCATTAAGCTTTTATTAGCTTGTTAGGGAGAACTTTTGTCTAATAGTGTCCATTTAAGCATTTCTGTAGACTTTCATTCTGCATTTTTCACCCAAGTCCTTACTGGGGCTCCTTGAAGATGAGGCCAGGCAGGAGAATCTCTACAGCACAGTCACAAAGACCCGCACAATGGCTAGCGAATATAGCGCATAAGAACCTGGATTTTCTCAGTGAAAACTAATTCCGTGTCAGAAGAACAACCATTCTACAGCATTACATCCAAGCTAATAAACCTTGTCTCTGTCTTCGATATAATTCAATATCTGGTTTTATCAACTTGTGCCTCTACTGTACATTTTTTACTGTCCTCTTGAGTAAGATATTCAAGACTGTAGGTGCTCACCTGATTCACTGCAGATTTTTTTTAGCACTGACTGAATTACTAAGTTACTGCATACAAGAAGCTGCACCACCACCACATCTCTGAAAAATGGCAGCCACGAGTCCCTTTCATGCATAGTCTGTGTAAGGCTTTGAGAACGAATCTCATTAAAACAACAAAGAAACACTTAGCTCCTGCCTGTAGCCTGGGCACAGATAGGAAGCTGACCACCAAAATACTCAGACAAGATCACTTACAGAGCAAGCAAAGGAGCACGGCCTCAGAGGTTTGAGGAACTGAGTCAAGCAGAAAACTACCTAGCAAAACCAAGAAACAGTTGAGTAAGTTTTGGGGGTTTCAGATGTTTCATTCTGGTATCTTAGAGCTCTCCCAAGTTACTTGTTAGCTCTTGCCCAACACCTCACGTCCTAATCGTCCTCAGGTGCATTCCCCTCATTTCCACTTGTGAGCAGGAAAGCAGTTCTCTGCAAAAGGACCTCAGTCTGGCACAATGGCCAAGCCTCAGGAATCTCCTGGGTGACATTAAATAGAGGATTGGACCAGATGGAGGTAATGAAATCCAAACAGCCTCAGATAGTTGCTCACATTTGAACCCCAGTGCTCAGCTTGGAGTACTTTTATAGCAAAGACGTACCTCAGGTAGCCATATCCACATCGTTCCTGGATGAAGATCCTCATTGGACCATCTCTGTCTTCACCTTAGACTTTGGATCAGCTTTTGCTAGACTAATTATCAAATAAATAAATAAAATCTCTTCCATCTGAGCACAGCTTTCCTGGATTAAAAAAAATTTTTAAAAACCCACAGTGCAAAATAATGTAAACAGTTTATCCAGTTCTGCTGAATTACATTTTTTGTTGTTCTTGTTTCCCAAAGGAAAAAAAAAAAGGACTACTTATTTCTTGAGAACAAGCTCCTTACTTATAAAAAAAGCAAATCAAGTCCTTAGTCAAACATTTTCATTGGAAGGACAGCAATCTGAGTAGAAATTTCTCACTATGAAAGCAGATGGCCATAAAAGGCTGCTCATATGAGGAATAGGACTTACCTCAAATAATAGAAAAATTGATAACAAGTCTGTAACAGAAATGGTAGCCTAGCATGTACTTTGTGAGCCTGTGACTGAGGACCAAGCTCCAGACACCAGTCTCCTGTTGGGGGCCAGTCTGTTCTCATACGGCCTTGGAGAAGTGACAAGTTGGGTGACCCTAACTCCACATTCCAATGTTTTTAAACATTTGGATTTCTTTAACCTTTAACTCTGGAATTTCCTGGCTTTCTCACAATAGCCATCTTATTCCTTGTGAGCATGAGTCTTTCTTATTGTAATCTTAACTCTTATTGGAAAGTAAATCCACCCTGACTGATCTGGGGGGGGGGGGGGGGGGGGTGGAATATCTGTTATTGGTTACAGAGATCTTCTATTTAAATGCTTTGAGCTGAGCTCTGTGCCAAACTTTCTCAGGCCAGCTCCTGCTTTCCTCTTCCCCTTTTTCCTTTTCATCCCCAGAAGATTTCAGTCAAAACCATCTTACATTTCACAAAACAAAACACAGGAAAAAATAAAATGTTTGCCCTATACTAAAGAACCCTGAACCTTTTCTTTGAGGAGTTTAGGTGCTTCACGTGTTTTTGGCTCAGGAACCTAACTGACAACAAAAAGGAAAACTTTCCCTCATGGAGATGTCTCCTGTCATCCCCACAAAAATCCACTTGTCCCAATCACATCTCTTCTGCATTAAAGAACTGCAGACACATTTCCCACAGGGCAAATGTGTGGTCCAGATACTACGTGCTCAGTGACAACCACTTATAAGCATTTTAGGTTGGGTACAAGTTTCAGTTCCTCAGCTGTAAAACAGAGATAACTCCACATCTTGGAGGAATCAAGTTAGATAATTATGAAAATTGATCCATCTAAAGCACTGCCATAGCAGACTGCTGGTGACCAACCTGACGAGGCCAGCCTCTGAGTAAAGCTCCCAATTCTGTCTTCAGAATAGCTTTCAGCATGGAGCCGCATAGCGAACAGTGCTGAGAGTCCCAAATGTGGGGCAGTGCTCGTTGTGAAAGCACAATCCACGCTGCACGAATGATGGGGAAGGGGTTCTCTAGGAAAATAATCGTTATGGGCTGTTTTGCTTAAAGTCCGTGCTACGCGGGAGAGGTAAGGGTGCCGCAGAGGCAGCTCTAATTCCAGTGTTTCCTCACCGGGATCAGAGACAAGCTCTGAAAAGTCTAACCCAAATTAGCCAGGATTAGTCACTTTTATTTTCGTTTAATATTTTTGGTAACCCGCCAAAGCCCACAAGGCTTTTCAAAAGAAGGCTTTAGCAGGATTTTGCCCTCTGCCCATGCCAAGGAGGGAGCAGAGGGCTGGCTGTGGTGCCCGAGCAGCCCTTCCTGACGGCCCCCGTTACACGGCACGGCACGGCACGGCACGGCACAGCACGGCACAGCGGCTTCCTGGCGTGCGGCCACCTCAGTGCAAACCTGATACCGACCACAAAACTTCATAAATCCAATAAAGTTTCCCTCACTTCTGAAGCAGGGATGTGCCCCGTGGACTCAGGCTCAATATACATTTAGAGTGCGCTGCCTTGGAAATGCAGTGATACTTATTTCTGGATTTATTAACGCTCGTCTGCTCCTTCTGTTGACGTGCCGCTGTCAGGCACAGAGGTGGGAGGTGCACTGGACTCAGCTGCCCTTCCCCCTAAGCGACCCCCACTGATTTCCACAGAGCTGTTTCTGGAAGACAGATATTTCCCATCAGAAAGCAACCGCAGGGCTGTTGACTACAGAGAAAAAACTCAGTCAGAACATAAGGCTGTGATACTGCTCTTTATGGGCACCTAATTGGTTCTCATTACTGAAATTAAGGTCATTCTGTGACGAAAAGCAATGGCGAAGGGCAGAAATTCAGCTGCAACTACAATCTAATGGTTAAACAAGAGTAACTTAGACCTGCCACAACTATTAAAGGGGAATTTAGGCTTAACAGGACTCCTGCCTTGCTTCCCTTTTGCCTGGAGACTTAGGCAGTCTGCTGCATTCCTGGTACAGAAATAATTGCTGTTGTTTCATGGTAGGAAGAAAACAAAGTCACATCCCTGTTCTGCCCTTCACACTTCTTGGCCTACAGTGGGAGCATTCAGCAAGCTAGAGTTTGAACTCTGTACCAAACAGAACTCGCGCCAAAGGAAGGTAGCTGGTAGGCACCTTACTGTCTTACAACTCTTTTTTACTACCTAAAATAAGAATATAGCATCTAGCAGAACAGCACATGCCTTTCTTTCAAGCATGTTAACCAACAGACAGTGGGTGCAATGGTAAAGACTGCTAAATAGTTTGCCATCTGCAATGGATGTGATGAAAAACCATACCACAGACACCAGTGTTTGTTTCTAGCCACCTTATCTAGGTTTACAAACTGTGTTGCACTACCTAAATTGCAAGGACCTCACTGTCCCAAGGAATCACAATAGGCTTTCTTTTAGGAGGCACAGAGAGGCTGCATGATGAGAAATCAGGATTCACAGCAGCCATTGGACTGAGTGGCAGAGTGTTTCAATTATCCAAAATTAAATACGGCTGGAAGGTTGCTGGAAGGTTATAGGCTAAGTCACACCATTCACTTCCAATTTATTAATAGCAAGAAAGGAACATGTCTTTCTCTGGGATTCAAATCTGTGAAAGCTCTACCAAGATACTTAAGCACTCTACCAACTACTTCAAGCAAATACAGTCTTGACAGAAAGGCATTTGTGCATTACCACATTTCCAGACGTGAGAGCTCAGCAGTGAGCGTGGTCACCAGGAATGTGAAAAGCCTGGTGTCAAGTCTCTTTATCCAATTTGGATTAAGGATTTAAACTACCTCAGGAGAGTGTCCTATCCTGAGCACTGGTTATTTGTCCCTTCTGGAATCAAGAGCCACATTTCTTGCTGAAGAAATTTTCATATTACATAGTATATTTAAAAATTCATTGGTTCAAACATGTGAGAAGACCTCTATCATACATAGTCATGTTGCTCAGCTGGAAAATCTGGAGGATCCACTTCCAGCTGCAGCAGATGACAACAGTCACCGTGTGACTTTATCAACCAGACCCAAGATTCAGACACAGATTTGTTGGGATGTAGCTTTTCCAGAGGAAAGGCTGCTTCTGCACACATCCATACAATAGGGGAAGGGCATTGTTAGCTTCTCTCCTCTCAAGACTGCACTATGGACATCATGGTACAGATTCAGCTGAAAGATCTCCTCCAAAAACAACGTAGAACCAGTTTCAGCATGGTGGTACACAGTCAAAGTTATTAATCAGTAATATTGGCTGTAATATTCTGAGCAATTCACATTATTTTCTCAGAACAGTAAACATGGGAAGCAAGAAATTTAGCTTATTCATAGATATTATAATAACATTATAATTTCAAACCCTGGCCCTGATGGCAACCATCTCTCTCCTGAGGAGCAATAGAGAAGTGGGTTTGCAGAGATGCTGCTGGACACCCAGAGGCTGGGACAAGGACAAGCCAAGGGGCGGTGGGTCCCTTGATGGGGGTGGAAGTTTGTTGTGGCCCACCTCTGATCAAACGACCTGAGATCTCCTTTTGCACCATGTTCCCACAGGCACTCTGGAGGTGGCAATTCATGCATTTTATCAGGCAAGGGGGAAACCTTTCAAACATTTCTACTTTCTGCTTCTCGTTCTGTATGGCCAGATGGGAATTTTAAAATTACATAGAATGGAAAGAGTCAAGAATAACTCTCAATCCATCTGTTCCGGGAGGAGCTGCTGGGTTAAGAAGGATTACTTTTACTGTGTTGTATGATTGGATAAAATAGAAATAGACTGTCCTTAACAATACCCCTGGTGGGTACTAAGGTACATATAACTAGCAACAGCTGTATGAAAACTTCCCAAATACAAGGGTATGGTGTAAGCAACAAAAGAAGGGTGTATTAACAGAAAAATAAACCCAGTAAGAACTAACAGGATGAGTCAGAAAATAAATAGGTCTGTTGTAGCTAGCTCCAGCTTCATTTATCAGAATAATCCTTGTAAGTACCAAACCAAAAGCATATATGTAATTCCTCTGAATATCAAATATTAAACATGCAGACCATGTTCTAAGAGTGACAAGCATAGTAACAGAAAAGTGAAAGGGAGCAAATGGAATATAGGAAAATAACAGTAATGCATCAATCAGTATTAACAGCAAAACTTCCTTATATTAAAATGATGTCGCAGTTTAGTCATGGAAAGATGATGTTAAATCTAAAGACTCGCTACATGAATCAGTCAGTTATTAAGAGGACTAATCTTTGGCCAGGAAAAAACGAAGTAAATATCTAAAAAGCAAAGTCCTTTATCCTATATAAATATCCTATATTTCATTTTATTGTCTATTGTATTGTCACAACAGCCCCTGGGTGACAAGTTAATGCAATAAAGTGCCGTACCAATTTTAAATGCATTTTTCCCTATTGATATATTTTCAGCATACTTAATATTTGCATCACTTAGGCCACATATAGTAGAGTTTGTGTAGATGCCTATCATTGTAATCCAGCCTAGCTAAGATTATTTTCACTTGATGAAAACATTTTGTGTTACCACACAGATTTCCTTATCTTGTTAACTGGACAGATAGGTAACTGTGTGCGCGCATTTATTTCTCACACGTCCCATAGCCTTCATAAACAAAGAAGGGAGTTTTCTTTATTCCAGTGGATCTATGGAAAGCAAGTCCTTCAGGTTTTTTTTTAGTCCTGTGCCCAGCAGAAATAGGACAAAATTTTAAAGAGGGTTTGGCTACCCTACCTTGTGGCCACACTCACAGTTACAAAGTCAGTCCTCAGTGATACGGAAAAAGTCAGGAGAGCTGGTTTTGAACCCGCACAATTTAGAAGAAATGGCTTCTTCGTTCACATACAGAAGATCTCAGCCAGACAGCAATAAGCCTGTCTTACCTCACGACACGCAAGTATGGCTCGTCAGGATGCAAGCAGTTTGCACAGCTTCTCTGCAGTTATACAGCACACAGAGAAGCCCGAAAGTTAGCGCGACAGCTAAGCGAGCAAGACTAATTTTAACCCACGAGGTCGCAATCCATCCTCTACTGTGTTCAAACGGGTCTATGATTACTTACCTATCACTGAAGTTACAGGCGCAGCCTGTCACGCAGTGTGCGTCAGCCGCATGAGGTGGCTCAGAGACAAGCACACCCACCTCGACCTGGTCATACAAAGTTCGCACAGCAGCCCGCCGCCGTCCTGCACATCAAGCTGGTGCTGAACAAGCCTTCCAGAGTGCATTCTCCAGTGAACTCAAAAACCTGTTTTGTCAGGTCACGGAAGAGAGGTGGCAGCTCTGACAGGTTTAATGGAAAACCAGAGCAAGTGGCTTTTACGCTCTTCGCATCAGCCCTCAGGAATGACCAGAAACTCACCTTTCAGCATGAAGAAGCAGAAATGCAGGTCATTTGCCATTATCCTTTACAAAGTCAAATCTCACTAAAGCAAGCTGTTGAAAGGATGTTCTATTAGAGTTCGTTAAACATCACCTGCAGTGCAGCAGTTTTCTCTCCTACCACAGGAATCTGGTGTTCGGCCAGGTCAGCTATGGTACCTCTCACAAAGGGCTCTTCATAGAGCCCATCATTTACATCCAGACAACTGCAGCTAACTCTCTTTAAGTTCATCAATAAGTTCATCAGAAAACATGTGCCGCTTCTTGGAAACAAGAAGTATTCAATGTGACACACTTTTGCCATTTCTACATTTCTGGGGTTGAAAGACATCTCTTGAAACATTGCTGCTTAGTGTTGGTACATGTTACTTGACGGACAGCCTGTCAGAGAAAGTCTATCACCCCAAGACCACCTATAATCTCAGGACATTGCTAATTACCTGAAGGTTTGCTGCATGACATTGTGTGAAGGAGAAAAACGACAATATTTTTCTCATTTCTCTACCAATTGTCATGCAAGCCAATAATTCATCATAGATACCAATATTACTTGGCAAGTGACATTCACTATCTTTAGTGCCAAAATCAAGTATAGAACCATCCTGAGCCAGGCACTCCTGCTTTGCGCGGAGGTAAGCTCCTGCTAATGCTGACTAGGAGTACATCTCCTCTTTGAGACTGAACCCTTACTGACAGTCTGTCAGCACACCTAAGCTCTGCTTGTGTGTTCTGCTTGGGCCGGAAAAAAAACAGTTTGAGGCTGTCCTCACAAGCTGCAGACTTGTGGCCATGTCATGACGACTACTCAAGGTCAAGGGAAGTCTACATTAGGCCTGTCAGTACTGTCTAGCTGGCCTGGGCTTGTTTTTGAAGATCATCAGGAGCAAATGCTCATGAATCAGCTTAACAACTGGGATGGGAGAGAGAATGCTCTATTAGGACCATCACAAGAGAGAAGATGGAGGCTTTTCTGACAATGATGCATTTAGAATTGGAGTTATGTTCATAAACACAATTCTTTAACTGGGCTTTTCCTTTTTTTCATATCTGAGACATTAGGCTTGTATTTTTAAATTCCAGAAGCACATATCTTTATTTGATATTTGGCAGTTTTTCAGTACAGCACTTCACAGGGCTTTGGAAGCATCAGCCACATTTTAAAGGTACAGAATAGCAGCTAAATAAATTGATTGACATATTCATAGTCATGGGCAGTTGGGAAGAGGAGGGAAATGGGCATGTAGCTGCAATTCTTTACTCTATGGTCAAACAGAAGTCGTACCTTCATAAAAACCTCAGCAAGCAACATAAACAAAACCAAAACCTTTAGAAGCACAGTAGGAATAAGACAAAACAGAAAAATACAGGTCTCTTAACCATGTAGACACATTTTGAGACACTTACTAAAAGTGGTATTGCTTAACTTTGCTAATGACCTAGGTAACAGGAGAGAATGTACCCCCAGCGAGCTGTGGACCATACCAAATTGTAGGAAGTAGTAGCTCATATGCCAGAGGGCTGAGTTGCCATTCAGAGAGCCCATATGGGCTGGAGAAATGGGCCAACGGCAACTTCATGAAATTTAGCAATGGGAAACGCAGAATAGGCCAGAACAACCCCCGGCACCACTACAGGTTGGAGTCCAGACTGTGGCTTTGTAGAAAAAGACCTGGGGGTCCTGGTGGACAACAAGCTGGACATGAGCCAGGGAAGGAGGCCAAGCACATCTCGGCCTGCATTAGGAAGACTATTACTAGCAGGTCAAGGATGTGATGTTTTTCTCTCTCTTCAGCACTGGTGATACTGCATCCAGAGTACTGTGTCCAGTTTTGGACTTGCCAGTACAGGAGAGACCTTGCTAACCTGGGGTGAGTTCAGCAGGCAGAGGGCCACCAAGTCAGGAGCTGGAGCACTTGTACTGTGAGGAGGGGCTGGGGGAGCTGGGCTTGTTCAGCCTGGCAAAGGGACAGCCAGGAGATCTCTCTGCTGCCCACGACCACCTAAAGGGAGGGTGTACAGGAGACGGGGACGGACTCGGAGTGCACAGTGACAGGATCAGAGGCAGTGGGCGTGTTGCAATGAGAGAGACTCAGGGTCCATATAGGAATTTTGTTTGTTTGTTTGTTTGTTTGTTTGTTTACCGTCAGTGTGGTCAAACCCCAGCACAGGCTTCCCCCGAGAGGCTGTGGAGCCTCCATTCCTGCAGGTGCTCAGAGCTCAAATGGACATGGCCCTGAGCAACCTAATCTACCTATAGATTACCTATCTGGCCCCACTCTGAGCAAGGTGTTGGACTGGACAACTTCTGGAGAGCCCTTCCAACCAGCACAGCCTCCGCGTCTGTTAAGAATCGTATGATCCTCACAGCACCCCTTTGAGGGAAAGGGGTGTGGAAGTCATACCACAAGGGCTGAGGGAAACCACATGAAACACAATGGTGATGTATTTGTTACCGACAATTTCATGGTTGTTCTGAAGCAGTCACAAACGTGCAACTAATTAATTAATTAATTCTAAGCGCAGAAAAGTGTACAACATTATAGGAGTAGCAACTGCGAAGGAGTTCAAGTCCTCCTACTAAAAACCTCACTTGAATTTTAATCATGCCTCCAAGAGAAAAAAAAAAGAAAAAAGACACGCAACATGGTAACAGGACATGCACCCCAACGCAAATGACTGGTAAGTTTCAAATTTCTTCTACCCAATGATAATGATGTTATATTCTTCTAGATAATATTCATGACACTTCTGTAATTAGCCCTTATACCTAACCTCTCGACTCCAGTCATTTCTAAAGTTTTAAATTACAGCCAGTTATGAAACTTCCCAAATTAGATACAGTTATGTTACATTATTTTCTAAAAAGCCCATACTTCCTGACGACCTGCTAAGGTGTAGTCAGCAAGCTGCACTAAGACAAAGAGAACTCCAGTGGAAGACTTCCCTATGCACCACATACTGGGAGCATAAATTACTTTGTATAAGCTCTCCTTGCCTGGCTAAAAAGAGTACAAAAGGTGAAATCTCATTTAATATAAAACTGTTGGATAGAAGTTACAGTGCTGTATAAAACTTGTAAGGATTGGGGGGAGGTTATTGTTTTACTTTTGGGTCTTACACCACTGTGCAGCACAACTATTTAGCCAATAATCTAGAAGTGCCAGCAGAATTTGCAACAATATATTTGTCCGTATGTAACTGTAAGTCATGCCCACAGCAAAACCAACACACTTCATAAAAATTATTTCTTTTCCTTTGAAATTATGATATTGCTAACACATTCCAACCTGTTGCAAGAGCTTTCTTTTTCTAATCCTGCTCCTCAGAGGAATGTATCCTAAAAGGTGTTGGGGGGGGGGAAGTACTTATCTTCTCTAAACAGAGTTTTTAAGCAAGTCACGGGGGAGGGGGAAGATTTTCGTGGCTGACTTACTACATCGAACACACTTAACAACTCTGAAATAAACAAAAACAAGAGTCATCCTGCAATTCATCAGCTATGAAGTAACTCGGTAGTGCACAGAGACAACAGTCGGTGACCCTGACCAACCTCTACCCACACTTGCTATGGCATTGAGGAGATCTTTGCACAGTGAGATAGCACTCCTACATCTGTGTGGTGGAGCGAGAGATTCCTGCTGCTCTGGAGAGCTGTGCCTTGCTTCGTTTGGCTGAGCGGAGGAGGAAGCCCAAGGCCTGGAAGAGGCCCACATTGGAGCATGAGTGTAGTCACTAGAAAGGAAGATGCTCGAAACAGCATGGAAAAACTTCAACTCCTTCCCTCTACACAAAGAGAAAAACGTATCACATTAAAATGTATCACATTAGTATCACATAATGGAATGAATAGTCTAAGGGAGAAAGGATGGAAGAAAATGTTTCAGAAGTAGCAATGGGATAGAGACCTGCAACCCAAGCCTAAAATATTGATTGGAAAAGACATTTCCTAGGTACAAAGCAAATAATAATTTCATGTAATTATCTCATTCTTTCAAAAAGAACAGGAAAAAAATCCACAAAACTCATCCCTGCTTCCTACCAACGTTCCCTCAAATCCATCTAAAAGAAGAAAATACATTAAGCCCTCTCAACAGCAGAGTTTGCCATGGAGAGGAGAGGAGAGCAGAGCAGAGCTCACTCCCAACAGAAGTGGTCAGGGACACTCAGCTACACCGGCATCCGCAGATGGCAGGGGATGCTGCTGAACAACTGCACCAGCAGCTATTTCAAGACCAATGAAATTGTAGCTCCTTTATTTTCCTTCTCCTTCTCCTCCTACTAGACAAGTTTCCTTTTTCTTTCTCTTTTCTGAAAAGTGGCAATAGCCATGTAAGTAGTAACACAGTTCAAGTACAAAGGACGTGCTCAAAATTGGCAGCACAAAGTGGTCAGAGCTTAGATTGCTTCATCTCAGAGTTTGTATAATCTTAAAAGCTACTGAGACTCAGAAAAAAACCCCAACCTGTTAGATTAGATGTCCAGTTAAGCTCTTCTCTTCTCCCCCATTTGTTGATTTAGGATTTACCAGAATAGTAGGTGAAAGGGAAGGGAAGAATTACTTCACTTCTTTTGGTCAGCCAGACCAAGACAAACATGCTGTCACAGTACCGATGGTGGCAGTACACCATTAATCTAATTCTTAAGAAGTTTCAAAACTTTTTAGTAAATCTTTACTTATAAATAAAAAAGGGCTACTGTATATGTTCCTAAAAAGAAAGTACAAGAACTAGGATTATTTTCTGTAGAGTATTCATCCAAACATCAACAAGAATTCATCATATTAATTGTAATATCCTGGTAATATTTCTTTTCATTTCAAAATAGGGGGAAAATGTTTAGTTTGCCTTTCATTTGTCCCAGGCTACAACAAATGTTTTTTACACAGAAGTTCTGTGTGAAAGCATTGACAGATGAGGTTTTGGGTTTGAAGATATTATTGCCCCTCCACTTGAATGTCCATCTTTCTGCTTGTGGTTACCACAGCTAAGCTGAAAGCATCCTGGACAGAGTAGAGAGATTTGTTCTAAGAGACCATGCTGTGATCTGGGAGCATCAGTGGTTTTTGCTGGAAGAAGCACCAACGCTGACCGTAGCCACCTTCCACCCAGACTGCAATGTTCTCCAGAACCTTCTTGTTATGTCCCCTACTGTGCCCCAAACTCACGTTACTGTAGGAAAGCTTTGACAAACTAATGCATGTTACACAACATTCTGCTTACAGACAGGATTAATCATTTCCTCCAGTAGCTCACTCCAGATACATCGCAGAGGCAGCAGCCTCCCACCATAGACATTTAATTTGGTCAGCTTGGGGCTGATTCTTTCATAAGAATCCATTGAGAAAGGCAGGAGTACATGACCCTCAACAAGCTGTGCACAACGCCCAGGTTTTGAGAAATGGCCTCTGTCTGGTCACCCCAGCCCAACTGTGTGCTCAGTTTGCCGGACAGCCTGACTCTGACCCAGATTAATCATTGTACATATGCTTTTGGTCATACACAAGAAGTGTGAACGGGCTAGCAGCTGTCTTATGACCCTCTTTTATAGATGGCGTTAGACCTTGCAGGCTGATGCATTCCCATATTTTTTGAAATCTTTTTCTCCTATATATGTTTGTGAAGCTCGTCAGGTGCCGTTCAGTTCAAACATACATTTAAACTCACAGGGTTAAAAATGCTAGTGTACCTCTTGCCCCTAAACCAGACCATGAAAACTGCTTCCGTGCTGAACTTAATCTACAGTCTCTTGTCTCCAAAATACTTGCATGCATACATATATATGCATGCGCAATGTAGAGTTACTGCGTTTTCAAGAGCTGCTGCTGCAAAGCGAACTCAGTCAACTTCATCTAAAACCATACTTGCACCCTTTAATAATAAAAATTCCCTTAACACCTTTGATAAAGCTGAAGCTATGCTATTTGGTGCCCATTAATATGGACATTTTTTTCCTCATGGAAAGGACATTTCCTTATGGACACGTTTAAATTTTTCTCATTTATTTCTACTGATGTATAAGGGTTAGCCTTGTCTTTTCTCTGTACAGTGAAAATCTTACCCTGAATGGGACCTCAAGCTTGTATTCCAACATATTTAGAATAACCTTTCAGACAGTGATTCAGCAAGGCAATGTAACTTTCTGGATTTATTTGATCTGTATCTTTGAAGCAAACAGTTAAGCTGCCTGTCTCAGAAAGAAAATAAAGCACTTGAACTCTTGCCTTGGTCCTAATTTAGAGTTCTGTTTGCATGTTTGTTTTAGCATCTTCTGGGAACATTCTGTCTCCTCAAGAGCTATTCTACCAACATAGAAACACAGTATGATTGAGGTTTTTTTCACAGGCTTTGTCAACTTAATTTTCTCTTAAATATGCAAAATGCAAGGATATAAATTATGCTTGGCATTATGAACGCATATGGCCATAAATAGAAAATCTCAGCAACTGTTATGCTGCCACTATATGTGAATACAGTATTTGGCTGCTAAGTGGGATGTCGGCTAGATATTTTTTTAGTAAAGCTGAACGAAGTCCAGTTTCCACCTCCCTAATAATTTCCTCCAAACCACATAAATACCCGTGAGACATAATAACTAAGTGCAAGATCACATTTTTATGGACTTCTCCCTTCTGTATGTTTGAGTATTAATCACACCTCATTGAACTTAATGATATTTTACCTTCTTAAATTACTGCTACAGAAAGGCAAAGGGAGCAGTTCTTTGAGTTTTGATAATCTGATCAGTAGGCTGAGGGTCAACTTAAAGCAAGTTCAGTGAGCTGTAGCATTATAGTCATATCGGAGTACTTTATAGCATGCAAGATTTTTGTCCTTATTGGCGTTGTGGACAGAGCAAATGTCTGCCAGGACTGGAAGCATTGTTCTGCATACATTAACATATTTGTCACATTGCAGAATCACATAAAACCTCACTGTAGGATGAGTCAGTTGCACAAACACATGGGAGAAAACAATTCATTACCAAAGGCTTAAACTTCAGTCAAGAGGCTGCTTGTGACAACCAAAATGGGATGGAAGTACAGTAGGATTGACTGAAGAATGGGGCAAGCTGTAAAGTAAATCCATTTTGGACCACTGTAGCATGTTTGCATTGAATGTTCTCAGATGTCATCCTCAGGGTAATCTCAGTGATAGCCAGTCTGTCAATAGGCGACGTTTGCTCTGCAGCTATGCCAGCCTCAGAGGCTGATCTTCTACACTTAGCCCAGTATGCCAATACTGTATTTACACCACTGCACCAGAGCTGACGTAGTTTTAACCACTTATTTTCTCATTTCTGAACAGCACTTACTGGTGTCTTGAATTTAATGCTCATTCTGGAGTAATTTTTTTAAAAAAAAAAAGAGAAAGCAGTTTAGCCATTTTCTTTCTACTGTGCTGGAAGAACTGGCTGAAACAATCTCAGCACACGACCTAATTCCTTTAGGTGGCGAATAAAGAATACTCATGTGCAAGATAATGGTAAATTGGGATGGGACAGAAAGTTGGAGTATTTCACATGTGACAAATTGCCTTTGCGATAAAGCACAGCTGGCTCTCAGCCAGTGATACTCCAGCTTATACACAAAATCACAAACCTGATCAGGTACCACATACCAAGAACCAAATGACAGTTTTCCATGCAGGGGATGGCAGCAACAATGTGTACCCATGGAAAAAGCAAGTCAAAGTAGCAGCTGCCATTGTGAGTGTTGGGGGAGGAGAGGAAAGGGAGGTTTGCAACACAAACAGCTCTTTCAAACAAAGTCAGCAAGATCTAGATATAGTAAAAATATGTAAAGTAGAAGGATCAAGACTTGGGCACCCCAGAATACAACGTATTTTAGGACTGCATGAGCAATAACAACAACGACCAAAAAAAAACCCCATAAAAACCTAGTTAGTAAATCTATTTGTGTTAAGAATTTTTTCCTTTTTTTAAATTAAATGTCCTTGACATAGGAGAAATTCTGTGGTCATAAATCAGTTGATATAACAAAATTGCAAAGAATTTAGACCCAGCACATGAGCTTCAAGTTGACTTACCACCAAATAAGCTTGTCTTCCCTCCTGTCTCATTAGATAAGATAACCTGCGTGAAAGATCCATGCTTGTTCATCTATTCACTCTCTTGGTGGAAATAAGCCAGTCACCCTTCTCTTACCTTTGTAGGTCTGAGGACTGCAACAGCTGACAGAACCAGCTGTTCTCCCTTCCTCTCTTCTCATAGTTTTTTCCTGGCAGAACATCTAATTAAGTTTTGCTTGGATGCAGTTTATGTGGTACTGAGTAAACAAATGCATGTATTTACTAAAGCGAAAGAAAAATCCCATTGTCTGGTTGGATCACATTTCTTAAATCACAGCTTGGAGCCATCATTATATCCCATGTAAAACTGCAGAGAAATAAACACCTGAGGCCTGGTAAACAATGGAACTAACACTAAGAAGTACATAAACTTAGCCAAAATAAAGCAATATATTGAAAAAGTGGTTGAGAAAAATAGATTCTCAGTGGCCGTGAGTATTCTCTAAAGGAAAGGCTGGACTACATCATCGCTAAAATAAATTTTAAAGTCTCCTGTGGTTAATCCTGTGATTACTAGGACGGTAAGTCCAGTGTCTCTCTCATTAAGCCAATAGCCCAGATGCCTGGGAAGAAAAGCAGAAAAGATCTAAAGCAGGCAATGGAGCACGCTCTAACTGAAATCTGCCAGTTTATTGCTAATACAGTGGAAAAGACCTTTTCTAGAGCCAATAAGACCAACTCACAATTTGTCATCTAGAGACCTGGCATGCTCATTAAGGAGAAAAGAAGAAAGATTACGAGAAGAAACAAACTGTTGGCAATGCAGTAGTATATTTATCATAAAATCTGAGGTCCATGTTTTTCCCCTTCAAAGTCTGATACAATTAAAGCTTTTCTGGCATGTGGGGAAACAACACAAAACAAAGCAGAAAAACAGGTAATGGTAACAATAGGAAAATAACAATTTAAAAATGGCAACTATTGCCTGAAAATTAAAAAAAAAAAAAAAAAAGTTTAATATACTCAAGGAGAAAATGTGTAAGACAAGGATAACCAAGCTTCAGGCAAGACCTAGAGAGGCAACTGATGTTCAGTTCACATTACAATTAATGAAAACCCATTTCAAGCCACTTATTCAGAGAGCTGTACCTTTTAACCTACAATGACATTTCTCCTACTTTAAGTACAGGGGTTCTACTATAAAGCTCCTAATTAAAGGTGCGACAAAATGCCATAACAAAAATGTATTTCAAATAGGTCTGAACTAAAATGAAAAAATAATTCTTCATGTCCTTTTGTATATGAGAACATTTGTTCCTGCCAGCAAGTGTTTACCCAGTTTCTTAACTGGATTCTAATTCTGGGATAATATCATTCCTGCACATTTCCACCCTATCCAAACACTATTAGTTTGGGTAATAAAATGAGGCTTTTGCTGTCACCACCTTTCTAGGGAAAGGCCTAAGTGGAACATAAAATCTCATTTCAGTCAAACAACCCATTCTGTACCTTATTCAGCTCTACTGAACAAATGCACACCCTTCCAGATTATATGGGCTTCCTAAAAAGTTCAGACAAATTGAAGAATAATCCAGTTCAGTTATACCCGATGCAGCAGACTATACGAAATACTTTCAGCTAAATTTGTTCAACCTAAAGCCTTGACAGCTCTGATTATCCATAATAGTTCTCTGTCCCTCCTCCTCCATCTTCCTCCAGCCGCAGCTTAATTGCTCCCACCTGTTCTTATGCTTCCTATAACTTTCCATAACTGACCATCCCTCATTTCTCCTGCAGCTTCTTGCAATGCTCTCCAAACCATACACAACCCAGCTTCCAAAGAGGTGTTAAGAAACTTCATAGCTAGCTAATTTTAATGCATGTGAAGCATTCAGTTGCCAAACTGGGTTTCTTTTTTAAACAGGCTGCACAACAAACAGAAATCACATTTTGGAAGATAGTTTGTAAAAGGTACATTGGCTTTAGAGTTCGGTGTTGTGGACGATTGGATGCTTAGTAGCTGTGTCTGATTATGGAGTTCTACCTCCCCACACTTCAGGGGTTTCTTTGGTCTTGGGAACAAACGTACATTAGAACAGATCTAAAATTTACAGCAAGTTCTTGTTGGCAATCTAAGGTTGCGATCACCGGTATTATTTGTAGGTCCCTGGCTGGCATCTGGAGAATTTCAAGAGGTCTCCTTCACCAATAACTTGTGGATCTTATGCATGTGCCCTAGGAGGACTGCACCGCTAGGCACCTGAAATGAGACAAGTTGGGCACCAAATTTAGGCAGATGATATCCCTCCCTTAATTCCCTCCCTCCTCCTTTGCAACCATTTCTGTTGAGATGGCGCTGTTTAGCGCAGTCACCAAACCACCCAGTGGACCTGAGCAGTTCTACCCAAATGAGAGGATTCAGGCAGCACCCTAAACTTCTCAGTTTGAGTGAACCCTCTAGGCATGGCCGTACCCAGCCCCATGTCAGGACGACACCCAGAGACGTGCATCATCTTTCTTCCCACCTTCCCCTTCCCCTTTCTTCTTGCACTTTCATCTCTGCCAGAAGGGAATTCACGTACTCAAGTCAGATAACTCACACTCATCACTCAGCTTGGGTGCAGGCAGAAGCACTTGACCTGTACCACGTTAGGCCTTTTCCTGAAACACAGGACACACTGGTGTTGCTTAGTCAAGACTTGACACGGCTTTTTAGATGTCTCTAACCACAGTGCTCTTCCGTAGCACGTCTTTCACTTCTTGAATGTGTACCAAACCCTCTTCTTTTTTCCTCCCCTTCAGATTATGAGATCTAGCTACAGTTAACAGAGCTGCACAGAGTACAGCCTTTTTTACACCATTTGTGGGTAAAACCAAATTACTAGTATTATAATAAATAGCTTTTGTTACAAACTGGTTGCTACATACATACAGACGAGCCCAAAGGCAGTGTTTAAAGAGCGTGAAGGGCAGTTTTATGAGTTATGTTGCCTTCTCCCCTTCCCATTTGGGCCTTTTGTTCTCACTGTCTCCTCACTGCTGACAGTAAAGTAATGCAGTTCTGCAGTAAAGACACATCAACTGACTGATTTTTAAAAAGAAGTTTATTTCCAGCCAGATCAGCAAGATGATGTGACTCTCTCCATTATAATACCAGCACAAGGACGGCAGTTAAGCAGGAAATCTTCATTAATGAAATCAGTGAACTATTAACAAAAATATTTTCTGAACCGCATTCCAAGTGCATCTTAGTTACAGTCTTAGCATTTATTGCACATTTTCTGGAGAGGAAATGAGGTTTCTTCACAGGCAAGTGTTCTACCTTGGGCTACATTGGACTCTGTTGATTGCCGGGATGAAAGCAGGCTCTGGTAACAGGCAGTATGGGGACGCAGATGTGCAGGTAATTGGCAAGTGGTTTTAATGAAGGAAAAAAGACAACATATGCTCAACTTTTACAACTTTAGAAAGCAAATGCTGAAAGGAAAAGCTTTCTAATATAACCACATTAAAGATAAAAAGGAGTCCAAAACTGTAAACAGTGCCAGTTTTAAACACAGGTACTTGTTCAGGTGAAAACATGAAAAGCATGGAGACCAGAGGGGAGAGGTGCAAATGTGTCTGAGTTTTACATATTGGCTGTTTATCTCTGCCCTCGTTCACCCTGTGCTGCTTACCCTTTGAGACTGCTCTCAGTCCGCATAAAGCAGAAAGCACATCAGAGGATTCTGACTGGAGCACTGAGCACTCTGTAATTTAGATACCTACACAGCATATTTGATTTGATATTTGTAAAATTGTTAGACTTCTAATATTTGCAAAAGCACAATTATTCTTCTTCCAGTTTGGTATGAGTTTTCAGGCTTAAATGTCTTCTGGCAAGGATTTTTAACCTAAAATTTGCAAACTAACTGACAAGGCCAACTATATTGATGGTAGTTCTCCCAGTTTTCTAGAACACCATAAGCACATTCCACCTCAGCAAGACCCTTTGGTCTGAATTGATTTACCATCCCTTTCTGCAGGAGTATGCCCTCATCAAAACAAATGGATACTCACTTCGCAAGAGGGATCCAAAACCTATACCATACAAAATAAAGCTGTTCAGCTTGAACATGTCAGCTTCTTCACTACTTTGAAGCATTCAGTGGGACTTGATCAACTTCTTCCGAGACACTACTTCCTTTCAATTGGTCAAGAAACCTTTTCCACCTCAATTTGTAAGTATTGCCTAGAATGGCAAGAGGTGTTTCTAGCAACTCCCAGGTTAAGAAATGCTGATCTGGAGCAGTCAGGACTATCGTCCGCTCCCCAGTGCTTTATCTGATAAAATGTTTCTCTAACTCCCTCTCCTCCCTTACATAGCTAATAAGATACAATTCATTTTACAACTCTTTATATAACTAATTTCCCATGCAGCGTCTTGATCATCCTCATCAAGTGAAGAAGCTTCTTCTATGTCACCTCTTAGTTTCCTTCCTAATAGTCCTCATTCATCAGTCATTTTCCTTGTGGTGTCCTGTGTAACTTGACTTTAAAGTCTGTGCTGCCCCACCAGAAGGGAAAACCCCACATTCCTGCCTTTTTTCCTTTTACCAGTACTAACACCCTTTTGTTCATCGGACAGCTATATCATGGAGCATATCAACCTGAAATCATTGCAAGAGGAAAAAAAAAACCAAAAACCAAACAACCAAAATAATTTAAATTAGACTTCATAAGTTCTTACTTGAATTAATCCCTTGACTGACTACTCCTTGTGAGCAAATGTGCATGAGAAAAAGGCCAGCACAACATAAACCAGATCCAAAATAGAGAGGTCCAAATAGACAGGTCCAAGTTGAAGTCGGTTTTGCAGTTCTGAAATCTTAGGGGTTGTCATGGTTCCTGACAAAGTTTATAATCATCAGCTCACTGCTAACTTACATTCTTAAAAACAGTTCCCTATGCACACAGTTACCATAAACCACACTTGAAAAGGAATGTAAGCCCTCCCTGAAATCTCTGGTTTCAGTTCAACTGCTCCCTAAGCCTTTGGTTTAGCCCTTCAGGGAGAAACCCAAAGCAATCAAAGTTTTACCAAACTTGTAACCTTCCTACTCATTGAGCACATGCTTCTCAAGAAGAAAAAATCTATTTGCAAATTGTCATTTGTGATTCACAGATTCTCACCTTTTCACATGTGCAGTGTTAATTAATTCAGAGTTATAGTGCAATTATAATAAATACAGCACTCTCAAGAGATTTACTAGGACTCCAGGCTGGTCTGTGTACACACACACAAAAAATATTAAAAGGGAGTGACATGTTTTGATGGAAGGAGTGAAGTGCAGCCGACCCTAACAGCAGAGGTTTCAAAATCCCTTTTCCCTCACTGATCTTCCTGTCAACTTGCCAAGGAACTTTAAAAAATATAAATTGAGGGAGTATGGCCAATGGCAAAGAGTCCAAAATTGTAAGACCTCAGTCAAGAGATTAAAAAAAATTAAAAACAACAGCAAGAACTGAAAAGTTCTTTTTTGTTACTACTGTAGCTTTTGTTAGTATCCTGCTTTCAAAGTGTCCAGCAGTTTGATTCAAGTTGGGGGGATGTTTCTCTGCAGCACAGAGAAACTGAAACATGCCTTATCTTTTGTAAAATACCTGATATTCTCACTGAATCAGCCAAAGACTTGGTTATTAAGAAAAAAATCTACACCACAAGCTGGGCAGGAAAATGAAGAATAGTGACAGTGCTGCATGCCACTTCTTTCTCATCCCTCCCAGAACAGCAGAGAAACACTGACAATTTAGCTGACAGTGAAAAGACAAAAGGAAAGGACCAACACCTGCAAAGGGCTGCTCCTGTTTAAGTCCTCTGGAAGTCGCACTTCTCAGATTAAAAATGGTCCAAAGACTTGATTTGGCAGCAAAAAGAAACCTTTGGTACTTACGTTTTTTCGTGGTCCTCTGAACAGCATTGCAACTCCCCCAAAGCTGTCGAAGCCTTTGAGCTGGTTTAGTCTAGTCTTAAACATGAACAGCTGTTATTAGGACGGCAGTTTCCATCGGGTCACCCACCAGCCTTACAACCAGCTCTCTTTGGAGTCGGCTCTTTGAAGAGCAACCCAGTATCCAGGCTGGGTGGCCTCATTAAAAGCATCCTTGGATCCCTCTCCACGCTTGTATGCTGATTACCCATGTCTGTGCTAGGTATTGTGTCTAATCCTCAAAACTAACGAGGTCTATCTCCAGATCCAAGGCAGGCTCATTGTTCTCAGTCTTCCTGAACTGACAAATCTCCCCGGGACGTAGTGTAAGAGAGCTTGCTGGAATAACTAACAAAGGTGCCAAACATTACTATAGCAACTGGGGAAAAACAGAGGCTCAGTATATACCCCAGCTGTATTTCCTATTTCTTTTATCATTCATACTCAATCTTTATGCAACTATACTGCAGTCCTTTGGCATCATCAGCCTTTATATTTATCACAAATAAAGTAAAACAACGTTACTCAACATAATTGCATTTCCTTCCCTGGAGATTCGCCTTGCACATTCATTGACAGGCTAGCTCCCTTTCTGTGTCAACAGAGAAAATTAAACCTTTCTGGCCTAAAGACAACTCAAGAAGAGCAGGAAGCAGCATGACAGAATATATAATGAAAACATTCTTTGAATGTAAATCATATAACTTCTTATGTTTTTAAAGAGGGGTTTCATAGTTTTTTACTGTAACTCTCACAGCATTGTAAGGGGCATGAGGGAGACCTGAATGCTGAATTTTTCTGGTTTTCCAGCTGTAACATTTCCCTGGTAGGTATCTGAAGGAGCACAAGATATAGAGTGCTGCTTCAATTGCATAACAATTTTTATATGTTAAATTCCCAATAACAACTTCTTCTTTCATTCTTTTTATACACCTAAATGTACTATGTTTAATTAAGAGAATTTAGTTGTCAAAGAGTGTGCTAAGGGGTATTCCAATATCGGGGACTCCAAAACTGCCTGGCACTAGGGACCAGACCCAAGATTCTCCTTTTATGTGAAAGTAAGTGAAGAAATTGCACTATCAGAAGAAAAACATCTTGGTTTTCTCCATTATTGCTGTAGTATTATTTCAGCATTGAATTCCACCTGCTGTTCTGGAAATTCCCTCTAGCTTCATAATAGCCTGGTGAACCATGCCATAAAAACAAGAAATTAAGTCCAACCGCTTTCCAGCAATATGAGATAGGTGCTTGGGGTTTTGTGTTGGACTCCACATATCAGCAGAAGATGGTGATGTAAGCTCCACATGGGTCCTGTACTATGACTCCTTCTAGTGTAAAAAAAGCCTTTTAAGGTTATTAAAACTTTTTATAGGGAATGTTTTCTGGAAGTGGCTGTATTTATCTCAGATGACCTTTGATGAAATAATTCCCATTTTTTATCATACATTTTATCTGAGTTTGGGATAGTTTTCAGACAGCTCAGGCTGGGTCTATATTTTAAAGGGATTTTGAAAATTTATCTTTAGAAATAGTAATCCTGTAATCTCATGTTTTGAGTCATCAGAATTTGCTCCACTGTGCAGAATTTTTTTTTTTTTCACTTTTGTTTAAGGTAATTCTTTTAATATTAATCCTAATAATGTGCTACCCCACTTCATAATTCTCATATTTGAGCAAGTGATTTGTTAAGCAGAGTCAAAACAATTAAGACTTTGCTTTTCATAATTTTTTATTCTTTTATAATAAATAACCAGCAAGGTATGACTTATTTAATAAATATAACGTTATAATTTATATTCATTTGACTAAAGTATAAATCTAGAAGAAGACACAATGTATTCAGGATAATTTTGAAAAATATAATCTCAGCAACTGGAAATGGGTCATAAAAACCAAGATACCTTGACTATCTCTGAAAAACTTCAGAAGTTTTCTCTTTTATAGACGCATGAGTGGTATATGTTGTGCCAAAGATAATTCAAATAGCACTAAGAGTAACTGTGCTATTACCTAGAAAAACTCTAAGCCTGCCTTCACAGTCAAGTGGCTCCTGCGTGATCTGCATTTCTGAAAGTAGACTTACATTTTAAATCATGGAAAATATCCACTGTTTATAAGTAAATACAGTATAATCAGCAAGAGAGAAAATTTATGAGAAAACGTGAGAGTAATTAGCTGAAGCAATAACAAAATAAAATGCTCCATGAACAGAGAAAGAGAAGAGGCCTTGAAACATGAATTTATATTGTGTCCTTACCCCTGTCCTGCTTCTCACCCCAGCTTGTCCACATGTGCTTGTAATACACCCAGAAAAAGAAATCAGTGACTATGACTCATCTGGAGCTGGGTCCATGTGGATAGGCCAACCTATGTGCATGCCTTATTAGCCAGGAGGTTGCTATGAAAGAGGATTACAATGACTGAGTTGTGCCTTCCTCAGAGGAGTCATACATTTCTCCTTTACCCTGATATTTGTTTCCATTAGACTAGTAGAAAAACATCTTTGAGTACCCTACCCTTTTTCAAAATCAATTAAAATTAGCCGGCATCAAAAATAATGAGGGGAAGGGACTTGGCAAAGGGATCAATGTGAAAATTATATAACAATCTTTTTTTTTTTTTTTTTTTTTTTTAGGAATTCAGGTCTAAATGGATTGTAAGTTGAAGCATCCATGCTCCTTTTTATCATTAAATGCTTTTTTACCCACCCCAAACTCAGAAAAATGAAATGTTCAGTAATTTCCAAAGTGAACAAATTTTTCACAGCTCATAACTCAAGCCCTGATCTTGCAGTGAGCATTGAGTCTGCTGCAAGACCCATGGGATTCAGTCAGGCTGAAATGTCCTGGATAGAGATGTGGAGCTGCCTACCTAGGTTTTTTTAATGACAATATTTACTCAGCCAATATTTCCTTGGTAGCTTGGCACCTCATAAACTGCAAGCTATTTATTTTCATCTCTGTGAAGTATAGAGGCCCCTAGTTTATACATAAGGTACCTCCCAAAGTTATCTCCACCAAGGGAGATGACTAAAAAAGCATTTAGCACTGTTGCAGTAAATTTTCAGATGCCAGGCTCCTAAGCAGAATGCATGATTCTTCCTCAGGTCCTTTATTGTGCAAAGAAGAGCAATTTAGGTGCCCAAACAGAGGCAGACAGTGCGTATTAAATGCCTTAGGGCCTCCCACCTTGCCTCCAGATGCCACTCCAGAAAGGCACACATCTCCAAACTTACTATGTCGTATCTGTCTGCTCCACATGGATGACTTGGCAACCAAGAGCATCTCCAGTGGCACTAGGCACCTATGTTTATGTATCTAAGTCCCACCGTAGATGGGGAATTCACAACAACCAGCACTCTCTGCATGGATGAGATTGAAACATCTTTAAAAAAAATGAACAAGTCCAGAATAGGCAGGAGCATTAGACAAAACACTGAAGGACCCCAGATTTGTGAAATCTTTTACAGTTTGGTCATGAAGTGACTGTGTTCCACCCAGCATTCACCAGGAAGATAATGCCCGCGCTGAGAGTTGTAGACATGAAGAATTTTGTAAGACTTTACAATCACTGCCCGGCTAAGAAACATCTGACCTTCAGGATCTAGATTTTGAACGTGGCTACTTAAATACCAGACCTAAATGACATTTGAGGCCTTAGCATCCTTTGTATGCTTGTGCTGAAATCATTTGGTCTGTCATAAAGAAAGTCTGGAGGAGAGGGAGAAATTGGACCTCTTCCTCCCACCACCTAAAGCTCTGGCCCATCCACCCTCACACCACATCAGCTTGTGAACTAGTAACATAACAAACCCAACTCAGTCCCTATTGGCTTGATTCTTTGTTCTGTTTTTATGATTTCTGTCCTAGAAATGATTCTCAGAGAAGTCTACTATGACTTTAAAGAGGTACATTTAAAGAGGACAAAGGGGTTACAGACTTTCTGGGAAGTGAAAGGCAAAGCCACTGGAAGATTGGAGGTTAAACAGGAATCATTTGTGCAATTGGAAAGTACCGCTTAAGAAAGGTCTCACCTCCTTTAGTGCTGGTACCAGGACTGATGAGTGTTAAATGCACTGGCACTGCAGGATGATTACTAAAAAAACTGAGAAGCAAAATAAATGGCAGTCTTTACTCTCCCTAATTAAAAAAGATTAGTTACAGCAATTTACTGTCAGGATTAATGCAGCATCAGCCAGGCAGATGTGATCTATTAAATAGCTCTGCTTTTGCCAAAAGAAATTCATTCAGTACAACTGGATTTTATAAAATCTTCATTGTATCTAAACATCTGCATCTAAACATCTGCATCTAAATCTTTACAATGTTATGACATTTTTTACATTCCCTTTCCTAAGTATTTTATTATCAAAGGGTATTATAGGCTTTAACAGATTTATAAGTATGCATTCCTTTATCTATGGCCTCTATTGAGAACACAGATACACTGTAAAGCTTTGTCTAGATCGCTGTGGCAATAATTTCATCTTCTCTACTAACAGGAAGAATCAAGAAAGCTACAGTTTTCATGGCACTGGACCTCCATCTAGTGAGAAGAAGAATAGTGCACGTTCCTGGGGCACAAAACCAGCGCAGTTCTTGTTTCCATGTTACAAAATGTTTTCGTAGGGGAATTGTGCTTAGCTGCAAGAAGAGATGTGGATGTATTTACATAAAATACAAAGGAAAATGTTATCTTACATTGTGAAAAACTTCACAAAATTCATAGTGTCAGTTTCAATTAAATGTCAGTGATAGCTCACAAATCTTAGTAAAGGAAACAGACCTTCAGAAAATCCTGCTGTAGTCAGTCATATGTAACAGCTGATATTGTATTGCAATGTCATGCTCCACTGTTTATCCAGCCTGAAGACTGAAAAGGCCCGTCTAAAGGCCTTCTGCTGAGGTGGGGAAGTGATATCATCCCCATCACACAGGTAAGGAAGAAACACACAGACCAAGGGCTGGATTTTAAAGGTTTAAAAGCGTAGAGATAGGCACCCACGGGGCTTTTCAGATATGCCTAGGTCTTTTTTTTAAGTCAAGGTATTAAGTGCCTGACTTCTCCTAAGCATAATGGCAGATGCCTGTCTGCATTATGGCCACATGAATGCCTATAAAACTTGTCCTGACATGCCAGACTGATACCCTGCTCTTCTTCCCATCTGGAGGGTGACGGAACTGCAGAGTTAGTATCTGCTCACTGATGCACCTGCAATAATGACAGTTCAGTATTGCCCACAGGGGCTTGCATCGAGGACATCCTCAGAGCATGCTTCATGAGATCGCTGCAAAAACTTCTGTGACCTTTCCACAAACTTCTGTGACCTTTCCACACAAAGGACAAAGCGATCATGGGCATCTGAACACCCAGTTTTCTCTGATACCTTAACTTTAAAAATGTTAGTTTGAAATTTTTTCAGCTGCTTTTTCCAGATTCAGGCATACGGATTATTGCTACCTTTTTCAAGCTAAAAAAAAAAAATCTTTGCAACAGCCTGCCTCAGTGTTTGCAGGTCATAGACCACTAACAGGCAAGGATTACTTTTTAAGAGGCATAGGTATTGCCTATAAATATTATGACAGCTAATGTCTCCAAACAAGCAATTTGCTTTAAAAGTAATTAATAAAATCATATGACATTTTCAAAAGAGATTTGCAAGGGAATGTGAAGCACTTATGTTGACATAAATCCACTCCTACTTTTCAAAGCCAAAATTTGCACAAAAGCACAGATTGTTTTAATGGCATTTGATGAATTTCTTATTTAAAAAAAACAACTCTTGTTTCCCAATTCTGTTAGACCATATAATTTCCTCCAAATCATATATTTTGTGGGTGTGCACAAGAAAATCAAGAAATCTATATAGTACGCTCTACATCCCTGGAAAATATTATTATATACCAAGGAAATATTCTTCACATAGTGCAAATTTCAGATTAAATACTGCAGTGGTGAAATTTCAGGTGAAATAAATTAATTTCTTTGCTCTAATATATATGTCTGAACCAGACTCTAATGTTTCTCTAGTTGTGATTACACCAGGTTTAGACTTTCAGATCCCTGGGTAGGTTTCATTCACTCTTCCCGTTCCCCTTAGTCAAGTCAGTTATGGTAAGTGCTTCTACAACATTTGTACCTTGAGCAGAAAAAAATTAAATCTACTAGATGCTATCTACAGTGGATTTTAGTAGTAGATTTTCCCTTTGCCAGATTCTATTAAGTTTTGCTACCTATCATCTAATGCATTTTTAGCATGAGGTGCCAAAGAAGAACTGCAAAAATGCAACAAGGAAATAAATGTATATACTCATATTCCCAGCGAAAAAACACACAGTAGGGGAAACAGGATTGAGAACAGTAACACTGTACAGTAGGCCACAGATTTGGAGCAGCAGGAAGCTTTAAATATGAAAAGGTCCTCCAATTTTATTTTGCAGAGTGGTTAACTGAGTCTGATTTTCAAAGGTTATGAAACTGACTCAATTGAATTTATGTTTGTAGTGTTTGTCATATGATTCTTCATGATGCTTACGCTGTTCACCTGCATTCTGTGAAACAGCTGCTTAGGATGAGCAGCTACCACAGGTCTGGCAATATCGAACCCTTACTGATAGCACTGCTCCAGTCAGCTTTCTGGGCCACAAATACTGCAGGTCAGTATCTCCTCGTCAAGTGGACTGGTTTGTACAGAGCCAAGGGATTCACAGGCAGTAAGAAGTTGAATGAGATGATACACAAAACCTTCCTGTGGTTCAGGAAAGATACGTTAGAGATTGGAAAACCTGCAGACAGAGCTCTGACTTCCTACAGGAATCCTGTGGATGCCCTGGAGAGCTCTTCATTTGATTGCAGAGCCCAAACCTTACTGTGGTTTAAAAGGTTTGGACTTTATCATCAAATCAAAGGCAAGCCCACGTTCAAAGCAATGCTCAGTCCTCAGTTTAAAGGTGCTGTCACTAGGCAAACAGAGGAGCTCTGGATAAAACCAAAGTAAGCCCCAGGTAAGTCCTACAAAGAGAAAAAAACCTCCTTCCTCGAAAAAAAAGGCCCATATCATTCAACAATATTAATGACTTGCAAATTACAGATCACTGAAATATGTACATCCAGACAGAAACACACTAAAAAAAAGTTAAAGACACCAGGAATTCACGGAACTACATCTAGAGAGCTACTGAGGCAGTTGAAAATACTCTTTAATGGGCTGAGTTGTTAAATTGCAGGATATGTATTTGGCACACAAATCTTAAGCGTTCAGCTTAGCCCACGTGGATGCTTATTGCAAAGTCCTGCCTAATACGGTGTTCCCTTTTTTTACTGCATTAGCAAATGAGAGTCTGAGAGATTAGACGTTGGTTCTGCGTATTAAAGTGCTCTAGGCTGTTATTTCAAGGACTGGGAAATTTATCTTCCTTTTTCTGGTGAATTACCTAAGGATACTGGAGAAGTATTGGCATTCTGATGATCCTATCTTATAATCTTACTACAGAATGAATGGGCCTGTCCAAAGAGAATGTACATTTGATATTTTAATCCATGTCTTAAGCCATGTAGAGAAGATTGGTTTAAACAATAAAGAAGAACGTAGTTGGGAGGGATATACGTGAATGCTAGAGGAGTTGACAATGCATGTAGGATGGAGCGGTTACTCTGTCATCACAATTATAAATAGTGATCAACTCTAATAAGTTACTATTGCTAATCAGAGAAATCTAGCAGTCATTTGAGATGAGTTCCCCAAAACAATGCAGCATTTGGGAAATAGGATATTAGGAATTATTATAGAAAGAATTGAGAAAAAAAAAAAAATCTGGTAAATTCTTCCTGAACACTGCATATGGTTTTGGTCACTTCATCTTGAAAATAACAGGAAATGGTGCAGGAAAGGATGTCAAAGATGATGGAAGACAGGAAATAGTTGCCTAAGAGCTTTGGAATAGATTCCTGACAAAGAAATACTGACTAAATTAGGACACTTTGGTTGAAAGGACACAACTGAGAGAGGATACAAATTACCATCCTTTAAGACAGAGTGGGTGAATCAGAAACAATTATTCATTGTATCCCATAATCCAGCATATGGTTGACACTCCCTGAAACTATTAAGCAAATGCTCTGAAGGGAATGCTTGTTCACACCGTGTGGTTAAATTGGGTTCATTTAGTGCTACTGAAAACCGTGTTTCAGATGTAGCCTCCAACGTGGGTGGTCTTTCAGTTGCTGGTACCAACAGCTGGGAGAATATAAACAGGAAGGATGACTTTATGCATGCTCTCTGCTTTATACTTTTCTCGAAGAAACAATTCCCAGCTGGGAATGTAGGCCTAAAGGACAAAAGCAGGCTGATCTGTGCAGAAATAGAAAACCTCAACAGCTGATTTGACAGAGCAGAGGTTAAGTCCTCTGAGAGTTCAACAAGAGAGGGTGTCCTCCCTTTGTGATAACTGCTCCTGCCAGAGGAACCGAAAGACAAGCACACTGGCATCAGGCACATCAGATAGTCTTTACCACAAATGGGAAACAAGTCTGGATATAATTCAACATTAATATCATTTTCTGCACTTTGCAGACAGAGGAACTAATCCAAAGATGACGAATTTCCCGTCGGTTTCGGGTTAGAGAGCTCTCATCTACTGTTTCTACCTACTAAACTTCAGAAGGAATTCACGCTTACAGGCCCAGTCAAATTTGACAGTTCATCACCTGAACCCCCCAGTGAAGAAAATCCCTTCAGAAGGTGTTACTTTCAAAACCATTGTGTACTGAAGTAATTATGACTTTAGCTGGTGTTGTTTCTGGAAGTTTACAAGGTGGTATTTGCTTCTCTGCAGGCAGTTTCAGAGATGTGACCTGAGGATTAATTGAGATAGCCCTGTGAAAAATGCTTGTGGTTCTTCTGTCCACAAGTATGTAAAATACATCCCTCTGCAGGTCGCACACATGTCTTGTATACTGCAGCTATGACTAAATTAATACAACGAATGAAACTGCTGGAGTTGCATAACATTCATCTAAACCTTCTGCTCTCTCTCACATTTTTCACACAGCATAGCTCGCTTTCCTCTGAGTTTAGCAGTCCTGTTGTTTTCCATTTTCAGATTACCAATGCAGGCCTCGCCATGCCATTTCTTTGTAAGAATATTAACCCTAAGATTTTCTTGGTTATATTCTTCAGACAAATCAGCTATACAGTCTTGCATTTCTGAAGGAAGCTATATAAGATGGTTACCTGGGGTAGCAGAGGACTGGACTGAACAACTCAGGAGATGTTTTCCTGCCCAGTGTTACTGATTTCTATTCCAGTGAGCCTGAAACAACTTCAGGCTAACGGCCATTATGCTCACACCATACTCTCCTCCCCTTATGTTCCTTCTAGCAGCTGATTGCTTTCTGAGTGTGACATTTGGCCTCCACAGTGATGGCAGAATGACAGCTATGCTGTCCTTCGTCCCCTAGATCATCCCCTCTCCATGCCCTCTTCTGCTCTAGAGGCAGAAGAGCTCTACAGAGTGGATTGTTCATGGCAAAAACGGGTGAAAGAAGATCAGACGTTGGGGGCAATATCTCTGTTCTTGAAGTGAATGGGACTTTGTTAACCACTGGCCATCTTCTCGGCTTGGGGTGAAGGTGGTGTTCCCCCATGGTGGCACGAAGGCAAGCGGATTGCAAAAGCTGGCTCCTGTGTGAGAGTGCCAGAAAGCTCCGAGGCTTTCGAGAGCAACAATATCAAGTTTAGGGCTGGGAACTGAAGACAGGCGCAAGCCCAAGAGAGTGCCAGTAGAAAATGGAAATGCCATTCGGGATCATCAAAGCTTGGCCCTGCCTTTGCTCCTTCCTTTTCTTGTGCAGGAGGAGGTGGAAAGGCTTCGTGTGTCTTGGGGGCAACAAATGCCCTGGCAACGAACCCGCTGAGTGGGTTCTCCTTGTGAGGACCACACAACAACAGCCTGACGCCTGTGCCTGAACCTTTCACAGGAGGGACATTGAGCAAGACCAAGGGGCCAGGCTGTGCACCAGTGGGCAGGGCTTTACAGAGGGTCGGCCAGCCTCACCACGTACCCCAAATATAGCTGGATTTCCTCCATGACACTCTCACCAGAACCCCGGCTGGCTTCAGGGTGTGCTCATTTTGTAACTCCTGAAAGTGCTTTTCCAAAGCAATGGTATGCGTTCTGCCTCACCCTCGTCTTTCTGATGTAGAAATAAAGCCCAACTGCAGTTCATTAGCTCCTGGCTAGTTTCAGTTTCCATTCTGAAGACCAGTATTACAAGAAAAAGCTGTACAAGCTTAATTTTGAGGAAAAGCAACCTTGCATTCTTCTTTCTGACTCTCTAAAGTTTCCTCACTTATCCTGGGATTCAAGGAGCTTTTGCAATCCTGCTGCACAAAGGAGCAAAACACACAGCATAAATAGGACAGCTCCAGCCAGCTTTATTCAATTCCTTCAGGTGCTATAATCTTAAGTATTTATAAAATATTTAAGAGAAATTTGTAGGATTTCTATAGGTAAAATAAAAGTGTATGAGATATGTATGTATATGTCATTAAAACTGCCCCTTTAACTAAATAATGACAATGACACAAAGAGCTATTAAATGAGTACTGAGCTTAGCTGCATGCGAACTGGACGTAGGAATGCACAAACAAATCTCAGATGCGTCATTAATGCCATGGTAATTTTTTCTTCTTCTCTCTTAACTCCCTGGATATTATGAAGCCAACATAAGCATTAAGAAACTTCCTATATTATTGTCAGTCACAGACTTGACAACCTCACTCAAAATAAAACCATTGAAGTGGTATGCTTCTCTTAGCTGAAAAAGAAAAAAAGATTTTCTGTATTAGCAGGACTTTCACACCACCAGAGTTGTTCTACCAGTTGCCATTTATAGCCTTCCCGTTTCCCTATCCTACTTTAAAACATTACTTTTGAAAGCTGCACAGAAGTAATAGATTGACAGCAGCTTAATAATTGGCACAATGCAAAAGAGATCCAAGGCTGGAAACAGTGGAAATGAGATGGAAATGCTGCAAGAACACAAAAATTGTGTACATGAAACCACTGATTGCCTGAGGCTCCTTGCACCTTGTTGTCATTCCCTTTAATGTGCTTTGGCATCTCTGCAACCACTACTACCAGCACATAAAAATAGTCACGTATATTTAATAGAAGAAAAATGTGCTAAAGTCTGAGTGCTTTATATAAAAAAATACATTCAGACCTTATCTTGAAACTCAAAAGCCTATGACTGCAAAGAATCAGTTCTCCTAGAAATGGGGTATCAGAATATGACTATAAGATTACAAGGTTCTCCAGCCACATGCACAGTTATATTCTGCCATCCTCTAGGTATGTTTTCCTATTCAAAGTTATCTCATTGCTTTGTTATCTTGTAAGGGTGTAGGGAAAACTGATTGTAAATTCATACCCATACATATACCCACACACAAACTTATCACTGATGTATATATAACCTTGTTATTCTCTGGTGTTCACCCATTTCTAGTACAGCTGTCATACTTCATTGCTTCTTAAATTCAAAATAAAATAAATTATTATTCCTTTGCTCTGGTCTGCATATTTGTTTATGTGTTTGCATTTATTCTATGTGAATGTATTATTCTGTGCTATTATTATTTACTGTTTTATTTAAATTTCCTAATTATTATGCATCTGTGTATTTACTTAAGGCAGAAAAAGGGGGGGGGGGGGGGGGGGGGGACGACAGTTCTGAATATGGTATTACCTTGTTCCCGGTATACGCAGTAATTTCTTGTCATGTGTTTTCAAATTCCCCACTAGATTTCTTTTGTCCAGTTCAGGAAAGTCACTCTTACATACAGCAGGCTCAGGTGTGGATTCCTCATAACTATTTTTAGGACGCACTTGCACTAAGATTTATACCATTCTCTGGAGGCGTTTGTCTTTCTATGCTGATTAAATTGGCAGGCTGTGTGACTAAGCTTCTAATTTAGGCATCTCAAGGCTGCTTTTAGGCACAGGCTGTTTTCTAGTGTCCTGGCCACATCACCTGCATATCTGGCATCATTAAGAAAAATACCTCTCTTCTTACTAAAAAATCTTCACCCCCCACCACACAGTCAGAAAGTGACAAGTTATTTTGTCCTTGGCCAGGGAACTGCAGAGTTCAACGTTGCCTCCCCTTCACGAGAAGACCTTGGCCGTGTTGAATGGACATCTCAAATCAGCAGACTGTGATTTTCTAAGTCCCAGATCAGCATCTCCACACACAGCTTGAGTTCAGCCGGTAAGACTCTGCCTATGTGAAGAGTGAACCTGTACAAAGCCCAGCACATAACACAAAGCTCCCCTTCAGGCATTATTAGTCAAGAGGATGTTACTGCCAGCACTGCCAGGAGCTATTCTGTGTTCTTCTTCACTTCTTTTATCCCAGATATTAATAGAAGAGCCATCCATCATTTTTCTCAGTTTATTCCTCATAACTGTGAAATTTGTCATGGATATTCATCCTGTATTTCTTAGATGATTGTCAAAAAATTGCAGAACTTTACAATTCAGATAGGGATGGAGAATTTTTAATCTTTTTCTGTTTCAAACATGAAAAGAAAAACATTTCTTGCCCCTTGCTTCTTAACCACTGATTCCTTTCACAATATACAATATACTTTTGAAGTACTACGTTCAAAAACCCACAAATTTTTGCTTTCAGAGGAAAAGCCTGAAATATTTTTCTTTATGTATTTTTCACATTGCTTTCTCCTCATATCTGTCTAGAAAAAGACAATATAGATAGCTGAAGCACTGGTTTCAATATCCTCACCATGAGGAAAATATGGAAGTAGAAGAATCTCTGGTCCATAAGCGATATCCTTACTGTATTTTGTGCTATTCAAATATTTATACTATACCTGTTGTTGCAATAGCTAAACATCTGTCAGGGCAACTCCATTATTCTTTTTACAGCTTGTTTGGCAGAGTCTCTGGATTCTAAAAGGAATGATCTGCTGGCCTGGAAATCTTGTTCTGCATGTATTTGCAACTATCATTTCCTTAGCTTTTTTCACTTTTTTACTTATTTCTCAAGTTTCTATTCCCCTCTTTGCTCATCTTCAAAAGATCTATATGAACAATAGTCCAGCATTAGAGTCATTGCCTGGTGCCCTGGATTGTCCTGGTCAGTCATTGCCTTAATGTCATGATGATCTCTTCAAAGTGATACAGCTCATCCCACGTGTTGGACAATCTGCATATAGACTTCAAGTTCAGGTATTGGGAGGACAGTCAGAGGTAGGATCAGGTAGGTGCCATGGCACTCACACATACCTCAAAAGGCCTTCAGAAAATAGTGAGGCTTGAGATTTTTGCATCAGCTTGATTGGGAGGTCCCCCAAGACATCAGTGACCTCTAGAATGAATTCTGGGGACTTGCATGTATTATAAATGAAAATAAGGCCAATATTTGCTTCTATTCTGATTTTGATTTTTAAGAGTATTAATCTAGGAGATAAGATGTCCTTCGGAGAGGAAGGCAATATTTTTCTTCTAAGTGGCTCTCATTAATATGTCTTTGTTTGGCACGTGTGATGGGGTTGTGCTGTGACTACTACAGTGTAAGAAACGAGCAAAGAAAGTTCAAATTAACATCAGTCAGATCAGCCTGGTCTGCTTCAACTCAGTACTAGAGGACCACAGAAATGAGGGCCTCGGGAGAAGTAAATATGTGGATTTCTCTGACACAAAGAATAGTTGCAAACTGTAACAAACAGAAGAAAAAAATGCCTCACATGGTGAATTTAAATGAATCACACACAACACTACATGGACAGCAAGTTCACAGCCATGAAAGACATTCTTCTTTAATACAGCCCCTTGCTGACTCCTTTGAACACTGTTATTACTTCTGCAACTCAAAGCTACAAAAAACTAGCACAAACTGAAAAATGCTGTATCATTCTCCTCCCCTACTGAAGCTTAAAGTTATCTAAATTTGGATAATCTTTAGATTTACACTATGTTAGATTACACCATGTTTTGAAAACTAAAGCCTTAGGAGAAAACCAATGGCTGTGAAGGCTAAAAAAGCTTTGAAATAATAAACCCAGCTCCTGCTGGAACACAGAGATTCAGCACTGCAACTGTGCGAAAGCAAATCAAATAATCAGTTTGGATTGCCAGCAGATCAGGACTCCCCAGTGGCTGCCTTTTCAGTTTCTCAATGGAGACCAACAGATGGAAAAAAGCTGAAGAGAGCAGGCTTGCTTTCTCTGCCCACTGAATAATTTCCTTCTTATGCCTTTTTGTCTATCTGTGGCTTATAGCTCTATTTACCCAAAATGATTAGAGCTTTCTGTGAAACAGAAGCTTGGAGGAACAACAGAAGGTCATGTATATTCGTGCTGATACAGCCACCTGTTGTCTTGCCACATACCCTACTTATTTACTACTGACTTGCTCAACCTTCCTCCCTGGGCCCAGCGACACCAAATGGGACCTAGATTTCTTCTTTTCAGTTTTACTGTAGCAAGTTAAGAAAATTATAAAAGCTGTCTGCCCAGTTTTGTAACCTTTCTGCGTGAAATCTGTCCTATCTTAACCAAAAATCTTCATGGTCTTACCTCCTGCCACCCGCTCAACCATACAAGAGATGTGATGGTGGCATGGGTGTCCAGACATCGGAAATAATTTTGAGTCAAGTGCAAAGCCAGAAAGGCATGAGAGAGGGAGCAAGGCCGGTTATTTATAATCACTGAAGATGCTTCACGATGGCAAATCATCTAAGCCCCTGATTTATTTTCTGAAGCGACTTGGCTCTGCTAGAGATTAATTTTCTCCACAGGACTTTTGGCAATGTTGTTAAGCCTGCTGAGACACTCTGGACTGCCAAAATCCACACTAGCAAGGATCTCCAATATACTGACATTTCTAGGTCAAGATGATTCTGAGATAAGATTTTTATAGAAAATATCACAAGGCATTTCAAAAAATGAAACACCTAGGTTATTTTAGAAGTCCTTGTCTGCAAAATAGACATTGTCCAATTATGTTGAAACTTTCCCAGAAAAATGTACCTCTGGCTACCGCTCCATTCTACCTGCCAATTTCAGATGGAAAAGACCTTAAAAAAAAGGAGAAAAAAAAAAAAAAGGCAATCATTTGTTGATTGGATGGGGATGAGGCAGCCAGAATTAGACTTATAACAGAAAGTGATTCACATTTCATCTTTGGACTTACTGTACAGCATCTGTAATTTCACCTGCTCTCATTTTGCAGGAAGGCGAGGAGCAGAGAAAAGTACAAAAGACTGGGTTGGTAATAAGTTGAAGGAGGCTATGGGCAGATGCCTCCGACTTTCAGGAGAGCCCAAGGGAAATGCAAATAACTAGTTTGGTGGCCTTTTGCCACAGTCATTGTTTCCTACTTCTCAGAGAGGCTGGACAAACTGAGGCATATATTTAAAAGATTTTCCCAATTGCTTTCAAACTCCAATTGACTAATAACTTCAGACAGGTCATCTCTCTGGTGGACTTCTTCCATGAAGAAGCCATGTTTATTGTCACTTCCACTCACAAAGGTGTTGGTTTAGTGTTTTTAAATGTTTGTGGAAGGATACAGCCTTTACGTTGGCAATCTTCTTTTGTTACTGTGATCTTTTGGTTTCTAATGAAACCAGTTAGCTGCCTGAACTGAAAGAGCAACTGGGCAAGCATCATTTGTTTGGGGTAAACCTCGTTAATAATACTTGCACTGGGAAGGATTAAGCTGGCTTTAGTCAGCATCAGCATTTTATTTCAGAAAATGTGTTACATGATCTGTCAGATGATATTCACTATTCGAAGGGGTTTTTTTAGGAAAAAAGCACTCAAATTAGACTTATAAATATTGCAAAGCATTGAGATATGCTAGAGAAACCCAGAAGAAAAGACCCCACTGAGAGCTCAGATGCGGGATGTTTTATGGGCTGGTAGCAGCCACCTGCCCAACCAGCCCATGCACGGCTCTAGCTTAGCCAGGGTATGTTCTGGCTGGCACGTAGACCCAACACTTCAAACAAAGGGGAGGCTTCAGCACCCAAATGGCTTGAGCTGGCTCCAGCAAGCTTCATGGTTTCACGCGTGCTGGGTCCCAGCTCCCTGCTACTTGAGGAGAGCCCCAGAGAAACACTCGTTTATTTTCTAGTACTATACCAGTTGCCAACAAGGAACCCATCAAGCACACATTTTTCTTTGCTCAGAAAGTGTCTGGAAAGCAGTATTGAGGTCACATCTGGGATAAATCCAGGTAGGTCACACCAGGACAGAGTGACAAAAGAGATTTAAGTTGTAAAAAAAATCAATGCCTCCTATCTCAAGGGCTAGGATTACATTTCCCATTCTGAGGCTGCACACCATATCTACCCTCCCAGTGAAATCCCTACGAGAAGACTCTGGCGGGAAATCTACTTCTCTCGGTTACAAGGTCCCTTTAAAACTTTTACTAGAGAGCCAAGTTTTGGTCACTGCAGCCCCTCTGGACACCAGCAAAGCTCCCTCTCCCATCCACACCTGAAATTCATAAAAGGCACCAGCAAGGAGATATCTAGCTGCTTGTTTTCACCAGCCCTCCCACACAGACTTGTGCTGCGGTCCCCAAAGGACATTTCTGTGGGCATATGTGGAAGTCAGGGAGCAAAAAGGTGAAGGGGCTGGCTCTGCCTTGGAGTACCGCTGCCTGTGATAACAGCCAGTATTGATTCTGGGAGCAAGGACAAGAGAATAAGCTTGCCCTTGAGCCATACGGACATAAAGCACCCTCACAGGATACTGGCCCCATAGGGTGCCCTGTGCCCGTGGGCTGGTTCCGTGGCAGCCTGTGTAACGTTCAGGGCATCCAGGACATGAAGGAAAATCCACCAAACGGCAGGTAAGCATCCAAATGCATGTTCCACACTGAGGAGGTGATACGCAGGCAGAGAGGCTGTGGACCCCCTATTGTTACAAGAGGAAACAATGGAAAAAGGACAGGGAAGTATGTGGCATTTGCCACATCACAAGCTGACAGCTCGGCTTTGTTGGTGTTCCTCCACTGGCAGGAAGAGGTTGTTAGTCTGGCACTGAATCTGCAATGATGGGACTCCCATGTTTGGCCAAGGGACATCAGTGCTCATAAGCAAGCTGATGGTGATGTTCCCCCAGCTCCTGCGGTAGCACTGTCACAGCAGCTCTTTCTGCTTGCAGAATTAAGGCATCCACTCACCGGAGGGGACTGGTCTATACTGCTATCTGTGGCCCTTGCTCATCTACAGAAACTTGGTTTGACAATGACTCTTTCCTTACCCTGAGGGGACAGATACTGAGCTCCAGACAACGAGGGTGAGCCCCTGGAAGTTCTAATGGATGCCCCATGGCCGGCCATAGCCTTTGTGCCTTGTAGCTGGGTACCAGCCCCCTGAACGGTGTGTCAAAGATTTTGCAACCCTTGCCAGCAAGAGTAGGCAGAGTCGATACACGAGGTGTCGGAGAGGTGATGCAGACAAGCTGGGGAAGAAGTGTGGGCAGAGGAACCAACGTTGGCGAGACATGAAAAGCCAGTGAAACAGCGAGATGGAATTTACTTCTGCCAAGTTTTGCACTCAGCTGAAGCAAGCTGGAGATGAACGGCTGTGTCTAAAGCGAGTGGAGACCAGAGTGAAAGCCAGGCAACCCATAGTGCCCCCTTCAATGAAAGAAGGCTTTTTAAGGTTTATGTCTAATCCCACTGCTAGAATAGCAAAGCACTCACGCTTCCCAGAAGCAAGGGAAAGGAAATTGAAGAATTCAAGCTGTAGTGTAATGAAATGCGCTTTCCACCCACTTAGATTTAAGAAGGTGATTCAGTACTGCATTTATGCCGTTTCTGGAAAGGAAGGGCATTGCAGTGCATCTAAATCAGTTTTCTGAGCCAGTGGTAGCAGATGGACCTCAAGAGAAAAAACACACAGTCAGATAGCTAAAATAAGCAGATATTTTTCACCACCTCTGTTTCAGTGATGGTGTCACCCTCTCTCATTGCCAATTTTAACAAGACTAGTAACCTCTTTAAAAAATGCAACACATGGAAGATAAAAATCTCAAGAGCAGAGGTTAGCTAATTTTGTAGCTTTGCAGTTTTTGCACAATTTACAACATCTGTATCATCTGTCTCACACTTTGACACATAGTGTATACAGAGACTGTACTGGCAATCCAGGAAATCAATCATTAAAGGCTATCTTCATTAATATGATCGTAAAAGATTACACTAACAGACATCATTAAAAACTGACGACAGCCATACTTAATAATGAACTCAATTTTAAGGAAAAACTGTAACAGACTGAGAAAGCGGGTAGTTTTATTTTATCATTAATTTGCTTTATTAAAAGACAACTCTATAAGAAAATAAGCAAATGAGCCATTGGAAGATCTTTCATGCATAACAATCTTAACAGAGAAAAGTTTCATCCACTTTAAAAGTTGCTCAGCCTTCCTGCAAATTTTGCTTAATGTTTCCCTATCAAAGCAGCATTTGCTTTTCCCATTCCTGCATTGGGAAGTTCTGCACTCTCACTTGCTACTAAAAAAAAAACCAACCCCCCCCCCCCCCCCAAAAAAAAACCCAAACCAAAAAAAACCCAAACAAAAAAAACCCACAAAACCCCACCGAATTTCACGACAGCATGACTGCTTCTTATTTGACCGGGATGCTGGTGACAATCCAGTCTTCACCCAAACCACGCAGTTTAATCTGAGGGACATTAATCACTCCAGCATAATGCCAAACATTTCCTGTGGTTTCAAGCAGAGGAATAATTAGTCCTTTCCAAGTCTAGCCTAGGTGGTGATATTAATAACAAGTAAATTTAGAGTTGCATGTAAAGCAGAAAAGTTCAGTCATCAAGAGGCAAACCAGAATAGCTTATAAATTAGGAAGAGATATGCACTGATTTAACATTTTTTGCTTCTGAGACTTCCAGTTACAGAAACCGTCATAGTCAAATACGTCATTACCATTTTATTCAATGCTTAAGATAAAATGTGGCAAAAAGCATCCATCTGTTCATCTTTAGCACCCACCCAGAGAGAATCTATAGCGCCAATTTCTTCTCAGAAGTACACCGAGATAAACCAGTAATAACTACTTTGACAGTAATGTATTCACTTCAGGTTTAATATAGAATAAAATTTGTTTCCTGTTTGGCAGTTCTCAGAAAGACTAGAAAATCTCCCTGGAGCCCTACCTAATACTTCTGAAAAAAATAGTGTTCCTTATCTACAGTAGTGTTTAAGTCATTATTTGGCAGGTAAGTGTAAACACTCTGTCCACTGTTTAACTGCTGGGCAAGCTGCTTTAAGGTATTATTTAGAAAAGCATCATACAATGCCAGAGTCTATTGAACATGTAGAAAAAAAAAAAAGGATTTTCTTTAATGCCTGTTTTTCTAATTAGAAAATATAACATCTGTGGGATATTACAGGAAGTTTTCAATGTTTTTTTCTTCAAATACCCAGTTTCACCCTACATGAAGCAAAGCTACACAGGGTTAAGGTTACATCAGTCTTGTGAACCTGCATATTACCAGTGTCCTTATGGTGTGCTGACAATATTTTCCCTGAAGTGCAAACCTTGACAGATTTTCTGAAAGCCCTTCTTCACTTCAACTCGGTCCACCTTGTGCCGCAACTGCCTTTGTAAGCACATGAAACCCCACATCAGACTTGCACTACGTATCAGATTTTGTCACGAAGAAATGCTTCAGAAAACTTCTTTTCACCCATCTTTTGAGAATATCTGGAGTGAGCATGCTACTTTCCTCCATACTGGCAGCTAGTTGTTTGATTCACAGAGTTGCCAACAAGTGTTGACATTAGGATAAATGTGCCTGGACAATTTGAAAGAACGGAGGTCTTTTCCTGCACAAAGCCCAAGGACAAAATTTTGCCCGCCCGCCTCCACTTTTTTTTCCAAAATTCTGTAAAGCCCCTTTATTCCCATCTCAAAGATGGCCCAGCATGTTCCCAGGAAGGTAACATGCAGCTTTGTTCTCAATTTGAACAGTAGATGTTAACTAAAGGCAAGGAATGGGATTACAACAAAAAAATTTTAGTCCAAACTCTTCCCTCCGTCATTTATACTTTTCCACAAGAATTCAAAAGGCAAGATGTCCAATGATGATGTGCTGCCTAAGTGGCACGGTATGGAAAGCTCTGCACCTCTTATGCTCAACGGAGACTGAGAGTGCAATAGTGTCAAGAGACCTTACGGTATGGCTAAAGAACCTGTGATCATTCGCACTCTCCAGGCAAAGCCTGTAGTAAGTATGTTACTTAGTAGAAACATCTTAAAAGGTGGTAACAGTATGAGTGGATTCTGTTGCCCACATCAAGTTCTGAGAAAAACTCTAGGAAAACTCCATATGAGGATTCTTCTGATAAGAGTAGTTGGATCTTACGATCAACTTCTGAGAACCTTAGTGGTTGCTGAAGGCCCTCCTATTCTTGGACTTCAATGCCTCTAATCTAAATGATCAGTATGAGTTCAAATCTATAATCCTAATCAGAGTTTTGATTCACTTCTGTAACTTTCAGGATTTCTCAAAGGCAATGACCTTTTTAAATGTTAAAAACAAAACTACTGCTTTTGTAGTAATCTCAAGTTCACTGCTCTATTTTCTACTTGGCTATAGAAGTAATCTATGAAATGAATATAAAAAATGGGTTGATGCTAAGTTTTGAAGAGCTACCTGTTATTTGATAACTTCAGAAATCTACTCTGAAACCACGGAACATATCCCCTTTGATTCATTTAAAAGTTATTAAACTCTCTTAAGCCTGAGTATCACAAGCATAAAGCAGCACAGTCACCGTTTGCTGATGAAACTATAACCAATGGAAATGTATGCCACGACCCAGTGTAATAAGTGAGGTTAAAACGGGGTAAGCTACCTGCCCAGAGACAAGCTGAGCTCGCTGCAGCGGCCAGCCTGGCTCCCAGGGCCTGCCATGGGCAATGACTACTTCACTGACTCAGCCTGTTGCCTTACCGCAGATGCCCTTCTTTATTTCTGTCCCCCTGGATGTACGGCAGACCCTGGATGTGGTGCTGGTGAGGATTTTATTCAGATGTAACAGCTTGCTTAGGAATTTAGCAAAATTTTCCTCACTGCATTCCTGCAGTGAGGGTACAAATTTAGCTGTGTGTCTTTGTTGGCTTTAGTGGGAGTTATGCAGCAACATCTGAGCACAAATAAGTTTTTCTACACATTCCCATGGCTGACATTCATCAGTACGATTGTGTCCACAGAAACACAGTAATCCTTTCTATTTTGATCCTCCCCTATAACAGGATAACATAACATTTGCCTGTGTTTCTGTCCACTTTCACCTTTACCTTTGCCCAGACAGTAAAGCTACCTTGACAGATCAGAAACCGCCTCCTTATGCACAAGCAGTTTTCAAAAAAAATCTCTTTTTTGCAGCTCAACCAGTTTTCAGATAAATTTACCAGTTCTTGCAAGGGCTAAAAAAGGTTAGCCCTTGAGCATCTCTAGCAAGGAGGAAGTTCCTGCCCAGCTAGCGACCCCCATTTCAACCTGTAATCAACAGACGAAGAACTAGTTCAGTGCCCCGGACAGACCTTGCAGAAAACCCTTCTGATGAGACTGCAAACGTGAATGCCGATTAGCATCAGTGTTGATGGCAGCTTGTTAAAGCATGGAAAGAGCTCTTAGAAATTCATCTCACCTAGCCCACAGGCTTGCTGGGAATAACACCATATGCTATGACATTTGACAGTATTTCTTATGCCTATTTAACACAGCACTAGGTTAAAGTAACCTGGACTGGGTACCACAGTCCCACAGTACATTACGGTAACTATTTCAGTAATCATGTACCATAGTACATTGCAGGCTGTGTTGTACCTATATTTAGGTCCCAGACTCGGAGGACAATTCTCTGTAGGTGGAATTGAAAGGCTGATTTGCTGAAAGTATTAAAAATATCCTCAGAGAGGGTGGATGAAAGAGAGAAATGCTGCTGGAGGCAGCTTGGAGCTAAGAGAAAACCCTTTAGATAAGCTTTTCTCTGTGCTTCATTTTCTATTATTTATTTAAAAAAAAATATTGCTGAAACAATATCATATACCCATACCGTAAAAGGGAGTGGTATAAAGCAGTCTAATAGTAGCTAAATATCACTAACAATACAAGTACAAGATTCAGAATTTAATGGTAGCAACATTAATAATAATAATAATAATAATAATAATCAGGTTGGAATATCTGCCTTAACAAAAGCTTTGACTTATTTTTTTAACAATTGAAAGTCAAAATCTTATGGTAATGATGCAAACGTACAGTAAGTTATCTACAGGCAAAATTAATGTAGCAAGTTACTGGAAGGAAGTAAGATGTGGCGAGTCCTGAAAAAAGGGTGAGGGTAAGTGCCTGCACGGCCTGCTATAAGAATCACACTGGAGGGACTGAGAACTGTCACCTAAAAACTTGGGGGTCATTTGCGAGCTTTAAGTAATGTCATGCAGGAGAGGAACAAGGTACTTCTTATTTCTATTGCTCGCACACTTAACCAGAAGCAAGAAGGAAGCAAGATGAGAAAACACTAGCCAGTCAAAATTTGAGCTAAAGCAATCTATTGCCTCTTTATACCTCCGAGTACAGAGGATTGTTGCACATATTCAAAACACAGCAGGACTGCCATAGGAGATACCTCATTTACCTGTCCACATAGGATTTGATTGAGTGAAACTGTAGAATAAGTACCACGGAATAATCATGATGTAATTCTGTGCTTCTCTCTTTTTAAAACAAACATGACCATGGTAATAAGTCACAGCTGGAAAGGGAAGGAAAAAATGACCTTCATCTTCCCACACTTCAGAGATGCAAAAGTTAGCCCCCCAGTCTAAGCTTACCCTCCTCAAGAGTCACTGGAAGCAGGTAGCCATTTCCAGAGTATGATTCATCCTCCTAAAATAAGTTTCTTGGATAGAAGGGGATGATTCACCACTGTAAGGTACCTAGAGAGCACATGGGAGTAGCTTAGATTAGATGCCTAATTTACTGGTGCTGAAAGTTAGGTAAAATGAGTCTCTAATACAGTAACTATCTGATATTTCTTAGAATCCAGAAAAAAAATATTACAACAGAAGATGCATGAATTTGCCTCACTCTGCTAGACTTGCATCGCTTTTCAAAAGCTGACAAAGAGTTGCAGCTTATCCTTGGCAGAATTCAAAGCAAATGCCATTAAAAGACATGTACCAAGCAGGTAAGTGCAGTAACAAAGTACCAGTTTGCTGTTCCTTCTGTTTCTCACATTGCTATTCCAGAAAGGAGACACAAAGTGATCTGGAAGTGTAGTTATGTTCAGGAAACCATAATGGCTCCCATTATTACCTTTCAAATACAAACCTGTTAAAGCAATGGCATTTCACTGTAAGACATAAAAAACCCACACAAAATCACGCTGATCCACGACACTGACACTAAGAACATTAAGAAACATCCAGCCTGTTTCCTTTAAAACCCACCAGCCTATATTGACTGGAGACAAAAAAAAAAAAAAAAAAAAAAAAAAACCAACCCAAGCTCAATTCACTGCCTTATTAAATGAATGTTTCAGCATGGTAGAACTGGATATATCTCCTGCAGGTTGCACAACAGTGGATGTTTCCCAGATTCTAATCCCTACTGGAGCTACAGTGCCTTTTTTCTAAAACATCTCAGGGTACAATATATAGAAACTGGAAGTAATAGGCCATTATTCTCAAAATGAAGCATCCTCTGTATTACTTTCACATGATCACACATTTGTTATTTTTAATATTCCTTTGAAAGAGAATAATCCCAATTTCTGGCAAACACATTTAAACTAATTTCTCAGACACAGGGGAATATTAGGAAATAGCATGAAACTCTGGGCAACAGCATGTTCTGACAGGCATATTTAGAAAATAGTTTCTTTTTTCAGAGGTTTAAGCACATTACTGCCTAAGTCATAATTGCACTTCCTCTGCATTTGCAGTGAATGATTGCATTACTAGTATTGAACGAAAGGGACAGAAAAGCAATATAAAACCAGATTTTACTATACACATGCACGCATTTATTTTGAGTCAAGTAAACCAAAGATTTCTATTGCACTATGAGCTCAGCAGGGTATCTTATCGTTTGAGGCACAGCTCATATGGAAGACTACGATTAAATATCTCTGACTGGAAATAAGTTAAATTAAAATACCACTGGCTTGGATAAGTTCATTGGAAAAAAGATCAAAATTTGATTTCTCAAGACTTGCTTGCTAAGCAATTTTGATGCATTCTGGATAAGGAAAATGACATATAGGTCATCAATGCATTACAAATACAAGGGCTTGGTGCTCTACAAGAGCCATTATACTTGTCTGAAATATTTACCCAGGTTTATATTGTAAGCATGCTTGGTTTTCCTCCTCTGTCTAGGTCAGCCCTCAATCAGAAGACTGGCTCTAGGGGCTCAAAGAGCAGTGCCTGTATCTCAATATTATATGATAATGATTTATATGATATAATGATTAAGACTCTTCACTCTCCACCTGAAAATAACTTGAGTATTGCAAACCAGGTCATCTGAAAATGGTACCATCTTGTTTGGGCAAGATAGACATTTTCCAGCACCACAAATGACAGCTTTGTCATTTACCACTCCAATAGGGAAGAAGGCCAGTACAAAGGGCTACAGTCTTCTCATTATCATTATTTTTACATGTTCAAAATGCAGTTAAGAAATGTGTAGCAGCAGAGCCCTCCCTGTTCTGCTGTGGTTTTATCTATCTTTGAAGACCAGCTCCAAATTATACCATTCATTATATGGAGCTTTGTGTGGATACATCTGTAAGTACACATGGATGATGATGACGACGATGACAACGACATGTAAATACACATACACACATGATAAATCCCTCCCAAAAGTACACTTATCCCCCCCAAAATTTAATTCTGCAGAAAGGAGAGTTTCATACCTTTAATATTGGTGTCTGCAAAAGCCCAGAAAAAACCTAACACATACCTGCTCTTCAACTGAATGCACAGAATTTGCTTCTACCCCAGACATCAAAATGAGAGCAGTTGAAACAATGGACACAAATCATGCACTTTTAATATTAATTTAAAATAGCATTTTAATTTAATCTCTTTCTCCTTCAGAGATCTGTTCCGTACTGATCTGGTAGAGCCAAATTCTGCAGGATTATATTACAGTCTCTTGTGAGCAACCGTACTGAAATGAATAGATTTATTTCGCATTTACAATTGCTATAATGAGAGCAAAAATTGGCCCCCTGTAATGGAGCTGGTCCAGCCTTGGAAGTGAAGATAAGGGAAAGAGAGTCCAATAAATTTAAACATCTGAAACATTTCCAAGATGTTTCTCATGCAACACCAGTAGCATACAAATATTGACTGAGGTACTACAGAATGACCTGGAATGAATGGTATAAAGACATAAGTAAGATGAGTATCTTGTCTAATCACGTTTGTAAGCAATCCTTTCTAAATACATATAGTCTTGTATTAAAACATATGACAGGTAATATATACCATAGAGAAAAGATAGCTTTTCAAATGCTCTACGATTCCTTAGGGGAAAATAACTATGTTATACATGTTTTTTTTTTAAAAAAAAACATTTCTGTGCATCATGTCCTCAAATGTCAATGGATAAGCTGCAAATAGATCAGTAATTGGATGAAAAATTGTAGTACTTCCCTCCATTTCAAGGGCTGGCAGGTGAGAACTTGCCCTAGTTGGTGGGAATTAGTAGGAAATCTTAAATCCCTGCTTACATCAGGAATGAATCATAGAATCAATCATAGAATAGTTTGATTTAGAAGGGCCCTTAAAGACCACCTAGTTCCACCCCCCCTGCCATGGGCAGGGACACCTTCCACTAGACCAGGTTGCTCCGAGCCCCATCCAACCTGGCCTTGGACACTGCCAGGGATGGGGCAGCCACAACCTCTCTGGGCAACCTGGTCCAGTGCCTCACCACCCTCACAGGGAAGAACTTCTTCCTTACAGCTAATCTAAATCGACCCTCTTTCAGTTTAAAGCCATTACCCCTTTTTCTACCACTACATGCCCTGGTAAAAAGTCCCTCCCCATCTTTCCTGCAGGCCCCCTTGAGGTACTGGAAGGCTGCAGTAAGGTCTCCCCGGAGCCTTCTCTTCTCCAGGCTGAACAACCCCAACTCTCTCAGCCTGTCTTCATAGGAGAGGTGCTCCAGCCCTCTGATCATCTTCGTGGCCCTCCTCTGGACTCGCTCCAACGGGTCCATGTCCTTCTTATGTTGGGAGCCCCAACATAAGAAACAAGCAAATGAAACAAGCCGGGGATTTATCTCCCAGATCAAACGGCATGGCTCAGCACATATTCATCCTGTTAAGGTCCCCCTTTAAAATATAATCTCTACACCCAAACTGTTAAATAGCACGGACTCTGTCCTGTACTAACCTGTGAGCCATGCCTAGAAGAAGGTTTATCGGCCCGTGAAAAATTAAGCATGTTAAATACTTTACAGCAAGGATTGTGTTTTTCTGTGTTGTCTTAACTATGCCCTGGCCCATTTAGCAGTGCAGACGTCGTCTGGAAGCCTGCAGCCCCACCGCTCCCTCACCATGTCCAGGGTTAGGTGACCTAAGGCGTCCACAGTCTGCAGCTTTAGGTGGCCTTGACGCAAGGCGCTGTGAGGATACCGGGTCTCCAGCTTCCCTGACACACAGGTGAAAGGCTTCATGCCTCTGGAGTCCCAGCTTACCTGGGATTTCACTGCTTGGCTAGGGCTTTGCAGCAGAGACCCTAAAAGCATTTAGGGAGTTGGTAGTTTAAGAGTTTAAGCCTCCTGATGCTCCTTCTCACATTGAGACATCCCCACACCCTGGTCTAATTCTCTGGAGGTTGCCTGGGATCCCAGATAGTCCAGGAGCCTCTGGAACAGAGAGAGATGGCAGCATTTTCTTGAAGAAATATCAAAACAGAAGCCTTTTGCTTTTCTAAATGAATTGTTTCTTTGTTTGTGGAGAGAATTTTCAACCTGTAACTTGTCTTTTGAATCAAAATTAAAACACTCTCAAACTGCCGGCATTTCCCACAGAAAGGAAATCTAGGCTTTGACAAGCTCAACTTCTCAACAATATCAATCCACCTCAACCCAATACAAGAATTTCACATATGGGACCTGACCTTTGTGACTCAGATTTTTCTGGCATCTTCACTTTGTCACACCCGATTGTGGACCTCTTCCTGCTGAGACCTACTGCAGAAACATAACCTGAAATTTTCCATGCCAAATTATTCTTGTGAATAATATATATATATTATTCACAATAATATATATTATATATATTATATATAATATATATAATATATATATATTTACACACCTTCTCCCACAATAACCACACCTCTCTCTCAGTTCAACTTACCTTTATCCTTATAGTTTGGGATGTAATAAAATGTACTGAAGTCAGTATAAACAATCACTGCTCTATATCAATCTAAGACAAAATTCTAAACCCCAGTAATTTTCTGAAGGTTTATGACTCAAATCCCTGAAATAAAAGCATCAATCCAGATATCTAATTGACCCATGGCAACACCATAAAAATCTTAATTGCTGCAAGACTGATAGCAATACTTTCTGTAATCAATTAATCAGACTTCCTGCAACTTGCTTATAGCAAACCCCTGCTTAAATGATTTAGAGCTTACAACATGAAATGAGGATATAATTAAAGAAGAGAACCTATTTCTAAAAGCACATTCATTTTTAAAGGCCATCTGGTCACTTGATACATATACTGTGAGCAGATCCAACAGAGACAGTGGTGATCTTTAAACTGACCTGCAAAGTTCCTACACAACTCTGAATGGGAGAGATATGAGGGGTTCAGACTCCCAGGCACTTCTCCCCCTGCTATTTTTACTTCATTTAGCCTGGCCAAGAAGTCATGGAGAAACCGATTCTAAAAAAATGGGTCTTCAGCCTCTCTAAAAGCTAGAACCCTTTTAAAAAGGGTAAGGTTTAACATTCAGAATCAGTCACCTGGAAAAAAAAATCCATCATACAAAATTTATGTTCAAGATATAGTATATGCTGGAAAAGGTCTGAGCCACTTTAGGTCTGAACTGAGTATAGACCTGAAGTCGAACATAATCCTTATCTGCAATTCCAGGTCAGTCCAATTCTATTTTCAAAATATTTATCCGTTTGAGTATTGAGATAGTGCTCCATGGTGGCATCACGATTCTCACATGACGGGACATCTCCCAGAACAACCTCCCAACCATGAGCCGCAGAGGATTCCCGGGGCAGTACTGGACAGTGCTAAGATACTCGTTAGTCCAAAACCAGTTATTGCTGTCAGGTGTGATGGCTACAGAGGCTTTCTCTGGGAGAGACCTGAACTCAAGTCCTTGTTTAATGAATACATGTGTTTTATTAAAGTCCTGGGTGCTTGAGGAAGAGAGTGGGCACGAGATTGCTGTATTAGCTCTGCAGGCAAAAAGAGTTTCATTAACCGCCTGGACACTGACAGGTCTTTGGTGTGACGAAGGCACCTACGGCACAGCAAGATGAGGACACAGCTGCTTCTGGGCACACCCAAAGAACAGACCTCAAGTCACTTGGAAGGGTGGACACCTGCCAAGCCTCAGTAGCTCCAGGGACAGGGATGCATCTGACTAGAGCTTCTGGGTTTTGTTTGTTTGAATGTCTCTTGTGCCTCATTTCTCATTTTATAAAAATTTGGATTATAATACATCTTTCCTTTCCAGTGTCAGAAGATACGTATGTTTGGGGGGGGGAAGACCAAAACTGTGTCAAAAAGAAACTTTGACTGGAATGATCAGAGCAAATAAAAAATATTTGGAGGGGTAAGGAGATTTCTATGCTTACAATGATTTTGGACATTCTATGCACGGACTTCACGAGTCCAACATTCATGACCAGATATATTTATTATTTAACTCAAATATTTACAACATTTTACCTATTTGCAGATTGTACATATCCTACACATACCATGATTAGTGAGTTAAGTTGTATGATATTGATATTTTTATTACTGTAAAGTTTATAAACTCTATCGAACAAATATTGAAATTCTAGCAAATTTTATGCTAGAAAACTGTATCACTTAAACAGTTACCCAAACTGAACACAAAAAGGAACTTACTCAAACATTCAAAAGATTATTGAAAGTAATTGTGGGTTTGGGGTTTGGTTTTTTTTTTTTCCTTTACCCTCTATCATTTGTACCTTGTATTTAGCAAAGCCAGTGGATAAAGCCGAAGTAAGAGGACAGAGTGAAATCTCGATCCTCAAAAAGCTGAATATCCAGTTGTGGTTTCTTACTTAAGCAAGCTGCAAATATGTATTTGTACTCTGACAAAAGGCTGCATAGAAGAAGAGATCACATCATTTTTTGTGACTTCAGAAAGCACTCCTGTATTTCCTTTCACTCTGTCCTCACAACTGGAATAACCATTCTTCTTTCAGTGTGGCTAATATATATTACAGGTGATTGCTTTTCTCAGAAGAACTGAATTATGCTGAATTAGGTTTGGGACTATTTTTTTTTTTCCTTGGTCATGCTGTGGTGCATCTCTACATTTGAGCAGAGGCTGAATCTTGCCTTACATTCACAGTAGATAGTGATATAGTTTATGCTGATCTTTTGCACCCACGGGAGTTTTTCCATTGGCCAAACAACAGCTTTCAAGGAAACTCCAAAACAGGCCCTGTACATAGTACTATTTGTGGCCTCTCTGTCTGGGGATAATATTTCATCATTTTTTCACTGTGTTTTGCTTTACTTTTGTACTTACTGTAGTTTCAGGCCCTCAGGAGACACTCCACAGAATCTGTTGCTTAGTAATAGTAACCTTCATGGAAATTAGTTTGAACTTCAAAAGAACAAAACATCTTTCATTAGTCACAGGTTTTCAGATAATGAATTCCTCTGAGAAAGTTGATTAGAAAAGCCAGCCTTCCAGAATCAAGTACCACCAATGTTGACCTAAGATGAATTACAAAGGTTAGTAATGCTCTTGAAAGGGCCATTTCTTTGTAGCCCTTTAAATTATGTTCAAGATTCTTTCTACCAGTACCCAGGCTCACCTTGACAATGGCACTAATACAGCGAAGTTTTATGCAAGTGGAATCAGCCTCTCATACAGAATTAAAGCCAGAAAGAATTACTGCGGTCATATAGTCCAGCCTCCTGTGTAATATAAATCACAGGAATCAATTATTGCCCTAACAAAAGCACCTCTTAAAAGATAATAATCTCAAATATAAAATGCTTTTTGCATTTTTCTTTTTCCTTAAAGACCTGCTTTAGTTAAAAGAACTTCTGTCACGTGATAAGGAAGAGGGGTTAAGGTCCGGAGAGGCACCAGGAGAGCTGCAGACTCCCACTGAGAGGGTCAGAGAGAGGGACCTGCATCCGCTGCGCTGCAAGTGGAGAAAGTCAGCCACCTCTGCGGGCTCTCTCAGGCCACCCACACGACGGGAAAGCAGCTGCGCAGAGCTGCTTAGCAGAAATGCTTGGCAGGACTGACACCTTCCTGCTGAAGTCCTGGCTTCCATCCCCTACTGCACCTACCTGAAAGCCTACATCTCCATTGCATTTGGAGGAAGGCAGGGACCTAACTGAAAAGAACTCATCTCCTTTAAAACACTGCCACAGGGAAAGGGACTAATCTCTCAGCCTGATGGTTAGTGCGTGCTGCTGAAGAGGCAAAGTGAGCTCTGACTGCCTCTCCCACCACTTACCTGGGAGCCATAGCGCAGTGCAAGAAGCAGCAAGAGCTTTGTGGGGCCAGAATGTGGGGCACACAAATGAGTGAGATGCTGGTGCCTGGAGACCAGGACACTTGAAGCCTCAGCTCCCACCTGCGTTTACAGGATTGCTAATGCATTTCACGTCGGGTAAAAACCAAAAAACGGAAACTGAACAAAACCCGAAATCAGCTAGGCAGTTAGGACTGTCTTCAAAGTTTCCAACCTGCCCAAATTTGTAAGCTGCAAAGTCAGGCCCCCTCAAATGAGTCCCTAGGCTTCTTTCTTATTTTCCATTTAGTCTTATAAATCTCACATTGCTCCCTCTATCTGGTCTAACAAAGCAGATAGGAGAGCAGCTTAGTCTATGGAATGATGCCTTTTGGATTTCTAAATTTGAAATAACAGAAATGGAATAATTACCAGAACTTAAAAAAATTCATGCTAGAAGGCTGGGTAATTTTAGAAGTGACTTTATAAAGTCTTGTCTACACTGGAACATGAGAAATCAAAGACCAAGTAATTAAAGGTACAAAAGTAATACATTCTAGTTGGCCAATGCTAAATCTCAGCGTAGATGATCTCACACAGGAGCAAAGTGGTCTAATTCCTTCAAACAAATTGGACCAAACTGAGGTCAATTTACTTTTGCGGGAGAAAATCCACACCGTGGTTAAAAGTGCAGGTATTTCGCGCCTCTTGTCCACAAAGAAGCACAGGAGAAAGTGAATCAAGTTCCAACATGCACAATTTTTTTTCCAGTGCAGTTATCACCAGAAATCACAGAAAAGACAACAGGTAGATTCAGATACTTTAGAACGTCAAAAGGTAGAGCCTTAAAGCCCTGTTTATCTTCCTTTAACCCTAATGCTCATAGGTGCCTAAGCTTCCCAACATTCAAATTCCTTAATTGGTTTGGGGTGAGATTAATCTGACCGACTGTGAACACGTACTTCTTCAGGTTTCCGTCTTAATCAGTAGAGAGACACCAGCTTTTCCGGGCTGTTTCTCTCACTCCTTTTGGAAAGTAAACTTCAAAAATAGCTCCTATAAATCATACCTGAAAACATCCACTCATCTCCACTGACTGCAAAGGAGCCTCAAGTGATCAGTGGAGCTGTCCATGCTACAGATAGCTAAAATATCACAGATGTATCCCATCATATACATCTGCTTCTGCATAAGCCCAGAAGTGCAGCAGCACTGACAGCAGTGAACAGTGAAACACCCATCTTAAACCATGATTTACAAAATAGGCTTTACACTATCTATATCACATGAGAAAGTCTATCCATAGGTATTGTCAGAACTCAACCAACAACTAAGGCTGCAAAACCCCCCATAAGTAAGCAAAAAGTCTTAGCAGACCACTCCCTTAGCCTAATAATGTAGTAGTGAAAATATTTAGGATGCAGATATGATTTCAGTTGCTTTCAGGATACCAGAGGATTTTAAACAGTCTCTCCTGAATGCTTTAATCAGTGGATTATTACCTGACCTGAGGTAAGAACAGAAAGGGCACTCTCACTCCCTCCTGTAAAAGCTGTTTCACTTTGAACAGAGTAATTATTCACTGGAAGAGACACACACCTGGCCTGGGGTAGTTACTGCACATGATGGAGAAAACCTGGCTTCCACTGCTGCTCTCCCGAAAACCTAACTGAAACCCTACACCGCCTTGTATCAAGTGGTGGCTGGAACACAGCCTTCCACTTTCTTGTGAGTACGTTCGCTCCTTCTCTCTGGCCCAAGGAGTATTAAGTGTGAAAGAGTCCACAGGAGGGACTGACAGTATCTCCCACCTCTTCTAGAACACACTGCAGTATACAGACTGATACGTGATGGCTTCAAATCTCATCCAGTGAGGAAGGGAAGGAAATCCAAGTCCAGGAAAACAAAATTACTATTCTCCCAGTTGAAGCATCAATAAAGAAGCAAAAGATCATGGAAAAGATGCCACTTCCTCTCTCCTCCTTTGAAAGGAATGATTTTTTTCAGAAAAAGATAGTACTAACACCCCAAAGACTAGCAGGGCTTAAACTATACTTTAGCATCGACATTTTTGTGTAAGCTTCAGTACCTCCCTCTTCCCATCCCAGGTCTTCAGGCAATACCCTCAGTCACCAAAATCTCCCCTCTGCCTTTGACACAGAGCCTAGGCCTGGTAAATCAAAAGGAGACACTGTTAAATTTATCACAGCTCTGACTGCATCCCCTTGGGAGATCAGTTTAACTGACTCCTGGAGGAACAGACCTTCTCTTTCAACAGACAGGGCAGTTCTACTGTAATTCCTAGTCATGTTGGGGAACAGGCTTAATTTTATTTCAGGTCAACCACAGCAGTTTGAATTGCAGTAATCTATTTAAGGCAGAGCACCAATTAAACAAGGAGTATGTCTCATTATTGCTATGTACTGCACCCACACACCAGCAAAGCTGGTTATCTAGACTGCATAATAAAACAGGAACAAGTTCTACTTTGGTATTTATGAATATTATCATTTATCTGCAGTACTGTTAGTGATTTGATATCAAGCTGCATTCACTGTCACACAATAAAGTAGAACAACACAACACAGTATTCTGTGCATAAAGTATCCATAACTCCATTTTAAAAAACAAACATCAGCTCTGTAAGGGGCACTTAAGAAGTAACACCCACTACAACTCACAGTTTCCTCCACCACACAGTGCAGTCACCAGCTTAAGGCTCTTTTCCCCCTCATATCCAAGCAGAGTTGTGACTGACTTCATGGATGGCATTTTTGTTTTGAGAGCAAGCTGCAGGAACTTCTGTTCTGGTGGATGCTCACCAGTAGGTCCCGTTCCCAGGGCACTCACACAGACAGAAGTCAGCTAAGGGATTCTCGTTCAGCCACGAATTGGCTACAGGCTGTTGTAGCTCAGTTGCCGAAAGACGAGGGTGCGATAAAACCTGTAACACTACTGGCGATAAAACCAGAATCCTGCACTAGCACTAGAGGCAAATACACGTGCTCTTGTAACAGCTCTTCCCTGACAGCCCAAATCTTATAACTAAAGGTGGTAAAACTCACCCTCAGCCTGTCACAGATGGTCCAAACTGTACTCAAGATGGGAGGGAGCAGCACTAGGTGAAAGAGGCTTGCTGGCTCCACACTTCTCCAGGCACCTCCACCTCCTCCTGCCATCAGCACCGTCTCCTGCCACCACCGTACCTGCTGCAACACAGCAGCAAAGAAGGCGCTACCTCAGGGAGGTGTAAGGGATGAGGAGAGGAGAAGGGAGGAAAAAGGGGTTGTTGCAGAGGTACAGGGAAGGAGTCTTAAAATTAGGCATGTGGGCAGCCAAGCAAGGCCATTCCCAAGCAACTGGAAATACCCATCCCCTCTCAGGCATTCTTTAGGGACAAGCCTTCAGACTCTACCATTTAGAGAAATTACTCCAGCAGAGTAGCTGCTACATCATTAGTAAGCTGAAAAATTTCCCCAAAACAGCCAAGATGCTGAACATTTTTCATTCTACTAATATGGAGAATAATCCATCACATACAAACATGGAGCACTTCAATCATAAAGGTCACTGTCTTGTGTTGAAATGAACGATGCCATGCAGCACCCCTGCCTGCTTTATTTATTGCATAATAAGATGATCTTAACCACTCAGTTCTAGCTTAAAGGTAGTACATCCAGTTCAGGTAGTATTTTTAGGAAAGTTATTTTCTTTTTAGGCTTTCTCTTCTTCTGGATATTATTTTATTTGTTTTAGATATATTGACACATCTCTACCCCAATGCCTCAGAAAAGAGCATTCTGTAAATTCTTTAGACAAGAAACATTTTGGCTTAAACAAAACCATCTAAATCGGGCAAACAATCTTTGTTATTTAATATACAGATAAAATAAAGTGTTTGAAACTATGAAGTTGGGCATTAAAGAAACCTGTAAATGCAGAAAGATAGAGCAATGCTATAGACTTTTGCTATATATTTGTAGAATCTTCATGTTTATTTTTTCTTTCTTTTTTTTTTTGTTTCTCAGGTATTTTCACAGGTATAATATGTACAGAAAAGACAATGCCATTCTACTTAACAGCCTGTTTTAAAACAGTAATTCAAGGTTTTTCCACATCAGAAAATGACTACTCCTCAAAAAACGATCAAACCAGTTCATAATGGCATAGTGGCTCCTGGAAAACTGGACTTAAGAAATTCCTCACCATTCCAACCGCAAAAAACTTGTGCTCTGAATTTTTATTTTTCACACAAAAATAAATCAAAATCTCTTTCAAAGAGGGCATTGTTGAATGATTTGAGAATTAAAAGTCTCAAACGGTTGCAGAAAGACCACTGAAATCTTGCAGTTGTTTATGCATATGCTCAAATAAAAGAAAATATGAAAGCATTAAGCATACAAGGGAAAAAATAGTAACAGAAAGCAATAAGAGGCAAAACAATTTTCTTCTCTATATACATAAATATTTTTACATGAGTAACAAGAAATGTCAAAAATACACAACTTTGAGTACAAAAGAATCATTTTAGCAATAGATTTGTACAAATGAGACTTGTGTAAGCAGCATGCTTTGACAGAATGAATTAAACTGCAACATAATTCAAAATACATTCATTTCACTCCTCCATACCAAAGGTTTCTGAAAATGTAACATGAGGGAATACAGTTTAGTAACGAGTATCATTTCTGGAGAGGAAGAAGATTATAATTCCCCAGTAGAGTCAAGAAGGATCAATTTCAGTTTTTAAAATCCTTGGTCTTGGTCAAGGTCAAGCCCACTAAAATGCCTCAGTAGCCCTGATCCTGCCAACACATATGCATTTTAATATTACAAATGTTAGCAATGTTATGCTGATCTTGGCAGGATCACAGACAGCAAGACTGAGCAGTTTAGCAGTCTTCAACTTGGTCCTTCGACTTCAGCTGTAATTATCAAGGCACTGCTCTAAAGACAGTATATTAGACATAATAGCCCAAATGGTCTGTAAACACATAAGTACTTCTATGCGACCTTGTTTCTTTTTTTGAACACCCTTTTGTTCACTGTATGCTCTGATCACTGCTAAAACCTGGTAAGTGTGAATACTGTACCACCATGTAAGTCAACTGTGAATTTGGGCCACACAGTTTGGGTTTCTTTTCTCCAAGTATCAGCTCTGAATGGAAACTTTGTTACAGTCAATGTAAACAAACACTAAATTATCAAGGCAAATTAACTGTCTTTGATGTTCATAATTTCTACTTCACAGCCAGTACTTATCAGAGGTTATGAAACCTCCACAAAATGTTTTCCCCCTCCCCCCTTAAAGAAAGTAATTTCACTAACTTTCCTGTATTACTCATCATCTTTCCTTTTTGAATTACCACGTTTTACGACATTCATTCAAACCTCTTACATTATAGCTCTGGAAGACAGCAAAAATACCTGTTCCTGCCATCTTAGGCAGTGTATGCTCTCACTCTATTACATTAGCTTTAAGCACAACTTTGCAGCTTTCAGACAAGCAGGCATGACAGCTCTGAAACAGAAAATCCCTACTAACCAGGTCATAAACTTCCACTATCAATGTAAATGTAATTGAGAAATAAAAGCTATACTGCAAAGATACTCTAAAACACTCTGTTTTACAGCCGAATTCCTTTACTGCCTGTCATTTTGATTCAAAAAATCCGTACCATCATCAGTGAAGTTGACAAGAAATGGAAAGCATGGACATCAATAACATCACCACTGCCTAGGTGCCTTTACATGTAACCCACAACCTCAGCTAGCAGCTTTTTTTAAAAAAAATGAAATTACTAAATTCAAAATTGTTCCTTTTATACTCCTAAAATTCAAATATTCCCAACACTTTTACCAATAGTTGTCAATGAGAAGAACAGAGATAACAAACTAGTTTTTCACTGAAGACCTAAATAAAATCTGGGGTGTAAATGTTTAGCTGGCCTCGGGAAGCAAGCAGTCCCTGGACATCCACACAGAACATGGCATTTCCTTCCTACACATGAATATGTGTAGGAAGGAAAAGTCCTATACTGTGTGGATAGATAGAAATAGATAAAATTGCTATTATTTTCTCCTTGGGTACAAGAACAATGAAGAGGTCCCCATGCTTTGGGGTACTGAAAGAGAGATGAAAGCAAGAGAAGCACAAACCCTAGCCCTGGTTGATAAGTTTGTTGTATGTTAATTCTCCTGTGCTCAGCCACAGACAGCCCCAAAAAGCCCACTGCAAGGACACACAAATTCTGCAGGCACTCTTCCCCAGCCTCAGAGCAACTGGGGATCTCGCTTCAAAGCCCAAACCTAAGTCTTAGTTTTACTTACTTCATATTAAATATTTATTTAGTTGATTAAAATAAAACATCTGAGTCTGAATTGCTATCATCAAGGAAAACCTTTGCCTTTCTGCTTTCCAGGCAGGTACTGAGACAGCCCAATATTAATCAGAAAGGTGATTTGGCATTTCAGGGAGAAAAGCTGATGCTTCACAGACGAGAACAGCAGAGCAAACTCTTGAGGCAGCAGGCATCATAGAGGAAAAGATGCAACGAAAAATCAATGTAAAGTAGCATCAGAGGGAAAAAGGGGAATTTAACTTACATCCCCAGCAAACTCTGCTGGCCAACTATTATAAAGGGTAATGGCTTTAAACTCAAAGAGGGTAGATTTAGATTAGCTGTAAGGAAGAAGTTCTTCCCTGTGAGGGTGGTGAGGCACTGGCACAGGTTGCCCAGAGAGGTTGGGGATGCCCCATCCCTGGCAGTGTTCAAGGCCAGGTTGGATGGGGCTCGGAGCAACCTGGTCTGGTGGAAGGTGTCCCTGCCCATGGCAGGGGGGGTGGAACTAGATGATCTTTAAGGTCCCTTCCCACCCAAACCATTCTGTGATTCTATGATTAACAGTTTATGGTTTGGGTCTAAAACTGGAAAACAAGCAAGTTGAGGACTTTTTTCTCCTGTAATTACTATGTAAACTAAGTCCTAGCCTCAACTATGATTCATGTGCTATTTGTTTGCTGGTTCACCCTACTCTTTCTAATTCTATCCCAACGAATGCCTGACAGCATGATTTCAGCAGTGTAGAGCACAGCTAGCCTTATAGACGCTCCAAGCAGAAAGAGCACTATATCATACCAACACAGTATAAATTATAGGCCCAAAGTCACAATTTCAGATAGGTTTTCAGGTATACCATCAGGTTTGGATAGCTTGTAACAGCCTAGAGTAACAACTACAGCCATCCTTTCTCCCTGTGACCATTTTCACATGTACTCTGTTTTTCTAAATATTGTGTTAGTCTAAACCTCAGGACAGGGTATTTTCATTGCTTTCTTTCCCTTTCATTCCTCCATTTTCTCCTTCCAACTCCCCTTATAACTGAGCAGTTAATGTTACTTTTGATCAATTGTTAGAAAAACAGCAAATCTATAACTGTACATGTAGCTATACCGACATAAATTGCCCTCCTAGAGCTTACAAGGGTCTTTCATTGAAATTCACCAATATAACAAATAATAATAATACCCCCTCAATACAGAACAAAATATTCCAATGAACAAATTCTATAATAAATTTTGTAAAGTGCACAAAATATTAATGGAAATATTAACAAAAAGAAAAAAGTTTTCTAGTGTTACCATGAAAACTTCTGAAATATTGTTAAAATTAAATATAAGTAATCTAATGAGACTTTTTGGCTCTAATACATTGGCAGACAGCAGCAACATTTTTCAGAAAAGTTACACCAACTAAATATACCGTATCTTAGCAGCATAAAAAGTCCCTACAATTAGATGCAATTGCAGGCCTAGTAAGCATAAACCTGACAAAATGTTACAAATGTAGTTTTCATTTAAAAGAATGGATTTCCATGGAATCCTAGAGGTAACATTTGTTATTTTGTTTACATTGTATTCTGGTAGTAAACCCAACTATAACCAATCACTTTCCCTCCCTCTATCTTTCCTCCCCAAATTGCACAGAGTACTGGAAAATTTAATCAAGTTATAAGGTATGGCCACACTGAAAAAGCCATATTAAACAACACAAAAAATTCAACCTAAAGCCTAAAAACAAATAATCCCAGAAAATAACAATCGTTGTCAAACAACCACAAGTTCAAACTACCGACCGATGCTCTCCACACACATAGATGGCACTGGGTCGAATGCGCCGCCTTGTATGGCCGGGTAGCTGTGGCAAAAACTTGAAGTATTTGGGCATCAAGTCCAAGCATGCATCATGAAACTTCTTAATCCTCCAGTAGTAAATCAGTGGGTTCAGTGCAGACTTGAGGTAGCAGAGCCAAAGGAGCCAAGTGCTTATCTCAAAAAAGTTGTGCTTGTAGTAGAAGTGGCTGTTGAATGTGGCTATAAGGCTGTAAGTGGTGAAGGGTGCCCAACAGACTATGAAGACAAGGAACAAAATCAAGATGGTTGTGAAGGCACGAGTTTTAAAGCTCATATCAATATTCATCTGAAAAGGTCTCTGTAAGCTCATGAGACCAAGTTTGCTGGCCTGGCTGAGGCATATGCTATCAGGGTGGCTATGGATACGAACCGCATTGTGGCGGACGGTGTTGAGTATGCCCATAAAAGAATACAGCATTACCAGGAATGGAATAAAAAAAGAAATTAGCAAGACAACTATCACGTAGGCTCGGTAACCTGGGCTTGTAGAGTAGCCAAAAACACACTGAGGTGCTCTTGAGGGTATCTGCAGATTAGGATTCCCTACTGATAACGGAAAAGCAACAACAAAGGATGCTGCCCAGGAAATCACAATGAGAATCTTTGCACGGTAAGGGTTCAGTTTATCTTGCCTCTGAACTATGATAAGAAATCGGTCAATACTAATAATAAGAAGAATGGCTACCCCCTCTATGACAAAAACCCAGAAGAACATGGCAGAGACTCTGCAGAATATATCCCCAAAAATCCACTGAGTGGTAATGATTGTTATCAGAGCAAAAGGCATGTTCAGCACTGCCAGCAGCATGTCTGCAAAAGCCAGGCTTGCTAAGAGGATGTTAATTGCAGATCGCATAGCTGCCTTCTGGTAGACCATGAGGCAGACAACAAAGTTTCCAAGGAAAGAAACCAACAGGATAAATATCATAGCAGCAGAAAGAATGATCTGGAGTGGCAAACTCAGGCTCCTGAAAACTTCTTGCGATGGCAGGATAGCTGTAGTGTTTACCAGAAAAGTACTTCTCTCAGTGGTGAGCACGGCACCTGAACTATATCTCAATGGCTGGGTTGTGCCACTATGAAGCAAGAACTGGGGAGTGGTAAAATTCGTATAGGCATTTTCATAAACAATAAAAGTAGCATTTGAGGTCCCAGAGTGGGCCAGCGTCAACATTGCTGAGAAAACCATTGCTTCAGGAGAAATTAAAGCACAACCAAAGGTCTTCAAGGCATTTCATCTTGTTCAGGCAGTATTTTATTCCCGGTTATTTAACAAATCAAAATTCAACATCTGAAAGCATCAAAGTTCTTAAATTCATATCAGTATTTCCATCTGAAAAAGAAGAAAGAAATTTGAAGAAACAAAGTAAGACTGTCCAAAACCAACAGGAACCAAACAATTGCTCTGCTTTCATACATATTTATACTTTAGGTCAACACTATTTACTTAAGCACCAGTCACAGCAGTCTCTAATATTTGGTCTTTTTCTTACAGATCCTGCTCCTGTAGTCTTGTCGATACTGTACAATACTCTCACTCACCAAGCTTTTTTTCTACTATAACAAGGATTAGAAAACTTTTGTTTTCAAACACAAACTTTACGGATTTAGAGTGAATAAATCAGATCAGTATCTTTATTTAAATCTCAATTTTTAAAAACTTTGTTATTTTATTTTGAAATTGCCTACAGCTGGAAATCTTAATAACATTTCCAAATAGCTTAAAAAGTATCAGTATTGCCTATCTGCCTGTTTGGTAAGCACCGAGAAGTCTACCCATCTGAGCTGTCCTACATAATAAAGAATCCCTGGTTCCGTGTCAGTCAGCAGCAGCAGATGCCTCAGGAAAAACATGTAAAACATCCTAACCTGTTATTAGATAACTTGTCCACAGGATTAAAGTATTTCTCAATTTGGTTCATTTAGTGACCAACTCATATCAAGGTGCGGGAAACTAACCCTTCTTCAGTTGCTACAGCCCTTCCTCCTGCAGCAAGCTTTCCCGCTTTCACTGGTCTAGACATGTCTTTGTTAACTTATCTTGGTATCCCATATAATTTAACCATGTGTGCCCTCTTTTTCCATGTAGATCTAATCCTTAAACATTCTGCTGAACTCTCTCCCTCATTGTTATGCTGATACAATGCAACACTTCCTTTTATAGTTTAGGTGTACTGTCTTGTACTATTATTACATATATTGTACTATTACATGTACTGTTCTTACAGACAAATAAAACGCAAAGGAGTTGAGAGTTGTCTCCCCTTTTCAGTGCCAGCTCTTCATAGAACTCCTCCCCTCTATCTGGCACTATTAAATTAAATGTTCCCGGAGCACTCTGGCATCTGATCAAGCTGGAAACAAGAAGGATTCTATGCCCTTTAAAAAAAGAGATCACCATAGCCAGAAACATGAAGTGGGATTCACTTCATTCATTCTGGATGACTGTAGTAGTCACTTCAGGCTGTTTTCATGGTTTTAGTCAGAAGAGGGATATAGGCATCTTCAGAGGGCAATCCATCTCCTCCATCTCTGCACATGGTGACAAGCTTGCGCTAATAACTCAAGAAGCTTATGTTTGGTAACACAAATGCTGCCAGCAGTATTTATGCAGGTTCCGTTTGGTATCAACATTGGGCAAATGTGAAGGGAGGAAGGAATGTTTTTAGGAGTTTACACAAGGACCACATGCTTTGTGGAGGATCAAAAGTTTACTCTTCCCTGGATAATACTTCACCAACAAAGAAATGAACTGTAAGACAACAAAGTCTAACCTATGTCTCCAGTTTGGACTTCTAGTGATCCAAATGCAAGCCTGCTCAGGCTACTGCCAAGGATTCATCAAGAAACATCAGCACTATGACCCACTCCTCTCATTCCATAGCAAAGCTATTCCCTTCCTATCTGCAAGCTCAATATTGCTAGATGATTTCCAGGGCCACATCACCTTCAGCATTTTTTCTAAGACAAATTATTAACCTCTCTGTCTCCTTTAATTTACAATGGTATCATGAAGGGATATTATTATCAACATCCTAATTTCACTGAGTCTGTGGTGGGTTGACTCTGGCTGGATGCCAGGTGCCCACCAAAGCCACTCTATCAACTCCCCTCCTCAGCCAGACAGGGGAGAGAAAATAGAACAAAAGTCTCATGGGTTGAGATAAGGACAGGGAGAGATCACTCACCAGTTACCATCACAGGCAAAACTAGACATAACTTGGGGAAATTAGCTTAATTTATTACCAACCAAATCAGAGTAGAACAGTGAGAAATAAAACCAAACCTTAAAACACCTTCCTCCTACCCCTCCCTCCTTCCCGGGCTCATTCTCCACCTCCTCCACCTAAGCAGCGCAGGGGAACAAGGAGTGAGAGTTGCAGTCAGTTCATCACACATTGTCTCTGCTACTCCTTCCTCCTCAGGGGCAGGATTCCTCACACTCTTCTCCTGCATGGGGTTCCTCCCACAGAAGACAGTCCTCCCTCCACAAACTTCTCTGACATGAGTCCTTCCGACAGGCTGCAGTACTCCATGAACTGCTCCAGCGCGGGTCCCTTCCACGGGCTGCAGTCCTTCAGGTACAGACTGCTCCAGCGTGGGCTCCTCTCTCCACGGGTCCGCAGGTCCTGCCAGAAGCCTGCGCCAGCACGGGAGCCTGCAGGGCTGTTTCTCTCACATATTCTCACTCCTCTCTCTAGCTGCCATTGCTGTTGTGCAGTAACTTTTTACCATCTTAAATACATTATCCCAGAGGCGCTACCACCGCTGCTGATAGGCTCGGCCTTGGCCAGCGGCAGATCCATCTTGGAGCCAGCTGGCATTGGTTCCATCGGACATAGGGGAAGCTTCTAGTGGCTTCTCACAGAAACCACCCCTGTAGCCCCCCCACTACCAAAACCTTGCCATGCAAACCCAATACAGAGTCATACAAATTCCACTTTCTAGAGGTCTTCCTGCTTGAATGGGAGGGAATGTCATAATCTTCTATATTATCCTATTATATTTTGAAGATTCTTAAACTCTGCAAGAGTATATTAAGTATGTATGTTGAAATTTTGCAAAAATGCCAAATTGTTAACTTTATTCTACATTTTCCTTTTCTCTCCCTTCTCTCCCTTTCATTTTTATTTTACAGTAACTCTTCTAGAGAAAGCCTCAATGTTAATTACAAGCAAGAGCATACACAGCAGCCAAAACTTTTCTTTCTTTATAAAGGTCTTTATAAACCTTTCCTTTACTAGCCATCTTCAATATATTTGTTAGAATAAAATCTGTAACCAACAGCAGAAAGGTTAATACAGCTTTCCAGGATAAATAAGCAAGAATTTTACAATGAACATGAAAATCTCACCCGAAGTTCCACCGAGGTTTATGACTCCACAAACCAAGAACACCGAAGAGGGAAGGAATCTGTAGCATTCTGCAGGGACTGCAAAAGAGCATAAATTCAACAAATAATTCTGGATTTAAAATCATGGAGTACAGAAAATTAGTTCCCCAGGGCAGTATCTTTTAGAGCTCTATAAACAATAAGCCAGCAAAGGTAACTTTTGCATTTCTGATTGGTCTTGACAAGGTCTCTCCACCAAGGCTCTAAAAGAAATTAATCCGCCATTAGATAAATGTAAAGCCCTCTCACAGACAATAATCAGTTTAGAATAGGAAACAAAACAAGCAGCAGTTAGTTTTGCAGTTGAAAAAGGTCATCAGAATGATCCTACGAAGAAAATCTATACTGGGGTTCAAGCTCTTCAATCTATAGGGGAGAAGAAAGAAATGTGAAACCATAACATTTGCTATGATGAACATAAACTGTTTTCAGAGCAATTTAATAAAAACAAAGGTCAGCTATAAAGAGGTTCAGACGGATCTCATGACAGCTAGTGACTAACAGACTGACAGATAGAATTCAGTGTTGCTAGAGGTAAAGCTATGCACATATAGCAAAAAGGCTATCTGCACAGTAACAGATGCTAAATCATCGATTACCACCCAGAAGAAAAACACATCTTCAAGTTTTGATAGTTTGATTTAGGAAAACATCAGCCAAGTGTTTAAAATTGTTAGCAAAGAAACCAAGAAGAAAAGCAGGACTTACCTACATACACCGTATATTTACATACACTACCTGCTACAATACGCATCCACGGCACCTTTTATTTTCAGTACTATGTTCAGTTCTGCTCCATCTGATCTCCTTTCAAAAGTGACTAGAAAAAGTTATCATGAAGGTCTACAGAATTGTTAGTGGCACAGGGAATGTCAATGATGTCTCTCATAATGTAAGAATTGGAAAAGCCAAAGGAATCACAAAATCCCAGAATGGCTGAGGTTGGAAGGGACCTCTAGAGGTCACCTTGTCCAACCCCTCTGCTCAAGCAGGGACACCTAGAGTCAGTTGCCCAGGACCATGCCTAGATGGCTTTTGAGTATCTCCATGGATGGAGACTCCACAACCTCGCTGGGCAACCTGTGCCAGTGCTCAGTCACCCTCACAGTAAAAATTATTTCCTGATGTTCAGGGGGAACCTCTGGTGTTACAGATTGTGCCCATTGCCTCTGGTCCTGCCACTGGGCACTGCTAAAAGAGCCTGTCCTCTTTGCACTCTCCCTACAGGTATTTATATACATTGATAAGATCCCCCTGAGCCTTCTCTGCTTCACGCTGAACAGTCCCAGCTCTCTCAGGCTTTCCTCATAGAAGAGACACACCAGTCTTGTCATCATCTTTGTAGCCCTTCACTGGACTCTGTCTAGTACGTGCATGTCTCTCTTGAACTGAGGAGCCCGGAACAGGAAATTATTTCACAATTAATTGTGAAAATACGTGCCACAGGATGCTGTGGGTGCCATAGAGCTTCGGTGGATTTAGAAGGCAATTTAGGACATATTTCACATGATCTTTATACAGATGTCCATGTCAGGAAGAGGTGAATCACCCTCATAAAGCGCCCATCTCCCTGTGCTGACTGCAAAGGGTACACAGCCACCTGATTTGAATACAGACATTTTGAGCACATACATGCAGTTACTTTACTAACTTTAAATACATACAACAGAATTTGCTCACTTAGGTTAATTTTACAGCTCTTTAACATATTTATGCCACACAACTTTACACTCTGCAGTACGAAGTTCAGCAGAGCCTCAGATGATAACATGTATCATAAAAGCTCTAAAGAGGAAAAAACCAAAACAAAACAAACTCCAAATGTTCCAAGGTAAAGAATCAAAGTTTTAGAAAATACTGCTTTATGACAAATTATCCTTCTAAACAGAAGGAACCAGACAAGGGGAGCAGGAGCAAAAGTGTTCTGCACCCTTAGTCAAAAAGATTGTACTACCCTGCATTTCTCAAGCCAGCAGCATCCAGTATACAGCAAAGGACAAAGGACTCACAGGTGTCTACAGACTATTCCTAACAAATCCAGAAAAAGTGACTAAGAAAAATAATCTCATGTATGCTCTGTCACCATGCCAGCTCTCTAAGCAAATAGCTACTTCCTGTTTTGTGCTTTCTCTCCTCAGTGTGAAGCCTGTATGCTTTTCTGTACAGTGTTAAGAGAAGAGGAGGAGAATGACCTCATGCAAGCTGCTGCCTGGACCTAGCCAAGTGCTTAAAGTGGGAAGCGAGTGTTAGCCATTTGGCTGTTGCACAAGTCATCAGCCTTATCTTCTTTTCAAGAAGGACGAAAGAGTGAGTGGTGATCAGCTGTTGCAAACAAGACGCCTAACCTAATAAGAAGACTGCAGGCTTTGGATCCCAGGTAGAAAGAAACTCTCGAGTGTTGCTCCTGTGCTCATTGCTTCCTGATGGTTTCCAGGCAGCATCCTTCTCTGTACTGTTTATCACTCCGAGGTATGAAAAACTCTCTGTGCACAGCATACTGAATCTGCATGCTCACATGTGCTTTGGAGTTACACTTATTTAACCTGCAGGCAACTTAGTTATGCTCTTTCTTGGCTATCATCCACCATAAAAGTGATTGACAATTCAGCCAATAAATTCAAGAGGATCCCTTCTGTAGCAGTGATACATAATTTTTTCCCTTTTTTTTTTTTTCTCCCTACTTAAAGGGCTTCTGCCATGAACATCCACATGATTATTAAACATGTGCCTCGCCTCCATCCTTCTTCCTACCCTTCCAGCTTCCCAAAAATTGTGTAAGGCATCCTTCTTCCTACCCTTCCAACTTCCCCCAAATTACGTACGGATAGAAATACAAGCTGAAAGGGACCAATAAGATAACTTCACAGCAATTTCATTTCAGTCCTCACTTGCTCTTTGAGAAAGACAGATCCTGTAATTTCAAAGCCAGAGCCACTGCTGAATGGTAATCACATAGCTTGTAAAAGACAACCATGCTTTGACAGTTTAAATGGGTAAGCTTATTGATGGTCAAAGTACTCAAGCAAGAGGCAGATACCTTTTTGTCACAGCATTCTCACTTTTGGAACATGTACTCTTACTGATTCTTTTCAGATGCAAAAAAGCTTCACACAATCACTTTTTTTCCATTTCAGTGCTGAAAATTACTGGGTATGCACATTTTCTCTCAAGCAAGGTTCTCACTCATATGCAACTTTCTTTTTATGGAACATAACAGACACAATTATTTCAATGAAGTACACACTTAAAGCTAAATAACACACAAATTTCATTCATCAAATATAATTATTTCTAGAACTATGGTGTCTGTTTTTAACAGCTTTTGAAGCTAAAAGGTTTCTGTTCAAAATTTGGATAGCATGCTCAACCAGAAATAAAAGATTATATCTTTTATTATAGCCAACATCAGTCAAAACCAGTAACTCCAACATAGACAAAAGAGGGAACATAACAGTGCCGTAATAAAGTCATGTTTAATGCAGATCAGAACACACTATGAACAGCTGCCAAAATGTTCAATGATTTATTAAATTTATCTGCTAAAACTAAGTATATTTTATGTAGTGCCCAGCACCAAGATTTGGTCCAGCACATAGAAATCATTCTTATTCAGAACCCTGAAGCTAGCAATGCCTGTTACAGTGATCCTGTTTCTTGGGGATATTTTGACTGGTCACAAATGGGAAGCTTCTGCATGCTTTATGGCTAGTATCGATGGTTTTATTTGGAAGGTAAACTTTGGCAAAAACAATTTTTGCAACATAAAAAACATTTTAAAAGCAAAATATTTTTAGGGGAAAAGGATAAAGTCAACAACAAATGTGAAAGCCATGGACTTATTTTCTGTTTAAGAAAATTTATGTGTTGATAGAAAATACTCGAGTATGTGCTCTCTGACAACCCATTATTGTACAAAACTGCCCAGGACATACTCCCCTCTCAGTACGAACCAAGCATTGTTTCCTATGCCATTAAGCAGAGGCAGGAACTATTGCAATGGAATCCTTTCTGCTAAAGCCAGTGCAAAGCATGAGTCAGAGCACAAATCAGCAGGGACAATGTTCTTACTCACCTAACTGTTCCTCCTAAAAGGAACTAGCAGTTTCAGTTTTAATACTCATTTACATATCCTAAATTGAAACTAATCAACTACACTGCATGAGTAGATGACCCATAAAACTATTCACAAGAGACATTAGTTTAATTTAGGAAATTTTCCTTTTTTCCACTCTACAAACACTACTGTGGCAATTTTCATAGGAAAATATTGTGGCAAACAGCCACCTCTGCTTTGGGTCATTAAGTACAACTAATTGCCCTCTTGAGGATATTTCTTGCTGTCCTTAATTCAGAGAGCCATTAACTGTCAAGAAACATCAGCCATGGGAATCATTATTACTATTCTAAACCACAAATATGCAAAATGTAAAAAATAACTATTTTCTTAGCTCTTGGGAAAAATCATGTTCTCAATTTGTAGATCATGTGAAAGGACTTCTGCAGTTCTAGGTTCATTTCTAGTACTCTCACAATATTCCCCCTGACTTCTAACTTTCCCACTAGTACAATGGTCATATTAACCATATTCATGTTGAAGAGCTAACTGAACAGTGTAGTACCAAGAACAGTAAACGTTGAAAATATACTATTAATTCATAGTCTCCACCTAATTATTAACATACAACTAACAAGTTAGAAGCTTTCTAAATGCTTGACTTCCCAAATTTTAAGTGGACCTTTGGATTATACATGCAATCACTACATGTCAGTTTAACAAAAAAAAAACCAAACCAAAAAATTAAAAAAAAAAAATAAAAAAGCATACCAATCCAGACAGGCTCCCATGAAGAGCAAGAATCATAAGTCATCTTGTGCTGTTCTGTTCAGCAAAGTATTCCCTTTCCAAATAACCTGTCCAAAAAAAAAACAAAAACAAAAGTTGGTGACATATTTACACTTAAGGCAGAACAAGATCAGAATCGCAAAAGTTTTTCCTGTAAGAGAACTTTACATTTATTGGGAGAGGTAGAACACGCTGTGTCTCCTGACAAAAGGCAGATCACATGCCCCTTTCTTGCAGAAGGTATAGACCTTAGACAGGACTAAGGCACCTAAGTTTCATCGAGCCAAAGAGATCCTCAGCTATCTCACCTGTGGAGCATAAGAATCTCACCATTTAATAGTAACATTTGCCAGGACTGGAGTAACATGTTTTAGTTCTCATTCAGATGCATTTATTTAATTTGTAGACAAGCACGTAGCAGTTAGCTGCCATAAGTCTTACTGGATCTATTAAAATACATGATTAGCCTTAACCATCAGGATCCTGATCTTGAGACCCCCAAAGCCTCTCAGAAAAAAATGTCATTTAAATCCACAGGGTGCTACTGAACATCATAAAGAATCTGAATAAATTTTCCCCAAATGGCAAAGATATCAGCGTAACAGTATCAGAAAAACAAGGGCAAGAAAACAAGTCTAGAGAGGAAGACCAAACCATGAAAATTTCAATACAGGATCTCAGCACTTCCTCTACATGCTCTCATACCAATCAATCATCAGCACAATGCTATTATGCCTCAAGTAGTTAAAATTATTTCTGTAAACTGGGCCTAACATAGCTAAAAACTGCATATTCCATCATGACACACTTCTTGTTACCTGAGAACATCAATTTTCAATGTAGCTTTTCCATATACTCTCAGAAGGAAGCCAGAAAATTTCAGAGAGCCTTGAAAGCTGAGTTTATGTCACACTAAAAGATCCCAGTGACCCAATTTATTTATAAATGTTTATATATAAAAATCAAAAGAACAAAGACATGGGACACAGACACTGTCACATGCTAGTTTTCAAAAGGCTACACAATTTTAATTTCTGCCAGAAGCAGCTTTTGGAACATCTGTAAATCACCTCCACGCTGGAGCAAAAGATGTCAGGATCCTTCGGGAACAAGTTTTTAAATAAATGCTGTACAAGAAGGTGAAGAACAAACCAGCCATTGAGTTTACAATGACCTTCTACAATGGAAGCAATAAAAACAAACTGTACTTTAAGACCACTCATAATCTCCTGGTTCCTCCAACCATTCAAGTGCTGAGTTTCTGTATCTGCAACCAACTTAACTTCAAACATCCAAAATGTAAGGCCAGATTTGCCAGACTGGCGCCTGCTGAGAAAACTGCCTTCTGCAGAACAAACCCATTATCTAGCCTCAATGGAACTCAGTGTCTGAAAGATTTTTCTGATAATCTATTAATACAAATTGTTTCCCACTAGCACAAAAATTTGATCTTTACATGTATTCCAGAGAACAAGGTGGGAAGCAAAAACACAAGTCCCAGATTTAGTTATGTATAAAAGAGATAAAATATAGCCATTGATTATTATAGACTTTAACCACTTGGTTTGTTCCCTCTTTAGCGATATAAGTACTATAAACTGTTAATCTTCCCTCTTAGGCTTTCTGAAGTGTCAAAGAAGCGACTAGGCTTGCAAGGAGGCAGAAGACTGCCAGGAACTGAACTTGGACAGATTAAATACAGCAACAACCTGTCAGATCTTCCCGCAAGACAAGCACATTCTCTAACATAAGAACTTTTTCTTCTCTCTACTTATGTGTTTACAGAAAGTATTTCCAACTTTTAATGAAAGTATCTTTAAAATCAATTCAGAAAAGCATCCAAAACACCACCAGAAACTAGAAAGTTCTTCCACTTCAAGCCTCCAAGGAGGAAAAAAAAATAAAAGCACTTTTCCAAAGTAAATCTAGATAATTTTACTAAATTTGAGTATCTTCCAGAGCTTGCTCTTAACTGGGTAAAATTGCTTTGGGTAGTTTTCTGTTGGCAATCAGGGGTTAACACTGTTTCCAAACTACATTCCTCCCCCCACCCCCCAACATCATAAATGATTAGTCAGGTTTTTTGTAAGAACAGAGGAGGAAAGCTCTGTAACCCTTCACGATCCTGCAATGAAACTTGAATGCAAGGATTCCTGTACCTGCAAAGAGCTCTACTTGTGGAACTACAGCCTTGATGATACCAACATTTAGAGCTAGCAGAGATACTGAAAGGGTAGTCCTGATCTCTTCCTCATTCACTCACTCATTCCTGGACCCAGCTCCCCAATCCTGAAGCAGAAGGATTGATCTGGACTAAAACAGACCCTGGCAAGCAAGTCTAAAAGCTTTACATTTTTGGCCTGAAGCTGTGAGATGTTGGGGTACACAGATCAAGGCATAAGATCTACATTTGGCTTCTATATACTAAGGGGTATTTATATTCAAGACTGCTTTGCCGTAAGCGAGAACATTGCAAAACTTGTAATTACTGATGATCTTGGAGGAATTTGCATCTTATTAGGTCTATTTCGATTCCCCAAACCAGCAACTGTCATTTCCAAAGAACTGAAATAGCAGAACTAAAAATCACAGAGATCTTAAACACCATTAAACTTAAAAACGTTTCCCACAAGCATTCAGATTATGTTAAAGACTTAGCAACAGGCTAGAGGTCTTAAAAATATTATGAAATTGTTTTCAGTATACCATCGCTTTTCAAATTAGTCATAACTTTTGTTATGTACTTTACTGACAGCTCTCTACAACTAGTTGCACCTAGTCCACAGCCATTTTTAAGCAAGTTTTCTTAACATTTTCTTGGGATATTAAGTCAAACCATGGGAAAAAATGAACTGAAATACTGAAAGCTTCCTTTCTCCACCAAAAAGTCAGTCTATCAGAGATAATAGGCAAGTAGAAAAGCCTGCTTTAAGTCAGAAAGCTTTAATAGAGTTGCCCTAAGGCTATTTTGGCTTTTCAACTAGAGCAACTTCTCCAGTATATTCAACGGAAGATTGAGTTCTGTAAAGATGTTTCACCTTCATATACCATAAGGTAAAGATCTAAAGGCTCCTTGTATTACATCACTCTTAACTCCTTTGTAGCACCCCAGTACACCTGGCATACACTACTGCACTGCTTTCTGCTAAAAACAGGGGAAGATGGATTTTCTCATTCATCAGTAGTTTTGACAACAGCTGTTAGCACACTATCTTCTACCAAAATGCAAGGGCTTAAAAAATTCATCCTATAAAAATGGTAACCCCATCATCAACAGCATACTATATTGATGGAATTTATTAAGCTGCCTCTCCCACAGAAAACATACCTGGTTTTTGAAACAAAATTGATTTTAACAAAAATTCATCTTTTTATAAAAAGATGCAGGGATGCTAATGGAAAAGTGATTAAAATGACCAAATTCCTACTCTCTTCACACAGTGTGCTGCCCACAATAGGTTCCTGGGATGTGGTTCAGTTTCCAGAGCAAAGTGATCAGCCCTGATTCTGCCTTTCACACAGGTGTTCAGCTCATGCTACAGCCAAATTCTGCTGCTGCAGTACAGATGTTATGGATCTTACTTCTTGGCACTTGGTTCACAGAGAAGAGGTGCTGGTAGCAAGGTGACTGTAAATGAGGTGACTGTATTTCAGCAACAGAAATGGTGCTGCTTGCAGCATCCTGCTCTGAGACTACTTAAAGGCTGCAAGGGTAGGATTTAGCTGAGAACTAAACATAGATTTAGTTTATATACATATTTATGTATTTATATTATACATTTTTCTTCTTATACACATACACACACACGTGTCATGGGTATGTATATGTGTGTATATTTTCAATAACTTATTAGCATCTCTATTGAGCCAACATAAAACATAAAATGCTTAGTGGAACAAAATACTCTAACAGTTGTTTGTGTTCCTTTGCTTTTTCTCCAGATTTACCCTATATTTTGTTGTTAGTCTAAATAAGTCTATTAATAATCAGCTACATGTTATAATAGTAACTTACTTTTCATAACATAGAAACAGAGACTAAATAAACTACTCCTTAATAGTTATCCATGTCATCTAATTGTTTTAGTAGCTTCAGAATTATTTTTGTCTCATGCCAGACAATGGGAATAACACTTTCAAGATAGCAATTGTTTCTGAGAAACAATCCTAGTTAGAAATCTATTCATACTAGAGATTAAAAAAGACCATAAACTGAGAGTTCCCATTTGGACAACTCTCAGGGTGAGATGACATATTACAGACGTTCAGACCCTATGCAGAAGAGGCACTAAATTTCTGTAGAGACATGACAGGCAGGGCTTGGAACATGCATCACGAACAGATTAAAAAATTGATTCAATTTACAAGCCAAAAATCTTGAAATGAGTCAATCTGGTGATTTTTAAAGCACGCTTTTGTTTTAATGTAATACAAGTGATCACTATTTCAATTTTTTCTGATTTTTTTTTTTTATGTAACAATGCTAAGCAAACAAATACGTGCATCAACTGAAGGATACAAATCCTTTGTAGGAACAATCTTTTTAAGCACCTTATAACTCCTTGTTATGAATAACTTGACAGTTAATTGAAGAGATTTTGCACTACTCAGGGGTTTTGAGCTACTTGGGAACTGTTAAACAAGTGGTAGCCAAATCAAATGTCTCACATGCATGGAGTTACAGCAGTTCCCAGTTCACAAACCTTGTATTTAAGAAAGGCTTGTTTTCATGGAAAAGCTCCTTCAGTAATAAAAGTGAGGGATTTTCACACTATTTTTTTACTTATTTAATTAATATTTTACTTATTTAATTAATATTAAAAAAACCAAACAAACCTACCAAAAAATGCTGTTCCACTGTCCCATCCCTCCTCCCCTCCCACCCCCCCCCCCCCCCCAAAAAAAAAAACCAAAACCAACCAACCTAAAAATCCCCAAACCTACAAACAAGTATTATCTTACCAGGAAGAAGTCACCCATTAACTCATGCTGTCTTCCACTTCGGTAGCTCAAGTCCGTATTTCCCTACTTAACCCAAAGCTGTTTAAGTATGGTCAATTCACTCATTTTGCAAATAATATCAAAGTGTTTCTTCAGTTACAGAGAAGTTTATTTGGTCTCAATTTCAATGTGAAACTGATCCTAAGAAAATACTGTATGGAGTTTATAATCTTGCATGCAGGATAACTCTAAATAGAACAATAAAAATAATATGCAATTTCTAATTCAATTGCAACTACTCAGCAACCACTGAAAAATTCAGACCAAGAGACTTTTATCAATTTTTTAAAACACTGAAACACACAAAAGTCAGTAACAACTCAAAGTTATGGGCAAGATTTATAGGAAAACAACTGTAATGACATCCACCATGAGAGATCAGAAAACGAAACCCTTGCCTCTGTCTCTCTATAAATCTCTTTATAAACCCTAAAATATTGTTAATGTTAAAATTAACATTATTCAGTACAAGACATCAAAAAGAACACATACAAAATCAGAAGTGATGCTTCTCCTGGCTGAAAAGACCAGAAACAGTTCTCTCCAATGTACATTAAATAACAGTTTAAACACTACATGTTGAAGAGTTTTAACACTGCTGGAACAATGACTCATTTTCCAGAATGTGTTTTACTGAAAACAGTTTCATTTCAATTCAGAAAACATAGAATGGCAATTCTACCGACCACCTGTATATACGTTAAATCCTTCCTCAGCCTTCCATTTCATATTTAGCTCACAAACTATCTTTGCTTGCCAAGTTCTTACCATTTTCAGCCTCTCAAAGATCTTTCCAGATCTCCTTTTTGTTACACAAGTAGCTAAGTTTCTGAAGCTCTACAGACTCAACCATTGCCTGTTCTCCTCCCAGCCCACTTTTATTCTTTTTCTTCTTAAGCAAACATAGTCTGTGAAACTCATGCATATTCAGTCCATGTCAGTCATCAGTCTCATTTTGAGTAGATATGCCCCATAAACAGTATGTCTGAATAAAGTTACAAACACTTGCCCATATGCTTGAATTTACACCCTTGTATGCATGGGATACAACTTCAAAACAGCAAAGCAGACTCTTGCAATAGGTTTTTATGTTGCCCTTCGCTATACATCTATCTGCTATCACCAGGTTCTTTTGGAAGTGGCTGCAATACTAAATATATCTTATCTAGGTAGTCTAGTCATTCCTTTTATCTTAAATCACAACTCGCACAAGGCTGAGATCATGGATACCATTACCTTCTCTAGTATTTCAGTTTCCAAGCCCATCAAGCTGCAAAGAAGGGACTTTAACTGCAGGAACACAAGGTACTTAAAAGTAAAGCAAGCAATGAGAAATAAGCGTGTTACTCTACCTCTTAAGTTGGAGACCTTGGTAAGTGGGAGGGGGAGGATCCACATCCTGTCTATATGCTTTTAGAAGTCTGAGGTCTGCAGGTATTTCGGGCTATTCAGAACTCTTCCTGCCTTTCCCTTGTCCAGTCAGTCCATCTTACCAACAGCAGTGATTGCAGTCTGTCCTCTGGGCTCAGCTTACTTAGTCAAGTCTTTATCCCTACAGCCACATGCTTAGCTACAATGGCTCAGCTATGCTTGCCCTTCTCTGTGGGAAGAAAAAAAAAATAAATTCTGCTGCATCAGTCAATAACCTTGGTTTGGAAACCTGATACATTTTCAGCAAAAGCATTAGCAAAAAAGACCCAAGGTCTCTTCTTGGGCAGAGCAACTATCAAAACCACAGTTCAACTCACTTGCTCTAAGCAACTTCATGTATGTTAATCAAACAGGTATAATATAGATATTAAACAGCTTATACATTAAGTTCAAAATCTGTAACTTCTCCAGGTCCGTAATAGCTCTATTTTCTCCATGTACTTTGAAGAATCTCAGCTTACTTCCTAGTCCCTGTTTTTCAGTATGACCATACTGCTGCCAGGTCTTTGTTACACAGTTACCCGTCCACTGAGCAGTAGTTTTAATGATTATTTTAGAATGTTTTACTGTACAGCTTTTGTCCATTTTCTAATTTTAACAGCAAATTTTTGTTCAGTGACCCACACACCAGGTGGTCCGAGTGGGAAGTTAAGGTATCTTTTGTAAATACTAACAAAGCAATGAAAATCAATGAACCATAAAATACAGGAAATTAACTTCTCATCGCATCATCAATTTATCTACCCACCTAAATGAGTTTAAAATACCAGCTTCAAGCAGTCTGATGTTCTAGGGACACTCAGCTGCCACTTCATTTATAGTCTGTTTCCTTAGCAACGCTATAATCCATCTGGCTGCAGAAAGCTAAATTCCCAAACCATATCCTCCTGTACACCGGAAATAGGCTCAAAAACATTTATATTTTAAACAGCATACAGTCATCATGATTAGTGAGTGTATAAATGAATCTGGAAAGGCAATAATGTTCTTAACACACACACGCGCGCACAAACTCTCCCTGCTCTAGCTTGAATAAGTGATTCACATACTGAGAACGGCACACAGCCTTTCAACTTCTAGGTGTTAAAACAGCATCTCTTTCCTGACACTGCAGTCCTAAAGACCTAAGTCCTGGCTCTGAGGAGATCTTGTGTATCATCTTCCACCAAGAGTTTCAGAAATGAAAACATTTCTTTCAACTTTGTTCCACCACAGCCAGCTGAAGGAGCCTTCAGAACTGTACAAGGTCAACCTGTTCTCTTAAGATTTCTCTAAGAGAAGTAATTTGAAAGACCTGGGATGTAATGCTATGGCAGTCAAAAAAACCCAATAAAAGTTAATCACATTACAAAGTAGAGCCACTTGTCTTAAAAATACTTACTCTTCAGGTTTTGCATCTAAAACTATAAATATCATCTGTATAAACTAAAATAAAGAAAAACAGTCCCCAACAGCAACATTTCAACATCATTAAGAGCATAAAAATCACAAATCCAAAATATTCGGGAAAGCCAGTTTCAGAGACTGGAGGGTAACAAGCAATTGCCCAACGCTGTAGCCAAGCTAAGATGAAACTGGGTAACATCAGGCCATCTACCACCAGGATGAACGGATACGACTTAAAATAACAGAATGAATCTTAACCGTACACCATTTTGCATGAATTTGGCAACTTCAACCTGGCAAAGGGAAATTTAGTTCTTATCTAACAGGCAAACTAACCAGTTATGTGGAGCAGAACCACCTCCTCATTGCCTACACCCCAAAGACCCATCAACAACAAGCCAGTCTTTAATCCACAGAATCATTTTGCCATGCAGCGAACCATTTCAGTGATAAACCTGCATAGCTTTGCCTGACTCTACTGTACAGTGGTGGCATACAAGTCCATATTGCCTGACCTGCTGACAGCAGCTGAAGAGAGATTTGAGTTTTCATAAATCAGGGGTCTCTTCAGGCGAGGTACCGAGTGGTGTTTCTCACTGCTGTTCATTGGCTAACATCCCTCTAGGAAGTACTTAATAAAGTAGCACTTACTCTGGAGACCTCAAACAAGTCCCACATGACTGCTGACTACAACCAACGTTTCTCAGATGCTTTGATGGTTGGTGGCTGGTTCCAAGAAAGAAGCAGGCTGACTATACCAGACAGAAGCAATGACAGTTCTTCATGTCGTCTCTCCCAGGTGAGGGAAGAAATGGGTCAAAGTCACAAATACCAGTCTAAAATCACTTATATATTCAACTATATGTATGTTATATGAGTGACCACAGCAAGTTGTCAGGAAACAGGCTTTTAATTAACTGATACATACAGTCAATCACATATATTTTGGAAAACATTTTCAAAGAATTAGTTTAATCTTTTTCGTGATGTAGATGACAGCTCTTTGAAATACTTAGAACACAGTGATGTCGCAGTCTCCAGACTAGCTGTGTAGTGAACTGGGCAGGCCTTTTGGAAATGTCTGGCAACTTTAGAAAGTGCTCATCAATACAAAGCCCCAACTTAAGACCTTAAGGAAGTCTGCTTCCTTATTAGCATCTGGTCTTCCCCACACATACACATTTTCTTCCTACTAGGGCTGAGACTGATCTCACTTAAGTTTCAACACAGCTTTGAGGTAATCCCATAAGTTTACTCAGCAGTCAGACAGAACATGCATTTCTGGAAAGCAAATTCATCTAAACCATTTCAGATACGTATTCTAATTACCTTGTTTTTAACAGTACTGTATGTGAACTCTACACCTCTTACATATCTACATCATTCTGCATACACCTGTACTGCCTGAACAACTGACTAGGATGTATGCTTCTATACAAGAGCTGCATAATGCTCAAGAGGTACATTCCACAATTCTGTTTTCAGAAAACTATAGAAATTGCCTTGTCAATGGCTGACACCAGCCTACCCCAGGAGTGATTCACCAGGCCACCCCTTCCTGGAGTTAGGACACTGGGATCCTCAGTGTGCTCTCGAGTTTGCCAGGAGCCCATGAAACACCATAATGGAATCAAAATCATCCATCTTCCTCACTGCTTTAGAAGTGCGAAATCTTGGAAGACCACCAAAGTGACTGGTCAGTCCCTGAGCCAATGCCTAATTCATATTAATTTATATTGGCATCAAGAAATGAAGAATCCAATTAATTATTCAAATAGCTGCATACCCAGGAAGAGAGACAGACTTTGAAAACAGTGGGGAAACCAGAGAGAATATACAGGGGCTATTACATTTTCAGTCTTGCTGATAATAGCTCAAAGTGTATCACCATATTGCCAGTGTACCGTGGAGATGCTTTTTCAAGTCTATCAGTTGCGGTGGCCTTGAAAACACACATTTAATCCAGTTCATTTGGTTCTAGCAGTTTAACAGCAGAAGTGCTATTACCTGAGATTTCATGCTTTGATTTGATATATCCAGAAAAGATAGATGCAGTCAGAACTTGCCTTCTTATCAAAATGAAGGGAACAGGGAGGAAGAAGACTCTTAACTTCAGTCAACAAATGCACTCAGCCTTGTCCCTATCCTCATAATAAATGCAATGGAAATTTCTTATGGGAGATGCAGATGTCCCAATATACCAGTAAGGCATAGTACAACCTCTCCATATTATAAATACTCTGAACATGCCTTTATGAGTCAGTATTAAATATTGCCAAATTTCTTTCAAATGTCACCTCCTTATCATAAATGACACACTTGGAGCCTGAGCAGACATGCTGAATGAATTCAGTAGTGTGAAGGATGGAATTAACTTCTGAGGTCTACCAACTCATAAACTCTTTAAATCAGAAATAAGGCAAGAGGTGGGAGGCCCCACTGCTACTCAGTTGATTTTCATCCAAAAATAAACAGGCAGTTCCTCTCCAGACCACACACAAATTTTTCCAGGGTACTCAATACAAGCATACAAAGGTCTGGGGTACCAGTATGCATGTATGCATTTTTGAGAGAACGGAAGCGCAAACATAACGCACATATTCCTTCAACGTTTCACAGCATGTCTTTGGCTAAATGTGGGAAGTTTGGGGGTTAGTTTGGAGATTTTTTTATTTTGTTTCTTAAAATCATTTCAGTAGTAAGATGAAGCACAGAAAATTTGGATACAAATACAATTTGAAATCACTATCTGCACTTTGGAGTTTATATATGCAACAGCGTATACACATACAGTTAGTGATACAGGAGTCAAAATATCATGAATACATTATGTGTGTGTATTTCTAAACACATCCACAAATATCATGTAAGACTCCAGAAAAAGGTCTAAAGAAAATTCAGAAGTGACAACTGACAGAAGAGCCTAAATCAAAATGATCAAGTAATAAAAGGCTTGTTGGAGTATTATCACCTGAAGATCAGAACTTAATCAACATATAATATCATGTGTTTTCAAATTACTTTTCAAGCCTTTGACAAAAAAAAAGTCATCTCTATTTTTCACAAGATATCATACTCTCTTTCCTATGAACACACACAATGAACCCTGTACAATCCTTTGAAAGGGATAATTTCATGAATTACACTACTGATGCAGAAAACTTGTAGCAACAGCCACTTCTAAGTAGTATCAGGTTCTGAAGTTTTAAGACAGCTTTAGAACAGCAGGATTATTATTTCACAATTTGCATTAAAAATACACATTTTTTTCTCTCGCTTTGTTGCAAAGTTTTCACCTTGTGCCCAAAGCAACCCAAACTGAACACCTCTTGTTTGTGAACTTTTTTTCTGCCAGTTTTTTCCCCTTCTCCTGTTTTCAAAATGAGAAGATAGTTGCACAGGATAGTGAGGTAATGAAGATAATTTAATGTTCCTGAAGAACTGAGATGTTATAAGGACAAACACCACCACAGAAGAAACACATGTTAAAGTTAATTATTAAGCATTCAGAATGGGTTGTAAATAAGGCATGTGACCATATATTGAATAATGACAAGAAAATAAAAGGACTGCAAAGGTGCTCACTGAGGATTAATCTTGCTTAAATGTAGCTGCCCTAAAAGCTGGATAGCAGGCTAAAAGATCCATTGAGACAGAAAGACACTGAGCAAGTAATTCAGCCATAGGTGGGATAAACCACTCTCTGGACAAGCTTGTTTTTCTCCACTGACTGTGCCTGGAAGGCTAGTTGAGACTTCCTCAGTGTCACCATAGTGCTCTGCAGATTATTTCTAACAGATCCCTGAAAGGTAGCCTATTGTCAGTGGGTTTAAATTTGCTATGCAGGGGTCCATACACCTAATGAGGTTGAAAGAAATCAAGGGACAAGATAGCTAGCTTTCAGAAGTTCAAATTGAAGACACAGATTTACCTCCTAAACCACCAGCATCCATTCACTGCACATAATGAGGCAGGCATCTGCTGGAAAATACAATGCATGATCATGTGGGAGAAAGAAAGGAGACATTTCAAACACCTCATCTGTTTCAAAAAGCAAGGCTAGCAAAAAATTTTCATTTTGCCCACATAAGAAAAAAAAAAAAGTAATTCAACTGATTTGATCAGCATGCTATTGAATAAGGTCTGCAAGACTGGCTGGAAAAGGATTGGGTTTTATGTGTTTGGCAAAAGTAATATATATTCCTGACAGAGAGCGTGTTACTAAGCACCTGAAAAAAATCTGTTGTTTTTAATGACCACAAGAACCAGCTTCTTCTTGGAGGTTCACAGCAAAGGATGAGGGACAATACACACATGCTACAGTATGGGTAACTTCAATTAGGCCTTAGTAAAAAAAGATTTATAGTGAGAGTGGTCAAACAATGGAACAGGTTACTCACAGAGACTGCAGAATCTCCATCCTTAGCAACGTTCAAAACTCAAGCGGACGTGATCCTGAGCAATCTCATCTAACTTTCAATCTGGCTTAGCGCTGAGCAGAGTGGCGGCCCGCGTGACCTCCTGAGGTCTCTTCCAATCTCAATTATTCTATAGTTCTATGCTCCACCCTCAGCCCACTTAGGCTGTAACAGTGATTATTCCTTCACCACAGCCTGTTAAATCTGAGCACTGGCTCTGAAAGCCTGTTTCCTGTTTGCTTTCTTGACCTGATCTTCTTGGCCAGCTGACCTGACCCATGCAGCTAGAGGGCTGCAAACTAGATTAGGATAAAATATTCTAACTGGCCAACTAAAGTGACTAGCAACTAGAAATTATATACTAAATCAACCAAGAGAAGGATCTGGCAGAATAACGCAGGCAACAGCTGGGCAACACAATGGCCCAGAAGAAACAGGTCAGTAAGAGTAAAATATTGCAGGGAAAACAACATTAAAGTCACCAGACAGCATTGTCCCATGGACAACAGAATGGAAAGTAAGCCTCAAAGTTTCATAAGTCAGCTATATTATATTATATAAAAATTATGACATAACGTGGGTCATTTCATAATCCATGTATAAACCATGCTATTTCCCTTCATTGTCAATCCACATATGGATCATGACCTACTGCTACAGCTCGGACAGTTACAGCCTGAACTGGCATTTAGAGGTTCTAACTCTGCTAAGGACTTAAGAAGTGATCAAAGATACCACAGAAAAAGAAATACTCCTTTTGCTCCCATTTGCTTCAGGGATAAAAAAAAAGCACTGGTAAAATTACACAGCCAAAAACTATTGTTAAAAAATGAATGCTATTAGGGTTTGAAAGTCAAGCTCTGAAGACTTGAGAAGTAGCAGTTATAGAACTGTAATTAAATTCTATGACAGGCTTTAACTACATGACTAAATACTACTTATCCACATAGAATCCAGTTTCCTTTAGAAGGCCCTGTGCTCACCAAGATGAACAACTGTTCAAAACCTGGCTTTCTCCACAATTACTGTGTGTCACCATGTCATATTTAATCAACACAATTCAAACCTTGCCTTAGTAACTCCAAGGAGAAAATCAAGGAAGAGATGCAAAAATCATAACCATCCACTAATTTTGGTTGCCCAATTTGAGGTGCTAAGTGCTCTGAAAAAAATCAGATCCTAGATAGTATAAAGCACAGCTCCCAAAGGCCACATCATCACCACTTCAAAGCTTTAAATTTCTAAACACTTCTGTGCTTATGTGGTCTTAACAATAATTTTTTTAAACACAGCTTGTGGATAATATACATCTAGATTGAGGTAAATTAGGTTACAGTTATGCAAGAGATTTCTCTAAGTGCCATTCAAACCAGTGGGAGTCCTCAGACACTTCAACATGTGCCTAAGCATAAATACTGAATCAGTGCTTTTACACAGAGGCAGAAGAAAAGGATAGCTCACCTTTCTCCTAAAGTACACGTCGAAATGTCTCAATGTTAAGATTTGTATTTTATGAAATTTCATTCAAATGAAATTGACGGGAATTTCACTGAGACAAGCTGCTTGTTTGGGAAAGTACTTTAAAGCATTTACCAAGTCTTGTCGCATATTTAAGTATCTAAGGTTTAGGTAAGTATCTAAGCGTTAACCTCAACTGGAAATGAGGTGACTAAACAATTTTCCTATTTAAGTTCAAACTGCGCTACTAGCTAGGTTAGCAAAATAACAGCCAACAGCAAATATAGAGAAAAAATACACCATTCTATTAAAGTATTTTATATGTCTATGAGAGGGAGTGCGACCTGACAGATCAGTTTTCAGTCCGAGATTCTACTTCTGGATCCTACAACTAGGATTCCTTAGATATTCCTTTGACACTTCCTCTTGCCTCACTTTCCTCATTTGTAACAATTAAGTCTGACATCCGTTAGAATTGCTTTGAAATTTATTTATGAGACTATTATGTAAGATTAACTACACATATCGATACTCAAAAAGCAAGCACAGCATAAAATATAACGCACACTCACCATTACTTTATTGAACCAGTGAGATACTGCAAAAACGTGAACCAAAACACACACTTACAGAAATGTTATGAAGCATACAGACTTTGTTCATCATTTCAGTGGCAAAAAAGACAGCAAGTATGATGAGAGTCCACAATAATTTATTTTAAACATCTATTCTAATAATTTGAACAGGCTAGTAATCTCTCCAGGCATCTAGAAGTAAATAGTGTTCAGAGTGTTAAAAAAACCCAAAAACAACAAAAACCAAAAAACTTGCTCTGCCCAACTTGTTACTTGTAGCAAAATAATTAGGAAAGTAGCAAAACAGCATGACAATGCAGGCCATGGACTGTTCACATCTAGCCCTCAGGACTGCTTACAGACATGCATTGCTCTGAGAGTACATTCCCAGACAAGCAGATCAAGTCATGTAAGCCTTTCCCTGATCCTATTTACCCCTCCCTTATGGGCAAGTAGGAGAGCCACCAAGCCTTCACCTACTCCCTCTTCACCCACCCATACAAATGGAGAAGAAAGCAGCTCTGGCAGTTCTAAGCAGCTGACTATGAAAAGTAGCATTTTATAGTGCCAGAGATCCTCAATGCAGGGAAATTAGATCACTATGATTGAACACAGAGTTAAGAGAGGATACTTACAGCGTTACTGACAGACTGTCCACAATAGTAAATCAAGCAATGCCAGGAACCATTCCCGGGCAATGGAACTTACTCAGTGACACAGACCGCTGAACTGCTACAGACCGGCACAGCATTCTTCTAACCCAGGCCAGCTACACTCTCCCAAGCAATTCTAGAGCATGATTTCAGATTTAACACAAGCCAGGATCCAGACCCAAACAGTAGCTTGTATTCAGCTATCCCATTCTGGAAGGCAGGAGAGTTTAGCAGCATTGACAAGGGCTAATCCGTGCCAGTTGGCTTCAGGACCAGAAAACAGTCTTGGGTACATTTAATTAACCGGTAGAGAAGTGGTCATAGCCTCTCCAGGCTTTGTCTGCTGTTATTCTTAGAGGAAGACTTTAAAAGGGGCACATGCAGAGAAGCATACGAGCATAGCCTGATCAGCACCATCTGACAAAAGTCATCTATACATCGTAGTATACAAGAAAATCAGAAATTAGTACAGCCCATCTCGGCTTCTTCCCATCTCCTCTGAGAAGACAGACCTTGCATATGATCTACTAATATCCACAGTCTCATTTATCTTCTCAGTAAAAAAAGAGTTCTACACATTTAAAATACACTGTTATAGTAAGGCTACTCTCTAATAAATGAGTCATGCAGAACAGCATAAGAAGCTGGGTTTCTGAGGGCTGATCATTTGGCAGTAAATATTTCAAATGAAAGTTATTTAGAAATTGTTATTCTTCTAATTACTAGTCATTACCAAATCTGCTTCTGTAGACTAAAATATAATTACTAGTGAATCTATTATGTTATCCTGGAAACGTAGCTACAGCAATGTTGGCAAATACATTCTCACAATAGAAAACTGCAAAAACAACAGTTAAAATACATTTGACAACAGACAAGACATGGCTATTCTGTGTTATCGGCACTCTTCGAAATCTCTTTACAATTTCAGATACCTAGAAGTGGTCTGTTTAAAACTACTCCTTTCAGAATCCTATGCCTCTGCTGCCTTTGCTCTAATGTTAGAATGTGTAAGACGTCCCACAGAAAATGCACTGTGCAAAACTCATTTGCCACTGCTTAAGCATTCATGTTTTCAGTAAGAATAAACAATTTTAACAACCCTCTTGGGCGTGGATCTAACTTGCCAGCTATACCTAGCTCGGACCATTCAAAATACGTACGTTACCTGGGTCTTTATGCAAATCCAGCGTTTTCCTGGAAGTGTTTTTGCTGATTTACAAGGAAAACTTTATGATACGCTTTCTTACATACATACTAGGCTGCACTGTACCGTCTGACTTTTGAAAATCAAGTATGAAGAAAACCACGTGGAAGACCCAAATAAAAATCACCTGCTCGTTTAAGCAGATGAAAAACAACTGGTATTTTTCGAGTGAGACACCTCTTTTTTTCCCCAGGAGCGACTCCCCACACATCAGGAGCAACGCGCACACGGTACCTGACACCGGCAGGCTCTCCCCGATCAAGAGTTTCGCGCCGTCAGGTCTGAAGAGCAAGTGACAGAGAGCTGCCAGCCCCACCCTGTCCCTCACCAAGCGTCCCGCCTCGGGGAGGAAGGGGGCCTCCATCCACCCCTCCCTCACCGGCCTTCAGCTGCAGAGCTTCCAAGAGCCAGGCCAGCTCACGGGGACGAAGCCCCAGCCGGAAGCGCGGCCCCCGCCGCCGCCGAAGGAGAAGGAGGAGGAGGAGGAGGAGAACACCCCCCGCAGGCTCCCCGACGGGCGGCCGTGCCTGCCCGCACGGCCCCGGGACGCGGCCGAGGGCGCCCGCCCGGGACTGGCGGCACTCCCGCCCCCGGGCCCCGCCGCCGCCGCCTCCCCTCAGCAGCCGCCGAGCCCGCGCGCCGCTTGACCGTTGCCCGCCAACGGCTCCCGCCGCGCCGCCGGGAGAGGGGGCGCCCGGCCGCCCTGGGCCCGCGCAGCCTCCTCGGGGCGCCGACCCCCGAACCGGCCTAGCCCACGGACGCGGGACGCGGCAGGATCCCTGCGGGTCGCCGCCGCCGCCCCGGGGCTGGAACGCCTCACCCCCGCCCCGTGACCCCGCCTGGGGGAACCGGCATAACCGTGCGGGGCTCCCGGCGGTGGGCGCTGCAACTCTTACCTACCCCCTGCTGCCGCCCAGACCGCCGCCCCCCGCTTCGGAGCAGGGGCAGTTGCAGCCCAGCCCCGCGGAACCACCGCCGGCCGCGGCGCAACGCCTCGCCTCGCCTCACCTCACGGCGTGGCCGGTGCCCTGCGGAGCCCAGCGCAGCACAAGCCCGGCCTGAGCCCATCCCTCCGGGAAGTTTCCTGGCATCGCAGCGGACGGGGAAAACAAAAGCTTCAAAGCCGGGAGCGGGAGGAGGAGGAGGAGGAGGAAGGGCAGCGCAAGCAGGAAAGTGAGGGGCATTACTCGCCCGCCCGCCCGCCACGCCGCTGCCCCCGGCCGCCCCCCTCCCCCGGAGGGCAGCCCGCTCAGCGCCGCCTCCCCATTTGCTTCGGCGGCGGCTCTGCTGCACAGGCAGCGCCGCAGAACCGCCGGACGGAGAAGCAGGCAGGCGAGCCAGCGCCTCCCTCCTTCCTTCCCTCCCTTCCTCCCGCCCTCCTCCTCCTCCTCCCCGCCGCCGCCCGTCCCGCTCGCCGCAGCGCCCCCGAGCCCCGCCCGCGCCGCGGCTCCGCCTCCCGGGGGCGCGCACGCTCCGGCCGGCGGCGGTGGGATCTCCCCGGCGGCGCGGCCGCCCCCGACCCGCCGCCCCCGCTCCGAGCGCGGCCCGCCGCACCTGCGGGCAGAGGGGCGGCTCGGGCCGGGCTCAGCTGCTCTGCGGGGCTTCCGTGCGTGCGTTTGCGGCCGCTCAAGCGTGGAGCAGGCTGTTGGGGTGAAGTCGGCGGCGGCTCTTGTAAAAATCCGGGTGCCGAAAGCAGGGTTGACGAGCGCGGGGGGGCTCCGAGCCCCCTGCCAGGCAGGGGCACGAACACCACAGGCGCCTGGTGGTGTTGCAGTCCTGGCGTAGCCGAAGAGTTGGTCTCTCGGTGCGTACACAGAGTTGTGCCGGCTGCTTTTTAAGGGCTAAGGCGAGCCCTGGTGTCTCCTCGTTGCCCACGTAGCTACCTCGGTAAGAAGGAGGGTTTGCCAAACCGGTGGTAGTTGCCACGCTGCGGTCACGCGGCGCGTGGTGTTGGCGGCCTTGTCACCTCCAAACTGGGGCATCGTGGACACCGCTGGGAAGCGCAAGGCGATAGCTAGTAACTTCAGGCCAAAGTCTGCGTGGTTCGGGGTAGCTTAATGTGGCCTTGGCTAGTCGTTTTATTTTCGTAATTAAAATACGTATTAGGTGGCAAGACTCACTCTGTCACATTAATCAGGTTTACAAGGATGTAAATTGATAGGAAAACTCTATACTATGTTACAGAACTTGATGTCTGAACCAGGAAGAGTCTTTCACAATCCCCTTTTCTATTCAAACTGCATTTACCTGATTGCCGGCTAACAGGTCTCTACGTCAGAGATCACAACTGCTCGCAGTGAACTCAGAACATGAGAGGAGAGAAAAAGGAAGCTTCTCATTCTCCCAAATGGATCTCTTAAGCCTGAAGCTGATGCGATGCCAGCAGAACGTTAGCGGCTACATCCGCTGGTACTCCTTTGACTTTTGAGAAGTACAGCTCTCAATTGAGTTCGGCTGTCCTGCACCCACAAGGCTATGGCTGAGAACCACTAGGTAAATCCAGAGAGGAAGCAATTCATTCTGGCTGCTTTAAAAATTCTTGACCAAGTAAAAATTATTTCTTTTTTTCTTACATCTTCTTTAACAAGTGGGTATGAGCACTTTTTTTGTTGTAATTTCCCGTTAGAGGAAAATCACTGTTAAGTTTACTGCTCATTTTGAGTGTAGAAAGAAAAAAACGTGTGGGGCTCTATTTGTTTCCTGGGATGCACTCTGAACTCCTCCCGTCTGAAATAAGCATACCTAACCAGTGAGAAACTGCCTCACGGGGGTTTCTGATTTGTTTTGCTGTGGCTGGCTAAAGTCTTTAAAGGCTTTTTCTAGCACAGGGGAGACATGATATATTGATTCAATTTGAAAATCCTCAGATGTTGTCACTGCACTCCATCTTGTGGAAGAGGCAACAACACATTTTAAAATGATCCTATAGTGGTCTTTTTGAGTAATTAAACTTAACAATGTCTGGTTCTTACTGCCAAAGCAAGGAACTGCAAATAGCAGTGGATACAAGAAGTTGTTTAATTCTCAATCTACCTAATTGTACCCAATGGATTTGGGTAAATGTCCCTCTCTTTTTGGTATAAGCTTCACATCTCCTTCTTCTTTGTTTTGGAAAGGAGCTTTAGGAAAGCATTCGAGGAGTGTAATTTGAAAAGAGAAACTAAAGCAGAAAGGAACCTGCTTTCTTGGTGAGCTTGCCAAAGAACACCCCAGATTTGGGAGAGGCTTTATAAGGCTCCAGGTGGAGCAGGGATGGTGATCTGTGGGGATATGTCATTGGGGTAAAGACTCTGCTACACAGGATTGCTCTGTAAATTGAACTGACTGGTTTGGATTTTTTTTTTGTTACTCCTGTAATAACTACAATAATCTAGCTGTATCTGGGACACTGTATTGAGGATCACTATCTGTCTTACCAAAAAAACCCGAACAATAAGGTTCTCTCTGCCCTTCTGAAACTGCCTTTTGTGGCTTGTAACCTTTTTCCCCTTGATGTTCAGTGCTGCTTTGGGAAATCAGAATAGGTACTGAGGTAACAACTATGAACCATAGCAAAGGCATATTCATACATATTTGTGTCTGGCTGGGTGCAGAGAAAATTGAGAAACTTATCTGGATTCACAGCTATAGAAAGGTTAACCTTATAATAGTTGCCCTAGGACAAGCTTGAAGAGAAAGCCATTTAACTTTAATGAATAACTTAAAATACAAAGGGCTAGTTATTCCAGCTGTTCGTTGGACAGAAGAAAAAAGGTTTTCTTGAGAAAAGACTGCAGAAAAGCTTAGTCATTCAGACCCAAAAAAGCAGGGAAAAACAGGTCTTGTGCAGGAAGAAGTTAGGAGAAAATACTATTGTACAAATGAGGATCCTCTGAATTACCTCACTCCAAAAGCAGGTTCCACAAGGAGGCTAATTTTAATTAGCAGATGTGAACTGTGGGGTGGGTTTTTTTCCCCCCAGAACTCCCCCATCTCTTGCAGTAGCAGTAATGTATGTGCCTCTCCCCATGATGCAGCGTGGAACAGCAATGCTGAATGAAACACTGGCCTTTTTTCTTTTGTTTACCAGGGAGGGACTTGGACAACACAGTGGTCAACTTGCTGATTGCTGGTACGCTTTACTGCTCCAAACTGTGCTAAGTCCGGTAAGGTAGAACTGATCTGTTTTAAGTAATGCCTCAGTGCAAACAAGGCCCTGAAGGTGAGTGTCTCTTTATGTCTACTGTTGTAACAGTGGAGATGGGTCTCATTAATTCCGAGATAATACCAACGGCAGGGAATCTTCATTGACTATAGTATTTGTTAGCCTTTTCCAGACTCCTTGGTCATTTTCCTAGAGCAGTGACTCATCACTTCATCACTGTGCTGATTACATTGAATTGTTATTACTATTATTTCAATATAAGTAACATAATGCTTATGCTAATTCGCTTTGTGCGCAACTGTCGGAATTCTTGAAACAGCCGTCAATTGAAAGCATCCTACATGAGCATTTCAGCATTATTTAGACTTTTCCTGATTATTCTATTCATATTTATGATATTTAACTCTGTTCAGTGATGGTTTTCAATATAGTATGTGAAAACTCAGAGCAAATGGTCAGACATTTTTGTGAAACCATTGGTATTGTTTGAAGGGAAATCAGGACATAACGTGACTGCTCTTCAGTTTTTAGTAAAATTCAGCCTTTTTTCTTCAGATCTAATCTAAAATTCAGAATTTTTTTTCATACAGAACAGGCCAAAGAGTAATGTTGGGGTAGGAGTATCAGGGAAGACTTCCCCAAAAGGAAAAGTCTGCTTTTTTGAAACATTGAACACGGATGATAAAATGATGCTGTTAGATTTTTTTTATTTCTTTTTTTTTAACAGTAGCAGAACAAAAATAAAATGTTGAGAGATCTTATGTTTGCACTTATTTTATTAAGCAGTTAGTTGTATACAACTCCAAAAGAGTCTTCAGTTTCAAGGCTGCCTCTGAACTTTGTGCCCTGAAGAAAAGGAAGGCTTCAAAATGTGGTTTCTGGTATATCCAACATTAAAAAAACCCCAGCCTTATCATCCTTCTTGCCTGCTTTTTCTTTGTAATAGAATGAATTCGAAAACATGAAAAAACACAGCATAGCATAATAACGAAGGGACAGTACCAAGGTCTGACCTTGGTGGGGTTATTCATGTGCTTGAAGTTACTTTGTTCTGCCCATACGTGGAATGCAAGCAAGGTCACCACAGTAACTGGCGTGAGTGAAGAAAGACTGGGTGAGTAAGGATTATACTGAAAAAACAGACTGCTATTTTGAAATGGAAATTTATGACATTTATCTGAGAATTGATGCAGAAGGCTTGTGAACTGGAGCTGAGTTTGAAATGTAGGATGAAAATGCTTTCACACCTTTCTTTAGAAAAATGAGGTCCTCTAGAGCTGCTTTGGCAGTGGGGCAAATATCAACTAGGCATTTCCTCACAGCTTCAGTACTGTGTTTTCTATCCTGTTTTTATTCTGGCAGGAAGAGAGAGAGAGAAAGAGAAAGCATTTGAGCAAAAATTGTGTCATTGTCAAACAAATATGAGATCATTTATTATGTAATTTCAGGTATCGCCATGCATTCAGTGTCTCTTGTCTTCTCTTTTGGCCATCTGACTGCTATTGAAGTCATTCCTCTTTTATTTCTCATTACAAAAATGAAAAGATGGTCAACAAACTTCATAAATTCACCTTCCTTTCAAAGACCATTTGCTGCTTCAGTTGCTACTGTTTGCCTTTGAAGCAAGATAAACCAAATCTCTATTGCATCTGTGTGCCAGGCACATCGCCATGAAAAAATGTTTCAAGAAAATTCAGCACTCAACTTCCAATCTATAAGACCCTGAAATGTCTGGGCTGTAACTGAAATCCTTCAGCAATTACAATCATTTCAGAAGCTTGTGGAAATGGAGGACGCAGCACGGAATAGTCTCCAAAGTGATATTTGGCCCCTGAAACTCAGCTCTGAGAACTATGTATCTTCATCCCATGTCCCAGTTTTAAGAAAGGACTGACACAACACTTCTCTTCATTTAGACTCTCCCATAAGAGAATCTCCCCTTGTAGTCAGTATGCTGGACGCTTTCTGGTGTCTTGGCAGGAAGGCTACGTCCAGTATTACTAAAGTTGATACACTCTTTTTAACAAGACCTTTGTTTCATTCTGTTCTTTAAACCGGGAACCAGGGGCAAAAAAAATCTTGATTCATGGACTTCCTAGAGAGAAACTATAAACTTCTTTCCCTACTCTCTGCCCTTCCCTCCCCTCAGTTTAGTGTTTCCTCTGCTTCCATGCAGAGGGTGTAATAAAAGAAGTGTAGTCTTTCCCCCATCCAGATGCCAGCTGTGTCTGGTGTTATAAATTTGCTATTCTGTCACATTCAGATTAGATTTATGTCTACTCCAGTTACTAGATCCAATTTTCAGTAGAACCTTTCTGGTATGTATTGATATCTTTGGTTTTAAAACAATTATTTTTACTGATAACATAGGAATTTAAATAACAGGCTTTATTTTCAGCAAACAGTTTGGGGTCCGTACATTATAGTCTAGTGAATCTAGCTGGGATGACTTTCCAATGTCTTAATGCAGGAAACTATCTATCTACACTGCAGTGTCTGAACATGTCCAAAGTTTTGTGCAACCACACTCTCTAGGAAAAGCATAACAGATCAGGACTTCTGCCACAAGGCACCTTTCTTTTCTGCTGTTACAAATTCAGTAGTGCAAAATCTAATTCTGTGCATCATGTTCAAACTGTTGCCATTCATTCACCAGAAAATTTTATTTTTAATAGATGCTATAAATCAAGATGGACAACATCGATATTATTTATTAAAAAAAAAAAAATCTGATTTCTTTTTATTCAGAACCAAAGGCAATGCCCCATGAACCTAATGTTATGAAGTGACCTCTGTAACAAAACCAATGACAAATGCTTCATAGATCCTCCAGTTAACTAAAAATAATGGTGAAAAACTCACTTATCATTGAAAGAGACCATTAGAGTAACTAAGGCAAACAATTTACCACTGTGAAATATCTGTGTTGGAATTCCCTTCTCTGAATTAGTAAGTAACTTCAGCAAAGAATGAATATGAAATAGTGAGTTTAAAACAAAATTTCATTTTCAATGGATTTAATAAGAATATACAAATTTTACTGTGGTGTTGGACATAATTTTCAGTTCTCTCTTTAAAAAAAGATGCTACCTTATTTTAATTACACCTGGGATTAGCTAATTTTTCAAATTCTTTTTAAGTTCCCTTTGTCCTAAATATGCCTTACCATTTTTAGAACAGCAGTAGTAATTTAACAGTGACTTTCACCTGTGGAGGCTTTTACAACTCGTACTGCTCAGAGAGAAAGATGTCGAAGAACACACGTGAACACAGGAAATGCCCTATGGGGTCAGACTGGGGATCCTTTTTTTCTCTTGTAGTGGCAAGAGACCCTGATGCACATCAGGTACTTTGAGTGTACATCAGATGAGGCAGGCTGCGGCCTCTCCTCCAGAAATTCTCATTGAAGTCCTAGCTGAACTTTTTCCTCTCAACTTTTTATTTATATACTCCCTAACCAAGGCCCTTCCAAGTTGCAGGACGTCCTCATCAACCTCTTCCAGGCCCTGTCCCTGTCGGTTATTCATGTCACCTGAAGAAGGAAGCTTGGTGGGGGGATCCTGGTGACTGTGGGACTGGTGTCCATTCATTCCATCATCCTCCCACATCTCCAGGCAGAGCATCGCTGGGCAGCATCCACCTGCTCCTCGGTTAACCTTCAAGAAGTGGCGGGTTGATGTCAGGGTTTCTCTGCTACATGCCCTCCTCCAGTTCCCTCTCTCTGTATTTTCAATCCTGTAGCTCTTCCCTTTCTTTCATTTGTTGTTCACTGTACTTCATTTTTTCTCCTTGTTTTTGTTACCTTTAGCCTCCTCCCTCCCTGGGGGGGGGGGGGGGGGAGGTCTTCAAGGTTTTGCTTATACATACCTAAACAAAAAAGCAAATAGAAACAGCAGCAGTAGGAGAAACTATTTATAGAGTGTACACAAGCTTTGCCACCTTCTTCAGGACTTTTTCTTTGTACTCCCCTGGCTTCCATGGCTGTTAGGAAGGTAGATCCTTGCCTAGTCCTTTTACTATCCATTTATGGACCTGTTGTACATGAACTTGTCCAGTTCCTCTTTGAACCTGCTGTTGGGATCTGCTTCCACAACCCCTTTTGGCAGCAAGTGCAGAAATTCACTAGCCACTCTGTAAAGTAATGTGTTCTTTTAATCTGTGTTTAAACTAATTTTGCCAAATGAGCCAAACTCTGCAATTTGATGAAAAATGGTTCCATATTTATCTTTTCAGCCACCTTCATGATTTCATAAACCTTGAACGGATCTCACCACAGTACTCTCCCAGTTGAAAAGTCTCAAATTTTTTAGTCTGATCTCATAAGGCAGCCACTCCCTTTAATCCCTTTAATAATTTCAGTTGTCTTCTCTGTATCTTCCCTAACTCTAAGATGTCCTTTTCCAGATACCAAGACCAGAACTGTATAAAGCATTCAAAGTGTGGATACAATAGTTACACTAGAGTTGAGGCAATATGATGCCCTCTCACTACCATTTCAGATGATGCCAAACACCTTTTTTGCCTTTTGTTTGAGCGCTACTACAAATTCACCCAGTGATTTCAGAGAACTTCAGTCTGAAAAAGTCTTAACATCTCTTTTGTGAGCTGTATCTGGTCATTAGATCTAGCAATGCTATGTGACAATCTGCGTGCTTCAGAGAAAGCCAACTCATTTAGCCAATTAAATAGTGGTGTTAATTTTTAGAAGTGATGTTAACCTATACAGGTTCAGAATTTCATTCTGGATCCCATGAATGATTACTTTTACAATTTCTTGTATAATTATGAATATGTCTATCTGTTGCAGTGTTCTAGGCCTTCCAAAGGAGCAGCTCTACTTTGAGCGAAGTGGAATTCTTATTTAAATAAAAGTTCAAACATATCTTTGGTATGTGGTAGACAAGGTGAAAATGGTGTAGATGTAGATTCTAGATAGGAAGACAGCAGAAAGAACAAAATAGAGTTATCTTTGGAGCAGTACCTGAGACCTGCGATAGACAAGTCAGCTGCTTGCTTTGTGGCTGGTGATCTCCATGCTGAGTAGATAAGGAGGAGGGGAATGGGTACTCCTTAAACATTCCTGCAATCTTCATAGGTTTTTTTTGCTTTTCTTAACTTCATCTCTAATTTTTAGATGCACAAATGCCAAGAGTGAGCAGTTAGGGGGTTGTTATCAGAGACTTCATGACACTGAGTTTTTTGTGTGTGTATGTGTGCATATACCCTGTACGTGATGCACCCTCTGACTTGAAGGACTTGCAGTAGAGTTCAAACAAACAGATACAGGCTGAAGAAATAAATTTTTGCTTACCCATTTTACTTAGACAAAGAGAGAAGTAATGACTTTCTAGCGATCAGATGGTTTGCATATTACATTTTGCTTGGCACATTAGTTCTCGTCTATTCAGTATCCACATGAAGCAATAATGTAGAGCACCTGTAAAGGCAATTGCACAAACAGACAGCATGTTTTATAATGCTTTTTGCTGTTTTAGTTTTGCATTTTAAAAATTCAGACATTTTAAGTCAGTTTTCTAGCAAATAAAAGAAGATGCTACCTGTTGTTTTTTTAGGAGGGAGGGTTGTAAAATATCCAAAGAATAAGTAGAATACCCATTTAAAAATGAATAATTTGACACTATTCTATTCTTATGAATGATAAGGGAGAAAAAGATTGTTAATGTGAAAGCTCTATGTCCTTTTAAAGCAACTCTGTTATTAAAAGTAAACATGTTTGAAGGATCAACCTTTCGCTAATGATCAGCATTACTCCCTTCCCTTTTTGTCTTCAAATAGACCAGCTGATGCCAGCTCTGATTTTTTTTTCCAATTTTTTTTTAATGCAGGGAGGAGGTGATTACAGCAAAGATGTCTTCTAACCCAAAAACTTGGAAAAATAAAACCATCCTTTTTTCAATTTCAGATCATGTTTACTGAAGCATATTTCTCCTGATTGCTCTATATAAAGTCCTTTCTAATATTATGATTGATGCCTATAAATACACAGGCAGTGAGATGGCAATCACCAAGGAGGAAGAAGAGCTATGAATAAATTTAGGCTTGAAATTTAGAACATTTCTAATCATCAGAAGAATCAGATTCTGGAACAGCTTTTCAGCAGAAGTCACGATGGGATGAAGTCTTTTCGGTACAAAGATGACATCTGTGATTTTCAGCTCTGCCAATTTAATCAGAAGGCTGTAAGACAGCCTGGAGTCTTCCTTTCTTGTGCAGAACAACCAAAAAAAACCCCGAGTTCTGCAGTCTGAGCATCCTACTGTCTGTGTGGGGACATAGCTACAGCTCTATCTTAGGGATTAAAAGGAGAAAATCCACATTCTGCTCTGCTAGACCTTGCCTGTGCAGGGAGTGAGCTCTTAGTGAGCTGTGGAGTTGTGTTAAATAACTTTTGTGAAAGCAACTGTGGAAGTTTTGGACACGACTGCTTTTCTGCTGGAGGGCACTGTCATTAGTGCTGAGCCAGCAGAAAGGTTCGTACAAGTGTTTCTTGTTTGCTGCAGCAAAAGGTCAGCCAAGATTAGCTCAAAATACATTAAACAATAGGTTAAACTATGCCAGCTGACTTTGTGCAGAGGTAGATTAGGAGCACCCACGGAGGCCATTCCACAAGCTGAACTCCAGAGGCAAGTGAACTCTGAAAGAAAGGACAGCAACAGCTTCTGCCATTTCTGTGGTGACTATCTGGCACAGCCCAGTAGCTCTGTCTATGCAACCAGTTATTTCTGCTGCAGTCTGAATGATAGTCTCGGTACAGTGAGGACCTTTGAAATACTAAGCTTGCAACGTTTCTGGACAGGGTGAACACACTTTGCTTCCAGATTTATGCATTCTCAGGTGTTTTCCTGTGGCACACTGAGAAATGCCTGATAGATGTTAGGAAAAATGAATCGACGATACGGCTTTTGTGGGTATAACTCAAAAACTGTTATGCTTCCTTTCACGCTGCCCTAAGGCCCATTTCTTCTTGGCCTGTTTGGGTGCCTCTGTACCACGCTGCTGGTCCATGCGAGTGCTGAAATGTTGGTGAAGGGGTGTTTGACACCTTGACCAATTCATGTCTCAAGGCTGGCGAGTCAACCACAAAGCCACCACGCAGCTTTAGCATGGCACTCACGTTGGCATGTTTTAGCCCAGTGTATTCTTCTTAAGGGTGATCAGTAGATGCTTACAGGAGCAACGTAAGAAACAGGCTGTGTACTAAATGACTACGTCTGGTTTCCAGCAGTCAGTGACTTAAGGACTTCCTAAATCACTTGTTCTTCCTAGGAGATGTTGCATCCCGACTGCTGTGTTTAACAGCTACACAGGGACTTTCACTTCAGTGTTCTGGGTTTTTTTTTTAACTTATTTTTTAATCTACTTATACTTTTGACCACTGTAACATCTCACGGCAATGAGTTCCACAATCTAATTATACATTAAAAGAAGGACTGGCTTGCAGGACTGACAATGCACAGTAGCTACACGTTCCTCAAAGCCTGTTTGCCATTTTAGTGCCCTCATTGCAAAGTACCAGCCTACAGGGACACATACAGAAGCTAGAAATGGAAAAGATCCATTGTATCATAGTGTTAGCTCCAGCCTTAATAGAAAATGTTTCAGTCGCAGCTTGACATGATAACATCAGTGTACTTAAGAGATACAGCAGGTCGCAGAACAGTCTGCAGGGTGTGAAAACAAAATGACTTCTACAGCCTCCGGGGTGTTTTTGCTCAACAGAATGAACAGGGCAGGTTTCGTGTTAGAGCTACTGTGAGCATCTCTTTTGGAATAGTTGATATTTTGAGTAGGCCTGTGATTTTCCTGACAATTGTAGTTCTAGAGGTATTTCCTATCCTTCTTCAACGGTTGCTAGACTAATACTATGTGCATTTCTTTGTATATGCATTAGAGCATGACGTCGTTATATTACTAAATCACATTTTGCAAGTATCTTCATGGGGAATACAGTTGGTTTTCAGTACCATAAACATTGGTTAAAGAAGAGGCAATAAATGGTTGAAAGCTTACCACAGTCAGTCAGCCTAGAAGTAGAGCTCAGTCTTGAACCATGAAGATAGTGAATCACTCAGGTAATTTTCTAAGGACTGTGCAGGATTGCCTCTCACTTGAAATTGTTTGGTCAATAGTGGGTTTGTTTTTTTTCCCTAGAGCTTCTTTTCTATTTCAAAGAAATAGGAAATTAAGGAAACATTACATCACTTAATTTTAGATCACATTAGATCATCACAGTGGTCATGTCTAAGTTTATATAGTGTATGAAAATAAAGATAAAGGAAGAACTCAGAATAACCATAAACCATTGAAAGACATAATTTGCTCTGGAATAATTCAGAAGAAATAAAGATCAGTTAGCTTAAACAAAACCTCCTTTTGTAATCTCCTGAGGGCTTTTCCTAACAAACAACAGCAGTGTAGGTTTATACAATACTTTTATTTAGTGGTAATCCAAAGTGGTATACAGATGATATATGGGATTATTTCATGCATCTCTAAAAAGCAATCTCTTCTTGAGTAGAAAAATTGTAATTATTCTCTGTCAACAATAATCCACTGTATGCTGGATCAGCAGTGTGGTTTCTGGATATCTGGGATATAATTCCATCTATAGCAGAATATATGAGCTACTGTCTGTTTTCCTCTTTTGTGAAAATGACAAGAAACAATGTTGAAGAAAATGCCTAACTATGTGCCGGAAAACCTTCCTCCAAACCAATCCTTAATATCTGATTAAGCTATCATGGATTTTACATTAACTCACCTATTTTTTTCTCAGAGAGAAAGAATATATTACCTTTTTTTCTTGCAAGAAGTTTTAAATCCTTCAGTCCTTCTAGTGGAGTAAAAGCTTTATTGCCATTTTTTTTTAATGGAAATTTCTAAGCCTTATGTTTGTAAAGAAAAGATTAAAAGTCTGCAGCAGACTCAATAATTGTAAATCAAATAAGCCCCATGAACCCCATATTTCTTTTAAAATTCCCTGATGCTTGAGGGCAGTAATATGATCCTTGGCAACTGGGACACAAGACTTTTCTGTGCTTGGGACTGGTAATACTGTAATTCCTACCTCTTTATAGCTGTTTGTTGTAGATGAGAAATAACTTAGATTGTGTTACAGCCTCCCTCTGTGTTCCAAGAAAATTCCCACAAACTCATACAGATTAGGTGACTCCAAAGTAAAGATGCTGTTTTTTTCAAATGTATGTCCTTTGTTCCAAAGTGCCCTTGATTAATGGGAACATTCAGTGGCATGCTGAACAAGGAAACCAAGCTTTTATAACAGGTAAAATTTTGTAAAACTCAGTAATTCATCACATCACCTGCCTGAGTTTATTTTACCTAGATAGACTTGAAATGTCAAACACATTTTGATTAGCACGCGATGTACTATTGCTAAGTTTTAAACCAGGTACAGGTTTATAATATCTGAGAATGTACATAGCAAGAAGAACAAATTGCCAGTTTGTACTTAGCTGAACGCAAAATTGGCAAAATTTGGTGCCAAGCAGTTACGTAAAAGAGCTCAGTTCTATCGATCCAGATCTCAAAGCTCACCTTAGGTTTTTTGATATGTCTTCTAATCATTATAAGTGGCTGTGATTTATATACATTTCTAACTGAAGCAGGCCTTCCAGACTGCACATGCATGTAATCCACCTACCAGGCAGGGCTGTGGAACAAACAGATGCAAGCAGCTCCACAATTGTTGATTGGCTTTGGGGAACAAATGGATGCCTAGTGGATCAGCATCACCTCAACATGTTTTAGAAGTCTGTTCAAAGCTGCCCTTCTCCATCCCCACTGAGAATGTAAATTCTCGTAGCTCAAAATGGTATAACTGTTTTATTCAATATTCCCATTTTATACTTTTTGGATACTCAACATTAATTTTCAGTGTAATTCTGTTCCAGGTGTTTGTGCACTAGAAAAGGTTTTTGTTTCTAAGTGCATGCTCTGCTATAGTAATTATCCCTCCTGCACTGTAATTCAAGCCTAAAAGTTGATTTATTCTACATGTGTTCTTTGTAGAATTAAATGTGTCGCTGTTGTAACTGACTTACTTCTGACAAAGCTGATCTAAACAGTTGCAGAAATGTCTCATTGCCTTCGCAGTTATGAGCCCAATTAACTTGTCAACATTTTCGAACAGTTATTTACTACAGATTTACCACAGCTCTAATCAGCTACAGAGGTGGGAGAAAGAAGGACAATTAGGGTAGGGAGTGCCTTTTCTTGCAGTTTTCTAATGACAAGTGTAACCGGAGCCTCATTTCACAAATATTTTAGGATATGTAGGAAGTCAGAAATGGTGATGGGTCAGAAAATCACAAAGAGTCAGATTGTGATCTGACTGTGAAGCCTACTGAAATTTGCTTTTTTACTACTAATTATTTCATTCTTGGTTCTTTCAACAGACATTTAAAAATGAGATTATTCCATCTGTCTTAGCGTATTTTGTATGTCATTTCACATTTGCTACCTAAAGACCAGCTTCTGCTATCTTTGTTCATCATATGCTGAGAACACCAGGGCTGCATGGAAAAGGTGAAAATTCAGAAAATATTGAGAACACTGGCTATTGTTCTGATAGCATTAATCCCTTTCATATCTTGCTTCTTTGCATGTATTCTGTATCGCCCCAACTAAATTACTGTAGATTCTCCTAGGAAAGTATCACACTGAATGTTGTGTGATTTAAATATAGCTAGAGACTGCAAGGGGCCTTGCTAGAGAGTGGGTCACCGTGCATTGCGCTTTCTGGAGCTGTTGAAAGGTGCAGAGACCAGAAGCTGTTGATCTAGCCTGACACCTTCAGAATAAACATTGTGTTCAAAACACCTTCAGCCGTCTCTTACGAGAATACAAGCACCTACTCCTTTTGTAAGAGGACTGCCCTCGCACTTCGGATCTTTTTTCTTCACCTCGACCATCCCAGCGGCGAAGCGTGCCCTCCTGGCAGCGGGGCAGGACGCCAGCGGGGGCTGCCGGAGGTTCCCGGCAGCCTCTTCCAGGCCCTCGGTCCATCACTGCCCACTGGTGACGTGACGGTACCATCTGGAGCCGAGTTGGAATTGCACAATCCTTTCGCTGTCAGGGTGCATCGATAACCTGCAACGTTTAAAAGGATCAGCGCTCTTTGACAACAGGCGTGTCTGCGAGGGTGTTTATTTTCAAACCTCTCTGGGGTGAGAGGAGATGCTTTTAGGTCTGGGAAACTATGTGTCGTGTTCAAGAACCAAATCGTGATGATCTGTCCATAGATAATTCACGTTGCAATTCTGGTTTTAAGATACCTAAGGAATATATGTAATGAATATAAAACTAAAGTTGTTTCTTTTCTGAGAGGGCACTGTGGCTGAATGGAAACCATGGTAACTAGGATGGCATATGCTGGTACCTTGTTCCTGAGTGATAAAAATGCACAGAGTAGGCTTTGTGCTTAGCAACAAAACCTAATCAACCAAGTTTTTGAATAGCCCTCCCTCCAGCCCTCTATTGCAGCTGCCACCCTTGCCCCATGCAGTATGTATGCCCAGTCTTCGTACTTTCATGTTCACTAATCCATCCTCTAGGCAAGCAATAAGCAACACAAAATACATTTGACACAAAAAAACCCAATTTATTCTTGTTGGCCGTTGCTTTAGAAGAATACACAACTCGGATCTCCTTCCCTGTAGAGCTGTTGTGAAGTATGACTCATCCTTGGCCAACATGTTGCACGTTCACTTTAATTAGAATATGTGCATCTAAAGATTGTTGTAAACACTTATTGTTAATAGCAAATTACTCCCTGGTATACAATGGGAAGTAGAAGCAATTTTAACACATTTAATACATTAAGCTGTACATTTTAAGTCATGTTAGGGCACCACACTGACAAAAATTAATTAGGGAGATTCTCTAATTAGCATACATTGGCTGCCATACAAATCATGTTGGCATGAAAAATGGGAATAATGCAAATTGTACTCCACAGTGATGATTAAATATTTTCTAAACACTAAACAATATTATACAAATCTTTGATACCTACCCTGTGTGGCAAATCTGGATAAGGATCCAATTTATTTATAATGAGTGAAAAGAGATGAAAGTATTGCTGCTTTCTAGTTGTTGATGGTACACATTAAATAGGCTGACTTTCATAGAATCATGGAATAGTTTGGGTTGGAAAGGACCTTAAAGATCACCTAGTTCCACCCCCCCTGCCATGGGCAGGGACACCTTCCACTAGACCAGGTTGCTCCGAGCCCCATCCAGCCTGGCCTTGAACACTGCCAGGGATGGGGCATCCCCAACCTCTCTGGGCAACCTGTGCCAGTGCCTCACCACCCTCACAGGGAAGAACTTCTTCCTTACAGCTAATCTAAATCGACCCTCTTTCAGTTTAAAGCCATTACCCCTTGTCCTATCACTACATGCCCTGGTAAAAAGTCCCTCCCCATCTTTTCTGCAGGCCCCCTTGAGGTACTGGAAGGCTGCAGTAAGGTCTCCCCGGAGCCTTCTCTTCTCCAGGCTGAACAACCCCAACTCTCTCAGCCTGTCTTCATAGGAGAGGTGCTCCAGTCCTCTGATCATCTTTGTCACCCTCCCCTGGACTCACTCCAACAGGTCCATTTCTTTCTTACGTTGGAGTCCCCAGAGCTGAACGCAGTACTCCAGGTGGGGTCTTGCAAGAGAGGGGTAGAGGGAGAGAATCACCTCCCTCGACCTGCTGGTCACACTTTTCCATCTCACATGCAGATGTTAGTACAGACAGATAAAATGCCCTCATACTTACCTGGAGTCTAACTGACCCACACAACAGAGCCAGTATCTGACACGGCACAAGTTGATGATCCAGAGATTTTACAGTCTCTCTCAGGAGATTGTAAAAAAGAACAATTTCCACATGTAGCTTAGCACACTTGAGTAAGCTTAGACTGCTCCCAAAATCTTGGCTATTACACTAATACTCGAATGATAATATCGTGTGTGTGTGTGTACATGTCTTTCTCCGTTGTGCAGAAATAAATCAAGTTTTTCTGTAAGCAGTGTATCTTTTTTCTCTTTTTTAAAGTTCTGACTCCAGGTGTACAGTGTCAGAGATTTCATAATGTAGAATAATGCTATATCACTGTGTGTTAAAAGGAAGTCTCTAGTGTTAGACTAATTGACTTTATTAAGATAATCTATACTTCGAGAGTGTTCTCACATGGTCAGATCAATAGCACGTGATTAGAGCACTATCATGCCTTTTACTACTCAGAAATCTTCACAGGATGCCACTTCACACTTTCACAGAAGAGTGTATTTCAATAGTTTTCATTCCTCAGACAAAAAAAAAGTGAACAACAGAATCTTAACTGAACTAGCCTTATTTCTGAGAAATTTACAGAAGCCTCAGAGCTAATCTTAAGACCCAATTGTGCATATTTTTGATCACATGCATCATTTCTGTTGGTGGGAACCTGACCATTTATGTCAATAAATATTCACATATCTAAGCTGCAGGATCAGGACTTGAGGGTCTATCTCATTCCATTCCCTTGAGGAGGGTAACGGTGCTCCCCTGCACTGGCATAGGCTCGAGTTTACCAGTTCTTCCACAGTCCTCTTGTGACTTGTCAGAATTTTTCAGCTTTCTTGTATCACTGACTTGAACTTAAGATGAACACCTACCAGAAAGACAAACATGTATATGCCACAGAACCATCAGAGAGTCTTCTGGAGCGTTCTACGTGATACAATGACAACAATTTGGTGTATGCCGCTAAGGCAATGATCAAAAACATAGTGGTGTCAGTCACTGCACCCAGATTTCTTCATGCGTCTGATGTAGACCTGTGGCATTAAGAAACTATGCAATTTGTTGTGTGGTATCTTTGTGAAAACAGGGGAGACTTGAATGTAAAATGTCAACTCACTTGTGCCTATGTATCAATACCACCAAAACAAAGAATCAAAGCATCCTAAGTTATAGAGCTGATCTATAACAGACTTGTTTCCAACTGTTTCACTAAGTTTGGGGCCTTAGAAAATGAGTAACAACTACGGATCTTTTTAAGCGTGCAATAAATGGAAACTTCCTTTCATAAAGTGCTCTGATTGTAATGTGGATCCTGTAACCTCATTACCGGAAAACGTTACTACAGAGGAATTGCTAAGGGAAGAGGAGCAGTTGTGAACTTACATATAATTTTTCTACATTACTGTTTATTAAATAAAATAAGGCACTATTCTTTCCATTAGTAAACCACAGAGAAAAAACAGGGATAAGTTTTGTTTGGATTTTCTCTCCCACCCACAGCCCTGGCTGCTGCTTTCCAGAGACAAATGCATTGCCTGGTACCAAGTATATACAGAGAAAACACGCAGGCTGGCAGGAAGAATGATGGTGTTACTATTGCAGGAATAATCCTTAAATTGTGTATTTGTATTCTGTTGAACAATTCCTTTGTCTTTTAAGCTGTAGTTTAGTACCTTTTCTCTCCACTCATGTCTTACGTATGAGGTGGCAGAGTTAGCTCCCAGTAGGAACAGGAATCGGAAGGACAACATTCCAAGCAAAGGAGTAAAGCATAGATGGATGGAATCAAGTTTCTTTCCCCATAATTTTTAATGTTCTGGTGATGCTGAGAGACATTTGGCCAGGCATAGGCAATACGGAAGCACTCTTGCCACAGGTGTGTAGCAGCAGAACAGCAACGGTAACAGTCACAAGTTGCAATGGGAAATTTTGCCTTGCTGTAAAGAAATTACATTTCCCATGAAGATAGTTAAGCACTGGAATGGGTTGCCCAAGTTGTGGAATCTCCAGCCTTGGAAGTATTCAAAGCTGAACTGCACAAGATAGATAAATTATTCCCTTACAATCTAAATTATTCTGTGATTCTACAAATTCAAAACTGTTTACAACATAGTGCCAAATGTTTTCATATAGCAAGCAGTTTGCCTCTTTCCCAAAGGAAATGCTCAGCTCTTCCCCTTCCCCCAAGATCATTCCTCACCCCTATAACCATTAGATCCCAAATGCCTAGATGGCTAACTGCACTTGACTTGGAGGTTGCCCAGCTCCTGTTAGAAGTGTCATCCATCTCCTGCAGGTCAGTAAGACTCCAGTGCTCATTATTCCAGTGCAACTGCCGTTGTGTGCAACTTGATGGACTAAGGACAAGCTCTGAAAGTATTACAGAAATTATAGATGCTGCTAATGATCTGCAATTTTGTAAGTAAAATTAAAAAATGAAATAGACGTATTATTGTAGCATGGCAAGAGACGCATATGTAAAAAAGCATGCCTAAGGAAAAGTTAAGATTAATTTCTCATATTATGAATCTTTTATTCCTACTCTGCTGCTAGTAGACCTCAGAAAAAAATAAGACAATATTATTCCTAATGGTAAACCAGAGAAAAACATAGCAGTAAATTAAATAATGCTTTGTGTGATGACTTCTCTAAAAGCTACGGGGTAAAGCGTCTTTGCAGAACACAGCCAAAACAAATATTATTCTTGTTTTCATAGTTTACATTTAGGTGCATCCTGGTAAGTCACCTTCTCAAACGAAGTAATCGGGTCCCCTGAGCTCCCCCTGCATAAATCTCATGATATTCTTATAAATCTCTGGGGGGACTTAAAAGCTTTGCTAGCTAACAACATAAAACAAAAAAAGAGGCCACCTGCAGCGTATATGGCCTTGGCAGGGCTTTCGGAAAGTTTTGTTTGGGGAGAGGGGTTATCTGCAAGCATTCAGCAGCAAAACCATCCGCCTGTATCTCCTCTGCGGCCTGGAATTCCATTTTTGTCTAGTGTACCTAGTGAAGGGATGCAACAGATAAGCTGTTTCTCATCTTTAAGCCACGTTTTTTCCAGCTGAATCTTTAGATACTGCTCTGCAACCATAGAAACACTTTGACCAATTGGAGTGCACACTGGATTTTTATCTCTTTAAGTAATCATTTTTCCTTATCATGGAAATAATTTGAAACCAGCGGCATGTAAAGTTAGTTCAGAGTCAAGTTGTCTTCCACTTGAAAAAAAACTTTGATCAAGACTGCACAAATGCAACATAGCCATGTCTAGTGCCTGGTGTAGAAAGGATGTAGCATTTGAAAATCCTTCACAACACATTCTTCAGCCTGACATTTCAATCTATTTGTCTACTGTTTTCCTCCCTCATTTGGGAAGCAGAGGTGATCCGTGCAGGGGAAGGTGAAAGAGGTACTATCATTTCATCAAGGACAAAAGATTATTTTAGCAAAACCCTTTCATATTGTTAAAAACTAAAACAACAACAAAAAAACCCACCAAAACCAAAAAAAGTAACTGTGAGAGTCTGGGCTAAATTCAAGACAGAAAGGAGTAAGAGCACATCAAAAGCCCTATGTAATTTATATTAATATCATGTTCTGCATTTTGATTTTTTTTACATTTCGATTTTAAATTTCCTTTTCAGAAGTATCTAGCAGCTAAGGCAGAGGAAGCAGTTCATATTTCTTAAAGTATTGTTTTAGGTTGCAGCAAACTCAAGGGGATTTGAGTAGCATGGTTCACACTCAGTTCAAGCGTTTGTTCTTGGCTGAGAATTAATTACACTTTTTTGGCAAAATTAAACGTTATATGCTAGCACACGATGTTGTAGCAAGGGGTGAATTCTGTAACAAGTTCCATAGCAGCAGAATTACAGAACACACAAAATTCTGAGGATAAAAAAATCCAACAAGTGTTTCCTATAGTGCTCTGTCAGTAAAACTATGGGGTTTTCCTTAGGATGTCTCCAAAACATTGCAGTTTCACCACTTTCTGGAGGCTAAAGAATGATCTATGTCATGAAGTCTATACATCACAAACAAGTATTTATGTTATTTGTTGAACAGACTGGCTTTTTGTAGCATCTTCTCAGCTTTTAATCACAGCTATGCATCCATGGTAAAATTCAAATAATTTTTACTCAAAATGTACAAAATAGTACATTTCTTTCAAATGGGTTAAGAAACCATGATTAATTGTCAAGGGACATATTAAGAGAGTCACAAGAAAAATGGCTCAATTTCTCAAAGTGCTACATTAATGAGAATTTTGCAATATAAAAAAAGAGTTTAATATTGAAGTATTGCGTGTGCAGAAGTGAGCTGATAGAATTTATCTTTGTTAAGTGACGACAACTGTGAATTCATTCCCACACAGGAAATCTTTAACTGGTGACAGCTAATTGAGAAAGGCAGAACACAGTATGAAATTTATTCCCACTTTCTTCCTCTGTGGAGGAGCAAAGCCAATAGAGTGGCATTATTTCTTCCTAAAGACATCTTCAGTAGCCTGCTTTGCTTTGATTCATTGCTGTTCAATGCACTTACTTTCAATTTATTTCAGTTTCACTGTAGCTTTAGGTAGACAGTAAATCAGCCTCACTCATTGTACACAGTTAATTGCCTATCTATGAAACAGGACTAGAAATGTGACAGATGATACTCAATCAACAAAGTAGCGGGGTGAGAGGGAGGACTGGATTTAGTAAAGGGTGGGAATAGTAGTAACTAGGATGGGACAAACTTTTGTTTAACAAAAGTCTTAGCATTTAGCATTTCTTTTTGAGATGGACCAAAGGAAAAAAATATCCTCATTTGGCAAAGCAAGGGATATCTTTGGTGCCTGAACAAAATGTTTTGCATTCATTTTGAACTATTCTTAGAAATAAATGTCTTCTCATACCATCATGCCAAAATATTTTATTACAGTATAAAAAAGAGGGTTTAGAATATGTTTCCCATCTCAAATCAAATAACTTGGGGATAATGTATTTCAAAAATTCACAGAAGAATTTTGGTACCTCTGCATGTTCAGGTTTTCCCTCCCCTATATTGTGCGCAAAAAACATACCCAGTTTTAATAACTTGTTTCCTCCGGTGGACATGGCTGATAATAGAAGTAAGCTGAATAGATGCTGGCTCCAACCAAAGGACAGCCACTGATGCTGACAACAGTAAAGACGGTTTCTCCTCAGTTTTAAATGCAGCTGTTTTGATTTGTTTTCTGCTACGTTAGTGAATTAAAGTGGCTCATAACGTGGTCTGCCAATTGCCTGAGCTAGCAAAAAGAGAGGAGGTGGGCTGTAGTGGGCCATAGCGCTGGGAACAGGGGTCGGAGTGGTAAGGAACAAGCAAGGCTTCCCTCCCTGAGCAGCAGTGAGCCCCTCCTGCACCCACCGTGCTGCAGCCCCCACCACTTCCCCACCTCAGCCCCACCAAGAGGGACTTGAGCTCTGCTACACTTGGTGCTCATGAAGGAAATTCATGATGCGGAGGAATTATGCAACTAAAATGAGATCCATAGTTTCCAGCTTTTGGGGGGCATGGAGGCAGCTAAGCTAGACTCCTACCTAACATTCAATTTCCACTTCACCTTAAGGGGGATGCAAATCCACATCCCCACTTTAAGAGGGGAGACCTAACCATCAAGCCTGTGGCATCCTTTAGGCTACAGTGCTGTGCTGCAAACACCAGAGACCAAGACAGAAGACAATCGGGTGTGACACACACACAACGTACAACTCCCAACGGACCTGTCCATCAGCAGCTCAACACGGTTCTGGCCACCCAGGCTTACAGCACTCTGCCCTACTTCATACCCAACATCTGGCCTGGGTAGAGTCAAAACTGCCCGAGTCACAAACTGTGCTGTGTTGGTTTTCCTGGGAACAAAGCCCTGCACAATTAATAACAGGGAGTACTTTAGTTCAGAGAAAATCAGAAGACTTCACCTTTACCTCTTTTTCCATCTGCCAACACAGGCAATTATAAGCAGCTCTGTACTCCCAGCTGCACCCAAGTCGCCAGCACCCTTGTCCTTTCTGCAGAGCCCCGACCTCTCACGTAAGCAGAGCTCCCAGCTGCGACTTTACATTTAGGCTTCCGCTTACAGCAACCCCCGGCAGGACCCAGTCTAGCTTTCACCAGCACTATTTGCAGCTCATCAGCAGTGGGATCCCTTATTCCCTGGGTGAACCCAGCTCACAGGTGCGGCTGCCGCTGGGTGACCATTTCAAAGGTAGGATTTCTCCAGCCACACCATCACCTCCCTCAGCTTTCTAAAAAGTAGTAGCCCAAGAGCCTCAGTCCTGCAAGACACCTTAAGTTTTCCATTCCCATGCAAGGAATCCTTATAGGAGATGATTACAGGGTCTATCCTGTCCCCAGTCACTTCTCTCCTGGGTAATACAGCAGCACTACTCCCGTCAGGAGGCCAAAACACCTCACCTAAGGACAGAACTTCAGCAACTGAAGCAACCCACACTCAAAGGGGATTTTGCATTATAGTCATAGAAGAACCACCTTGGCAGATTCATTTTTTAAATTCTCTTTCTGGCAGCAGACACCGCACAGAGCCGCAGGAGCTCCCGCAGTGCGCTCCCTCCAGCACGCTGCAGGAGATGTGCTGCTGTCGCCTCGTGTAAATCTAAGCCTCTGTTTCAGACCAAGAAAACTAATGTTGAGTTTCTAAGAGAAATTAATCCATGTTTTCTGGGGTTTTTTTTCCAGCAGAAAACACTTGGCTCTAGTAACAACACAGCAGTACCTAAACCGTGAAAGGTTACAGAATTCATTAGACTTGTAGATTGCTTGAAACAGATTTAATAAGAACAGGTACTGACACAGTGTTTTGATTGCTAATAGCACATCAGGCATACAACTGCCACAGTCTCAAGTGCCATAATCCATTGGCACCTGAAGCTCACCTGTCCTGGTCAGGCCTCCCTTGCTGTCAGTTCAACACTGGCACCACCTGACTAAGAATCAGAAAACTTGTGTTTAGAAAGCGGCTCCAGAACAGAGCTGTGAAACATGACGCTTCATGCAATCTCAGACGTGAAAGCACGATGCTCATATGAAACAAGGCCAGACAGCCGCCTTTTTAAACTTTTTCATTTTGATCCTGTTTTATGACTACTTGAGGCTTAACTCCATTTTTCAATACAGAAACAAGATATTCCATTTTGTAAGCTTAGTACACACGTCTCGCATATAAACATCATTTTCTTTTCTCCTTGAGTAAAAAGAAGTAGCTTAAAAGACAAGTTCCCTGTGCTGGAAAGCTACTTAAAGATCCCTTTTTTGTAGTGGAGTTCCCTCTAACCTGCACAGAAAGCAGCATTAAAACTCTTTCCTGCCTCACAACTCCAATCTTGCTGTCTTGACATCTGACTGCAAGAACCTAGCTACGATTAATACATGGTGAGACAGCAGGAGATTACTTAGTTTCATATATCCCAAAAGAGCAGCTTTTGAAGATGTATGAAAAGCTACATCCCTTTTGAAAATCTGTCCTATTCATAAGCTCTGCAGAGGAAAACATGTGCTCCATCGTCTCATCTTTACCTCAGCAGATGTGCTACTCCTAGAAGGCAAGAGAGCTCTGCAGAAATAAAACAGGTTGTTGATAATAAAAGGGCAGAATACAACCAACATTTGCATGTGAGCTAGTAAAGAGCAAGAGTGCAGCTGCATAAAGTCTTCATAGCAGGGAAGACTAGCTGGAGAAGGCTGAGAATAGACTTCACGATAGAACAAGGCTAGAGAAACGGGACTATGTCCCAGAAAACGTGGGTGAGCGAGCTACTAAGACTCCCCCTAAAGAGACATTTTTTTGAAAAATTCAAGCCAGGAATTCCAGTATACCTGCTGGAACTCCCCTGAAGAAATTCAATTTTAGGTCTCATCAGGAATGTAACCCTCATTTCCAAATGAGGCTCAGCCTGCCCTGTGTATTCACTCTGTCTCAGTGCCCAAGGCAGCCCTGGCTTTATTCAGTGACATTTGGAAAACTGGTGTAATAATGCCACATATAAAGAAGTTCATTAACCATGTGTCATTTACACTAGAAATGAAACAACTCCCTTACAGGCTCAGAAAGCTGATACTTGCTACACATTTTACATTAATTCGGCAAGAACAAAGCAGTTTGAGTGAAGCAGGTTGTTCCCTACCAAATGTAATGATTCTATATGGTGGCCAAAAACACCTGAGCTAAATTTGGTACACTACATGCATGGCAATGAAACATGAAAAATTCTCCACATGAGTACCAGAAAACTGAATTGCAGGTTCCCACAAATTCCCCATAATTACCTCTTCAGAACAGCTGCTTCAAGAGTACCTTTTCCTTAAGCTGACAGCCAAACAGCTATGGGAAAGGGATCGACAGAAAGGGATGCAGTCAAAACCAACTTAAAAGTGTAAAGAAAATGCCATCATTCTTCTGATCAGAAACTGCATCAAAACCATAAACTGGTAAGCAGACCCGGTAAGTGACAAGTAGAGTCCCTTGAAACTGGAAGGAAGGAAATAAGCAGTTCTAAAAAAGATGCAACAGTGAGAATAGTCTTGTCGCAGACATCAACCCTAAAGACGTTATCTTCAAACACATACTCACTTGAACACAGCTTAAGCACACACCTGCCAAGGACCTTGCAGCTGGCTGTGGCCAGTAGCCTACACAGGAGAAGATGGTAGTGTTGAGAGTACTTGATCAGGACAGGCTTTCCCACCAGAGCAAAGAGAAAAGATCCATGCTCCTGGATCTTCTTGTGAGCTTTGGGCAAGTAAAACACTCCATGTCTGAAGAGACAGAGGAAGCTAAGCATTCAGACTATGGATAATTCGGATAGATAAAGGTACAGATTTTACATGATCCCATACAATCAATATCTTCATAACGCTGGTTTGACATTGCCCAGCAGGTGGGGCAGGTGACCAGCAGAAGAATCTGCGTGCCAACAGCAAACTGCATTTCGTCTAATTTTCTGAAGCGAACGTGCTGTGCTGGAGAAGTTCCCTACTCCAGAGGAACCTTCTCGGCCACTGGCAGTTCACCTGCTTCCAGGGAGATGGATCCCTGGACCACCTATGGGACCTGCCTGCTTCCCCACCACGGGCAACATATGCTGAGGACGAGATCCTGGCTCCAGAGAAACTGGGGATAGCTTTGCAATCATGGGATTTCCCATGGAATGGGAATTCATGGACAGGATATGGCTGGAGCATTGAAAATGATGAGCACCAAACATCACGTGCCTGTTGAAGAGTGTAAGCAAAGCAGTAATATACCATAATGCCTCTAGGGGCTTTCTACGTGAAAAAGGGTACTATAACGGTGTAGCCACATCACAAGACAGTTCACAAAGGCAGATGAAAGAAGCCAAAATACATACCAAGTTAGTCAAGGGGCACGGTTAAGCTGTTGTCTGGTGCCGACTGTAGTGACTTTTTTATCACCTCCAATACCTAATTAAAGATTCATTTTTAAAGGACATCACAGCATCTCCAATAATAACAGCATCTGTACCAAATGCATTCCACAGCTGTTTTCTGAGTATTACCTTAAGTATTACACTAGGATGAACCGTAGTCAAACAATAAAGTATTGCTGTCACAACATTCTATAAAACAGAGTATTTTGTGGAAAGCAAAAAAAATCTTAACATTGTACATAACTCAGATGCATTAGTTTCAGAGTACAGCTCTGTCCCCATTACATTACAGGAAGAATGACAAGCCTATCCCCAATCCGCACATCCAAAGACTAACAATTTCAAATTTTTACATAATGCACTCGGGTGTCATCTTCCACTAAGGTACAGCGTTACATACTTCAGAAATGAATCAAGCAAAACCTTGAATACACTGTGGCAAACTGTACTGCAAATACCTTGTTCTACCTCAGAGAGAGGTGTGGAAAGAATCTTGGTGTGAAATCGCAAAGCTGATCATCTTCTTGGTAAGCTATTTACCAGAGTGTGAAATCTAAGACCTGGCAGAAAAGTTCTTAAAAAGAAAGTTACATTGTAGGCCTGGTACTGACTTTCACCCTCTTAATAAATTCAGTTTCTTTGGTGATGGGCACTAGGAGTGTTAGCGCCGCATAAAATTAAGTTTTGGGCTTTTGTTTCTTTTGAATGAAGGCAACCATAATGCATTTTTAAAGATCAGTTCCGATTATCTGCCCTCCCCGCCAGCCCAGCTTATCTCGAAAAACATGAACCAGTTTTCATTAGAGCATTAATCATCAGTACAAAACTTCTTCCTTACCTGCACAGACCTGAACAGTCGCAGTATCAAGGTTACAATCCACTGTTACCACCTCATAGTTTGTGCCGTCCTTTACTAACAACTGGAAAAGATGCTCTTCATCTTCTATCTGGTAGCACATGGGTAACTTACTGTGAGCAAACATGACCTGGTCTAGCCCACATCTGGATAAGTCAGACAAGGCCTCCGTGGGGAAAAAGGGCTATTGTAACAGGACAGGCAGACATTTACAGAAGACGTACTAGGGGGTCCAATTAGATCCAGTTGCATTTCATACCTACCTATTAATTATAATATGAACCATTATTTCTCTTACAGTAAGTGCCATAGACTGCTGCAAGAGACTGATGCTAAAGGATCATCACTCTTTACAATTCACTGACTGACAGACAGTACCTGGCGAGGTGCAGATATTTAAGCTAAATCAGAATAGAATGGAAGAGGAGCTACACATCAGCCACTACTGTTCCAGCATCAGAAAGAGGCCTTCTTGCTATTCACCTTCTTTTTATTTTGACACAGCTGAATTTCCCAAATAATCTTGTGGTTAACCTTCTTTACAAAGTATAAATACTATTCCATTCTTACACAAAAGAAATACAGCTGTTTGTATATATGCACACCTTGACAGCAACTCCTTGAAAGAACACTGTAACATGAAACTGCAGAGCTAATACACACAGAGCACCGATTCAGCTGAAGGCCAGGAAGTCTCTGCTAAGAAAGGCAACCTGTTAAGGTAAAGTTCTCACTAAGAACTTGCATGCTTTAACTGAACTCGTAACATGTTGGTGGGATAATCGGAATCATGTGACATGCTCTTATACAACTTATTAGTTAGATTCTGGTTTACAAACTGTACCCTATAATTGCTGCATTTAACTGAAGCCATCCAATATACAATGGAATTGCTTGAATACATATACGGAAGCAGCCTTGTTGGATGATAAGTTATCAACTCTTTTCAGACACTGAATATACTCAAGAGTAAAATTAAGACACGAGTGAGAACACACAAGGTTTTGGTAGATATTTTTTATGTTGGCTTTATAGCTTTTTTGGTTTCTTTAGGAAATTCCTGCACAGTGAAAGGAATGAAGAACTCCAGAAGAGAGTTGACCTCCTTCAGTTCCAGACTGTATTCCACTGCTATTTTCTCTGCGGTCCATATTTGAGGATGAAGTTTATGATTATTAAGAAGTGTCAGAGCCTCCACAATGGAAATTTTGCCTTTGGGAACTTTCTTAACATCTAGATCTCCCAAGTGGCCTAGTTTTGTAAGTCTCTTTTCCTCCTGTTTACAGGGAAGATGTTCGCCACCTCCATCTTTTACCTAATTGTGGGAAGGAAAACAAAAAGAGCTTAATAACAGTTCTGTTTACTATGCATACTGTAGCAGCCAAGCTGTTTTTCTAAATATGGCATTTCCTGTTAGCTTTTCCCTTTTTCACAGCATTTAAAAAAAAATTAAAAAAAATGCTTAGCCAGCCTTGCTTCTTGATATCACAAAAATTGTCAGTTCTTCCACGGCCATTTTATATACGATGTCAACCTCCACCCAAATTCTGAAAAGCTACCATCTATTGAACTCTAAGTGTTGTACAGACTTGGCAGCCATTCATACAAGGCAAACTACAGATTTTGGTAGCCAAAAGTAAATGCAGATAACCTAATATTTGGTACTGATTCGTGGCAAGGAAAAAAAAAAATTCATACTACAAATTGGCATCCTTCTGATACCACTGGAAATCTTTTTCATATAGTCTCTCTCTCTCCTTCCTTTCATTTTCAGATTTTAGTTTTGCAACTAAAAGATATCCCCTCTTTTGCTCTGTCTAGAGAACAAGCTTTGCTGGAGAAAAAGAAACTATTTTGTAGCATCATAGGGAGTTTAATTCCTACGACTACTGCAGTGCTCAGACACGCAAAGACTCTTCTCCCAAGTCCCTTCACATTTCCAAGTAATTTCCAAACCAGCTCTGCCTTCCCCATATTGCCTTTTATTAACATTTAACCAGTGAGTGACACTGCAAAAAAGACACAATGAAAACCTTTCTTAAATTTAAGAAAAAGTAATTCTAAAGTTATCAGAGCCCACAGACACTCTGTATTAACTCACAAGCTGAGAAAACTGATGTGGATGCTACAGCAACTATAACTGTGTGTCTGTTTCTAAACTACAGAGAATGTCTGATGATGCTACCAGTTCTCCATTTCTTTCTTTTACTTTGTGCTAAAACTGTGCTCAGATAATGAACAATTTTTCAAGTCTTAATAAAATGATATGTCTCTGGCTATCTGCCCCTTCAGGACTTAAGAGTTGGTGCTTTTCCACTTACCACAGATGGACACACCAAATATACATAGAGGTATGTACATATACATGATGCACAAAGTATTTAGAATAACATCAGGAAAAGAAGAAAGCTTTTCTATGAAGTTTTGCCCACAAGCCTCCGTGCTAACATGTTAATCATGCTCTTCCCAACAACTGCAAATAGACACACCACAAGAGCAGCAACCTCAGAGCAGGAACGGAATCAAGCACTAAGGTTTGTTCCACTTTTGGCTTTTTCCTCAAATCTCTCTTGACAGGCTTACAAATGAATATTGAAAGATACTGAAATTAGAACTTCAGCACTTCCAAGATTAGTCCTAACCTCTATTATGAAAATTAAGGATAGAGATTACTTGGAACCTTCAGGGAGAGACTGCAGAAATCTGTTTGCATTTTTAAATACTTTTAGTCTTGAATAATAGGTGCTATGAAAGTGGCAAATTAGAGAGACTTAGGAATCTTATTGCTAGATGATTATAAAACTTTTATTGCTGAATAAAGCAGCTAGAATAAAGTGGTCCAATACTGCAACAGGTAAAAACGCACAAGCCATAATGTAACATGGTGGAAAAGAGGAGACTGAACCCCAGCCTGCATTTTACTGGAAGCAGTATGCTTCGCCTTACAAGTCAAAGGCTGCAGCCGTTGGCAATGAGGAAACCGATCACCAAACTGTTCAGAAGGTTATGCAGAAAAAAACCTAACTAAGGCACTTCCTCAGCTGCATAAGGAAAAGTTTCTGGACAGTACAACATTAACATCAGTAGTTAAAGACCCCACTAAGATGTTAAAGTCTTTGTCCTCTACCACATCCTTGTTCCCATAGTAGTCCGAATGTCTTTTCTCCTAACAACTCTACGAGAGATCTTTGGCAAACTCCTGCATCTTTGCAAAAGGCTGGCCAACTGTCCTTCCACCTCAGGGGAAGCAGAAGTGGGAATCTAGGTGAAAAACAAGGTAAGATCAACGTGACATTAAAAAGGAAAACTGCGTAAGCATTGAAAAGGTTGTATAACCACAATCTTTTACATGTTCAAGACCCAGGGTCAAACACAGTCAGTGCTACTGATATATAAAGGAATAATGGAAACCTCACTCTTATCCATGAAAAAGGTAGCTTTTAGGCACTGACGGATCATTTTCCTCCACAAAGAATTTGTGCGGAGTTTGAAAACCACAAAGCCGATGCTGGTATGCCTTCTACAGAGAGACTTACTCACCCGCACAGGGGGATCTCTGGACTCGACATAAACATCTTTTAACAAGGTGAGGAGCCTGTCGTCCTTTCTGTAAATTTCTTCTTGTATCCCTGGGTGCTCTAAAGGCAGCGGGGAGAAGAAGGGCATCGAAAAGACAGATCTGAGCCGAGCCGCTTCCCGTTCGTTAGTTCTGCCAGCTTAATCCCTTCCCCAGAGGAACGGCGCGACTCCCAAGACGCACGGCGCTCCTCGGGAAGGTTTCACTTCTCCGCCAGCTCCAACCTTCGCAACACCGGCGCCCGCCGAGGCCAGCCGGCGCCGTGGAAAGCACCGTCGGCGGCCACCGCTGCCTGCGGGACCCGGCCCGGCCCGAGGGGCCCGGCCCCAGCAGGCCGCCGGCCCCAGGGACCCAACCGCCCTCGGCAACGGCCCCTGGCAACCAACGCCGCCGCCTGCGGCTCCCGGCATGCCCCGCGCGCCCAGCCGCCCCGCTCTCAATGTCACCGGCCCCGCGCTGCCCCGCCGCTCGCCCGCCGCAGCCCCCGCCCGGCGCCCGCTCTCCCCCCCTCCCGTGCGCTCGGGCCCACAGACGTCGCCCCGCGGCCCGGCGAGGCCGGCACGCACCGGTTAGCTCGTCCAGCCGGGAGGTGGAGTGCCGCGGCGCGGGGGTGGGCTTCTCCTTGCTGATCTCCCGGCGGGCCCGGCTCTCCACGTTGAAATTCCGGAACGCGCGGGCCAGCCGCCCGCCCATCGCCGCCGCCGCCGCCGCCGGTGGTGCGTGCCGCGCCTGCGCGACAGGCGGCGCATGCGCAGAGGGCTGCCCGCGGGGAGAGGGGCTGAGGCGCCGCGCGACGGCAAAAAAACCCCAAACAAACCAACAACAAAAAACGCCAAAAAAACCCCCTAACCGACCAAAAAAACCCCAACCAACCAACCGAAAAACACAGAAGAACCGCCTCCCTTTTTTCTTTCACAGCGCCCCGGCGGTGTTTTCTTCTCAGCCCCGGACGCCGGCCCGCCCCGCGCCCCCCGCCCGCCGCGGCAGTGTGGGGTGGCGGTTCGGTCCCGCCGTGGCGGCTCTAAACGCCTGGGTGACCGGAGCCGGCGGGGAGCGGCCCCCCGCGCCGGCGGGAGCCGGGGCCGGGCGAGTTCCCCCCCGGGAGCGCCCCCAAGGCTGGCCCAGCGTTTCCCTGCCGGCCCCCCCGATACGTCATGTCGTAGCTGTCGCCGCTTGGCTGATCGGCGGGGTTACGCTGAGGTGGGAGTCGGTGGGACGACCGTAACGGCAGCGGTGGGGCCCCCGGTGTGCGTGAGGTGTCTCAGCCTCGTCGTGGACCTCTCCAACTATTTCCTTGGATAATGGGGACGTGGAGGTGTTTAGGGATGTTGTGCCTCTTGCTCTCGTTAACGTGAATAACATTTGCTTACAGGCACCTCACTGGTTTATTCAATGACAGAAAATTAATTTTGCAAGCAGACAGCATCTAGAAGACAACCTCCATATGGAAATCTGGACAATTCCCCAGTACTGTTCAGAATCTGTGGGTGACGCGATGTTGTGCTTCCTACTGTGGGCGTGCAAAACTTGGGCGTTCGGAACTTGGTCTTCTCCTAGAATCATGGAATCCCTTAGGTTCGAAAAGACCTTTAAGATCATTGAGTCCAACTGTTAACCTAGCACTGCCAAGTCCACCACTAGACCATGCCCTGAAGTGTCAAGTCTACGCATTTTTTGAACACTTCCCAGGATGGTGACTCCACCACTTCCCTGGGCAGCCTGTTCCAATGCCTGACTTCACTTCTTTCAGTGAAGAAATTTTTCCTAATATCCAATATAAACCTCCCCTGGTGCAACTTAAGGCTATTCCCTCTTGTCATATAGTTTGTTCTGTGGGAGAAGAGACCAATCCCCACCTCACTACAACCCCCTTTCAGGTAGTTGTAGAGCAATAAGGTCTCCCCTCAGCCTTCTTTTCTCCAGGCTAAACAGCCCCAGCTCCCTCAGCGGCTCCTCACAGGACTTGTGCTCCAGGCCCCTCACCAGCTTTGTCGCCCTCCTCTGGACACGCTCCAGCACTTCCATGTCTTTCCTGCATTGAGGGGCCCAAAACTGAACGCAGCACTCGAGGTGTGGCCTCACCAGTGCCCAGTACAGGGTGACCATCCCCTCCCTGCTCCTGCTGGCCACACTATTTCTGATACAGGCCAGGATGCTGTTGGCCTTCTTGGACACCTGGGCACACCACTGGCTCATATTCAGCCGGCTGTCGATACACCCAAGTCCTTTCCTGCCGGGCAGCTTTCCAGCCACTCTTCCCCAAGCCTGTAGCGTTGCATGGGGTTGTTGTGACCCAAGTGCAGGACCCGGCACTCGACCTGTTGAACCCCATACAACTGGCCTCGGGCCATCGATCCAGCCTGTCCAGATCCCTCTGTAGACCCTTCCTTCCTTCGAGCAGATCAACACTCCGGCCCAACCTGGTGTCATCTGCAAACTTGCTGAGGGTGCACTTGATCCCCTCGTCCAGATCATTGATAAAGATATTAAAGAGAACTGGCCCCAATACTGAGCCATGGGGAACACCACTTGTGACCGGCTGCCAGCTGGATTTCACTCCATTTACCACCGTTCTTTGGGCCCGGCCATCCAACCAGTTATTTACCCAGCAAAGAGTGCACCCATCCAAGCCATGAGCAGCCAGTTTCTCCAGGAGAATGATGTGGGAAATGGTGTCAAAGGCTTTACTAAAGTCCAGGTAAACAACATCCACAGTCTTTCTCTCATCCACTAGGGGGGTCACCTTGTCATAGAAGGAGATCTGGTTAGTCAAGCAGGACCTGCCTTTCATAACCCATACTGACTGTGTCTGATCACCTGGTTGTCCTGTACCTACTGTGTGATGGCACTCAGGATGATCTGCTCCACAGCCTTCCCCAGCACTGAGGTCAGACTGACAGTCCTGTACTTCCTTGGATCCTCCTTCTGGCCCTTCTTGTAGATGGGCATCACACTTGGTAACTTCCAGTCAACTGGGACCTCCCCAGTTAGCCAGGACTGCTGATAAATGATGGAAAGTGGCTTGATGAGCACTTCTGCCAGCTCCCTCAGCACCCTTGGGTGGATCCCATCCAGCCCAATAGACTTGTGTGTGTCCAAGTGGTGTAGCAGGTCACTCACCATTTCCCCTTGGATTATGGGGGCTTCATTCTGCTCCACGTCCCTGTCTTCCAGCTCAGGGGGCCGGGTACCCAGAGAACAACTGGTCTTACTGTTAAAGACTGAGGCAAAGAAGACATTAAGTACCTCAGCCTTTTCCACATCCTTTGTCTCTGTGTTTCCCCCCATATCCAATAAAGGATGGAGATTCTCCTTAGCCCTCCTTTTGTTTCTAGTGTATTTATAGAAACATTTTTTATTCTCTTTTATGGCAGTAGCCAGATTAAGTTCTAGCTGAGCTTTGGCCCTTCTAATTCTCACCCTGCATAAGCTCACAGCATCCTTGTGGTCCTGAGCTGCCTGTCCCTTCTTCCAAAGATCATAAACTCTCATTTTTTTCCCCTGAGTTCCAGCTGAAGGTCTCTGTACAGCCAGGCTGGCCACCTTCCACACTGGCTCGCCTTTTGGCACATGGGGACAGCTCACTCCCCCAGCTTTAAGATTTCCTTCTCCAGGAACATCCAGCCTTCCTGGACTCCTCTGCCCTTCAGGACTTCCTCCCAAGAGACTCTGTCAACCAGGTCCCCAAACAGGCCAAAGTCTGCCCTCCAGAAGTCCAAGGTAGCAGTTCTTCTGACCCCCATCCTTACTTCTTCAAGAACCAAAAACTCTATCATTTTGTGATCACTGTGCCCAAGACGGCCTCCATCACATCACCCACAAGTCCTTCTCTGTTTGCAACAACAGGTCCAGCGGGGCACCTTTCCTAGCTGGCTCACTCACCAGCTGTGTCAGGAAGTTATTGTCCATACGTTCCAGGAACCTCCTAGATTGTTTCCTCTCTGCTGTGTTGTATTTCTGGCAGACATCTGGTAAGTTGAAGTTCCCCACAAGAACAAGGGCTAGCGATTGTGAGACTTCTCCCAGCTACTGATAGAATATTTCATCTGCCTCTTCATCCTGGTTGGGTGGTCTGTAACAGATTCCTGCCATGATATCTGCCTTGCTGGCCTTTGCCCTGATTCTCAGCCATAAACACTATCATCAACATCGTCAAGCTCTAGACAATCAAAACACTCCTTAACACACAGGGCTACCCCACTGCCTCTCCTTCTGAAGGGTTTATAGCCATCCATTGCAGCATGCCAGTTGTGTGACTCATCCCACCATGTTTCCATGATTGCAACTATATATGATAGTTTTCCAGCTGCACAATGGCTTCCAGCTCCTCCTGTTCGTTGCCCATGCTGTGTGCATTGGTGTAGATGCACTTCAGTTGGGCTATTGATCCCACCACCTTTTGGGGGGAAGAAGCACTAATTCTTACATGACCATTCTGAGGCGCTTCCATGGTTTCTCACACATAAATAACCCCCGTGTCTTTGCTGCTGCATGGATCTCCATCCCCTACCTCTACTGAGACGGCTGACCGAAGGACTTTACTATCACACCGCCCCTCAAATACTGGCATGCTGCTCCCAGGTTTATCTCTAGTGAGAATGGTTTTATCCCCTTCCCCCTTCAAATGTAGCTTAAAGCTTTTTCAATAAGCCCTGCTAACTCCTGTGCAAAGATCCTTTTCCCCCTTTGAGACAGGTGTACCCCATCTGTTGGCAGCAGGCAGGTGTCATGTAAACCAACCCCTGAACAAAAACCCCAAAATTCTGCCAGTGACACCAGGCTCAGAGCCAGGTATTGATCTGCTGGCTCTTCCTGTTTCTTCCCTCATCATTCCTGCAACTGGAAGGACAGAGGAGAGCACTGCTTGTGCTCCTGATCCCTTAACCAGTCGTCCCAAGGCCCTGAAGTCTCTCTGGATTGCCCTTGGACTTCTTGTTGCAACTTCATCACTGCCTACCTGAAAAATCAATAAAGGATAATAAACTGAGGGCTGTACCAGGGTAGGAAGCTTTCTCTTCACATCTTTAACCTGGGCCCCAGGTAGCATTATTTAGTAATAACATACTAGTAGTATTATTTAGTAATAACAATGATGATGTGATAGCTATTAAGGCTACAGTGTGCTTGAATACTGCATAATGAATGACTGTTTTCCTTAGAGGAAAGCCAAAAGACAAGCTGGTGGACGAGGAAAGCCAAATAGATTTACAAAGGCAATAGAGACAAAGTGGCATAAGCATGGTTCATGCTGGATCTCTGCTCTCTTGGGGAATCCTGAAGGTGCAGTTTCTCTACTTCTTTATTTTAAAGACTGTCACTTTCTGTAGGAGAAGGATAGAAACATGTCATTAATTCATGTTCTCTGATAATAAACTTACTATCTTGTTTTAGGCACTGCATGTGTAGTGGTGGTAAGAAGATAAGTGATATTAGTGATAATAGGAACGTAGACCCTCTTAAAAGGTGCTGGACTCAAACTGGTGGCGAGTTAAATTAGTAGTCAATTGCTTGCTGACTAAACCTATGTTCTTGAGTACAGTATTTTATATTTCTGTAAGTAGTTAGCCTATCTGGTGTAGCTGTAATGGTAAAATTCACATGGATGCCTTTGGTGGTTGTAGACCTTTGATGTGTACTTTAGCATTTGTCTGAGACATATTCTTATTAATCTGTCTGTGGATGCAAGCCATTGTGTCAAATTTGGAAATAAAGATTCTCCCTTCAAAAGCTAAGAACTGCCAGCTTCTGGGATCAAACTCAGCACAGGGCTTCTGTCTCCGTAAAGCCTAAATGTGACTAACACTGCTGTAATATTTACTGACAGCAAAATAAATTCACCAGAAGGCAGTCAGTTAAAAATAAAGAGTGATGTCATGCTCTGCCTGTCACTTCCTATCACTGAGGATGGCACAAGGCTGTTCTTTTCATGTATAAGGGAGCATCAGAAGTACAAGATTTTTATTCTGAAGAATCTTTCTTAGACCATAGCAAGCAAAAGAACTGAGATTAAAACCCTTTTTTATATATATATATATATATACATAAAATTTGGTAAAACATCAGTAATCAAGAGCTTGGGTTTGTTTTGGGGTTTTTTTGCATATAAAGTATCTGCAAGTGTGATTATTAAAAAATGAATGTGTAGTTCCTCAAACCATAAAAACTGTGTGTATTCAGCTTATACAGTGTTACAAATGGGATGCATTTTTCTTGAACCAGGAGACTGAATTTTTCCAAGGAATTTAAAAATAACAAAAGAAATAAACCACTTCTCAAGTAGCTCTTTAACAAAACAGCCCATGAGAAGAACACAGACTATCCAGCTGAGTTCATGTATACCAGCAGCCTGTTCTCAACAGCAGACAGCATCAAACACATCAGAGAAAAACACTAACTTGTACAATATACATGTGCCATAGGCTGCCACACTAGATCTCCTTTTAATCCTTTCACACCTCTAAGAGAGAAATTTCTAAAACTACTGTGCACCTGGAAAATAAGAAGTATATTAGTGACCATTCTTTGAATCTTTTTTTTTTTCAGTTTTTCATCCCAGTTTTGATTTTATATTGTGTGCTCTTCATTTTGCATCTCAGCTAGTTCTGTAGCTGAATGGAAAATCAAAAATTAATTTTGGTAGTTAACTAGCATCAAAAGTCTGATTGATCTATTGAAAATTCCCTTTAGAGAAGGGAGAATAGGAATGTCTGGCCTTAACTTGTTTTGCTGTGAGGTACTACTAAGGTTTCTCTGCTGTCTTTACTATTCAGAAAAGCAGGAATAGGAGTATTAGTCTAGATGGACAGGTAATCTCAGTGAAATAAGATCTTTTTTTATTAGTGGGTGCCCAACTTGAGAACATTTGAGAGGAGGCAGGTGAGGTTTGCTACATGATTTACGGTCTGGGAATGACCCAGAGGTTGACAGCAGAGGAAAATTAGAAGTGCCCTTATACAGCTGCAGCATAGGTTTGTGTTTGATTCCATCCACACTTTCTACCACTGACACTGTTTTCCTCTTCTCATATTTTTGTTGCTGTTTGTTCATAATTTATGGCAGTCTAAAGGGATACTCCAGCAAATTCATATATAATTAGGATTCAGGGAACTGAGTCCTCTGTCCTGATTACTGGTTTCCCAGTAAATACAATGAGAGCATTGATCCATTTGTTCCTTATCTCATCAGCGTTAGGCAGAACCAGAGAACACAGCATTAGCAAGAATTGATTATAAGCCAAGCAAAAATGACTGTCCTGCAACTTTGTAAAGACAAACTCAAGAAAGGTGGACATTTAGATCACTGTTGCCTTTCAGGGATTTCTGTTTTTTCTGTTTCTTAATTCAGTTTGTTTCTGTGTCATTGGCTTCAACTGATCCATCTTTTACAGGCTCCTGAAGTATCTACAAATGCATGGAAGGCTTTTGCTTAATTCCAGGCTGTGATCAGTGTTACTGAACACTTGCATCTTTTCAAGGCTAGGTGGCTGCAGTGCTTTATTTAAAGGAGTTTTTGTCAAGTCCTTACATGGATGAAGTTTATGGAGAATGCAGCAAGCTCCTGTTTACAGGCTCACACACCAGCCCAGACAGGTTACTAGCTCTTTGTCAGATAACATTCATTTCAAAGACATTAATTTTAAATTCTCCTGATTGCCTGTGGCTTGGTATACCTGACATAATCTTCCATAATTTTCCTATCTGATTGTTACATCTCAATTAGGAGGTTACTTTGATTTGGAAATGCACAGTAGGAGCCAACATATTTGAGCATGAGGCAGCTTGGTACTGGAATTAATTCATTATAGCAATTACATGTGCATATTTACTCAATTTTTATTCATAGGGTTCAGTTCCTTGTGCTCTTTTCTCAGTGGCAATACTAGTTGAGAGAACTGACACTCTCATTCTTTCCTGTGACCCTGGCTTTAGTTCATCCCCCTTGCCAGAGAAAGGGTGTAGGAACTCTTCAGAGCTGGTCTGATTTAATAAAGAAAAGAAGTCCTGTAACTTTTCTAAGCCATATCAGTTGCTGATGGTTTGACTGCTCCCATAAAAAACTACCAGAAACACAGGGGGAGAAACAAAAGGCAGATGATAGGAGGAGTATGACTGTCTCGGACTGGTATTGCTGCCGGGTTTGTTTGTTTGTTTGTGAGAGGTTGCACTTTGCACCCAGATCATTTCACTCCAGCAGTCACAGAAACGACTGTACAGGCTCCAATGAGGAGGAGGTGAGCCAGCGGTCAGAAGAAACTGGGTGGAATAGAGAGGTGGCTCATCTTGTGCTGGCTTTGCTGACACACCAGAATCACTCAAGACAAACATTATCCCTTTTGTCCTCAAAAAAGCGTGATTGAATGTTTATCCACTTGAAAAGCAAGAAATATGTTAGCTATATCAGAGGGTCTGTATTATGATGATAAATTGTCACAGAGAGCATTGTACAAATACATGTTGCATATTGATAAATGCAGTGACCACAACCATTTTGCCGGATTAACTACATATAAATTGATGTAACTTTAGACTCTTGTACCTGTTCATTGGCGTCTTTGTTATTCAACTTGCTGAGCAAGCCCAGATAATTGCCTGTTCTCCAGTAAGGTCTTCCATACCAAGTAGACACATCCCATGAAGTGCCCTCAAAGAGAACAGTCATTTTCTTTAGATGCTTTGGTATCATAAAACTTACTCTGTTTAGATTATTTATTTTTTTTGCTTGAGGCATGCCATCCACATGGTGAGTTGATTTGGCTTTACAGTATATCAAATAATACTGTCTTCTGTTTCCATTTGTCTGTTATAATCAGTACCTACAAATAATTTCAGTGAATACTGATTCTGCTTTTTAAAGTATTGATTGAATATAAAGGATTATTTTACTCTCACAAATACACATAAAGATGTCCAAAGACCAAAACATTTATTTGTAAACAACAGGTTTAGTACAACTTCCACCAACCAGTTCCATGGAATTTATGCTGCACTTTGCTGTCATCTGGTGAGATAACCAAAGTCTGCACCGATAGGACTGAGGTAAATTATGTGACTGAATGACCAGTAAGCCTGACCTAAGGGACCAAGATAACTGAAGTGCTTTGGGTTACCCACCTATCTGAGATGACTAAGACCTCTTCTTTCCAGTGTAGCAAAAAAGGGATGCATGTGGAAATCCCTGCTTTCTACAGTGTTTTTTATTTGATGATCTGAGATTTTACTTACATTCTGCTTGGCAAATAGAAGCACACATCCTGACAGCTGAAAAACATGAAATCCAGGATTTCTGAATTGCAGCATCACCTGAATGTAGCTTGGAAATATGTATTCTTAGTCTGATTTGTATGAAGCATACTGATAAAGCTTAAATTATATCTCTCTAATATTTTTTATCACCAAAAAAAAAGGGGGGGTGATCCTGAGGTCTGATGTGGGCATACTGTGTATGAAAGGCACAGGGAGGAAAAGAAGAACTTTTATTTTTAGACTACGGTTATTCCAGAAGTCTGGACAAACTATAGACCAAAGCAGGCTGAGAAGTAACTTAGTTGTTCAACTCAGGTCTGATCAGATCTGGGCTGATTTTGCCCTAAGAAGGACTGCACTTCCTTACCTATGAAAAGGTTTTGCTAAAGAAGCTGCTTTAAAGTGATAATAGTTCCGTTTCAGTGTGTTTGAGAATTTTATTTAGCTTTATCAGTTATTTTGAAATTTTCCAATTTAAATGATGTCATGCTGAAATCTATTTCATGTCTGACTGAATGCTTCCCTGAAAACAGAGAAGGAATCCAATCAATCCTTCCATACTGGGAGCCTCAATTTAAGATAGTGACCCACTTCCACCTGCATATTGAAGCATCGTATTTCCTATTTTATTTATTCCAACACTGCCATCCAGAACGCTAAAAGCAACATACAAAAATGGAATCCCTCTACTTATTGGTCCTAACAGGGATTTCTCAAACAAATCTTTGAAGACAATTCTCAGTATGATGCATAATCTAGTCTTCAGTAAAGCTCTGATTTAATCTCCAAATTTGGAAACATTGATGGCAAATGGGAAATTAGTTTAATGCATCTGTAGGTAAACAAGAGTCAATGTAATCCACTTCACCTCTTTGAAGAAGTTTCATTCTTATGCAACAAATATAAGACCCATTGGTTTTGTAACATAAAACCGAATGTGCTATCATCTTTTGCTTTCTGAATTCCCCACCCCTCTCCAAACCCAAATAGTCTACCAATTATTAACTTGAAATTAGACCATAGATAAATGTTTGTGGGCATCCTGTTCTTGCTCTAATGTGGTTTTTTTTTACACTATGTCAACATGTTTCTTTACATTGTGTTTGTCGTATTTACTCTGTATCAATCAATATCTTTTTCTGACTAAGTTTGTGTTACACGTACAAAGGTCTACTGTGAAAGTAACAGGTGAAAACCAAGGATATGCAACTGTCTTAAACTATAAGCATATTGAAAGAAAAAAAAGTCAACACAAACCAGAGCGATACCCTGTTGAGACAAATGCCTCTGAGTTTTTGCTAAAAAATTACTGTTTAAAATCACTAACTTAATTATTTTCTGTGAAAGTTACTTACATATTCATTTCGTGGAAAGCCAGCAACAATTTTAGTATCTGGCATATCATGGAAGGCTTAGTAACAACATGGTCTAAGCAGAGAAGGGTCTGTTCCCAGCTCTGTAGTGACAGAGTGACCTTCTCTCAGACCATCAAAATTGCAAAGAACAGGGCAGGAAGTTCTTAGTGTGTTCTTTGTTTTTTTCCAACAATGTCATCATCTATCCCTAAAAAATGGAAGAATGTATTATCAGAAATATCTGTAAATAATGTTTGTTATTAACAATAGGTTAGTTTAACTTCTAATTGAAACTTCGTTATAGTAAGTTGAAATAGCCATCATTGAACGTAATTTTATTTTTTTCAGATGTGTCCAGATTTTAAGAAAACCTTGTTAGGAACTTTAAGAAACCTTAAGAAAAAACGTAAGGGTGTTTTTTTTTTTAGTATGAATACTTGTATCTGGCAAATTATATGAAATACTATTACATTCTTATGATCTAAGGGAGACAAAGTTTTGGGGGTAAAAGAGAGTTTTATTTTTGTTTTTGTAAGCATAGGCTATAAAAACCAAGAGGACTAAAAATGTTTGGTGTCATGCAATCTGCTGTATGGCAAAGAATGGCCATGGGAGCACAGCTGCAATTTAGGAAGAGCTGACTCTAGTCAGTAACTGTAGCCATGATTTTACTGCACTGCCACTGCAGTAGTAATCTGATGGTACAGAAGACAGCTAATATTCTGAATCCATTCAGCAGCTATCTGCTGGCATAGTCGTTATCGGTTTCTTTCATGAAATATAACACATAGAAATATATAACCTGTATGTGCTGATAAGATGCTATTCTACTATAATGTAATATTTTTCCCCTCCCAAAAGGATATTTATATTTTTTCTATGTTTCTAATTTGTGATCATGCATAAATATTTATATGGGTGTGATACATTTTGTATACAGAACTTTCTAACTTAGTTCTATTATCTGTGACTGGATGTACCATGGGACTGAATTTCCATGCTTCTATAAGTAGTTGCAGAACCAGTTTTATTTATTCCATTTACACTTTAATTTCAGCCTTCTACAATTTACAAATTGTGTATTTGCAAGCACAGTTTACATGAAAAAAAATGAAGTATGTTTTATTTACCTATGGGAAGCCAAATTTTGTGCAGAACAGGAAAGCCAAAATAACCTCAGTGAACACAACTAAAACCATTTTTTATATATGAGTAAGCTGGAGAAGTTACAGCACAGTTTAATAGCTCAGTGGCTTAACCAGTGTTATACTGGCTAAGTAGCATTTGAGCCCCTGTCCTATACCTGTAATTTTCTAGATCTACAGTACCTAAAAAACTACCTGGCACACAGAAAGGATGTTTTGCAAAGCTTCAGGGAATACTGTACTGAGATTACACATCTTTCCTGGCTGCTTCCATAAGGCATTTCTACCAATTTTGAGTCCTCTCCTTTCCAAGAAGCAAATGCAACTACACTAATGGTAGAAGAGGCTTCTATTAGGGGAAGCTACCAGACCACATAGCAAAGAAAGGGTGACCGTAGGGTTACAACCTTTAAGTAAAAACATTGAAGTAAAGAATGTGTAACATTGTATTACCAAAAGATACACTACAGAGCATGTTTTGAGAAATACATCATATTAATTTAGCATTTAGTCTAAGAAACAAATAACAAACCACCATCTAACTTTTCTAAGATATGCAGTCACCAGTAGAGTTACAATAGTCAAGGCTTGCTGATTCAACCCCCAACTTTTCTTAAATTTGTGATTGCATTCATTTTAAATAGTAACTGTTTAGGGGCTGACCTTAAAACATATAAAAGATATAAAGTCCCATTGACTTCAGTAGCATTTATACAGAAGAGGATAAATAGGAATGAAAATATTAGGAAAGAAGCCAAGGGTCTAGAAAAAAATCTACATTAGAAATGGATGAAAAATTCTCAGGCTTGCAGTGTGATCCATGAGGGTCAGGAAGGAAATTCCTGAGGGAAGATTGTTGTAACTCTATGGTTACCTAGTACGTGGGTTTTGTTTGTTTGTTTGTTCTACATCTTACTCTGAAATATCATGTGGAAGCCACTATTAGAGACACTGTTTTAGACAACATGTATTCATGTTGCTGATCAGGAAAATAGACTTACTCTCTACTTGCTTCATTTACCATAAAAGATTGTGTTTTATTTGATTTAGGAATAAACCAGTACGGATTATTGCAACACACTGCAGAAAAATGTCTGTTGTAACAGGAGTAATGTCCCCTACAAAGGATTTGGTCTACACCTAATGCAGTAGTACCCATTAATGATGTAAAGAATGTCTTGGGTTGAATTATTTCACACAGGAAGATATAGTTAAGATAAATAATGCAGTATTGTTTGAGTTAATTTTGCATTATTCCTAAATAGTGTACTTTATTTACAGTAATACAGAAAATTAATTACAGTCTTAATACAGGTTTTCTGAGCCTTTTCATTTTAATTTGTATGTATCACCATTTACCTGAGAGCTTACATACACAAATTGTGGTGGTAGAGAATGCATGAGAGAAACAAGAAAAGGTTTCAATGATACCAACAGGTGACTACCAGTATTAGAGTTCAACTGGAAATCATTACTGAAGTTAGAGAGCCCTTTTGTGTGTCTCGTCTTTCCACAGCACAAAAATCTGGGGGTAGCATGTGGGACACAGATGAATTTTGAGCAATCACATTTACTAATTATAAATATAGATACAGTGTCTAAATATGCAAGTGTCTGGGGGCTACTAAAATAGTCCATTAAAGAGGTCCCAAAATATTTAAAGTAGTACTACATCTATGTACTAAAAGTTCATTTTTAGATTGGATAATAAGGACATGATTAAGCTTCAAATCTCCAGCACTGTAACATAGACTTACTGAGGCTCCTTGAAGGCAGAATTCTTTCCTTATATAAGATGTCTTTGGGATCAAGATGAAGCTACCACTTTCCTATATACATAAGGTAATGCAAAGCTAGTGTTCTCAAGCATCAGTTCAGGAACTCTATAGGGATTAACATACTTTTTGGCTAGAACATTAATGCTGAAAATGGTCAAGATTTCTGTAGTTGATAAACAGTTTGACAGGACAACTCATGTTTTTCTAATATGGATTAAAGAATTTAATTGTCCACAGAAGGCTATAATAATGAGTGATAACAAATGATAAATTTCATGTGCGCAAAACTGCTAGGACCTGTTTCCAGTAAGTTAATGACAAAAATCCTCCAGGCATTTTTCTGTGGGACCAAGTTTCAGCATCTAACAGCTGCCTGGAGATGAGGTTCTGCTGTACCTGTAAGTGGCAGGACTCTCAGCCTGTGGATGATGGAGACTTTAAATAAGTCCATACACTGAGTTACTCCAGGGGAACTTCATCTGTTGATGGCCTGTCTGAATAATGGCAGCCAAGCTTCTCTTGTCAGAAGTACTGCCAGACTCTCTTCAACAGTTTGTGACATGGGCCAGCATCACCCTGGTGTAAAATCTCTTATAAGACTGTAAAAACGATCCCTGCAGGGCATCTCTCTTTGCGGCATGGGGAAATTCACGTCTCACCCCACAAAGAACTGAGATTTTTAGATTTCTGCAAGCTGCTCCTGCACTCTTTTACCCTTTGTTCAGACATCAGAGAGAGGGAGCATGAGAAGTTATTTGTTGTTCTTTAATACCTTAATCTGTTTGGAAAATGTGAGTGATCTTGTAATGGTTAATTGCTACAATGATGCAGTGTATTCTTCTTTTTCTCACACCCCTGTGGATGTACCATACTCTGTCTTTGGGCATGGGGCAGAAAAGCAGAGCTACAGCCTGTTCACACAGGAAACAGAAGAACATCGATCTCAGAATCTGTTCTCTTTCTCTCTTCCAGTGCTGAAACGTGGCAGAGTGATCTCCACTAACAGACTGCAGCATACTCTGCGTGGATGTTCTCGTAAAATGAACTTTTTATGGTTCAGACTGTTGCAGATACCAGTAAGAAAGCAAGATATATTTTTCTCTTTTTAATGAATGGATGATGTTGACCATTGCCTTTTTTTTTTAATATTGTTTCACATGTATTTAAGGCTTCTCCATCATTTCCTAATACAGGGTAGAAAATGGAGTGGAAAGTAATACTGCAATTTTTAAAATAGTAGTTACACCTTTCGCTAAAATTAAATCTTTTTTTTCAGATGTGCTTTGTCTTTCCGAGGCATAAATGGATAAGGTGTTTTTTTGTAGTGCAGCATACAAATTGAAAATAGAGTGTAAAAGACTGTAGTAAGCAAATATATAACTAAAAGCTCTTACGAAAAATATGAAAAACCATGAACATGAGTTCCTTGTTTCCTAATAATAGTTAAACTCTAAAAGGTTTAAATGTTAATACTTTTTACAACTTAGCATTTTATTAATGAATTACTTGTGTTTGCCAGAGAGGACCATACTTATGTTTTCTTTATTGTTCCTGTAGACTGGGAGTTGTATGGCAACAATATTTCTATTAATGCTAGAGTTTTAGCCAGTATTTCTGATTTTGCAGGTTGTTTCCATTAGGAGAACCAGATGATGGCTTCAATGACTTTTCTGAAGGGATCTTGCTCATTTGAGTCCTGTTCCTTTCAAGCAATATACATAAACTCCCCTTTTTTCTGAACACAGCAGGAAGCAGGAGATAGTTTCCATGCTCAGAGATTCAGGCCCCCAACATTCACGTGGGCGCACACACACACACACACTCTCATATACTTTTGTTGCTTTGTGGACAGTAGGGTCTGTTGTCATCTATAGCCCCTGCTGTCACAAGCCAAGTGTTTCATTTAATAACTTCCATAATCTGTCTTCCTCCCTGCTGCTTTTTGTCTCTTCCTCTCAGCTGTATGGAGCTACCCCCCAGGCAACACCCAGCCCTCCTGCCTTCAGACCAGATTGTTCAACTTCCACTCCGGGCTTGTCATTCTGATGAATGATTTGAGCAATGACTTCTGTGGTTTCAGATTTAAAAAAAAAAAAAAAAAAAAGGTATGTGACTGTAGCTGGAATGGAAGTAGGTTATCAGTCCTACTAAACTTAAATAGGATTTAGACTTTTTCATAAATCAGAGGTAGATCTCTTGAAAGTTAGATGCAGTCTGCCGTTACGACTTGCTATCTATCTGAGCAGACAATGTGCACAAGGTGCCTGGTTCCCAGAGTGGAATGCATCATCCTGAAATTACTTTCAAGTTTCTTTTTATGTGCTTAACAGGAGCAATTTAAGGCTGCAATCTAATAGTGCATTGTCTCTAAAGGAGAATCCTTCTTCTGCTAGTAGCCACCCCTCAACCCCCTTGCAAGAAGGGCTCCTCTGACTGTCTGGTAAAGCCAGCTCAACTCACTGTGCAGAAAAGCATTCACTTTTTTTTTTTTTTTTTAAATCGAAGTTTTCTATCTGAAAACACAAAGCAGCTTATAAATTGGTTATATATACTACCAAATAAAATAGTCCAAGGAGCATTCTTTGGCCCTCAGGTCAGTTAGCACACGAAGTCCACATCAATACGTAGAAATCTTTATTACCCCTTTTTGTTCTTAATGTTACATACTGTCCCATGGCTGACAGTTACTGCAGTCACATTCAGATGCTGTTAGTAACCTGTGTAAGCACTTCTCTATTCCAGTACAAGTTTGGCCAGGTTAGCTTAAAAACTGCTAAAGATATAACAACATAGCTATATGCTGTGATACTATCCTTGACATTTATCAGTACTCATTAAAATGATGATAAAGTAGCTTTTTTTGCCTCAGGTATAATTGCAATTTCAGTACCATTTTTTGGTAACAGCTATGCTAAATGATTATAATTGGGATTTTTTTTCAATCCCAACCAAGATATCTATGTCAGCAAAAGATTTTAAATTTAAATGAGGACTCAGACTTGTCTGCATCCTAGTCAGGTCACATTTTCAATTCTTTTTTAATAACATAAAGGCATGAGCCTTAAAAAGCAGAATCACAAGAGTACAAGCTATATTTCCCACTTTGGGTTAGTCAAAAGCCATATTGCCTTTCTACTTCTTAGACACTTAGGTGGCTCTGTTAGTAAGTCCTTGCAATTTCAATGTGTTCAATTTTACAGAACCCTAGAGGTATGAGGGTACATTTACACACTTTTAACATGTTAACAAATGCAGACTCAGCTGTCAAAGACCAAGAACCACCTATAACAAAGGATTTAGGGGCCTAAATGGAACTTAGGGGGAATGTAGCTAAGTCCAGAATGGTGACCCTTGGAAGCCACCACTCAACTGCTGCTTAATATTTCATTCTTTTTTTAATTATTTTTTTTTTTTAGATACCCCTTGTTTAAGATGGTGAGTAAGCAGCATGGCACTTATGTCATCCTCAGGTACAATCATAATCCAGAAAGTGGCTGAGGGGTTTCAAGACTTTGGTATCTAAGGTAGGGATGTTATGTCTCCTAATTTGTCAATGAAGTGAGGAGGACTTCTAACTGATGTGCTAAGGATCTTCCTCTTACTGACTACATGAAGTGTCTACATTAAACTGACTGAACAATCTCTCATATCGTAGCTTGGGGGACTAAAACTGCCTTCCATGGTGCCTAGTGTACACCATGCATCAAAAATGCCAGATTCTTCTATCTTATATCTAGGTGACTGTTCTTCATCATTCCATTATCATTCATCTTTTATGTGCCAGCCTACTGGGATTTCCATATGCTCTGATCCCTCTAAAATAAGCCCTGTTTAGGTCTTTCAGATATGGTCTTTGAGGGCATATCTAGAGCCTGAATCCTAAAAAAGTTATTTATTCCCTCTCCTGAAGAGGCTGGCACCAGGCTCAATAAAGCATTATATATACAAGCTCACCTATCACAGTGGAAAAAGAACTGCAGGAGTGCATGGTCTCCCTCTCTTCCTGACCGTTTTCCCCAAGACTGTACCCCTGCTCTTTCTTTGCCAGCCCTACTGTGATCCCTTTCCTCTGGTCATGGAACTTCTCATACATCAGAGCCTCAGGCCCCTCTTGCAGCAGCCACATGCTAAATGGAGCAACTACATTTCAGAGTACTGGCAGTAAAATATGCTTGCTTGATGTTAGAAATACACCTCCTACTTCACAGAAATAAAAGCTGTGGATGGTCATATCTAACGTGCCAGACTATTTTGATTCCAAGAGCTCCAAAGTAGAGAATGATTCTGTTTAAAGCAGCCTCAGGCTGAGCCATGCTTGACTGTTCTTTGGGAGTAGGGGGGATCTAGAAAAGGGAGATGGAGGAATAAAATTGTTAACTTCCAGTGGCCAGCAATTTACCTGCCAACAGTACCATACTGGTTGCTTAGAGAACTGTTCTGTTAGTTTCTTGTCTAACCTCCACTTCCTTTTTTCCTTTCTGTAAATGTTAAGGGCTGCATCCAGAGCTGTATTCAGAACAACATGCATAGCAGAGGAAGCATTGCAAGGTTCAAAACAGGACCTTACATACCCTGCTACCTGTCAGTAAGCTTCCTTCCTCCTGTAGGGAATGTCACCTCATCTGACTAAACCTGTTCCAAAAGAAAAACCAGGTCAAAGCAGTAACCTAGACAACTTCCAATGTTACAGCTAACACTACTATTTATATATCTACTACAGAGAAGGGAGTAGTTACTCCCTTACCTGTGTTAATTTTCTTTTGCCCACTGGGCTTCTTTTAAGCAGGTGCTGTCATGCAATTGGTGTTTGTCAGCTCCACCAATAAGCAGAAAACCTGAGGCACTTATGGGTTTTCTTCTAGCTCCAGTTGCAATGTTAGAGAATGGGATTGCAGATATTTTCTCTTCTTTTTTTTAACGTTGGACCTTTATTCTGTTTGTTTGCTTTAGATGCTTGTGGTACTGCCATGTAATCTGGAAAATGCTCAGCTGAGCAAACTGCCCAGAACTTAGTGTAGTGTTTGATATTTTTATGGTTTTAATCAAAATTGTGGTGTTTAGTATACTTGCAAGTGTAACTAGGATTCATCTGTGTTTATCTGGCTAATTTTCAGAATGTTGAGATAACATGCACCAGTACAGCAGGTTGACATTCAGCTTTACAAATCAGGAAGAGCACTGTAAGAGGAAATGATGGTTAAGTACGGATGAGTTGTAAAGAGCCCCTGAGAACAGAAGGTTTACAGAATCACTGATTGCACACAACCAGAGATCACTATAACTTGTGGTTATGTGGAAAACTCACCATAAATCACTGCAAGATTCAGAATCTTGCAAATCCATGTTGGGATCTGAACCAAAGAAGTTTGCAGTGTGGATAGCCGAGTGATACATGATCCTGACATAGTAGTGACTGGTTATCATTTTAGATGTTATACAAAAACTAGAAGCAAAAAACACTTCCCAGTGTGGCTGGAACCACTAGGCACTGTAGTATTCATAGAGGTTCCGGTGACAGGAATTTTGAATTTACTTTTCCTTTATGGTGTCAGAAGGAGTAACATAAAATTCTGTATCTATGTTTGAAAACAGTCTTAGTTTTAAGTTCAACCCAGCTGTACCCTGAGGCTGAAACATGGCCATGTTTTGGCAGCAGGGAAGACTGCCATATGTTGCAGTGATAAATTACACTGATGCCAATCTCTAAAGTCAGACTTATAAAAAATAGCTAAGGTAGTATATTTGTAGCAATATAAGCTTATATGTGTATATATATATATATAAAAGAGCCTGACAAGTCTATATTTAAGGATAACTTTTCTGTCTCTTTAAGTCACGCACTTTGTAAATGCTGCAAGCCACAATTCACTATTCTTGAGAGAAGTTGTATATAATACATAAATCCATTGCATTTCCCCATCACACAGAATCGCTTGCTGTCTAGCTTCCAGCTTCCAATAGCCATAGGACAATTCCATTCTTTGAGTAAGTTCTTACTTATTGACTGGCTTTTAGTGAGCACATACTAGAAATCGATAAGAAGATTCTTTTTTTAGCAGTCATTCAGTCAGATCTCTAAATGAGAGCACGGATGTGGAGACCCTGAACGTGGCTGGCAGCAACATGACCTACTCTTCCCTTTTTAAGGTCAGTACAGGGTGTTGGTTTGTAGCTCTCATGGGTGACTTCCAATGCTTTTAAAATCCCCAATTAGTTTGTTTTAGTGCCAGCAGTATGTCAAGGATCTTTGAACACAAAAGATTATGTATATTCTTAATATGCATATAATAAAATCTATTGTAGGATCTATTCATACAATGTGTTAGTTCCAAAGCACATCTACTGCAACTTAATGCAGAACAAAATATCTAATACAAAATACTGATCTCAGTCATAAACCTTCTGTTTTCTGTTCTAAACACTGAAGCTGCTGTTTCTCACTGCTGAAGAAGGACTGCTACTGATCCATGAAGGTGACTGTCTGAGCAGTTTTAAATTCTCTCCATTTACTAGTATCCTGAGACTGGTAAGATTGCTAAGAAGCTTCTGAGAACAGACAATGGATCCCAGAAGCATCTTCTTGTTTTCACCATTTATGTCCTTGAGCTCTTGAAAGAAATTATCCAGAGATGCAATAAATTTGTTCTGAAGCAGAAGTTTTACTGCTGACTAGGTCCATAGTTTTCAGGTAAACATTTTCTTGCCCAGCAGTGACGGTGGTCTTCAAACTTCCATTTTTTGACAGTATACAAGCTAAGTTCTTCTGTATCTCCTGTACTAACGAGTCCAGCTGGCTTTGCAGTGAGAACACTAATTCATTTGCATCTTTGTATATACAAACTTCGCCATTTCCACTTCTTCTCTTAAATTCTTAAAGTATTTTGCAGCTGAGAAAAAACACTGGCTGTTTATTCCTGTAATTTTTTTCAGAGTGAGACAGAGATCTCCTAAGAACATACTAATTTCTTTTTATGGCCCTCCATCTCATCAGACACAGCAGAAAATTTCCTTGTGTTATTCTGAAACTGACAGTTTAATTCCAGGACAACTTCCACCATTGGTGTCAAGGTATTTAATGCTCTTCCTAACCCACATATATGCTCCTCAGTCAACCTCAACAGCTCAGCTTTACTAGGAAATGGCAGAGTCATATTCTGCAATATTTTTCAGACATACAAGAAAGTTCAGTGGTCAGCAATTTTTTAACAGAGGCAAAAGACACCAATACAACTAATGCAAATACATTAGCTGCTGAACAACTGTTAGATAGGAAGCTACCTATAAAATATGCATAAGATGTCAACATCTGTTGCTGCTTCAGACTGTTCTCACTAACAGAATTTTGTATTTTATTGAACAGAACAAATTCTCCTGCAAATGTATTTGGACAACAGCATTGTGTTGATCAACAGCTTTCTTATGATCCTGTTTTGCATAGATACACCTTTTGTATTAACAGTATTAACCAAAGGGCTAGCTGTGCCATGAAGTTTTTCTTTGGTGTTTTCCAAAACTGAAACCACATATTCTTTCTCAGCCAGAGGAACCTTGGTTTCTTGCAGATCTGTCTGTGCTGCTTTCAGTTCTTCTTCCTTGAGTTGGAGATCTGTTTTCATTATTAAGATTTGCTTTTATTAATTGTGAATGGTTTAGTGATTGTTTTTGCTTCCATGGCGCTGATTACGTCAATATACTCTGCAACTTATTCTTCCTGAACAGTCAGCTTTCCTTTAAGGGCTTCATGAATTTTCAGTGAAAATATAGATTCCATTTTACTCTTGTGCAGCAGTGAGGTCTCCTTTCAGATGCTCAATCTCTTCAGTATCTTCCTTAATAATAGCTCCTTTTGGCAGCTGCTGGTTAACTTCAGGCTTCATTATGTTCTTTGCTCTGTGAGCATACTCCAGTGTACTCAATGTCTCCTCAGGATTTATAGATGTGGGAGAAACTGTGGCAATTATTGATGTTCCTTGTTGTTCTCCAAGAGACTCCTGAAGGATTCTGTTAAGATTCTCTGTGTCTCCTTCTACAAGAGCTGTAATAACTCTTTCACCAGTCAGAACAGACTACTTGGTATTTCCAGCTTCACAAGCTCTTTTATCAACTGCCCCAAACCAAAGTGTTTTCACTTCCTGCAAGATCAACCAATTTTATCTTCCTAGTTCTAACAAGCTCTTGTCCATTTGCTCTGGTTTCTTTCATATGGATGGTAACTGAAAACAGAGTAGGATCAACTGGAATATGCATTCATGTAAGTAGCTGCAGTAGTTCTTTTTGCTGCACCTCTTCCCAAGATTTGGTAGGCTTCATTTTTGTTCTGTACAGGTATTTCTTCCAAGCCTTTCACATTTAAAGCTGTCTTGTTTATGGGATCATCAAACATCTGCAGTCCTTCTCCAGCACTGGGAATAGGATTCGGAAGATCGAAAAGCTCTTCGTTACAGATTTCAAGAAGAGAGAATTTTACAAAAAAATTCAGTATCAATCTCTGTGAGTTTTTCTAATATTTGATACAATGTATTGTACATGGTAGCAAATCCTCTTCCCAGGCATGTTCTTCACTGGGGCTCCCCTTAAATTGCGAAGATCTTTCCAGTACCAGTTTGGTCATAAATGGTCACTATACAGTTGTACACCTAATAACTTCATCCAAAATGTGACAACGCTCTGGTACGTATCAGTAGTCCATGACTCTTCCAGTGCAGATTCTAACTTCTTTTCTTGCTTGATCACAGTCTACAAAAGCATAGGCACTTGATTTACATCCTGAGGCATTAAAAGGCCTGCACCACACCACCACCTGGATGTTCTTGCCCTTCGCATTCTTTGTGTAGCCACTTCCCTGGAAATGCAAGGAAGCCATGCTGGGTCTGAGGGCCAATCTGCCAGGGAAAGAGGCAAAGCACTGACTGTCCCATAATACTTTTGCAGCCCCTTGAGCTCCAGCCAACTGCCTGCTGCTCACATTCTGCTCACCTCAGCCACCAGCACTGTGCCTCCTGCAACTCCGCACTCCAGTTCCTGCCAAGTTTCTAGTTACAGTGGCTCAGAAGTGTCTTGAGTATAGGGAGACTCTGCTCATCACTTACCTTGTCATGTCCACACTGTGCAGTACAGCAAGGTGTGGACATGTTTAAGCCAACACTGATCAAAATAGCCCTGGAATAAAAGGCAGCATCGCCACAACAGTTTTGTGTTGCACATGAATTAACTGGCCCTGATAGGAAGCGGTGGCCCTGTCTTTATGCCTGTTTTAAAACAGAAATGGGCCTCTGCCTAGTATTGCACTGCATCAGCAGCAACCTGCTTGAAGCTTGACTTGGAGAAGCTCGACTTGGAGAAGCTCTGCATTACTACACAAAAGGCACCATATACAGCATCTGGTGCTGTGCACTCTCTGAACTGACTTTCTAGTTTTTACTGTCTGCTCTGCAGATGAGGAATTGTGGTGTTTCTAGATGCCTTTCATAGACACCTTACAGCAGGTGTCAGCAGGCTTAACTAAAGACCCACACTCTGGAAAAATGTTTTAGGGAGTTGTCATCTGAAAAATGGTTGAATTCCTCTGATGTGACACGTATTAAAATTTAATACGGAGGTATATTGGAGATGGAGGCAGAGATTTTTGGGATCTACTGTTTTTGTATTAACTGTACAGATCAGAAAACAGGAACTGACTCCTCAGAAAATCCAGTAGCAAGATGTGGACTCTGCTCAAAACCAGAGCTGTTCCATGCAATTCCCAAAATAGTATTTCCTCCTATGTATTAGGGCACTGTCCAGTCTTGCTAAATGATATGAGTGGCTCACCGATGATTAGATTTCTTTTTGTAATACTCCTGAACAAACTTCATAATCACGGGATCAGTTGGAGGGTGGGGGCAGAAAAGCTCCCACCACCTCGCAGTTCCATGAGGTGAGGCTGAAAGAAAAGCCCCGTTGCTGAGCCTTACTGCAAAGCTGGGTACTGTGGCCCGGCAAAGACGGCATCTGGAAAAATACACGACTGCAGCATGCCTGTGTGCAGCAGTTTTATCGCAGAGAGGTGTCCCTCGTCACTCTTGCGATCGGGGTTTTAAAAGGCCACATCAAAATCCTTAATAAGAGATAATGAAGCACACTGATGCTTCAACATCCTCGGATGTGGCACTCGGGCCCTGGACGTGTGGCGGGCCTGCCCTTCCGCAGACCTCTCCCTTCCCAGCCGTATTTCTCGTCCCTAAATCCTCCCTCCCAACTCCCCCCCGGCCGACCACCCTCTAGACCCCGCCGTCCCTGAGGCGATCCCGCCTCCCAGGTGCTCTGCCCTCAAACTTATCACTACTTCAAGGGCTTGGCCAGGCCTTCTCCCCCCAGCCCTCCCGCAGGGCCGCGGCCCCGGCGGGAGAGACCCGGCCTGTGCCGCTGCCGGCCGCCGCCGCCTCCTCCTCCCGGGGGCCCCGCGGACGCCGGCAGCCCCGCAACGCCTCGGGAGTGACCGAGAACCGGCGGCAGGGTCCCGCGGCCCGACCCGGCCCAGGCCCGGCCCCTCCTCCGGCAGGTGCGGCCCTGCCGCGCCGGGTCGCCGCTGCGCACTGGGCGGGGCGGGGAAGCTCCTCCCGCTCAGGCACCGGAGCCGCACGACCGGGACGGCGGCTCTGCGGCGCGGGAGCTCCTTCCCCGCTGCCGTCCGAGTGCGACGGAGGGGCGGCGCCGTCGCCGCCCTGCGCGGTCCCGGCACCTGCCGTGAGGTGAGGTGAGCTGAGGTGAGCTGAGCGGCCGGGCCTGAGGCGGTGCTTCGCTGCCGCCGTTACCTAACCGGGGCGGCGGGGCGAGGCGAGGGGGGGGGCGGCCGGCGGCTGCCGGCCGCCCCCCCCCTCGCCTCGCCCCGCCGCCCCGGGGGTGCGGTGCCCTCGTTGCCAGGGAGACGGTTCAAACGGCAGCTCCGACCGTTGGGGCGTCCCTGGGTAACGGCCGGCGCCCGCCCACCTCAGCGGTCCCGCCGGCCCTCGGCTCAGTGTAACTCCGGCGGGGGGGGGGGGGGGGAAGGAATGGAACGCCGACGAAGCGGAGCCCAGGGGGGGCTCCGGGACGCCGTGATTCCCGCTGCCCCCGGGGTTGTGCGGGGATGTGCGCCAGGTGCTCGGTTTGTGGCGGTTTCTTAAAAGGCGGCTCTGCTGCCTCGAAACGGGCGGGGAAATGCGTCTCGTTACTTAGTAGGAGCGGTTCTCTTCGTGTTATCATCCGGACTTGAAGCTACTCGTTCGAGTGACAAAAACGAGCTTTTCCTCCTCTCCAGCGTTTAAATGTGCGAGAGCTCCCGGCTGGAAGGGAGCTGGGCACCTTGATTGCTGGAAGGTTAAATCTGCAGCCCTAGGAATTTAGAAGGTACTGCTCCGGTGGTTAAATCCCTAGTTCAGAGCAGAGAAAGATTTGGTTCTCAGCACTGAATTTCCTATTTGGTCAATCTGGAGCAATTCTACCAAAAATTCACGGGTTCCTGCGATGCTGCAGGTCGCAGATGACTCGCTGTGGTGAGTCTCCCGGGGCGTCGATGGAGGGTGAGTTGAGCCTGCGGAGCGAAGCCGGCTCGTCTGCTCATCTCTGGCAGAGCCCGACTGGCAGTTGATAGACACAACTGTCACGCAACGCTGGGAAGCAGTACACTTGGCACCGTGCGCTACTATAAAACGTGAAGGAAAAGGAGCTACAGTTTAAAACTTAGTGTGGTGAGATAAACTGCAGACGTTGATCTTAGCAACTAGTGAATACATTTTTTTAAAGCTTGTTATAAATTTGTCTGGTTTTGTAGGAGTAGGAGGATATCTTACAAACGTTTCAGAAGCAAGTTGGGGTTAGTCATATTTGCATAAATGTTAGTGGCAGCGTTCGTTCAGTCATGAAAAGATCAGGAGTAGACCCAGAGGCCACAGTCCTGTTAACTGTAGTGCATAGGGTAAAGAATTCCTGTAGCCTTGCCAATTCCTGTTGATTCTGGGAGCTGCCTGCATGAAGCAGTTGGCAGGGGTAAGGCCTCTGAGGGGTGCTCAACAATTGTTTAGAGTTTTTATGCGAAAACCAAGTTTACTGTTTAAGCAGGTCCTACAGAAATCCTGTGATGCGCTGAACAAATAATGTACTTACCACAGATGCTCAAAAATCTACCGATATATAGCTACTCAGTCAGATCTCTTTGTTTTGTTCAAGTTTACAAATTATTATGGAGAAATTTTTTTTCTTAACTTTGAAAGTATTCCAGAAAAGCTCCTTTCATCTTTTGTGTGCTTTTCAGATTGTGAATAATTTGATGGTATCTGTAAAGCACTTTGCAGTTATTATGTATGAGGTACTAAGCTAGGTATGGGTGCTCTGAGAAACTGTTGGGGAATAATAAACTCTTGCTTTAGTAGGACACTAAAAATAGTGCAGTCATACCAATTAACGCCTCTTAAGCATAAAATATTTTTTTTTTAGGTGCTTACAGTGCTTATAAAAAATATCACTGTGTTTTCTTATGCATATGAACAACAAAAGTCCCTGTTACTTCCTGTATAAGCATGCAGGGAGCTAATGTGCATTTGAGCAGCTGTTGAGTTGACAGATGTGGGGAAAATAGTAATTCTAGTATTTAAAGGGGGGAAGAAGTCACCTCAGGGTTTCTTCAAAAATGATTCAGTTAGATTTGCAGTTATATCTTGCATTCAATTCCAAGTGAGAGCAAGTGCTTTTAGGGAAGGGAATTTTAATATGGAAATTGCGGTGTTTATTTAATGCTTTATAAATCAGCATGTTATATGAACCACACAGAATATGAGCTTAAGCATTGTCTTTACTGTTAGAAAACCATGTGAGAGTCTAAAACTAAGGATGATTATGCAGAAACTAAATTTCTGGAGATATTTTTTTTGAAAGCAAGCTTGGAAGTGACTGAACTTCAAACTGGCTCTGAATGGATAGTGTAGAATCTTGCCTCAGACAACAAACTCAGGATTCCCTGGGATCTTCTAGTTGAGCTGTAATCTTATTTGAGTCTATCTCCTCTGTAAGAAGGACATGAACAGCTGTGTTTGAGATGGCAATTCCTTTTAAAAAGTCTGTGTATTGCTAAACATATGAGTGAATTTGGCTCAGGATGTGAATTTGAACACACAGAGAAATTCAAGTAACATCAGGGAAGATGGTTTTGTGTTGGTCCCCCGTCCCCCCCGATCATTCCCTTCGTATTAAGGGGAGCAAGAAATTTGCAGTTTACAGTAAGGAGATGTATAGTTGAAACATTGGTAGCAGATGGAAATTTAGGCTTGCATGGGGCTTTTCTTCGGTGGGTACTTGCAAAGTAATGCGAGTGGGATTTGACCAGAGAAAAATGCAGTGTTCATTAAAAAAAAGGTGGTTTTTTGTTATCTCCATTTTTGATTCACAATGTGTTGCTTCTGCCTGAAAAATCAGAAATTGATATAATGTAGCTTCTGAAACTGATGATCAGCTTCTATAACACAGCAAAAAGGAACGTATTCAATATGAAATTCATGCCACTGCTGTGGTGTTTTTGATCGACTCTGCTGACTGGAATATGATTGACTTAATGGCCAAGAAAGACAGTAATTTAATGCCATGTGCGTATGGGGAAGTGATGATTATAAATTGGGCTAGAAATGGGAATTAGATTAATTGAAAAATCAAATCAATTTAAACACTCGGGTGAGAACAGTTGACAGTGTTATCAGGAGAAACTAGCTAAATATAAATATCATCCACTATAATTATGCTCACCTACAAGAACCACATAGTTGTCTCATTTTAATTTTTTAGCGTAAAGAAATTATCCTTCATATTTGTCATCCATCTAGGACTTTCACATGGTACTTGCCAGTGTGTTCTGTGCTCCAAGGACTTCAATTACTCCCAAACTGATTGCGGAGGGAGGGAAATCTTGTGTTTGAATTTTTGTATCTCACTTCTTTGGAGATAGTTAGAGGACCAGTGCCAAAAGCTGAAAATTACAGAGGTTTTCCTAACATATAATTAAATTTTTAGAAACCTGATTTTAAATTTTGTTATTTATTCTCCACAAATTTTACTTGTTGTAATATAACCAACCACCACTATCGCCCCGGTTTCTTCAGTTATCTGGCAACTACACTTTGTAGTGAAAGACATAGGATTCTTGACATAGCAATTTCCAAGTTTTCACTTCTTTGTGTTCTGACTTAGATGTCCTTTTGACCACTTACGAGGTTAAATGAGGTCTGATGTTGCTTCTGTCATTCTATGTGCTTACCCATTTGCAAGAATATGTGCTTGTAGACAGGATGCTTTTATTTTACAGGCTTTTATTAACTTGATTTCAGAGGAATTTTTGAAATTTTACTATCAAATTCCAATTACTGAAAATTAGTAAAGAGCAGATACTTTTCATAGTGTTTTGTAAACAATTTTTTAATTTATGTATTTTTTAAATTGTTGGTTCATGAGTGGGATTTGCCTCTGATTGAATTTTGGGCTTTAAACAGTGAGAAACTTCAATTTGAGAAGAAACATGCTTAGAAGAGAATTTTTTAGAGGCATTCCTGCTGAGCATGTGAAGAAATTCCAGGGACCAGAGGCAACTCTGGGAGGTAGTTTCAAGAGAAGAAAATGAAGCAATGATGTTGGAGTTTGGCAGTTTAAACTGGGAGACCAGGAGAGCTTTGAAACTCCTGGTTCTGGGTGTTCCCATGTGGACTAGCCATCCTGATTCTGAACCTGCTCTGACCTTTATAGAAGGGGAAATGTCTAATGTAGGCCAGAAAGGAGGTGCAGCGTGTTCTGGGCAGGTGCTAGTCTGTGTCCCAGGCCATAGTCTTAGAGATTTCCAGCCCGCATGGAGGAACTTTGTGCAATTGACTGCTGAGTAACCTGGCCAAGAGTAGGACTGGAAAAATATTTTGTCAAAATTTTGAGATTTGTATTTTAGTTGTACTTTTAACTATGGAAAAACTTGGCTAGCTAGGATTTGACACTGAAGTCCCTTACCAGACTTTCTGTGGACCGGCAATGTTTGGCTTCCTTTATTGAGAAGTTTTGCACACACAGAGTAGCTGAATTAGAATACGTTTTGTGCTTCACGCTGTCAGTGGACAGCTAAGTCACTCAAAGAGCAGATGCCCTGTGGGAACTGGGGTAGTACTGATGGGTCTTTATATACCTAAGTACATTGTCAACTCTTCAAAATATGTCTCTCTCCATTGGCTTGAGAAATGAAAAGTGTCATTTCAAAAAATGACATTCCAGTAGTGAATGCCATGCAAATTCCATTCACACTCCTGCCAGTTTGAAGCTATTGGCTTTGATATCAGCAGTCGGAGATTTCTCTGTGATGAGAAAACAACAAAATGTGTGAACAGTTCCGAGCAAAATAAATTGGAGGCTTCAGAACATCAATAATACTTGAGAATGTATGATTTTTCTCTAAGTTAGGTGACTACTCTGAACAATTATGTAAATTGAGAATGTGTTCTGCCAAAATTTCTGTAGCAATATGCTGCAGCAATTTAGAAGAACTTTAATTGTAGAGAATGAGCTTTATAGGGGGATAAATATTGTAAATATTTTGATTCATCAGTACTTAAATGTTATGGTTATTCTGAAGAGTGTCTTTTTCTGCAACCATCTGTCTTTATTTTTCCTGACAGGAACGATATGTATAGTGGTGGTTTTTGACAGTATAGAAGATGTGATGTTCCAACCTAATTTACTGTTGTGTTTTTCCTGAATGCTGTGATTACTTTGGATGTATCTTAAAAATGTGGGTTTTTTTCCCCTGGTAGTCTAAGCTTTAACATCTTCAATTTTTCTAACCCCTTGTGCCTCCAGAATAACCTTTCCTTCTATGCTTCAGTAAGAATATGCTTGAAAAAAATCCTCAGCATCATTAGTGTGGAAAATAGAGGGCTTTTGTTTTGAAGGTATCCTATCTAAAAGTGAGTGAGGTCAATTTCTTTAGTGTTGATAAATCATCTTAATTCTGTCCTGTATGTTTTGCGTTTTTTTAAAAGAAAATGAATGGTTAAATGAAAACAACATTGCTTAGATTAGTAACAAATTTTGAAGTGGACATGAGCAAGCTTATGGCCTTATTATGTCTGAAATGTTTTCCATCAGGTTTCACTTCAGGTTAACTAAAGTAAAAATGCTACTGCCTTTTATAAGCTAAATTGGGACTCTACCTGGCTTATCAAGACAGAACAGATAAAAACCTGTGGTTGAAGAAATGTCATCAGGATATGTGGAATGTATTCTTTCCAGGTTTATTTTTGAAATTCTCTAAAACTGCTATTAACATTTTTTCCAACAGCTACATTTATAAGAAGAGAGTGGCTTTGCATAATATTTTTCCCTGGTCTAATACAGATTTTTAAATGATGTCTTTAAAGCAGTAATAGACCATCAAAAGGTTCCCCCTTTGAGGGGATATATCTTTTGTGTTTTTTCTCTTTTCTGTGTTATACTTAGTTTTGAAAGCCCCCTTTCAGTCAGTGACCTTTATTTTAGTTGCATAAAACAAAGAAAGAACTGAGGTGATGTTTTCAGAACAGAACTAGGACTTTGACTTAAGCAAACTGTGGCTATCAAAATAGAGATCTCAAGAGCTAAAGGCTGAACTGAAGCGTGGAACTTCTTTAATGGGGAGAACAGTACCTGTTTTATGGGTTTGGTATATTCCTTAGCTGAACTTCCTTTTTTTTTTTTCTTTTCTTTTTTTCTTCTTCTTTAGTAGAAAGCTCAGGCAAACAAATAGGAAGGGAACAGAACTCCTTTCTGGCAGGGTCTTAGTGCATCAGGACTGCAGAGTGCACTGGAGGGTACGCCATACCCTTGCTGCACTGAGCTTCTCGTCCTCGGTGAGGTTACATTAAAATACACTCTGCATCTCTTGCTGTCTGTGATGACTTTTGCATACAAATGCAACTGCTGTATTGCTTGTTGGGAAAGTGCATAGGAAATTGAATGATGCGATACAAATAGGAAATCTCATGCATTTACTTTTCATGTATGTGCTCCATCCTTCAGAGTCGCAGAATTGCAAAAACATGAGTTGCTGAAATGTAAATAAGAGGACTGGATGTGCTTTGCTTGCTTACTTAGGGAGGATAACTATGAATGGAGGTGGAACAGAAGTAGGAATTCAGCTTTACAGAGAGCAAGTGAAACTCCAAAGTGTTTCTGCAGCCAGGGCTGGCCACATAACTGGGCCCTCAAGTATATACTCAGTTTGAAGCATGCCATTTGATTTTTTTTTTTTAATTTTTTTTATTTATTTTATTTTATTAGGATTGCTCAGTTTCTTTAAGACCTTTTTAATCAGGTCCATCGTATTAGACCTTATATGGAGTCAGATTCCATGCTTTAGATCTTTGGATGCAAATAATGGAAGAGATTTACTGAAGATGAGAACGTCTTGCACAAAACTAGTGTAGTTTATACTTCTTGCAGCTGTTTACATTTCCACAGGATTACAAACCTGGCATAGTACAACTACCTTAAAGGGAGGAAAGCTGCTAGACAGGGCATTCGAATTTACTGTCTTTACTAATTAGAAGAAACTCTTGCACTATGGATTTGCATTGATTTTTAGTGGTATTGCTGGATAAGTGAAGAGAATTATGGCTCTAGTAACTATGTCTTGTAAATTGTAATATGTGGCAGTTTAAGACATAAATACCTTCAGGTTTGCACCTCTTTTTGGTCATGTAGCAGAGCTGGTGGAGTAGAGCATGTGTCTGCATCTTGGCTGCTTGTCATGTCAGTTTGACTGGATGTCAGTTTGGGTTTGTACCGTAATGCCAATGGGATGGTGGCAACACAAGTGTTCCCTGTGGTCCGGGGCAATAATTTGTGGCAGAGCATGGGGCGTACAGGGGAAGGGGAGTGGAAGTGTCTTCAGTGGTGTAGATTGCTTCAGTGAGTTCCGTGTTATGTTTCTACATTTTTTCCTGTCACTGGTCAGTGTACTGTGAATATTAAAAATTGTTGGAAACCCAAGGAATGAATTTTCATAGGCTGCATCTTTAGTTTCTGATTTACTTATTCTTTGGTCCAGGTAGTGAGCGAGATTACTATGTGATTACCAAGTAGCCCATAGCAAACCAGACCAAGCCGTGAATACTTAAAAGGAGGAGGGAAAAAAAAAGTGGTAGTATAGCTATGGTGATCTAAGGATATGCAAGAGGTGAAGGGTGGGGTTTTGTTGTTTTTTTTCTGAGCCTGTTGATATAGTCTGTGGGAGGGAGGGGAAAAAAGGACAACTTCCAAACAAAGTGTTTCTTTTGCTTAGACCTGAAGAGGGCACAGAAGTCTAAACACTTGTCTGTTTCTTTTCTAATTCTATTTCTGATCCTAATTAAAGATCAAAGATTAAAAGTTATTTAAGGTCATCTTTTTAAGTGTTTTTCCTTGAAACACAGGCTTTTGTCCAACTAAGGAAAAGTTGTGTCCCAGACTAAGGAGAGTGGGGAAAGGTTGAAGAAAAATTTGAGCTGTAAATTCAGAACCTTTTCTTTGAAGGCAAAAAAAAATAAAGCTCCTCAATCTGTTCTTAGTTAAGATTATTTTCTATCTGTTTATCTGTATGATACACATGTTTGAAAACTGTCAGAAGAAACAGACTATCAGAACATTCAATCTAGTGGATTTATGGTCCCTTATGCACCTTGTCCGGATCGATGGCTGACAACTGGGTTGAACTTGTGGACCAGTCTCTCCTTGCCTTTCTATCATGGTTTGATACAAGATGTTCTGCAGCAATACTGGCTTGAGGTACTTGTAAAACCACTGCCCTCCTGCTGCAGTTTATTGCTCTTGTGTTTTGGAGGCATCACTATTTGTGGAGATGTACTGTGGACTGGATCACCAGCAGGCCTCTTAAAGCTTTAAGGAAAACAAGCAAACAAAAAACCCCACCAAAAACCTGCTAAAAATTAAAAAGGAACCCCACAGAAGTCTCTATACAGTTTTTAAGCCAGGTCAGGCAAGAGAAGGAAGTACAGAAGCCAGTGTTGCTGTTGAACTTGTACCCATTCTATCTTGAAAGAAGAGCAACCAGTTACTTTGCCCTGTAATGAATATATATGCAGGTTAGAGAAAGACATGTTGACTGTAAGTGCTTAGTTTTCTGTCATATACTAGGGGGTATAAGGTGTTAAATTAGTGTTTTTATTTACCAGATTCTTGCACTGAATTGTAGTCAACAAATGTTTTTACTGCAGCTTGCCATAAATGAACAGAAGGGTGTTTGGAAATCCTGACCAGCTTTTGTGTAGGAGAGAGCAATCATAACAAACTGGTTCTGTGAGAAACTGAAAACAAATCAAAGATGAACTGTTATTCATGGTTTACAAAAGCAAAAGAGATTGTGCACAAAAGCAGCAAGTTATTTTCAAATACTGAAAACCATTGTTTGCAAATCTGGGACAAATTTCAGTAACATTTCATGTTCTCCTGTTTTCAGTCTTTAGAAGATCTCAGGAAGCCAAAAGGAATGATTTTAACCAACTCTGACCTCAGAAAAGGGTGAAAATCTTCTCCAACTACTGCATTCAATACTGCTAGAGGTCTTTTGAATCTCCCAAAGGTGTTTCCAAGAACATTTCCTACCTGTTGCAAATTGCTAAAGCAAAGAATCGTTTCCGGTGGTGATCCTTTAGGAATTGCAGATTGGTAAATTCCAGTCCAGATTCAGAAATTTTATTCTCTGTCTGTGAGAAATGGACTTCAAAGACCACACTTGAGTATTTCCCCAATTTACCATTACATAAGTCCCAGCAGCATTGCTGCACTGGATTTTGAGTAATGTCTGAGAAGGTTTGTATTGCCAGTAGCGCTTACTGAAGGAATGTCATAAATACTTAAGATTAAATAGCTTTTAGTTCTAGTTAAGTCTGTAGTTTGTGCTCTTTTTCTTCTGGAAGTGGGTGTGAAGAGCCTTTGTTTGGTTATCTCAGAATCAGTATAAATGCAGAGGTAGAAGCCTGCATTTGGTTTTTGGATGTAACCAAGAGTTGCATGAGAGCATGCAAAGTGGTGATGCAACAGCTTCAGTCTGCTCACTGACTGGCAACACCGTCAGATCTAATAGTTAAAGTGATGCAAGGTAGAGAGAGATCTTTCAAAGCTATTTTTGCATCATTTATTTATTTATTTATTAGAGAACAAGTGTCTCCTGATTAGGTAGGGGTGACTGTAGTGTTGCCAGGTAAATGAATGAACCTGGCCAAAGCTAGAAGTCAATGCTTTGGTTATAGTGACTCAGGTCATCTGGATGCAGTCCTGCACTTCTTGGCTGCATTCAGTATGCTACTGTCCAAAGATGGAAAAGAAGCAGTGAGTCTGTGCTTAGAGTGCTGGATCATGTACGATACAACTGCTCAGTTCATTGGCAAGGTGAGGAGCACTCTGTCCCCTGCAAGTCCTGATTTAAATCCAGGTTTTTGTGTGTGGCATTTGGTAAAGAGAGAAATCAAATGCCATTTAATTATCCTCTTAGTCCTTGGATCTACCTGCAGTATCCTTAGGCTTAGTTATTGGAGGGCATGGGTGGGCACTTCAGGCCATCTTTATGCCAGTCAGCACCATTTGGGCCAGTGTGTCTCTGTTCCCAGCTCAAGACATTGATGAATAGCTTCTATTTGTTATATCATTCAATGGCTTTTAATTTTAACGTTGTCAGCCTCAAGCATTTAAACACTGAAAGTCAGTTCCCAGACATCGGTAATTAAATTCAGATGCTTTCTGTTAGAATTCATAAGTCTGGTGTTAGATTATATTTTCAAGCTTCTCCCAGTAATCTTCAGACCTATAAACTTTATTCTTTGTTTGTAATGAAAGCTTCAGGTGCAGTTTTATTCCAGAGATACATTTGGTGACAGGGAAGGAAACCACCATGGCTGCTTTATTTTGGCTTTTCCTTACCTTAAAAAGTGTTTATTTTCTGATCAGTGCTTACCTTTGATTGCAACAAAACTTTTCTGTAGTGGTAGAGTCTGGGTTACCATTTTCCTTCCTAAATCAGTGTCAAATACTGATTTAGAAGGTCGGTTCCTTTTAGTGGTGATGCTGTCCCATTGATTCTTCTAGAGATGTACTAGCACTGATAGATTTAAATTTAATTATTTGCTGTAGACCAAATGTAGAGGCAACATAGGTAGCTTCCATGTGGGTTAGAGGCTGGGAATCTAAACTAATGAAAAAGTAATTGGAGTAAAAGAAAATTTTAGTGTTGTGATACAGTGTAGAAGTCAGAATAATATAGTAAAATACAGTAATTCAGACTCCTCCCAAGCAAGTTAACTGTATTAAAGCTTATAAAGTGTCTAGCATAAAATCATATTGTTTTGTTGGGCATATTCAGTTTAATTTGGTCATCATTCCTTTAGGAAGTGGATTGTCCCTTTTATGTCAGCAGACATTGCTTTCTCTTGTTTAAAAGTTCATAGCAGCTGGAATCAAATGCTTTACACTCAAAGAAGAATGATTATTAAGAAGGTAATCTCTGATCATGCTGATAGCAGCAATTTTTAATGTGTTTTAAATAATTAAAAATGCTGATTTGAGATCTTGTAGATAAAGTGCACAGTTAAGGCAATTAACAGCATAAGATCTAGTCAAATGAGTTGTTTGATGTAAATTATTTTCCACTACCAAGAAACACCCAAACCAGCCAACATCTAAATGAAAAAAAATCTGTGTAATGCAAGTCCGCTAACTCTATGCTCTATACTGCTAAAAAGATTGTGGGTCTTTCAAATTTAGTCAGAGCTTTGACTTCTCCAAGGATTTCAATAACATTTTTAGGGATAAAGGAACTGTTTTGTCCTTAAATGTGTCCATGGAGAAAAAATTTGGGGGAAGAAGTCTCTTCAGGCCGCTCCTGTAGAGTTTTGGTTGCACCATATCCAGGAAAATCTTCACAGTTTTCTGGGATATGATAATAACAATAATAGGCCACTGTTGTCCTGTTTGTAATTCATGGTTTCCTTGTGTTTTTAATTCCTTCTCTGCCTGACAGTATGGTTTTGATAGAAGTCTCCATTATGGCCTCTAGAAATCACATCTTGAAGCATACCCACAGGAAGATGCTAGCGCTGGCTTAGTTGGTTTTACGTTGGACACCATTGATTTGGTGCTGAGTGGAGTGTATCTTCTCCAGGGACTGCACCTATCCCCACTTTGCCCAGCTGTGGCTTTTCTGTTGCCTGACTGCTGTTTCCAGTTCTTCCCATCCAATCTCAATGGCCTGTTCCATGCTGAAATCCTAGGTATCAGGAAGAAGTTTAGTATGTTACCTCCCACTGTGTAAGGAGATCCATTCCTTTTGTTGCAAGATTATTAAAATATGAGCGGTTGATTGTTTAAAGATCTACGTTCTTCTTTCCTCATTAGCGGGAATGTTTTACACTTATGTACCCTTGGAGAACTGCTTGCCAATAGCTAGGTATTTCATAATTTTCCTAGCTGCATCTGTAGGAATGGTCTAGCATTAATATTTCACTATTTTTTTCAAATATGCAGCAGCATTTCTACTAGCAAGCTATGAAACACTGCAACAAAAAGATTCACAGAAACGTAGGCTGTTAAACTATGAATTTAGTCTAATTCTCATTGAAGACATTGACCAAATTAATTAGTTTGAAAATAGCAAGATTTAACCTGAAATAAATAGTAGGATATGATGTGTTTTGTAGAATTTAATGGATACACAGATTTTTTTAATTTGGATTACTCAGTATTTGCTGTGGCTTTCCCAGTCATCATAGTTAGCAGAATTCTCTTCTGAGAAGGCTTCTTAGTGTGGCTTAATTCTGAAATATTCTAATTTGTTCCCTTTACTTTTGACTTGTGGAAGCATTGTATTTAAAAGCAAAAATTTTTGTGATTGTTGGGCATTTATGCAAGGTGCTTTTATTGGTTTGGAGTTCTTCAGAGTGATGAACATCTGTCAGAAAACTTCTTGAAAATGCCCTTACCAAAACTTAAGTTACATAAATTCTTTTGCGTTTTGTCAGGAGTCATTCAGGGCTCAACTTACTGAAATGTCAATGTCTATTGCCATTTGACACCCTGATCCAGAAGAGAATGGATGTCCTGTGTGTCCTATGTCGTATCTCTCATCTCCCCAGGGAGATGTCTTAGTTACTATAGGGGGTCTGAAATGACAGTAAACTTCTGTATATTATCAACTGAATTTAATTCTTAATTGAGCTTAATTGGAAAAAAATAAAAATCAGTGTATGCATGTATTGCTTACAAAGTATTATTTTTGTTTATCAAGTGAAATAATGATCAAACTTCATATAAATGGCAGTTGCACCAGTATTGCTACTGAGTTTTCCTATCCTTAAAAAATACTTATGACAAAATAAGTTTTTTAGTGTTACAGTACGTTTGCTTTGGATTGGTATTCATTCTAGCCAGGAGTTCAAAGGATTCTTTAGGGTGTTCCAATAAATGGAAAGACTGCAATTCATAAATGTGCTGCACCAGGACACTTGGAGAGGTGTAGAGGCATGTGCATTTGCTATGGTTTTGATAGAATTTCCTTTTTTTGTCCCTTCTGTTTCCTTTTAAGAGATAAAATCTCTACAAGAGGATTGGAATGTGGAAGAAATACAACATATGGGGCTAATATGGTCTTGCATGCATACAGTATATCCGTAGTCTTCTCAGCTGTACCATAGAGAATCACATAAAGCACAGAATCGTCTAGGTTGGAAAGGACCTCTCAAGATCATTTAGTCAACCCCCCCTATTCAAGCAGGGTCTGCTAGAGCAGGTTGTCCAGGACTCTGTCCAGAGGTGTTTTGAATATCTCCAAGAATGGAAGCTCCACAACCTCTCTGGGCAGTCTGGTTGGGTGTTTAACCATCCTCACGGTAAAAAGTATTTTCTTGTGTTCAGATGGAATTTCATGTGTGTTAATTTATGCCCACTAAGTTCTAGAAGAAGTAATGTTTTAACTTGAATTATGAGTAGCTATTTGTAGCATTTAGTGATTTTTAACAAGATAATTATTGCCTTTATATTTTTTTTAATTTATATGTTATTTTAGAAATGAGTGCTCCTAGAGCCTTTTAAATGATATGCTTTTTTTAATGTCATCATCTATACAGATGTTGTCTTGGCAAAAGCTGATCTCGAGTTGTGTACAAGGAATTATGCTTGGCACTGTTTAGCTTTCTCAAATGTAGTGGGCTTCTAGTGATTAGCATGCAATTCACAAACTTCAGTTAGGTATTTAGGACTGTCTCCACAAATCCTCTTATGTTTGGTTCTAGGAGCGGTATTCACAAACCTTAGAGACTTGCTGAGCTTCCCAGTTTAATGTCTGGGTAGTAATAGATGCCTAAGAACAAAGATACTTAACAAGCCACAAGTTGTTTGCATGTATGTGGACAGGATGTCAATTTAGCTGAGAGAAAAAAAATCAAAGGTATACGTGTTCAAAATTCCTCACTCTTCTGGAAATAAACACTTAACTGTAGCTTTACGAAGTTTTTCATAGGTGCCTACGTTCACAGTGCCCTTATGAGTTTAGGCAGCAAGTTGTTTCACTTCTTCACAAGTGTTTTACTACTTTCTTTTGAGATTTAGCTTCTCCTGGATTTTTTTTTTTTTTTAAATTATCTAAGGACTGTTAGTGCAGCATTTGCCTAATGGATCTGAGTTCAGTTGTCCTTGCTGTGACAGGCATTCAAAACTGTTCCTCTCACCTCCTATGAAGAGTAAAAGTACTATCAGACTTGAGGAAGAACTAGGTATGCGTGGGATTATTCTCTATTCCCTCCTGCTGTTGTGGTTTATTGTCCCACTGAGAATGCGCACTTTGGGTCAGATGGAGAGTGAGTAAGAATAGGTATCCATAATTCAGTGATGAAGGTGGTGTCCTGTGGATAGAGAGACCTGGTTTTGTCCTGGGAGCTGTGACCAGAATGTTGAATTGGCATTTTGGAAACAGGGCTGTAATACAAGTTTCATGTACAGGCTGGTGCACAAGTACTAAGGAAATGGGAGATTTGAGTGTACTTTTTCTTGTTTGGTCAGCTTAAAAGCAGAGCCGATACAAAGTATAGCTGTTCAGGGTTCTCCTGTTAAAGTATCTTTGCACTCACTGAGAACTTCTACATGTTTCCATTACTGAGATGAGCTTATTGCTGAGAAATGACAGCAGATGATGCAGTTTCTGGTCTGTCTTTTGACTGCCAAATGTGTCAACAGCTATACTAGTCAGATCTTACTTGTGAATTTATACAAGTTTTAAAAAAATAATCCATTGAACCATCCAGTCTGTCTTGAAATCTGCGTGTACTCAAAGGATTTTTAGTATTAATTCTTCGATTGCCTCTGAAAAAGAGTGCATTGAAATCTGATGTTTGCAAACAAGAACTCAAATGTCTCTCTAGTAACCTAATTGATAGAGCTTAATTAGAGTGATCATTTACTTTAATACAAGGTAATATCTTAAAGTGAGTTTCTTAAGGCATGTTGTCAAAGACATGACTCACTATAAAATGCATCATATGCATCCTCAAAATGAGTCTTTTTAGACTATATTTCCTGTCACCTCCCTCCCTCCCGGGTATGTCCTTTCTGCTCCGAGAGGAATTTTTATTTGCTGGATTGACACTGAGTATTAACAACAGTGGTCAGTATCAGAACATTTTCTAGGTAGCTTGTCTGGAACACAGTATAAAGTCTGTGTTAGAAATGGAACGTATGTTGAGCAGAGGATGAGAGAAAACAAGAAATCTCCTGTTTCAATAAAATATGCTAGTATGAAGACTAGATGTCTTGTGCAAAGCCTAAATAAAAGCTCTGCATGAATCCCTGGAGGAAGAGAATCCACTAACTCTACCATCAACTTGGAGAGGGCATTCAGTTTTCCTGTGTTAAGAGGTCAGGTGTCCTGATGTTTTCCTTTGTGTTCCCAGCAGATCTGTGAACCACAGCTTCCTCTTGCAGGGGGTGGGAACTGTACCATTCCCAACCATCTTAATGCTTTAGAAGCTCACACTATAGCAGGCTGTACTCACAGGGAGAAGGCCACAGTTAGTTCCCCTAGTAAATCTGTCCCTTGATACCCTTCCTGAATTGAGAGCAATTTTCCTTCCTTTCCTGTTGATATGGTAAGAGTTTTCTGTCTTGGTTACATTGGTTTTGTTCCTTTGTCCAGTTACAACTTTGTACAGCCCTGTGTATACAGCAAAGCTACAGATTTTTGGCAGTGGGGTGCAAAAAAATCCCACTGACTTCTTCCATGCTACTTTCCCCATCCCAGATCAGGCTTATCTGTGTTCTTTTCTAGCTTAGCTAGTTAAGGTTATTATAGAGGTAACAGTGACTGTGTAAACATCTACAGGCAATGAATGTAGAAATAAAGTGGTTTGCAGTAACAAAATAGCGTACATGATGGAAATTCTATTTTTTCTAAACAATAGGTGCTTTTTTTGGTCTGCAGAAGGCAGCATAAAGCAGGGTGAAGTGCTGGAAGAAACTATCCGTCATGGGGATAGCAAGTGAGGGATTGTAGCTAGGGAAACCAGTGTCCTTCCAGAATGACATAGGCTTAATGCTTTGTTAATCTGTAACCATGGTGGTTACAGTGCCTCTGAATGAAACTTTTTGATGGTTTAATGAAATCTTGGAATAAAAAGAATACAGTACAGGTATGCTGAGAGTCCTGAAGAAAGGGGGTGGAGAGAAGTTACTGCTGCAGATATGCTGGTGTAAGGTCTAAAGTTCAGCTTTTACATGCCCCAGATCACAATTTTGTGAGACAGTAACTGCTATGCAGCAAGCAGTATTGAAGATGACTTTATCTATACCTCTTCAATCTGTCTTCCCTCTGATTAGGCTTTACAGGTTTCTTCTTAAAGACAAGCATAGAATTACAACATACAGGAGCATCTTTACAGTTACTGCTGCATGTTTAACTGTCACAGTCTCAGTATGTTCATGTATGTATAGCTCATACTGGAAGAGTCCTCTACAAAATCTCACAGCTGTCCCTTTCTGCTAGAAAGAAACAAAGTTAGGTGTCAGCCTGTCCTGTATGTCCTGTCAGATTATGTCTTTCTGAAATAGATCATCTTTTAAAAATGTAGTACTACTAGTAAGTAGTAATAACTGGGGTAGTCTACTACAAGGTGGAGGAGAGAAACTTTTGGAGGAAAACTCTCTGCTGCTTACTGTTGGAGCGTAATTAAATAACTTTCCATCACAGAAGAGACGGTATGTGATTAGGGTCGCATTGAAAGAAGTGTCACCAGCAGGTTGAGGGAGATTATTCTCCCCTCTACTCTGCTGTTGTGAGACCCCACCTGTCGTACTGTGTTCAGCTTTGGGGCCTCCAACATAAGAAGGACATGGACCGAGTCCAGAGGAGGGCCATGGAGATGATCAGAGGGCTGGAGCACCTCTCCTTTGAAGACAGGCTGAGAGAGTTGGGGTTGTTCCGCCTGAGGAAGAGAAGGCTCCAGGGAGACCTTGCTGCAGCCTTCCAGTACCTCAAGGGGGCCTACAGGAAAGATGGGGAGGGACTTTTTACAAGGGCATGTAGTGGTAGGACAAGGAGTAATGGCTTTAAACTGAAAGAGGGTCGATTTAGATTAGCTGTAAGGAAGAAGTTCTTCCCTGTGAGGGTGGTGAGGCACTGGAACAGGTTGCCCAGAGAGGTTGTGGATGCTCCATCCCTGGCAGTGTTCAAGGCCAGGTTGGATGGGGCTCGGAGCAACTTGGTGTAGTGGAAGGTGTCCCTGCCCATGGCAGGGGGTTTAGAACTAGGTGATCTTCAAGGTCCCTTCCAATCCAAACCATTCTGTGATCGTGTCTGAGGCAGATGGAAGGTGGCAGAAGTGATCATCCCATCCTTAGGGCAGGTGATCATGCTGGAAGGGGAACTTCCACCTGGAAGATGGGTCTGGCAGGACAAGAGAAGTGCAGCAAGGAGCTGTGAACTTTCAGTGCAAGGGACAAGACTGTAGGAGACCACTGAGAGGAGCAGATGCCTGTTAGGCTCTATGTGACTAAAAGAGGGTATTCCCAAAAAGCAGAGATGACCGTGCAGACTATTGCTTAAGGCTTTCATGATTGCGCTGTTTAACAAAACTTGGAGATGGGCAGCGCTCTCCATTATCTCCCCTTCTCGCCCACAAACAATGGCCAGAAATACGTTTGTCTGTCAGTCTTATTTATGCTGGTCATCTAATTAGTTTGGATTTTCTCTTTCAAACTAAAAATCTTTAATGTTTTAATCAAATCTAGTTTTCAGTATGGAATTGTTTTAATCACTCTGACTTCATTGTAAGGAAAAGGTCTAGATAGACAGATCTACTTCAGAGCTCTAGCTAACTTCAGGTCCTGTCACTTCTACTTAAACTTGTAAGTCAGTTAGAAGTGAATAGTATGAAAAACTACACATGAAAATTCCTTTTATACTTAAAGCAGCTTACAGCTCAACAGTAGTACAGGCATCACTGTAATACAAGAGTTTATGCTGGAATGGCATTAACCAGGCTTACAGAAGTTCTGCCATCATCTAAGTGTGGAAAAAGGGCCCTAGGGGAGTGTGTATGTCTCCTATTATTGTTACCCCTAATTGACTTTATTTTTAACACAAACATAAGTCATATAAGAAGACTTTCACTTTGCTTTTTTTTTTTATTAAATCAAACATTCATGTGTTGGATTTGTTGGAATTAGAAATACCTATGCCTTTTCTTATACTAAGATGTTCATAGGCAACTTCAAAAACTTCTTAGCTTTTTGCTGTTTCTAGCATTCTTAGCTTCATGGGCATGTAACCTTTTAACTTTTCAAAAGGTAAACTAAAGAAAAAAATCTGGAAGAGCTGTACTGACTGCATGGAAAAGCAGCATAATTGGAACCATTAGCACTGAGCTCTGCTGCACAAGTAAACTGTCAGGCTCTATTCATTATAATCCAGCACAGTCAGCAGAAAGTTAAGGCAAGCGTTCTGCAGATATTTCTCCACACAAAAGATATGAAACTTGGTGATCTTGATTTCTTTTCTAAAATCTGGACGGAATGGGCTTCAACAGACATTGATTCTTTCTTCCAGACCTGATGTTTTTGTTACATGCAGGTTTTAAACTAGGATCTTCCCTGCCCTTGGCTTTGTCTTTCTTCTCTGTGCCTTCCCAGTCTTCACTCCTGAACCGAGCATTCAGCCTTCTTGCCTAGCAATTAGAATTATTCCCAGCTGACCTCTGGATTCTCTCCCTGTGATCGTGCTGTGGAAAAAAATCCATCCTTTCTCCTCTATTTTGCCCAGATATGCATCTGATTTTAGTATTTGCACTATTCCACTGTTCCCCTCCCCCTTTGCAAAAGAGGAAAACCAAGAAACAACTGCTGCTGTCTCACCTGGTCTTCATCACCAGCTTGCTCCTTATTGTCTTTTGTTTCCTTCTTCCATCTTCTTTCTCGCTCTTCATCTTCCTCTTGGCATCATCAATATCTGTTCCATCATCAAGATGAATGACTCCCTGCCCAATCTGCTTAAAACTGCCAGAAATCTTTTGATGCCCACTTCTCTTCACAGAAAGGTGTTTGCAAATATCTTTGTTTTCTTACTTTGAAGAGTGGAGGAAGAGTTGGTAAGCCAGTTATGTCACAACAGGCTAGAAGGCAACTCCTGTTTCTTCAGAGCAGAATTCAGTACTTTAGTGTTTGATTTAAATGGTAGATTATTTTTTCTGTCCAATAAAAGAGTCGAGAACCCAGAATCTCTGTAATAAAGGGGGAGTTCTAAATGCCCAGTTCTGTCCTTGATTTGACAGGAAATTTTAACTTTGTACAAAGCATGTTTTAAATCAGTGGATATGTTAACAAAGGATCTTCAAATACATATTTGAAATTTTTATTGTTTTTTCTATATTCATAACTGGTCCACATCTCTTCCACCTCCTCCCTGCCATTTCCATGTAATTATGAAAGACAAAACTTAATAAATAGAGAAAAACACATCTATAAAACTGCCTAACATGGTTGGAAGATGGTTCCTACGTTAGGAGTTTGCTAGAACTTTGAATGTTTTTGCACAATACTTGTGTTTGCTGTGGGGATTCAAAAGCCTTGCTTGTGCCAGTAACATTGCACGGCCCATTCCAGTGCAGAGCTTGAAACTCAAACATTCTTATCAGTAGACCATTACAACAATCTCTGGCAAGGTCTTGACTTGATCCATCTTGTGCTCTTACAAAACATTTCCAGGTATGGCTTGGGAGTTAGTTGGTGACTTTTCCCAATCAGTTGTTTGGAAGTGGCCGCATTATTTTGGATGCCACATGAGACCAAATGTGAGCTATTTGGCTTTATAGGCAATGGAACCAGCACTGTCGCTGTTAAACTTGCTAATATTGATGAAACTTTCCCTGCTTTCTGAGGATGGATGTGGGTGAAATTATCTGCACTTCCAATGAAGAAGTGTCTAGGGTTTCCTTTGACCTGTTAATGTATATGAAAAATTTCATGCTAATTTAACGATATGAGGTAAAATTGATAGTGATTTTAGTGATCAGTTACTTGAGTATGACTTGAGTAAATTGTCAAAATAGAAGCACGGAGGTTAGTAACCTCTTGCAATGCTCTGATGTTTGGAGAACTGCCAGGTGGTCGTACTGTTATTATGTACAGGCTTTTTTTCTTTTCTTTTTTTTTTTCTCACGCCCCCCCCCCCCCGATTCCTGGTGTTGAAACTACCCACTGAACGCACAGCAAGTATTTTGTGCTACTATAACTATGCTGTGAGGGGTAAAAAGACTCTGTGAAAGAGTCTGGTCACTGTCCTGGAGTTATCGATTGGCTTGAAGTATAGTTCTGCCACCCTGTGGCTACTGAAGGTCATTCTTAGAAGGTGCATGTTAGCTACCAGTACTCACAGCGCTTTTCTTTTAAACTTAATGAATGGTATTTTGTGGAGAAAGTTGAAGGCCTATTGTAGGTCCCATAAACTCTCCGTGCTTTCATTGAAAGATGTAAATAGTCATTCACTGAAAATGCCATTAGTTAATAAATCTCATGATGGTGTGGTTCCTAGACACATAACTGGTCACCTGGTCACCTCAGTTATGCAAGGCTGTCCACTATCCAGCAATCACTTATGCTTTTCTTAGTATTTTTATGAGGTTTTAAGCAGAAAATGTGATCATTTATGTTTCAGTCATAGATATAAAATCTGTAAGTTCATGGAGACTAATTGCCAAGATTGTAGACTATCTACAGTACTGTGTGCTCCTGTCTGGTGTAAATACTCCATATGCAGATTTGAAGTGGTTTCAAAAACATACCCATGTATTTTTGACTCTTACTACTCTAGAAAAGAATTATTGTTGTGTTCAATAAAAACACCTTGATGGCTGTGACAGTTAAAAATCCAAGGCTTATCTGAGTGAGGCCCTGATGAAGTTGACAGCATTTTAGAGCATGCCTCGCTCTTGTGTGTCCATTTCAGTGTTTGTTTCTAGAGTTAACAGGAGAAATAATTATGATCTCTCTAGTTAAATTTCTGTTGCTCTCCACTATAAAGCATTCTGACCTCATTTAGAGAAGCCTTTCACGTTTTGCAACAAACATGTCAAATTTCCCAGAAGAAAAATGCTTAGGTTTAAAGAACAGTTGTTTTTTTTTTTTTTTTTTGTTACTGGTTTTTATCCAATGAAAATGCAAAAGAAATTCCAAATGAAAGTTCAATTGCAAACTACTTAAGTCACCCTGCCTTTTCTTTTCTTTTCTTGAGCTCTACAGGAAAAATCTTGAGAGCATACTTTGGCAAAGTAACTGAAGATTTAGGTTCATGCCAGCAGCAGTATGCCTTAAAACTAAAATGCCAGAGAGATTTCACCTTGTCTCTTTATAATGACTGTGGCCTCAATGTATGGTTTAGATACTTCACTTGGAGAGTGCTTTGCATATTTATTGCCCAAGTTTCAGAAAGATGAGAAAATAAGTTCATAGAATCATGGAATAGTTTGGTTGGAAAAGACCTTTAAAGGCCATCTAGTTCAGTCCCCTGCAATGAGCAGGGACATCTTGAACTAGATCAGGATCAAGTTGTAATATTGTTTTCCCAGCCATTCTCTAACAGCCACATGTGTCAGCTATAAGGAATGGCCTTCTCCATTTGCCACATGAGTAATTAGTATTGTAGCTTAAATGATAGCAACAGTGAGTGGCTCTAAAAAGCAAAGCTGATATTACACAATGGTATGTTGTTGTATAAAACTGATCTTTTTTCAAATGAAAAACATTAAACAATATACATACATTCTGGAAACAAATGTGTTCTTGAAAGACATCAAACTCCAAATGTGTGGTTTTCAGTAAAACTGCAGACTTTTTCCTTTCATGGGTAGAATGTTACTTTGTTGAGTTCTATGTTTGCATGTGGTTTTACCAGTAGAATGCAACAACCTCTTGCTTAAGTGGTAGTGTAGGTAAAATATGCCTTAAGTTACACAGATAACCATAAACTTGGCACTTTTTTATCTGAATGCCTCTTCAGAAAAAAATCTTCTGAATACTGATATATTCAGATACATAGAAGGTATAAAGCCACAAAGAGGATATGAAGACATAAAGATGTGGTTCTGTTCATACATCCTGTGGTTTCATTTTATATTTCTGTGGTTTAAGATCTTAATGATTTATCAAGTCAGATGGTAATTTGGTAGTGATAGAAAATAAACTTCATTATTCTAACTGACTATAGCTGATGGCCTGAAGATAGCAATGACCTTTCCAGTCTCACAAGAAAATAGTTTGTAACTAATCGGAAGAGTGTAACACGTTGATTTTTCTTAATGTGTTTTTACTTTATTATTGATTTTGCTGAATGTTTTCTTGCATTGTTTTGACTGAATCCTGGTTTTCCAAACAAATCTAGGTTTTAAAATTTTACTCCCTTGGTATTGTAGTTTTCATTTATTCTAAGATTATTTTTTTCCCTATGAATGCTTTCTCTTGAAAGTCACTGTATTGAGGCACTAAATTAGATAAGAAACTTGTAGTTGAGCTGAGTTACGGTTTCACTGACAACATTGGGCAGTGGCAGAATTTTCCTCACAGTTGTGGCATTCTTGAACATTTTTGTGTGGAATGAGAAAAATCTTTCAGTTCTCAAAGATCTTGACAAAAAAGGGATAAAGTAGTGTCTCCCAGGAAAGTGGGAGAAGTGTGTTAATATACTCAGAAGAGCAAGTTTGCAATCAAACTTTTTTTTTAGCTGTTTCCAAGTGTTTGCCTTTTGACAAATTAACTTGGCAGAGCTCTGATAAAAAGTAGAAGGTAATCCTGTCCTTCATTTTCTGTGAATAGTAAGATCATATAGTCTTGTTTCTGAAGAGACTCTTACTCTGAGAGAAGGTGAAGTACAGCTTGAAAGGATGATTTTTTTTGACTTACTAAAACCGGAGTACTTTAAAGATAAAACCAGAAGCTCCTACGAATAAGGATCTAAACTAGGACAGTAAATTGCCATGGGTAAATCTTAATGGTCTTGCTCTGCGTCCGTGACAGCCTCCTTCTATGTTCTATGAAGTCATTCTGGAAGGAAGTGGATTATATTGTACTTCTGATAGTTTTTAAATGTTGCATCTTCTTTTTAAATAAAGACCAAATTTAAACCAGATATTTGAAGTTGTCAAAGGGAAAACAACATTTCACAGAGTTCAAATGCTTTATCTTCATGATATATCTAGTTGGTTCAAAAGTTTGCTTTTCTACAGGAAAGAGTAATGTGATCCTTATGATCCATCCCTTTGTTTCATTTTTGCACCTGGTATATGTTATTATTTCTTCCAACTTAAAGTGAAGTAGTGTGGGTTTAAGTGAAACTGTTTTTCGATACTTAAAATACACATTTTGAAAAGGAGTGACTTGAGGGAAGGAAGATAACTAATTGAAGATAACTACTTGAAGTGCAAAATCTCTTTTGAATTCTTTATATATTGAGTATTTCTAGTCTGGGTGACAAATTTTTGTGTATGTGAATCTTCATAAGGTTTGTATCTAATCTAGTTTGGCACACTGCAAATTTAACTACAGTAGTGTTGATTCCCCATTTTCCAACATAACTTAAGAGTCAGAATTAAGAATATTAATAAATAAATGAAATATTGCTAACTGGAAGGATACCTTATCTGTACTCATGGAAACAACAAAAAAATCCCATTTAGTGGGAAGTTTTACAAATCAATGGGTTTTAATGGTTACTGACAAGTGAAGCAACCTCAGTGTAGGAAGCTAACTAAAAGCTACATGTGTGAAATGAGATTAAGTTTTTTACTTAAATCCTCAGGGTTTGGCTAGATGGCTTGAATAAGTGTTAAAATTGATTATTTAAAATAGAATTTTTCTTAGGCAGTATTGTTTTAGATAATGTGGAAATAGATAAATGAGTGGCTTTCCAAATTTAAAGTAAAAAACTAAAGGAGGAGAAATTAGAGGGCTTTTCACACACTAGAGTTTATAGGCACAGTAATACTTAACTAATACAGTGCTGTTTTGTGAAGTTAGTGGTAAATAGAAGATCAGCAACCTTAGTTGTGATTAACTGGGTGAAAGCTGTCTTAAGTGGTACTAGTGTAAAGGACTCCACAGTTCCCAGACTTTCTCACCGCATCCTTTATTATGAGATGAAAAACCTAGCTCTTCCCAGAAAGGCAAGCCAATCTTTCTGTCGCTCTGTGAGTAGGTCTGAGGCAGCAGAGGCTGTTGTGGGGAGTGAAGCAGTAGCTCTTCATTCCACTTGAAGACATCCCCAGGGGTTCTTGGAAGCCTGCTCTCCTACCTCGCTCTAAATGTGGATCATCAGAAGAGCAGGGATGTTGCATCTGGTTGCAGTGAAGATTTATGTATGATAGTTGTGTGAATCTCAGCAAGATCTTTGAAAGATATTTGGCTCAGATTTTGTGTTGCAGCCTTTCTGTTATACTCTTGGGGGGTGGGGAAAGGCATCAGTTGCCATGTAATTTTCTGACCTGTCTTTTAAAGGAGTTCTGATATTGGCTATAAGGATCTTTTCTGTCTACAAAAGCATCTTTCAGTATCTCTTGAACATTGTATTAATCTGAACACTGTGAAGTGGTAGCTGCCCGTGTTTCACTTTGATTTTTCTCAAATTACAATTTGCCAGTCTTGCCAAATTTCTGTAAAGGGCAGTCTTGCTCCTCCCGCAGCAGCACAGTGTGTTACCTAGAACTGTGGAGGGACCTGAGAGGGCAGCACATGGATGGAAAGAGCAGCCCGGCCCAGGTGGAAGAGGATCCTGCTCTGTAAACTGGTAAAGCCAATGGCCAATGATTAAGTAATCTGTACAGCTCCATTGAAGTGGACTTTTCTGACTTCTAGATAGGCAACAGACTCCTTGCTTTCCCATAAACTTAGGTTGGAGCTCAGGGGATGGGAATGAGCATCTTGTGGGGAGGGGGATAATTTAGTAACAGCTGCCTAAGATGTCACTGCCTTAGTAAAGAAGAGAGAACTCATTTCCTGTGAAACAGTATTTTATTTTTGTAGTAAGAACACATTTAAAATTAGGTTTTTCAAATGACTTCATTTTTGACTTGCTAACAAAAATAACGCTTATGTCATCACGTTCCGTACATGACTTCACATTGAAGTTGATTGTAACTCAGTTCTTATTTATATAAAGCTAATGTAAAGATTGATGAAACTTCTGAAGTGATATTTATCTTATATAAGCTTGAATTATGCAAAAAACTGCATGTTTTCAGGCATCATTAATAGGCTGTAATTTCCATTATGAATATCTATTTTTACTAGTTTGTAAGAGAAAGTAAGCATTATTAGAGAGAAAAAAAGTGTTTCTTAGCCACCAAATCTAAAATACAGAGCCTTTTTATGCACAGAATTAGTTCTGTGATGATCTGGACTATGGCTTAAGTTCCTTCGTAAAAGTGGTTATATGAGCTGAAATACTTGGGGGGAAAAAAATAGTGAATTTTGTGGCATTCGAGTTATTTTCAGTGGTGAACTAGACTAAATGTGAGGTGGTTTGGTTTTTTGTTTTTGTTTTTTTTCTTTTAATTTCCCACTCCTCCTTAATCTAATCCATATTTTGTTGGCATGTAGTTTCAAGAATTAATCAGAAATTCTTTCCTGCAATTCATTTCTAAATAATACAAGAAAAAACCTCCCCAAATTATGAGAAAAGGTGTAACAAATTCTAGCAATACCTCAGATGCATTCTGTGTAAACCTTGAATGTGGTATTGGTTCTTCAAGAATAAACTAACTTAAATGAATAAGTGCTTTTTCTGGAAGAGGGCACATGCATTCTGCTAGTAAATAATTTTTGGAAAGAAATTGCTTTGTCTAGGATTTCCAAAACAATATTTTAATCAACTAAATTAAAGGAAGAAATACTGCTTGCTTAAATACAATTTTTTAATAACCTTTGAACAAAAAATTCTTGAACTACATTGCTAATTTAGATTAGAGAAGAAGCATAGCCTGGTAATTTGTGACGGATGCGGCAGAGTAGCACACTGCTCCACGATTTCCTGAGAGAGTAGGTAAACCTACTTTTTACTCTGCTGCATCATAAGACTTAAAAAATGCATAAAAAGACTGACATATTGTGAGGCTGCCGCAGGAACAAACACTGTTTTGATGTATTAGTTGGGACATAATCATTTGCATGGACAGTGTGATTTCTTTGAATTGCTTATCTTTGAATTCCCTAGATATACTGTATTTTCATGGAAAACTACTGGTCTTCCTCCATTCCCCACCAAATTATTGTTATATTCTTTCAGCACTAACTGGATCATAGCTATGTTTTTTGTTTGCATGTTTTTAATTTTTGCAGTTTTCGAGAATGTTAACAAACTAATGAAGCAATAAGAAAATTAGCTGTAAAATATAATAGGATCGGTGGTTAGTGAGCTTCGTTGTAAACTTATAAGTGAATATCTCAAATAATATGCAAAAAAATGTTTTATGGCAAATTTAGTATGTATCTCAAACCTAAGATCTAGTGAGTGTTTTCTGTTTGGCCTATATTTTTCCTGTTAATCTCCAGCATAATGGAGTGTTTCACTAGAATAGAAGGATTTAGGTGGAATTAAAGTTTTCCATGTAAACCAAAAGTCTTATCCTTAAATTTATAAACTAATCTAAACCAATTTAATTACTTAAAGTAGTTAAATAGAAAGACAACAATATGTCTTAATCATTCTAATGGAAAGAGTTTCCTTATGTACCAATGACAGTTTACATAAAGAAGATGGATCCAGCTATCTAAAACAGAAAAAAACCTCTTGGTACAAAGAATTTTGGAACTGTCCTGGGACAGCACATCCATGCAACAGGTGGAAGTGCCTCTTTTTATTTTTAAAGACACACATCACATATATATACATCGCATATACAAGAATACTATATACAGTGTGAAAATCATTTAATCAATACTGCACTGATTTTTTTAGCAATACAGAATTAATACTGCACACAATTGTAAAAAATTGGAAATTCTAATATATTTATTTACTCTTGTACCAAACAAAAAAAAAGTGAAGCATGCTGCACTGGCACTTGGGAGGAGAAAGGACATATGGCAAAATTGAGGAAAGATTGATTTGTTTGGGCAAAACATTGAACTCAATATGGGACTGTTTGGATGTTTTGTTAAGTCTTTGAAGCATTTGCCTTAGTTATTTTAGAAGGAACACTTTTCCCTCCACCTCTTGGCCCTTCTTCTGTTTGCTTTTACTACTGCTTGGGTTTTTTTTGTGGCCCAGAGAGAAGAGGTCAGAGAAAGCTTGAATTTCTTCCCTACCAGTCTCTGGCTGGTGTAGGATTTCTTAGCTGTAGCTAGCAATATCAGGACTGTTGGACGTTTCTTGACTGACTTAAAATATTGCGGGTTGGAGAAGGCAAGGAAGAAAGTTTCCTAGTCATGTTTATAAAAATGTGAATTGGGGTCTACTGTTTTCAGGGGAGTTTATAATTACAAGGATGCTTGTTCTTACAGTGCTGTGATGACTAGGAAGGAGGGTGGCCTGCTGAAATTCAGAATGATTTGATAGAGAAGCTTAACAGTTTATTAAGTTGCATTTCTGGTACTGTTGAATCTGGATCATGAGGGACAGAAAGAGAGAAAAAGTCCTTAGTAGCCTGTGTGCACTCAAGGGCCCAGTTAGGCCTATGTTTTGAGGTGCCTCTGGATCTGATTGCAGAGTGGCGTGAAAGCAAGTCCAACAATGTGCAAAAAACATGCAGTGTATCCTAGGCATCTTTTTCAAAGCTTGATGAAAGCCCCCTTGAAAATACTATCAAGCTATTTGAAGGCACCTGATTTTTCCTTTTCTTAAACTTGAGTTTCTAAAAGAAGAATGGAATTCTTCAGAAAGTGTTAAGTTCTGATCCCCTGAGACTGAAAAAAGTAACTTTGTTCAGATGTGACATCAAGGTGGATTGCTTTAGACTTGGACAGTGGCTAGAAAACCAATAAGCCATGTTCTTTATTCTTATGCAGGTGTTTCTTATACATATATTTTAATATACATTATATATTTTTTATGTGATATATTTCATCAGAATGTCTGATAACTATATCTGCATAGACTTGATTCTTGTAAAAGTTTGCATTTGTTTTAGCTGAATGCTCAGGTACCTCCTTAAGGTAATATTCCTGTTTTCTGTTTGTAATGCATTGGTTTGTGATACAAGGAATTCTGCATATCTGAGGTGAGTTGCTTCTGGCCACTGTCTCTCCAAACAGCAGAGTTCAAGCCTTTGATTTGGATGTCCATATTCGCAACTGTGGTGGAGTAAGGAATTTTTGCTCTACAATTCTTTGTCCCAGTAGCAGTAATGCTGGCATTTATATGGATATTGTAGTGGTGTAGTAGTTATGGATATTAGTTCTGTATTAACAGTTCTGGTGTAGGGCTTAGGCCATTTAAGGACCTAGTTAAAATTTCTGTGTATACCAGTCAAGTTAACTGTTGAGTCTTTCCTTTTGGTACTGATGAATGCAAAATTTGAACTTGGAAGCCTGTTGCGACCACTGAAATGTTGCATAGGTCACATATGGGTGTGTACAGTAGCAGGTACACTGATCAGGAAGCGGTTTTGCTTCATCAGTTTTCAGCACCTGAGCTACTAATTTAATATGCTGTGTTTTTCTGTCTCTTGAAGAATAAAGCAAATTGTCTTAGTATAACTAGAAACTGGGTTGATGGTGAGAGTGAAGTGTTCCGAAAACATCATTGGGAAGCACTGCATAACAGTTTGCTGAGCATCCACCTGAATTATTGGTGTAAGTTCTCAATGACCTCATGCCTTTGCTCAGCATTATAGCCCTTTGGGAAAAGGCAGAAAAATATGAGAACATCTCCATTCTTCAAAATTTGCTGAATTGTAATACTTCATTGTCACTGAGTTACATTAAACGATCCGCATATCATTTAAATAAGCAGCCAAAGTAGTGTACCTTTGTTTTGACTATTCTATTAAAATATATTTTTTTCTTTTATACTTGATATATGAAGTTGAAATGTCATCTGTCAGCTGTCCTGGCTGTTACACTAGTTAACGATTTGCCATACAACCCTGTTTTCAATAATTTATTTTGTTGGACACTTCAGCTGTTCAGGATGTAGTTTTCTATGCCAGGTGCCTGTCCCAGGCTGAAGTTTTAGAAGTTGCTGTTTTTGAGAATGAGATGGAAGAAGACTACATTTCACCTAGTAAAACACGTAACTGTATCTGAACTGAGTGGCTATTACTCCTTCTGTGGTTTGGAGTAAGGACCCGAGATCTACAAGGAATTCTCAAGAGTGTTCCCTGTATTGTCTTCAAGAAAATCCAGATAAACAAAATTATCAGCTACCAAAATTCAAAACTCTTGCATGGTTTGTCTTGGTCCTTCCACTGCTGTGGTGCAGGTGACAGCACTTGCAGAAAGGTAGATGTCACTGTGCCTCTCTGGCAAGTAGGAACTGTAGTTTTGTCTGTAGAATCAAGAATTGTAATTTGGGAGAATAGGAAAAGGATTAATGGTCCTTTCTTGTAGGTAGCTTGTTTTTTATCTGGGGAATGACTCAAGGCTTAATTCTGCCTTCATATATCCATTGCAGAGTCTCCCCGAAATACATGTAGTGGCTTTCAGAGTAAAACTACCAGTCAGTGTAAGATTAAGGGGCAAAATTTAAGAACAAATTAATATAAGCAAAAAACTGGACTATTTGTACTTTTGTTTGTTTAATTAGTAACACTACAAAAGTGTGTTTGTGGTATTTCAGTATTGATGTCAGTAGAAGCCTCTGGATAGCACCTGGAATAGGGCATTGTTTTAATTGGAAAGCGGAAAACTTCCCTTGTATTAAAGATAACTGCTTTTACAGTGGCACACTGGCAACCAGCAGAGATGGAAAAGTTCTGTCACCTTATTTAGGTACTGAGAGATCAGTGTGACTTCTGTGACGGTTTGACAATTTTGGGGAATAATTATCTGTTACAATATCCTTTATCCTTTTTGTTACAAAAGCAACTTTCAGTAGTCATTAAGCAGCATAGGTTAATTTATAAGGTCACTTTAATATTTTATCTTTTATAAACTCTATAGGTATTTTTAAATCTGATCATACTGTTTGTATTTACCAGAAGGTTTGTTTATATTCAGGTTGAGAGTGGTACTTGGTCATAGCACTGATTAGTCAATCAAGAATGTTCCTCTGGGGAAAGTAGGAGCTGCCTTTTGGAGTATACAGTAAACCTCTCCTCTCTCCTACACCAAATTGTGTCCTCGTGAAAAATTAATATTGTCAAAGCATGAGTTTAGGTGTATGGCAAACCTCTTATATCCTAGATAGGCCTGTGAGATTACACTGTGAGAGGTGCAAGATTTTTATAGCTGTATGATATTCAGGGAAGTAAGTAAACACCAATAGATGCTTCTGGCCTACTCTTCAAATGGAGGGATTTTTGGGAAGATATTTCCCTCACCACACTTCTACCATGTTGAAATAATATGTGTTCCTGAGTTTGCAGAAAGGAGACAAACCTCAAGGGCAGTAGAAACAGGAAGTTTAGATGGTTGGGTGTGCATTTCTAGAAAAGACTGGAGGAAAGGCCACTTTCAGGCTATACTAAATCTAGCCAATAAAATTTCACATTCACTTAATCTATACAGTATGTCTTTCTGCAATAGAAGAATTGAAGAAAGTTGCTTTTGAATTACATATCCTGAAAGTATTGATCTTCAAGGCTGAGGCTGTGTATGCTTTGAATTTTAATGTTCCTCTCCTTTCTTTCTTTATAGCTGCAATGCATGCTGCTTTCTCTACAGGACTCTAAGCTTTGATATTCAGAAGAGCAGAACTGAAGGATGCCCTCTGAAAGGTGCCTAAGGTATATAGTACTTGTGTTAGCCTGTATGAAGTCATTCACTTTTAGGATGTTGTTTACCAAAGCATCAGTCAACAGATAGTAGAAAAGTAAAATTAATATTTTTGTTCACTAGTAATTCATATTATTTAGTACATATCCATGTTGTAATCTGCAAAATATTGCTTTCTTGTTGCCACTTATCTCTAGCAAAGAGAGGCATGCCTGGAATTGATTTGGGTCCCACAGTCTCTTCATATGTTTTCTTGTTTATGTCTTTGTCTATACTTGGGATTTTTGATTGTGGAAGCAACTGGCATTTTACATTCATGCATTTGAATTTGATGGCTCGTGATCATTTTCGGTGTGTGTAGTGTTCCACTCTTCAGGACATGTATTACTCTCCCAGTTCTTTGAAACGGCTTCAGAGCATTCTCTCCAAACTCATCTTCCTGCCTTCCAGAATCTCCCATTCTGTCTCCTTCCCTATTACAGAGTCTTAATCATCTATATGTACTTGCCAGTTTAGCCTTTCTCATTTATTTTTATTGCCCATTGTTTCATCAGAGAATTTCATATTTAGTTAGCTTCTGGGAGCACTTTCAGGCAGAACACTCAGCAGAATTTATTAATCCAGTTGCTTTTCTGCAGAACCTTGCACTAGTCTGATACACTGGTAGCTCTTCTGTTTGCAGAATAGTTAAGGCTGAGAGCTCAAGAGATCTACCTGATAGTACTGGGGCATTGTATCATTCCAGTTCTGTTCCCCTTTCCCTGCCATGCTTCTGCAGCAGAAGAGAATCAGGGATTCCTTGCATTTTATAGCTGTTGAGTATATCAACTGACAATATTCACTACAAAGTGGCCATGTTATGTTTAATGAATCAGTTCTTTTTCATTCATAAATTCCAGTTAAATTGCCTTGCATGTGTATACATTCTTCACATGTTGTTATCACCAGTGTTATAGGCAACTGATTTTTCACTTTGGTCGTTGAATTGAAAAAAGGATTATGACAGCTCAATTTTAAAACCACAGATGCCTGATTTTATATGTGTGTGTTAAAAATGTGTTTTTATGTATATATAAAAATAAAAATTTTCCCCACAAAATTTACCTTTGTACCTTGTCCCTCCGATCTATTTTCTGTTGAGTGAAATAGTCCCTTTCTTACGGCAAATCACCTTTGGATGATTGTGAGAAAAGCAAGAGGAACAGAGGGCTTGGTTCACAGCATTGGGAGGGAGGCTAATAAAAAACAGAAATACAGAGAAACCATCACTAAGTATAAGTAGGTTATTATACTTGCACAGGTTATCTTCCAATTTTTTAATGTTCTCAGTTCCCTTAGGACTGCCCCCCTGCCCTGAAACCCCAGTGTTCTTCCAGGTCCTTAAGGGGGAAACCAGGGTGAGCAGACTGTATCCTGCAGTTCTCCAGGAGTCAGTAACAGAACTGATGGTTAACCTTTGATTTCAGATTCTTTATTGCTGTTGATGAAGGCTAGAGAGAAAATACAGTTTTATTAGTTTTTGGTTTTTGTTTTTTTGGTTTTTTTTAATACAGCACGTTGAACCTGTAGCATTGCCTGCCAAAAATAATACATCTTGGTTTCATTTAATCACTTTGCTGTGGAAATTATAGAAGGGAAATAATTATTAAAAAGAATTCACTTGTATTTTAACAGGTTACATTTCTTGGTAATTGTCACTTAGAAGGGGTTCCACAAACAGGATAGCTGAAGGATTAAGAATAATTTTAATGAATCATTTTGAAATGTGTGTAGGGTATGTCCATGTAAACTATTAGAGAGGTGGTGAAGTTCAGATACAGGTTATTCCTGTGTAAATCCACTTTGGCCATCCTTCTTCTAGAAGTAATGTCTTAGTTCTTGTCTTTTTAAAAGATTAAGTTAGATTAGAGCAAACAGTCTGCAAGGCAGGTCTGCGTTATTTTACAGGCACCCAAGGTGAAGGAGTGGGATAGGCAGTACAGAGAGTGTGTGTTGATGGGAAAAGAAAATACAACTGCCATACAGCTGCTGCATAGCATGTGTATGGAGTGAGTTACATGATTGTAGTGAAAAAACAATAGGTTATTTACCCCTTATTAAAAAAAATAATAAATTATACCTTCACTTTGATTTACTCAGCAATGACTCTCTCTAAACTCACCTTCTATAAAGACCTAGCTTCTCAGGCAATATAAATTGGTATAGTCTCACAGATGTCAAACTGCATTGTTTTGTGCCAAAGAGGATTTGCAGATTTGTTTGCTTTGTTTCTGTTTTCATCAGCAATTATATTGTCTCTTCCTTCTGCTGTGGAAAAGGGAGTTGCGATCAGACGATCTTAGGCTAATGGCATGGGAATCTTGTATTTACGCAAGGAGATATTCAGAGGTGGTGGAAGGCCTCAGCATTTTAATAACAAGCAAACATATTCCCACCCCAATACAAAACAAAAAAACCCTATGACACTTCATAAATGTGAATGACCTGAAATGGTCTGAAAACATTCAGTAATGCAGTATCAGACTTAAACAGGCCACCTGAGACCATGAGTCTTCATTCTTTTTAGTAGGACTAGTTACATACATACATATTCCTTTTCACTAATGCATCAGTTTGAGCCATTTAAAGTTTTCTGTTGCTCCATTGACATTTATTCTTCTCATTTAATTCTCAAATAATTCTGAATTAATCTTATGAGTCCAGCTAACTTCCAGTGCAGCAAATGAAAATCAGAACAGTTAAGGTTTTTAAATATGAGTATATAATCAGGTTTCATAATACTTTGCAATACTGAACTTTTCTTGTGATGTCTATACCATATAAAGGTTTTTGTCTGACAAGGTTTATGACTTTTTTTCTTGCCAAAAATTATCAAACAGTCTTGTCTTAAACAAAAAAAAAAAAGAAAAAAGTTCTTCTATATTTCTAACAGAATCTGCTTGTTTCCTACATTTTTTTTTTGACAAAATCTTTCCCTTTTCCCCTCTCAGCATTCAGGAAATGCTGACAGGTCAGAGGCTTTGTCAGTCCAGCTCCCATAACAATGCTGTCCTGGCAGCCCTGAACCAACAAAGAAGTGATGGCATACTTTGTGATATCACCCTTATTGCCGAAGAGCAGAAATTCCACGCACATAAAGCAGTCCTGGCAGCCTGCAGTGACTACTTCCGAGTAAGTCCAAGGATTTTTTGTTTCTTTTCTTGTAATACTATTAAAAATTATCCTGGGGGCAACAGAAATGGTTATAGATATCATACTGAATAAGCTTTAAATTTGAGCCTATAGAAAATTCAGGATTATTGCACATTCAGTAGAGTATAGAACTTTAAATATCCACCTACATGTCATAGGAAAGAAATGTTAATAACCAAGTTTTTTATCACTTATGATAGTCTTCCTCCCTCACCCCCCGTCGAAATAGGCAGTACACATCTTTCTATGAACCTTTGCCCCAGTAAAGTCAGAAAGTAGAAGGGTTTTTTTTTTTGTAGAACCCAGACATTTGAGACAGGTGTGATTAGAGCACAGAGGGATGGGAAGAAGGAATCTGAATATTAATAAATGCAATTGAAGTCAGCTTGAGAGTGGATTTTTGTAGGGCTGTAAATGGTTACTCTCAAAGAGGAGGCTGTAGTAATTTTTTAAGCATAATAAAACTTATTTTCAGAAACGAGTGTTTCTGAAATGTAAAGATTAAAATATTATTTGGGAAATCTAATTCAGACACTCTGCATGGAAAATTGAACCCAGGTGCTAAAATTGGAGTAAGTGAAAAATTGAGTCTTCTAATAGGAAGAGCATTCTTCAGTGAAGCAATTCTACGAACCTTCATTATAATGTACCTGTTCCAAATGTTGGACTGTCTGTAGCTCTTCAGTTGATTGGTGTTTTTAAGTGTGAGTCATCCTGTTGTTATTCAGAGACTAAAGCTGAAATTAATTTAAAGGTCTCTTTTGTCTAACAAAGTAAGTTTATTTAATATTTTGCTTACACTGTAATTGTAGTGCTACGAACTTCTTTATGGTGACCTTTTTGTTTTGTTTCAATAGTAATACAGTGTATGACAACTTTTCTATATCCTTAATTACCTGAGAAGTATTTTTATCTTCCTGTCAACTCTCTCTCTTTTGGTTAGAATTGAGACTTAATTTATTCTGTGTTATTTAAGAAAAAATTGTTAACCTTGATGTTACTTTCACTGTGATGATGTTGAGCCAATTGATTGCTCGTTTTTGGAACTTGGCTGCATGCTTCTGCAGCATGCTTCTGCTACTGCAGACTTTGCACTGCCATAGCTGCTAATGTTGCTTTGTAATGGTGCTCTGGCCTGCTGTAACACAGATTGCTTACCGCTTTTTTCTTTTTACCCCAGTGCACAGAGAGGGATTTTGTAGGTCTCTAGCTCTAACAAGTGCTATATATACTTGTTGATGATAGGTACACTACAGGGCTGCTGTTCTGGTTTGATTGAAATATTTTAATGAGGATGCCATATCATTCCTCTGCACCTGTGAGATATATTCCTTTCAGAGCTCATTGTACTCTGTGCATTGAAACATCATAGAGTGGGCAGCTGTACCCAGTGTTCAAGCAGTGTGGTAGGAACAGCTTCTACCTTGGTCACTTACTGACCTTGAGATTTGGGACACTGTGATTCACCCTGTTACTTCCAATTGAGTTACTTGGTATTTGCTGGACAGTATTGCAAATTAAAATCTTAATGCCCTATGGAAAAGAAAAAAAACCACCAGTTTTACAATAGATTAAATTGCTAATTGCTACATAAAATTTTTATCTTGAAAAAAAATCCTGAAAGAATGATCTATGCAGCATTTATTAATTTGATCTGCATCAACATTGTTATAATTTGGTAGGACATATTCTTCAGACTTTAGATATCAGCTGTAAATGTGGAACTTGTGCTTTCTGAAATCAGCCAACGAGTTTCTATTATTAATGGACAAAAAGCTTTGTTAGCAAATTGTGAAACGAAATTCATGTCCTGTAGGAAGATGGCAAAAATCTACTATACACTATGCTCTTGATTCTAATAATTTAGAAAAAGAGTTGATTTAAAAATAGTAATGTTTTGTATTTAAACTGAGATTATTAATGTTTTTATATCCAGAGGGATTTTGTCTAATTTGAGCTACCCGAGTGTTCATTTTCTAAGATTTAGGAGAATGATGCCAAGCTTCATTCAGAGTCAGTGAAGAGAAATGGGTATTTCCAGAGGATGATAAAGGAGGATAGAGGATTTATTTATAATGAAATGAATGACCATCTGGAAGTGCCAGATATCTCTCCACTGGTCATAAAGACTAGACTCGCGTGCTTCAAACTTAGCTGTTAGTATTACATAAGATGATTTCTACCCTTATTTTTTCCTGGATTTTCTTGAAGGAATTCTTGGATGAACCTTGCAGATTTTCTAACCCTGAAGTCATTTATGATTAAATTATTGCCATGGGAAACCCACCTTTCACTAATTTTTGAGATGTAAGCACAGGACTGCAGTGGACGGGTTTCTTGGAACACCAGATGTTGGAGTTGCCTTGAATAAAACTGAGATGTCAACACTATACATCAATGGGACACAAAGAACTTGCGTACCGTAGCTTCTGGTTTCTGTGGCTCATAGATTTGATTAATACACCAACCTACCTTCAACTCTACCTGGAGAGGCTGTCATCCAATTCTTATGATCTCACAGATTATTCTGTGAGAAGTTGAAATATGATCAGTTCTACACAGGGCTCTAGCAGAATGAATCCGCATGATTTTTTTTTATTGTTGTTTTCTCTTTTTTGCCACTCTTGTAAAACAGCTTGTATGAGACTGGATATTTGCTTTATACGGAGCCCTTTACAGTTTTCTACATGTTCTATGTCTACTTTGATTTGGATGGAACTACTTCTGAAATTGTGTTTTCTTGATGAGAATAACAAGTCAGTTGGGCAGCATATTTTTTTCCTTTTACTGCAAAGAAAAGTTTGTTAACACTTTAGAAGGATAACTAAATGTGTGTCATGTTACAGAGTGAGGGAATTGGAGTCATTGCATGTGGAAAAGTGGAGGTCAAACAGAGGTTGCCTTACCAATTTTTCTTTTAGGTTATAGTCTTGAAGTAAAATCTTCATTTGCTTTTGTAAGACAAGCCAGAGACCTAAGCTTCAGCAAAATACTAAGGGCCAGCCTTCTAGGGTAACAGCCTGCCATCCCTTCTTCTAGTTCGTATAGTTAGTCCTGTAGTTTCAGCTGTGCAGAAACATTGGAATTTAAAATCCTAAGCATAGCACCTGATTTGGGAGTCTGTTACATTTGTACACCAAAATGTTGCGGTTTTTTCTTTAAGAAAAAGAAATCCTTTAGGACATTGCATAGAAAGACACTGCATTAAAAATACAGAGTTAAACTTCAAGATTAGACACTTGAAAATTAGAGTTTTCAATTTGTTTTCTGTTCAGGATCTCCTGAAGGACCTTCTTCTTTCAAAATGAGCTAAGGAATACAGTAGTTATCTCCATACCCTAAAAGACTCTTATAGAGAATAGTAAACATATGTATTCTTATGAATTCTTTTTTAAGCATCAAACAGCATTTTAGGCAAACTTTTCCAATGACATGCTGTAATTTGCTATTTGTCTTAGTCTATTGCAGTGAGACAAGGCAGTTGAGTTAGTGAGTATGTATGCATTGTGATGACTCTAGCAGGCTAAGTGATTTCCAATTAAAAGATTCTTTTTCTTTTTTTCCCCCTCTGGGAGCAAAATGAAATGTTACTGCATGACTTCATTAGTAGGCATTTACAGTGTTGGCAGGTGATTATATAACCTCAAGATTTTTCTTGTACAAAATGCATTGGTTTTCCAGTCAGAACTCCTTTCTTCTTCCTTATTTTTCATTTGAGTGGGTTTATAGTCACAGGGCTTTGATCTTTATCAAAAAGATGCAGAATTTCCATGTAATCTGGATGAACAAAATTATATCCGTTAACTAGAATAGATTTTAAAATGTCAATAATATTCTAATTTTTTTCCACAATGAGAATGCTCAACTCTTAGAACAATCTTTCTTCTCTGAAATGAACTGCATACAGACTTTGTACTTCTGTCACAGTTGATTCTTAAGCGGTTTCTTTTCAGGGTTTTTCTGTGCCATCTTTCCTCCCTGTCAACAGATAGTTTGTTCCTGTGTATACAACATTGCTGATTGTTTGTATTTTGCAATATATTGCATTGTTTCTTGATAAAGTTAGAAAATTAATTTTTATAAACAAACCCCTGCGGTAGAAAACACTGCATGATGCAAATAGCTTTTGAGGTTGTGTTACATGAATCATAAAGAGGAAAAGGCTCTCCCTAACATGTCTTAGGGGTAGATCTAAGGACCTAGTTCTGAGAAATCAGAATTACCTGCTGCTTTTGCAGTATAATGTTATTTTGTTTTTCAGTATTTTACCATTGATGTATGTGTACCAAAAGAACGGTATTTTCCTTGCTATTGTACTCTGGAAGTGACGCTACGTAGAAATTGTCTTTCCAGATAACATTTAAAAATGTTACCTTTTCCATTGGACCAAATCGGCTCTATTCTTCTAGTAATATCGAGTCATGACTGAGACTTTTGTGCCAAAAGAGGCTCTTACTCTCACTTTTAGCTTCCTGTGTAGGTTGAGAAATACTACTTCTTGTATGTCTAAACTTTTCCTGGGATCATTTTAATTTCATTTTTTCAGTTGGCAATTATGATATATTTGAGAAACTAAACTATTTAATCTGTATTACTTGCCTAACTCAGCTTTGGTAGAAATCAGTCACATAGATTCAACTGTATCATCTAACATGGTTTCTAAACTAGTGCCTTTTTTTTTTTTTTTTTTTTTTTACTTTTCCCAAGCATATAGAATCATTGCTTTTTGTTAAATGTTTTATATGCCTGTTTGATTGTTTTAATAGTTACTTCAGGTTCTTCAGCTCAAATCTTTCAAAGTATATCCTTCATAAAGATACTACCTGCTTGTAATAATTACCTAGCAGGTAACTTGAACTGAATTCCCATATGCCTGTTATCTACCTATAACCTGCACCCAAAAGCAGTCTTTTATTGAATTTGAAACCTGAAATTCTAAGTTAGACCAATCTTGTTGAACAAGAAAACAAAAAGAAGGAAATGCAAGTAACAACAGATTCTGCTTCATTTGATGGAACTTGTTGGCTCTGTTCAATTGCATCTTCTTCTTGTATATAAGCTACTGTAAGTAGAATTCACAAATGGAGGTCAATGTTTGGAATGGATTTTGGTTTTGTTGAGTTCTGAGCAACTCAAGCAACTAAGGCAGTGCCAAAAGCACTCTTAAACAATTGGTAAATATAAAGGCAACAAAAGTCCACTGTGGAGGTAAAGCGTCCAAATGAAAATAATTAATTATTGTAGATCAAACAATGTTATCCTAATTAATACTACTGAAACGTGTCTTTATATTTTTTCATTATGTAATACATACGAATAGTTGATGGCCATTAGAATATGTTGTTAACACACTTGTCCTTTATTTGACTCCTTGGTACAAGAGAGACATGGACATACTGGAGATAGTCCAGCGAAGGGCCATGAAGATGATTATGGGACTGGAGCTTCTCTCCTGTGAGAAAAGGCTGAGAGAGCTGGGACTGTTTAGCCTGGAGCAGAGAAGGCACAGGGGGGAATCTTATCAATGTATATACCCGAAGAAAGGGTGCAAAGAGGACAGGTCCAGGCTCTTGTCAGTGGTGCCCACTGATAGGACAAAGGCACAAATGGAAACACTTGAGGTTTCCTCTGAATGACAGGAAATACTTTTTTCCCCTGTGAGGGTGACTGAGCACTGGCAGGGGTTGCCCAGTGAGGTTATGGAGTCTCCATCCATGGAGATATTCAGAAGCCACCTACATGTGGTCCTGGGCTCTGCTTGAGCAGGGTGTTGGATGAGATGACCTCCAGGGGTCCCTTCCAACCTCAACTGTTCTATGATTCATAGTGGAACTGAAACAATAAAGACAGTATTCCTAGAACTTTTTAGTTAAATTGAAGTTCTGCTCTTTTGTTAAGGAACTAAAAATGTAGGTGTAACTGATGTGGTATAGATGTGATCTGTAGCTGAAATGACTATGTCTCCTCTTTCCCCATCCATATTCTTTTTGTGAAACCTACCATTTTAGGATTGACCAAGGACTCAGGGAGCGCAAAAATCTGGTAGAATCTGAGCCAACACTATTTTTCACCAGCTCCTGAACACATCCAGTACAGACTTGTTTGGGACAGTACAGGCTGAAACCCAACATTCTTTTAAGTTTAGTAGGATAATACTATAGGAATAGTATGTGTTGCGCCCAGACTATGCAGACCATCATAATGGATTTGGGAAAATGTGTGTGCTGATTGTAAAGATTCAAGGAAGAGGGCCAAGAAAAGCAAGCCTATTTGTGAACCTGACTCATAGTACAAAAATCCTCTAGTGCTCAAGCTAGAAAGCTATTATGTTATTTGTTCAGAAGCAGTCATACCTATCCATATATTGCTTGGGGATAGAGAAGGACTGCAGGTGGAACTACTGTTTGTTTGGAAGCCTAACACATCCATGATACACTAACAGATCAGCTACAGGATGCAGATGTACAATTGTAGAGATGTCAGATGAACGTCCCGGAGGTGGCAAATCATGCACCCTGCTATGTTTCCTTGCATCCTTTCCTTCTTATCTTTGTTCTCATTGATGGTAACTTACATGAAAATTGAAACATTTTCCATGAAACATCAAACTATCTTTCTGCTGCCATCATAATTTATGCACAACTAGTAATATCACAGCTATGTGGCATCTCTCATTTACTTATTCGTCCTTGCCATCTTCTTACTCTTAACATTCTTCCCCACAGTCTGAGAAGCCTCAAGACATTTGACCAATTCATTTCTTGGTTTTGCCATACTAATTTATGTTGTCCTGTGCCATTCTCCATTATCAATGCCCTAACTCAGGACCAGTTCCCAATCACCCTACAAAACTTCAGAACAGGATATAGTATTCTCATTTACTGTCACACCAGCGGTTTTCTTGGCTAAGAACTTTGATAAAGATGTCTCTTAAATATGCTTATATTGAAATAAAACTATTTCTCCTCCTTCTCAACTCTCTTTTTAATCTCTTGGGTTTTTTTTATTGTATTCTTCCTATGTAAGAATACTAACTGCAAACTTGGGAAGGAATAGTCTTAGTAGTGGTTCCAGGCTTGCAGTTATTCCTCGTAACGTTCACTACAGTGATGGTGTAAGAAATCTAAGGACTTTTTCAACATGCTGTCTAACTGTTTAGCACTATATTTTAATTCTTCTACACATTAAATTAGCTAAATGTGGCACAATACATGTTCTGAGTGATGCCAACAATGCAGAAGATATTTGAAGATTCATAGTAGTGTCTGGTGTTGTGAACTTGTTACTTATATTGTTGCGAAATGATTACTTAGTGCTATTTGCCTCTCATTAGAAAAAAAAAAAACAAAACCAACTTGCCTAAAATAAGAGGAGGCCTGGAAAATTTTTCATTTAAATGTTGTACTCCTAGCATAATATAAAGGTTTAACTACAAATTAGTTTTGTTACTAAGTATGCAGTAATCCAGTTACAGTCGAATGGCGAGAAAGCAGTACATTCTTTCACTTAAAATACTGTTTGATACAGGCATTGTCAATAGTTTTACTAAGTTTAATCAAATTGTTGGAAGTAATGTAGCATGGGCAGGTGTGAGGTGGCTTGTTGGGTAATATTTATCTGAACAAACTTTTTTACTTCTGAAGTATATGCAAAAATGGTTTGCAAATATTTTAAAGCTTTCTAAATAAATATTTTAATATTCTTTCAAATTGGACAAAGTAAGGGAGTGTATCTGGGTTATTTTACTTTGTTCATCCTTATCTTTTCAGTTAATGGGTTTTTATTCTGTGAGGCTCTGAAGCAATTTTCCTTTGGTGTAGACAGAATTCCCACAGCTCAGCAATGTGGGTGCTATCAAAATAATTTACAAGAATCTTCTATTTTCGGAATTCTCTTTTCAAATTCCCAACAGTTGTTATGCTGTCAGAGTAAATATATTTCTGCTGCAATTCTCATAGTATGTAAATGAATTAATTGCAATTCTGCCACTGCTGGATGGTAGACAGTATGGTGTCTTATTCTCTGAGTTATCCTCTTGATTATTTTTTTTCGTTTTTGAAGTCCCTATATGGTAAGTAAGTGCACCATGAGTAAGTATGGCAGAATCAATTCTGCAGTTAGTGAGATAGGCTGTAGGAGACTGTGGCTCATTGTCTTGAATTAAATGAGTGTTATACCAACATGTGGTATTTGCTTTCTATTCAGTTGATGAATTTGCTCAGTTTAAAAGCAGGACAGAAAGGAGTCATTGCAGCCATGTTGCTGTAATTGCCAATTTTCTTTACCATCTTCTTTGCTTGCTTCAGGCTATCTCAGTTGAATTTTGCAGTGCTGCTATAGCAAGTGTTCTGAAGCTGGTCTGGGTTCAGCTGCAATTTCTGTGTTGCTAAGTGTCTGCCCATGGAAAGCCAACTTATTGGGGCAGGCCTGTGGTAGAGGAATGTTTCATATTTGTCGTCTTCTCAGTCCCTATAGTCTGGTGAAGAAGTCTTATACTTTTAGAACATTGTTGGATGCAGTAGACACTCTTCTATATTTTGCAGTCTCCATCAGTATCTTCCTACACAACCTCTGGAGAAATTAAAGCTATTATTCTGTGGGTGTAGTGAAGCTGAAAACACCTAAGTGAGTTATTTGGGCAGCGTGTCACTTTTAGCTTCAGTGACTAGGACCCACATACCATTTTAGTAACATGAGAAGTATCCAAAGAAAGAGGCAAGACTGCTGAAGAGCTAAAAACATAATCCATATGTTGCACTTGTACACATAGCTGGTCTTAGGATGTTTTAAAACTACTGAAATAGCTGTTTTGCTTTTAGATGGTCCCTCAGAATTTCTTCCATTCCCCTCCATTTGTATAAGGAGAAGCCCATCACAATCCACATACTTTTGCCTTCTGTGTTGCACATCATTCTTGTTGGAAGTTTTGGAGGAAATACCCGTCTTTTAAACAAGTTCTTCAGTTGCTTCATTGTCAACAGTGCCATTTTTTTACACCCTGTTAACAACTTCTTTTTAGTAGACTGAAATATGATATTGGCTAGTTAAATTCATGTCACTAGGCCTTCATCTAGAAAAATGTTGGATTTAAGCAGTGGAACCTCTACATTTGACTGTCCCAAACAGCTTTGTAAAATGCTGCTGGTTGCTTATGTCTGGCAGGAATTAATCTGCCCAAGTCAACATGTTTTCAAACTTAGACATCTAAAACCTCTTGAAGTCCCAATCCACTCTTACTGGATAACCTAATGTGTGAGTGACAAATGAATTAAACTGCCTCTTGATGTACTACTTAATAGGTAATGCCTTGAAAGAGGGAGATGCCCTTAATAACATTGGGTAAGAATGTAAGAATGGCCACACTGTGTTGGATCATTGGCTAGTTGCTTTAGCAGTAGCTATTTTTGATGCCTGGAGAGAAAGAGTAAATCCAGGCTAAGGGTATGTGGTGTGTCCCTGAGAATTCCCAGCTGTTTTCAGCTCAGGGGCATTTCCTGAGCACGGTGTGAATTCCTGTCTATTCAGTAAGCCTAAATAGGGGTCTCGTCCAAGCTTTCATCCTCTTTCCCATTCAGCCTATGTAAGATTTCTTATCCACTGTGTTCTCTAACAAGGTAGCCCACTGTCTGTTGTGTGGAGAACTGCTTTTCATTTGTTCTGAATGAGATTTTCACCAGTTTCACTTGATTCCTTCTAGTTCTTCTATTGGAAAAGGCAATGAACCATCACTTCCTAGGTATTCTTCTTGTGGTACTCAATTCTCTCTTTGCCAGCTTGGAAATTTCTGACTTACTCAAATGGAAGCTGTTCCATATGCTTGATGATACTTTTTGCCCTTCTCTGAAGCTATTACAGCTCTAGTATTTCTTTTGTGAGATGAGGGTAAGAGATTTGCATGCAGCGATAGGCAAAGCATATATTCTCCTGGTCATAGGGTTGATTTCTGTTTTGTTCTTTCTTGCCTAATAATTTCTACGCTTTGATTACTTTTTTTTTAACTGTTGCTGAGAACAGGGATGCCTTTTTCATGGAACTCTCATATGCTAATTTTACAGCTGCTATTTTAAAACCAACTGCTCATCTCAAACAACCCTTTTACAGTTTATCACATTTTGCCCATGTCCTTACTACCTTGAATAGCTTTGCCTCAATGGACTTTCTAGTTGCACTGCTCTTGCCTTTTTCTAGATCTTCTCTGGGTATGTTAAACAGCCCAGACTGAGGTGCTGCACTGGAATCGTCACCCCCTGAGAAAACTGGCCTGCTCTTCTCTTGTTCACTGTTTTATCTATTCAGTTGCTTACTTATCCAGGCAAAGATCTCTTTTCTCTCTTCCCTAGTTTGCCTTCAAGGTCTTTCAAGGCCTTTGTCAAAAGCTTTTTGTGAATCCATTTTGTGGAAAAGTAATGGTTAGAACCCAGCATAACATAGTCTTCACCAGTAGGCTGCAGCTGTTACTTTTATATGTATAAAAACAATTTTATGTTTGTGTGTGTATGTGTGCAAAAATCAAATTACCAATTACCATCTCCTTAGACATGTGGAGCATTCTCTGCTACTGATGGAATAAGCTGGCTTTCCAAGGTCATAGGGTACCAGCTATACAAATAGGCAACAAATGTACACAGAGCCCATTTGAAATCAAAATTACTGAATATTAGGATGCCTAATGAAATGCCCATCTGCATTTTTAGAAGCTCTCATATGTGGCACTTAAGGATCTACCTTGCCAAAGTTAGATTTCAACCAAGAAGTAGTAGGTGTCAAGCCTATAGAATTTATGGGAATAATTAAATTGATGTCATCGTGGTCTGATAGTTTGGAGGGAGTTTGTTTGTTTGAGATGAAGGAAAAGCCAAAGGACAAATGAGCACAGTCAAATGTAGACTACTAAAAATAAAATGAAGAGATGATTTTATAGAGGCATTTGTTCTGGAGGAGATAGCTGATGGAGGGCAGAGCTCAGCTGATGATGAAAGTTACTGTGACAAATGACTGCAATATTAACTCAAGCTTGGTTATTCAAGTCATTCTTTGTTTAGCAAATTTTTAGTGTTTAATTACTTCTGTAGGTTTTATCAGTAAAAGGATGTGGAAAACTAAAGAAAAATGGTCAGTGAGCTAGTTTTATTCTTTGGCCTTTGTATAAAATAATTTACTAAATATGTTGGTGGGAATTAAGGGTACTTCTTTAGCAAAATTATGCTATAATCTTGATGGAAAGCACGATTTATAATCATTATGGAAAATAGGATTGTTTTAAAAGATATGAAGGGTATCTAGTTCAAACCCTCATAAAATGGGCCAGAGAATAGAAGATAATTGCCGTAGTTTTACTATTGGTTGAAACATTTGGATGTCAGTGTCTAACAACATTTACATCACATTATAAATGGTTTCTTAAGTAGCTAATTATAATAATAACAACTATGATTATGTTACTCCAGTTCTGTTAGATTAAGCCTTGCTGTACAACTATTTAGTTATAGCCCGTATGCACTTAGATGGGATACTTGTCTTGATGGTACTGTATGAAGTATGCTTTTAAAAATAAGCCCCTTAAGGGTGTCAAAGTTTTGATCATGGCTTTTCCTGCAAAAAGAAATCACAAAAAGCTTTGCCTCCCTTAATGAAATGTAGTTGAAATGCTAGTTCAAGAGCTAACTGACTTTTATTCCAGTTTTATTTTGAGCTTGCTTTTGATATCACTTGCGAAAATCATCAAAGGACACGAACAATAGGCTTATGCATTCACTGGGAAGCATTAAACCAATTTAAGCCAAAATTTGCAAATGTGACTCATACTTTTCTGTGCTTGACTGGAGATGCTGGAAAAAAAAATCTGGTTTTAGTTATGCTGCTCTCTTTATATTCCAAAAGGCAGGCCTGTTTAAGAGTGACTGTTGTTAGAACAGACTGTACATTACTGCAGATTTATGCAGTGCTTTGCATGGCACTGTCCTTACAATTCAGTTTTCTTGCTTCTGCCACAGCGAAAACAATAATTTTGGTGTTCAGGACCACCTGTGATGTCTCATTTATTTTGAAATATTGGAGCTAATAAGGTTATTGTAGCTGTAATAGTTCACTGTTATTTTTTTTTTTATTCTCATATGGCGTTGCACATGAAAATTGTAAGTTGTGCTGTAGAAACAAAATAATTCTAGACTACTTTTGAATATAGGTCGTCTTAGTGATGACGCAGCAACTCATTAGGAGTAGTATGCTACAATCTGTCCTGTTTCCTTGTGTCTTAAATTATGTTTGTACATCTAAGCAGAAATTTGGGGAAGACACATTACACTGACTATTAAACTCTGACTATCAAAACATGAATTAGGTTTGATGCAGGTTCAGCCAACAGTGTAACTTGTTAGCAACAAATGCTTATATTGTTTTTTATTTTGACTGGGAGTGAAGACCCTGTGCCTTGTTACAACCAAGAAAATGACTTTGTTCTTGCCGGGTTACTCCCCCAAAAATGTGCACTATACAAACAGGAAAAAATATCACATCGGTAGGTCCTCTAAATGGTAGGATAGCTCTTTACTTTAGTTTTCATTACTTATTTCTAAAGATATTAAGAAAGTGATATCTTTTTGTATTAAAAATGCAATGCAACAAGTGCATTGCATGTATCATTGATTTGGTAAGCTCTTAGGGGCTGTGCAATCAAGTATCACTGTCTGACACTGTGATATACTGAAAGAAACACCAAAGGTTCAGTGGAATTTGCTTTGCTAACAGTAATATGTGAGACTTCAGTACTATGCATAACATTGTATATTTTGCTGCTCAGTTTTTCTTTTATTTCTTCTAATTTCTTTAAATATGTATTCCCTTAAACTGTGAATGATAGCTGACCTTTTCATTTTACATGATTCATTTTAGTTGCATGGCAAATGCTTAAGAAACAATATTTAGGTAGATTCATTGAGCAGATGAGTTACTGCAGGCTCAGTTATCAGTGATTGACATTATGTGACATTTTCTCTGGGAATTTATATAGAACTTTTTCAGAAGAATCATGTAATGAGCCTCTTAATCATGTTTCATGCAGTTGGTATTGATAGATACATTTTTCAGTGTGCAAGATACTCTAGAGGACATGGCTGATTATTGATTTAGGATAGACAGGCTTAAACTGGAAGGAAAACAAGCAAAATAGAACATGCTAGTTATGAGAAGAACAAGCCACACTTTCATATGCAGTAAGGAAACATTGACATATCAAAGTGGTTATTTGGATAAGTATATGTTACATATCTAGAAAATAGTTGACATTTGATGTCAATATTGTCATCTGTCCAAGTAGTATTTTGACTCCTGTTAATACATTATGAATATTTTTTGTTGTTGTGATAGGTGAAAACAGCGAAGAAGAAATAATATTGCTTATGTAATGAAGGATTAGAACATGAAGTTAAGAACATGTAAAGGTTAATTCCAGAGTTGTACAACAAAAGGGATTAAAAAGATTATGATTTATTTATTTAATATTACTGTTACATGAACAGTGAGTTGCTGTTTTTAGTACAAACTGCAAAGGAGAATGTTTTGGCCTGAGTTTATGGTCCAAATAGATAAGATATTCTCAGGACTAGATACTTGAAAGTTTGAGTGACCTGTATACGGCTAGGCTTAGGTCCCAAATCAGAAAAAAATGCATGATTGAGCTTTTCCATTGATGCCAGTAAGACTTCTCACAGGCTTAAAATTACATGTGCAATAAAAAAATCTTGAGGTATCACATCATAACTGAATTCCCTGAGCAGTGTAGGAAATTGATCCAAGATCTCTGAAGTGTTAGTTTACTTTCTTCATAGCTTTTCTGATGCATGAGATGAAAAGTACGATCAATTTCTTGTAAAGAAAAAGATGTGAAACAGGTGAATATAGAAGTACATATACTGTGGGAAGTGAATTTGAATAAAACACTGCAGTTAATGGAGATGCCTATTTTCAAATAATATTAAAAAGAACTCAAGCAATATCATTGTGGAATTGTGGAGGCAGAAATTTGAGATGACAATTCTGCTCTTCTAAAACAGTAAAACAATGCTAGATAGTGCTAGCTACTTTAAAAATTCAGTGCCAGAAGATAAATAGGAAGGAAAACCTTAGTGATTTCCTTGATCAGTTCTTTACCAATTAGTTTGCTAGGTAGAGAGAATAGATGTTCACTCACTTTTAAAGTTGTTGTAGTGCTCTCCCCCCCCCCCCCCCCCCCCCCCCCCCAGCTGTAAGTATAAAGTTTCTTGTTTTCTTCAGACCTGTTTCTGAATTGGGTGGAAAAAAGTTAGTTAATAGTTAACATGACCACCAAACAACTTGTTTGGTGCATCTTAATTTTTTCCTATAGAGCTCAGCCTCAGTAATAAGAGGCTGGGTGGGATGACATACTTGAGGTTTAACTTATGGTAAGACGGATATGGATTTTTTCCTGTAGCATTTGACCAGAGTGCTTATAATATAGTTGGTAATTAGCAGGAAAAGTAGGAGTGAGTTTTTAACACAGAGCTCTATATTAACTTAGAGATGAGAAAGCTCATGTGCATTGATCTTAACTTGCTGTTAATACATCTTGACTTCCTGGGTGTTCATCTTTTTGAGTGTGTTGCAATGAAAGGAACTACAAGAACGGTAGTTCACGGTGTGCGAACTTTCCACTTTCCCTATCTGCTGCTGATTGTGGGGAAGTACAGCAAATGCGTATGCACTTTGCAGTAGAGAATGTGTCAGATTTCTGGACAGCCACAGAAGAACAGCAGCTGAAGGTAAAGACAGGCTCTTGCACATCAGTTGCAAAAGCTTCCAAATGCCAGTCGGAGTCAAGGATGAAAGGTGGTGGGATAAGCCAAATGGGAGATGGACTGAGTTATTTGCACTGTGTTCTGAAAAACAAGCTTGGCCTTGCTGAAACCGTATGAACATCATATGAATGCAGTTTTTAATGGAGGTGATTCTAAAGTATCCCAGGACTTTACTATTATGCTTGCTATCTACTACTAAGTTTGTGGTTGAACAAGAATTTGTGTAGGTCAGAGCTATGCATTTGTGGGGAGGTCCAAATGTTCATTTGGTATTGTAGCGAACTCGGAACTAGGGCTGCTGGTAGTTACCAAAACAGTGTTAGAGAAACAGAGGGAGGAAATTTGGAAATGTTGCTCTTTGGGTTACTGTAGATTGCTGTAGTAAGTTCAGCTTACTTTTTGGTTTTTGAACACTTAGATTTCTTTTGCAAGTTGCATTTAGAGTTGAATCAAAGAAAAATGGATAATGACGAATGTCTTTTCACAATCTTGCTGAGGGAAATTTGACATATTGTAGAGGTAATTGCTATAAACTTGGAACCGTGTACTTTACTCCTAGAAGAGCCAGGGTATTTCTTGAAGGCAGTAATTTAAATGATCATTTGCTCATCTCCCATTTGGAACATACCAGAAAAGTTGGCTAGGGGCTCATGTAGCTGAAGTAACAGATGAGCATAAGAAGGTCAAGATAGGCAAACTGAAGGCATTTTGTGTGGATTCAACCTCTCATAATTGGTGATCTGTAACTTTTTTTTTTTTTTTTTTTTTGAAGACCCGCTCACCTAAGGCTTTTCAACTAGAAAGGACTTTATGTGAGTTCAGAGAAATGAAAGAAAACTTTGGTTCTTATATGTAGTAATTTGTCACAGGAAAGAAATTTACAGATGCAAACATTTCTTAGTTTATTATTGCTGTCATTGTTTGTAGCTTTAATTGCAGAAATACTCATCTTCGGAAGTTCTTATGTTCTTCTAAAATGAATACACTAAAAGGACACAATTCACTCTTATCTCTTCAACTTTCATCCTTCAATTCACTCAACACTTTAATCTTAGGATTAAAATTTTCACCTATTTTAGGCATCTGGGCTAAGCTAAGTGTTTAGGCTTCCTCTATAGTTAAAGTACAAAAGATATTTCATCCCACTAAGTTCTGTAAATTGGTGTCTAAACATGCCTATTTCTATCTATTGATTACCCAGAAAACATTTTTACTTACTTTTGTTATACAGCTGCCTAACTTCAGATACTATTATTACAGGCCCTGATGACAATTTCCTCTCCTTTTCTCTCAAGTTTTCAGGTATTTTACCAATTTCCCTTCTATCCATTATTTACCCAATATATCATATGATCATTAATTTAATGACTTTATTATTTTCCTTTAAAAATCTCTTAAATGTTAAACAGTTTTTATGCAGATTTACATTAGAATCTAGTGGTTACCTCAGTGTTCAGTTTTATTTATTTTTTCTTTAACTCCCAGCAGAAAGCTTATAAAAGCTCAATAATAAGAATTCCAGTTTCTTTCCCTGCGTCATAACAGTAAGTTACTTATAATTTTGGTCACTGTGGTTTTTTAACAGCATAACCATTTTTATATTCATTTACCTGTCTCTTGAGGCTGCGTACGTTTTGAATCTGTTTCTTGCCTTTAAAAGGCCACTAAGTTGAGTGGAATTCACTGAAAGAGTTTACTTGTGTAAAATATCATACAACTTCATTGTTTTGTGATGATTTACTGCTTGCTATGCGTGACATGACTGCAAGATTGATGTGTACAAGTGAGGACAGGCTCATTACTCTCATGGATATGGAACATCTGAGTAAGTAAGAAAATGACTCAAAGACGAGCAGTTTTTTACCTCACCATTGTGACAGTGAGCAATTTGTATTTTGGGGATTTTGAATATAATTTTGTGTTTCTGTGACCCTGGTGTCTGTTCTTAAAGTTGCATGTTGTGAGGATTGTTGCAGTGCTGAGTGATAAAATCAATGTATCTAGACATTATTTTGTCTTATACTTATTTTAACAGTAATGCATTATTCTGATTTGGTGGTATTTTACACCCATTTTGCATTTTGCTTTTGAAAGCTAAGCTCAGCAGCAGAAGCTGAACGTGGAAAGTTAGATACAATGACTGTTCTAAGTATCTTTTACTCAGACTATTCTGCCTGGTTACATCAAATTTGATCACATCTGAGCCTGGTCACCCTGTTGTTGTGTGTCATTCAGTTTTGAGCTCTTGTCTTTTGTGTTCTGTATTTGCAGAAGAAACCATTTTATAAAGGTGCCTTTGCCTGCTGAGGGCAAAGTAGCGAAACTGCATGCAGTTGTGCTGTGTATTAAATGCCTGCCAACTTGCCATGTCACTTTGAAGTCAAATTTTCAAGAGTCTGAGAGTTGTTTTATGGTTTGATTATTTTTATCTACGGATTGTGTGCTTTGTTTTTGTTTTCCTTTAGGAATAGTTCTCTAGCTCTGTTTCTGTTTCAAGCCAAAATTAGAAGAATAGAGGGTTGATTCCTTCCTTCCTCCTCTTTTAACAGCTAATAAAACGTCTGCTTGCCCCACAAAAATGAGGTCATCCTAATCTGTAGCTTCTTAAACAATTGTGAGCTTGGAATGTGAGGAGAAATTCCACAAATGGAATATTTCCATTTGTGACAGGATGTTGAAACCTGAATTTTGGAGCAGTTGCCACAGAATGGGAAGTGGATTGTGTTTACTTTTCTTTTGGGGAATTGGTATACTTAATTAAAATCTTGACTAAAACAGCAGAATTTAAATAATCACTGTATTTCCCACAATGTTGGCTCATTGAGTGATTTCGATGGCAGAACAAGACGTGGATATTTAAAGGAACTGGAAGAAAAGACAGATCCTCTCACCAGTGGGTTTTATTATGAAAGGGATTTTTGGTTAACATATTGGCAACTTGTACTGCCCACTCTCGTGAAGCTCTTGGAGGAGGAATGAGGTGTTTTCAAAGAGATTTTATTTTGTCCAAGCCGAATAAAGTAAGACATGTTAGCATTGTTGAATGAAATTAATAACTAAAATAATTAACATTTCATGCTTAGCCAAATTTGGTCACTTTTCTGGTAAGTTTGACTTCGAATTGTGCACTTGTCCGAATATTTTATATTTCACTGTTTTTCTTGTCTGTCACTTGTATATCCACCTGAGATATTTATCTTATTGCCTTACTTTTAATGTACCCAAGGGAAAAATAAAGTAGGCTACTAGCCTTGCATTAAAATCATGACTGATGGATCTATTTAAGCTCACAAAACCTCAGAGCATCTTCAGAGATGCAACTGAAATCAGAGTTTGACAGCCCAATTGTAACTCATTCTCCAGGTATTGGTGAAGTCTCAAGCCAGAATTTAATGATCCATATGTTTCTACAGTTAAAACTACAATATTTGAGTACAGCAGTCCAAATTACAGACTGAGTTAAAGCTCAATTTCTGCCTATGATTGAACAGGTTTTTTTCATGCTGGATTAAACCTTTAAACTATTGGGCTGAGAAGGAAATTTGCCTGCTGGTGAAGGGAGTGTGGATCACTGAGCAGTACTAGGTTCATCTGTGTGGGAGAGTACTTTCCTGGAGGCTAATCCAGTTCAGCTGAATGTGAACTGTCTTGAGGACCATTGCAGACCTTATCTTTCGATCAAGTTCTTTGGCCTTGCCCCCGAGAAACAAATGTAGTTCATACTCTGTATCAAAAACTTCCACAGAACACTGGGAGGATAGTATGGGAGAAAATGAACTCCATATAGCAGATGGCACGCAAAGCCACAGTCCTATGACTTACTGGCAGCTCCAGTTCTAATAGCCTATTGCACTATTAGACTATGCCTGCACTAGTAAATAAGATGGATAAGAGCATGTTTTCTGGCTTTAAAAGTGACTGGCACAGCATGGCTCATGTCTGTATGGTTAAACCTTCTCCTCTCTGCAAACAGGTTTGCTTTATTCATGCTGTCTATTTAGAACAGCCATAGCTTGAGTTACCCCTGAACCATAGACTGGGCATTGACTTGGAGAGCGCTAGTTGGCAGGGGGTCAAAGCTCTGCTGGAGGCTGCGTTCGTTAAATGCTGTGGATGATCATGGACAGTAACTGAGTTAGTAAACTCAGCAGGATCAGGCCACTAAGTTAAGTGCAGCAATAAGCCTTGTGTAAGGACCGTGTTGGAATCTTTGTGATACAATAGAATAGTCTCTTAAAGGTAAAGTTAGTAGGTCTACGAAGAAGAACTCTACCAGTTCTTCACAGAAGTGATTCATGGTGTACAGATGAGATTCAGTTAAGTGTTTCTTTGTATCTATAACCCTAACCTGTTGTGTAGGGCTTCAGCCCTTGATCAGACTAGAAACTTTAGTAGTAACCACACTCTCTTTTGATGGTTCCTTTGTACAGGTAGGTGGTGTACAGACAGTTGCTGTAGCACAGTCGGAGAATGCAGGATCTTGTATCACTGAGCTTTTCCAGCCTTTCTGCAGGCAGGCTGTGATGGAACTGAGTGTACAGAAGGTGTGAAAATCTACCCCTATGTAGACAGGTGTTGCTTTGAGACTTTACTCTCTTTATTCAGGAATTGGTGTGTGAAAAGAATATTATCCCAAAAGTTTATTTAGTAGTGAATTTCTGAGTAGAGAAGCTTGTCTCTTCCAGACACAAACTGCAGGTCTGCTTTTGCAGGGAGCAGGTGGCTGATGGGTACCTTGCAGCTCCTGGCAAGTCCTGAAGCCTCACAGTAGCTATTAGAACTCATTTGATACATCTAAATGACAATGAAATGTCCAACTCTAATTAATTTTAATGGAATTAGAGAAGTGTCTGAACTTGTTAGAATTTATTTTTTTTTCTATCTAAGTATATTTCATGGCTGTGTCTAACTAAATTTTTTTTTTTTTGATAAACCTTTTAAACTATTTGATGCTTCTTTTTTCTTGCCAGTTTGGAAGAAGCCCTGATATCACTTTATTGAAATAGAAATTGCAAAAATACAGGGAGTGACTATGATAAATGTCACTCTTGCTTATACTGGATGATTTCCAGGCAACAGATTTATGTCAAATTATGGCATTTTAATGATGAAAATATTAACATTTTCAGAAGAAATTACTTATTTGCAGGAAACACTCAGTTCTTCAAAAAAGGTACCTGGGTCCAGGTGAATGCTATGTGCTAAACTGTTGGGGGGTGGGGGGGGCTTATTTTTTCCTTAAAATTCAGCAGTGCTTGGTGGACAGGTTGCACATATGAAATCCAGTGTTCTTGTTGACTGCCTCAGCTTCTGCAGGTATCAGCCAAAGTAGAAACAGATTTGGCAGAGAGTATGTTCATAAGAAGTGCTTCTTTACTAGAGCTGGTGGCCAGTCACAAGTGGTGTTCCCCAGGGCTCAGTATTGGGGCCAGTTCTCTTTTTAATATCTTTATCAATGATCTGGACGAGGGGATCAAGTGCACCCTCAGCAAGTTTGTGGATGACACCAAGTTGGGAGGGAGTGTTGATCTGCTCGAGGGTAGGAAGGCTCTACAGAGGGATCTGGACAGGCTGGATCAATGGACCCGAGGCCAATTGTATGGGGTTCAACAAGGCCAAGTGCCGGGTCCTGCACTTGGGTCACAACAACCCCATGTAATGCTACAGGCTTGGGGAAGTGTGGCTGGAAAGCTGCCCGGCAGAAAAAGACCTGGGGTGCTGGTTGACAGCCGGCTGAATGAGCTGGCAGCATGCCCAGGTGTCCAAGAAGGCCAACGGCATCCTGGCCTGTATCAGAAATAGTGTGGCCAGCAGGAGCAGGGAGGTGATGGTTGCCCTGTACTGGGCACTGGTGAGGCTGCACCTCGAGTGCTGTGGTCAGTTTTGGGCCCCTCACTACGGGAAAGACATGGAGGTGCTAGAACATTGTATTGGGTTTGTGTGGCAAGGTTTTGGTAGTGGGGGGATTACAGTGGTGGCTTCTGTGAGAAGCTGCTGGAAGCTTCCCCTGTGTTCAACAGAGCCAATATCACCTGGCTCTAAGACAGACCCGCTGCCGGCTGGGGCCAAGCCGATAAGTGATGGTGGTAGTGCCTCTAGGAGAACAGATTTAAGAAGGAGAAAAAGTTACAGGACACACAGAAATGGCAGCCGGAGAAAGGAGAACATGTGAGAGAAAGAACCCTGCAGACCCCCAGGTCAGTGCAGAAGGAGGGGAGGAGGTGCTCCAGGCGCCAGAGCAGAGATTCCCCTGCAGCCCGTGGGGAAGACCATGGTGAGGCAGGCTGTCCCCCTGCAGCCCAGGGAGGTCCACGGGGGAGCAGATCTCCACCTGCAGCCCCTGGAGGACCCCACGCCGGAGCAGGTGGGTGCCCGAAGGAGGTTGTGACCTTGTGGGAAGCTCGCGCTGGACCAGGCTCCTGGCAGGACCTGTGGCCCCGTGGAGAGAGGAGCCCACGCTGGAGCAGGTTTACTGGCAGGACTTGTGACCCTGCGGGGGACCCATGCTGGAGCAGTCTGGGCCTGAAGGACTGCAGCCCGTGGAAGGAACTCATGCTGGAGCAGTTTGTGAAGAACTGTATCCTGTGGGAAGGACCCACATTGGAGAAGTTCATGGAGGACTGCAGCCCGTGGGTGGGACCCCACACTGGAGCAAGGGAAGAGTGTGAAGAGTCCTGCCCTGAAGAGGATGAAGGAGCAGAGATAACGTGATGAACTGACCGTAACTCCCATTCCCGATCCCCCTGTGCCACTGCGGGGCATAGGTAGAGAATCCGGGAGTGAAACTGTGCCCGGAAAGAAGGGAGGGGTGGAGGGAAGGTGTTTTAAGATTTGGTTTTCTTTCTCGTTACCCTACTCTTGTTGACTGGCAATAAATTAATTTTCCTCAAGTCGAGTCTGTTTTGCCTGTGACGGTCATTGGTGAGTGATCTCTCCCTGTCATTATCTCGACCCACGAGCCCTTTGTTATGTTTTCTCTCCCCTGTCCAGCTGAGGGGGGGAGTGATAGAGCAGCTTTGGTGGGCACCTGGCATCCAGCCAGAGTCAACCCACCACAACTGTGTCCAAAGAAGGGCAACAAAGCTGGTGAAGGGCCTGGAGCACAAGTCTTATAAGGAGCAGCTGAGGGAACTGGGGTTGTTTAGTTTGGAGAAAAGGAGGCTGTAGCGAGGTGGGATTGGTCTCTTCTCCCAATTAACAAGCTATATGACAAGAGGGAACGGCCTCAATTTGTGCCAGGGGAGGCTTAGAGTGGATATTAGGAAAAATTTCTTCAGTGAAAGGGTTGTCAGGCATCAGAACAGGCTGTCCAGGGAAGTGGTGGAGTCACTATCCCTGGACGTGTTCAAAAAATGCATAGCTGTGGCACTATGGTGGTGTTGGGTTGATGGTTGGACTTGATGATCTTAGAGGTCTTTTCCAAACCTTAATGATTCTATTCTATTCAAGGTGATGTTTGGTAGCCTCCGTAGAGGCATTAAGTTTGGTGCAAAACCTACTGGGGATAAGTTTAGACTCTCTTTAGCAATGACAGATGGTAGAACTGTTCAGTTTATTTGTCCGCAGTTTACTGTCTAAAAACTGAGTGGTATATTTTGTTAAAAAATGTGTTGGAGAGTGACAAAGAATGGAGAATGGGACTAATAGATGAAGGAAGGAGTGGTAAGTAGGGGTACTGCAGCGGGAGTGCAGGCTGGGAGGAAAGAGTGTAGGGCAAAGACAGCAATCTTAGTTTAACAGAGATGGGAAGACAAAGATTCCTACAAGGATCCAGAGACTGAGTACAGTTGCTTCAGTCCAGGGAGGCACTGAAGACTGATGATTTGGAAGGTAAGACTGGATGAAAGGGACAGTTGCTCTCCTCAGTGTTATTTTCAGGGAAGTTCCATAAGGGAAGCACCTTACCAATCTTCAGTTTAGGTTTTAACATCTGAGAAACTGGGGCAGTAACAAGTAAGGGGATGTTGTAAGTTTAGGTGACTGCATCTCCATCCTTCCTCCTCATTCAATAACTTGAGTATTTTATTGTTCACATTCTGTTCTGAGATGCTTGTTTGGAAAGGATTGTTTATAAAAGTTGGTGTATTAATTGCCCCTTCGTCTCATACAAATAATTGTGTATGGCTTATTTTTCCTTCCTATATGTAATGATACTATACATAAGTATTATTTGTAGTGGTGCTTGTGTAGTTTTATTTATTTTTTCCAGAGTCCAATTCTTTATCTTTTTTATTGAATGATATGTTATTTTGTGACTGTTAACATTGATTTCAATGGAATTATTTCTTTAAGAAGTATATATACATGGACCAAAGGGATTTGCTTCAGTTTTTCCAGAATAAGATTTTGTATTTTTGTTGATAAAACGACTCAGTTGCAACATTGATTGCTATGGGGTTAGCATTGAAAACTTGTGAGTTAGAATGAGATCTACACCAACCTTGTTGCTATTTAGAATTCTTATCCAAGGGAAAACAAAGGTTAGTGAAGATGGAAAAATCAGTCTTCTTCCTGGACCTTCACTGGGTGTTTCTTTAATGGTTAATAACATTTCTTTTCTTTCCATAGGCAATGTTCAGTCTCTGCATGGTTGAAAGTGAAGCTGATGAGGTGAATTTGCATGGTGTCACAAGCCTCGGTTTAAAACAAGCCCTGGACTTTGCATATACTGGACAGGTATTGTACAGTTCTTCAAAGTAAGAGACACAAACGAAAGCAAACTGCAATAAAAACTGAAGATGACCTTTACAGAGGTACTAGAAATTATTTTTCTTGTGCACTGCCCAATACAAGGTCTTTTGATTTAACAGATCTTACTTTTCTTACACTGTTGGTTTTGTTGGGGTTTTTTTTTTTGTTTGTTTGTTTTTTCTTTAGAGGGATTGCTGATAAAAACACTGTTTATGTGCATTGTTGCCAGGTAGCGAACCATGTAGGAGTTGTATGCCCCTTTTATGGTGGCCTGGCCGTTCATAAAAACTTAATGTGAGTTGATTCTGCGTGCTAAATTAAATATAAAGAAAACAAAAATACTTTTGGTGTTTTCCTATTAATAAATATTTATAAACTCTGCTTTGTTTGACAAATTATATAATTGAGGGGAAAAGTAGTCTCTTACTCTCTGGACAGATGCAGTCCAAGCATGTTTGTAAATGCTTATAGGTACTACACATATTTATTGTAGCACTCTTTATGATAGTAGGTTATGTATCACGTTATGTTACTCCAGAAAATGCAGAGTGATGCTCCTCTTCCCTCTGCTAAAAAGTATATATGACCTGCCATATTTCTGCACTGCATGCTTGGACAGTGTCACTGTATGACTTCATCTCAGTTCAGAGTTCATGGATAGTGAGCTAAGAACACGCAGCTGTTTTTACTTTGGAGTCTAAAAATCTAGATAACCAAACTATTTCTGGAAATATTGCTACAACAATTGAATCCATTGACATATATTTGTTTATTAGTTGATTTTGAAAAAGAAAGTTTAAATCCATATTATGTTATTCTGGAAGAGTTGTTGGATTATACACAAGGCATCTGCTTCTGTACTATGGATTAAGTATATGGCCTTAATTTTCTTCAAAGGGAATTAAATAAAAGTAAGAAAATTTTTTACCTGTTTTAAAGGAGCTATTTTTGTCACCAGCCCAAACAACAGTTACACTTTAGCATTGGCCTTAGAGACTAGCATTTGAAATTTGTGGGTTTTCTGCTGTTATGGAAAACATAATCAAAGATTTCTTTGACATAAATGAGAGAGAGAGATGCCATGTTAAATTACTGAATTGGCTGAAGACCTCAGGATGTAACTTGTCATTGGTATGCTTTTTGTTCTTTCAGTTGAAAGTTTTGGTAGATAAAATTGAATGTCTCCTGTGCTGTTGAGCACCTGTATCATCTTAGTCATTTGAACCTATAAGTTGATTATTCTAAAGAGAGAACTGTTGTTGCTAATGGAAGTATCTTTTGAGAAGATGGGTTGTAATTGATTTCTGTCTGACCCGTCCTGTCTGCTGTGAATAGAGGTATACTCCCCTATCTTTCAGCAAAATTCAAAATCTAATAAACCTGTGTAAACTATGTTGAGAACCTTGAAAGATGGATTTGGCTTTTATGTAAGCCAACAATCTTGTCACCTGACATTGCTTCCAGGATAGTATCCTCAGCTTCTTAGTAAATAATATGTGCCTTCTATCCTTGATCCTGTAGAGACTTTTGAGTCTTTAATTTTCAGGTATAAACTAATTTGAATAAACAAGTGCGCTTCTGGACTTAAATATAGATACGCTTGTATGTAAAGTTGCTCATATATGTAAGTAATTATAAAGCAAAGTTTGTTCTGTCGCATCTACCAGATACACAAAGTGCTACTTTGAAGCACAGGGAAATGACAAGGATTCTGTAGGAGTTCTCTTATAAAGATGCCTTTGAAGCATAACTTGGTGATATGCAGGTCTGAGAATTAGCAGCGTTGAACATTCCCTTTTGTCCTTGAAATTCTCTACTGGCACTGGGTTTATATGTATTGAGCATTGCTTATGTTCTGACTCAGGCTGACAGTCTGAGTGAAAGTTTCAAGGCAGTGAGTGGGAGTAATCCACAAAGGCTATTAATAAATAACTGGATTACTGCATGCTTACATCAGAGAGTTCTGAAAACAGTCGTCTTTAGTTTGGGTCTGCAAACCCTTTCTGATTTAAAAAACAAACAAAATGTTTAGTAAACCAAAACTCATTCATGCCAATTACAAACTTACATTGCTCTGAAAATGTACGTCTCAAGACATGATCTGATGTGCCTCTTAAAAGTGGAAGCCATGAACTCTTTTTTTTGTTTGTTTGTATAACGTTTGGCCAAAATGTTAGTCCAAAAAAATGCTGTTTCTTCAGGTAACACTGTGGAACTGACACAATTTATGGACAGTCCTAAGGTATCCATGTCTAAACAGATAAATATTTAGTTTCAGCTTTTTCTTTATTTCTTTAATATTTTGCTAAACTTGCGTTCCATTTCAAGTGTAGTAACTCAGATGTAACTCTGTGTAAAATAATATATTGGAGACATCTGGTGGAAATATTTAATATTGCATGATGGCAATATTTGATGACTCCAGTTTTTGAAAGTTATCAAAATTAAGAAATTTCATTTTTAACATGACATTGCAATCTGAAATGAAACTTGTCATCCTTGCTGTGCTTGTTTGTTGGGGTTTTTTTAATTTGAAATATGCTTGCGGACTTTAAAATACGAACTTTATCTTCCTGTCTACTTAGGCAGACAGTGCCTCATTGTAATTACTGCTGGAAGTATTCTGATTTTAAGGGAAAACTGATTGTTCAACAGAAGAAACGATTGTTGTAAAACTCAAGCTAAATATAAACAATATCATAATTCCAACTCGATTAATCCATTACTATCGTCCCTAATCATGACAAAGAAAGAAATGTTGGTATAGAAATAAATAAAAACTAACAACTAGCAGCAGAATTTGGTTTTGTTCTATGCATGTAGGCTGTCAGTAATCCTCTAATAATGAAATCATTGGCAAAAAACATCCTAAGTATGTTCCCCCTTGGCCATAAGCATTTTGCCGTGTAATCCCCACATTGAGAATTCAGAGATACAACTCTTTTCCTGTTGTAGCTGACATATCCTTTCTTCATAAAAGGCCTTTAAGGTCATTCTTTCTTTTACTTCACAGCTGGCAGCAATAAGACCAGGCCAGAGTCTCAGTGACTAGATTACTTGCCCTTCCTCCTCACAGGGACATTTTGCAAGTGTCAGATGTGCATTGGAAGGGAGATGGATGAAGTACAATCAGTACAGGAACTATATATTTTAGATTATTAATATAGAGAAACAGTTTTTGGTGTAGAGTTTGGAGCTCACAATTCCTTCTGTCCAAGTAACAGTCTTAACCACTGGGTTAGAGAGTCATGGGCAGTGTTGCCTGCTCTTTTTGACTATTTTTTTGTTTTTTAACTCCCGTTACCAAGAGATATAATCTCATTTGGAGACATGTGATAGCCCCTAAATAGGGCAGTGTATTTGGGTGGCGAGTCACACTTCATTACAGGAAAAAGTGCTTTTGAATAAAAGAAAAGCTTTGGGTATCTGAAAGTTTTTCAGTGCTGAAAACAGACTCTTATAAACTGTAAGTGCTGTGGGACTGAGTAAGTGGTTTGAACTGAATTTGAGGCTCCTCATTTTAGATGAGGCTCTTGCATTCCTCCTCAAATTTAGGTCCAGCAAACTACATAGTTTATGTTGATCTCATACATATGTAATAAGTGATACCATAATTTGAATCAGCTGGCAGGCACTGCAGTATAGTTTCAAAAAAGAATTGTGCAAGAACACTGGATTTAATTTGCAGCAGATGGTTGTGATCCTAATTCAACAAAAATACAAATACACAGTTGAAGTCCTATGTGTACGGAAATGCTTTGCTGACTTGGATCTTTCTTCTTTGTAATTATGTTCTATCCTATGTCTTTGGTGTGTGGTAATAGAAATATTTTGCATTTAGATAGAATTTTATTTGAGGACCTCAAAACACATTACAAAAGCAAGTAATCGCTGCCCTTTGTTACATCATAGACAGGAAATTATTTTGGGAGAAAATAACTTTCCAAAGACAACACAGCAAACCAGCAGCTTTATTAGGGCTTAATACCAAGTTTTCCTGACCAAGTCCTGTGTTCCTAACTGGCTGGTCTGTTTTCTTTTTCTAAACCATAATATTTTGTTTCTGTTGTAATAGAAATTATGTTGTTGTCTTAAAGCTATAAAATTATTCTGAATTACCAAAGCTGAGAAGAAAGAATCAGTGAGGCAACCATTATATAAGAGATGTTTTAAGTTTAGCTCTTTCTCCAAAAGTGAATTTTGGGGTAACTCATCCTGTGGTATCTTCTTAGCCCAAGATTAACACAACCTTATACTCTGCCTATAGAATGTTGAAATGTTTCCTTTTCTTGAAAGCCACATGTGAAGTTGCATTTATAATGATTCAAAAATAGGCTTTAAACTTTTTCTGTTTCTTAGCATGTTTAACATATCTTCCTTTACTCACAAAATGCTAACATAGCAGCAGTCTTTAATAAAGGTAATACTAGTATATTATTCCAGTTACAAATCTAGAACTTCATGGTATTTTCACATATATTGTTATTTCATGTGCTTGGGTTGCTCTCAATATTACTTTAATGCATTATCAATGTGAGTCCTATTTAACTACTGCCTTTATTTACTAACTTTACCTTGTATTCAGTTAATTTAAAAACTGTCAACCTGAAACAGCTATTATTACTTTACCAAACAGGTTTCATGAACTGGAAGGAGTACCATCTGGTGATTTTTTTCAAATTCATGCACACAAGCCTATGGTTGAAGTATTATCTTACAGCCTCTTTGTGAAATTGTTCTTTCGCTTAGTTATTTCTTTAACAAAAAAACATGAAAGAGTGAAAGACATGAAAGAGTGAAAGGTCTTCTTGGATAGTACAGAAATATAAAAATAAATATTTTTATGTACAACTATTTCTCCTGATAATTGTTTTGATTCCTTTATAGAATCTTGGCTTTTATCTGTCATCAAATCGGCCCTTCATTTGATGGTGAAAGTTTTTTCTAGTGATCAACCAGTATTTCATCTGCCATTTTCAGTTGAGACCAGGGTGAAGATAGCTGTCAATATGTTAGCACCTCTTACTCTGTTAATCTGTTCTAGCTTACTTGTGGGTGAGGTGTATTGCAAAGCTGTATTGTGATGGTTGATTTTCTTGGGTAAGTGACCTCCTGAGTCCTCTGTGTAGTAGTTCCACTGGTTGCCTTTTGATTAAAATGAATCATAGGGTTCGGTCAAACTGCCTGGCGTCCCTAGCAAAAGTGACTTCAACTATCCTCATTCTTTTCTACTGGGAGCAGCATTCTGAGGTCATGGAAAACTGATTACAGCAGGACTATGTCTTACTGTACTTGACATTATTTTTCAATGCAATTTCAAAGCCAAAAATACAAATTTGATACGTAGTTTTGGAGATCTCCTTTTTTTACTTCTATCAGGAGAATGATCTTTTTTCCGTGCCTAGCACTAGGTTACAGCTACTAGGTGTTGGGTTCACTGTTTAGCTACAGATTGCCCAGAAGGCTTAAAATAATACAGAGCTTAAATAACTCAGTTTATGCAGTTTATTGCAGAGAAAGTCAAATGTTTCATGTTATTTGCTCTGGATAGGTATCAAGATGTGGACGACACAGCTTTTCTAGAGCTGAAAGTAACCAAAGTAATGAAACGTCTTCCCCCAAAATAGTGAGTTTGCATAGAGTCTTACTTATAATAATGGTATTTACTTATAATAATGGTACTTGCTTCATAATGGTATGAAGCTGCGTCAGGCAAAGTTCAGGCTGGACATGAGGAAAAGGTTCTTTACTGAGAGGGTGGTCAGTCACTGGAACAGGCTCCCTGGGAAAGTGGTCATGGCACCAAGCCTGTTGGAGTTCAAGGAGCATCTGGATGATGCTCTTAGCAATACGGTTTAGTTTTAGGTTGTCCCGCAAGGAGCTGGGAGTTGGACTCGATGATCCTTATGGGTGTTGTCTTCCAACTTGATATATTCTATGATTTATATGCTGTGCATTTTGCACAGACTTTCATTTAGTTTTCCGGAAAAATATTATATCAGAGAAAGGCTGATTCCTTCTGGCATTGGCTAATGAGACATCTGGATTTTGTAACGAGTGCTATCAAATATTACATGCCAGGGCTTTGGGCAGTTGCCTGCAGGGGACTAGAACATTCTTCCCCTGCTCAAACTTCTTTGAAGCGGCACTTCTCAACATGCAAGGAGCTCAGGATTTAACTGAAGCATGAATGAACAGGGAGACAGGCAGAAGTGCTAACTGGTTGCGAGTGAAATGCAGTCTAAATTGTTCTAAAAGAAAAGTTAGGTTTTTTTGATTGCTCTGAAGCACACAGAATGGTCTCCAGAGGGGAAAAACAAGTGGTACTTTTGTTAGATGCCTGTCTTGTTTGAAATGCTGATCACTGCAAGTGGAGTCAAGAAGGAATTTTCTTCTGCATCAGACTGGCAGGAATCTTAGGATTTTTTGTTGGGGTTTTTTTTCTTGTTTTCTGTGGTAAATTCCATATGGTTTACTTTGTAGAATTTTCTGACATGACATTACATATTTCCTTACTGTTATAGCATAATGCTGGTTTATTTTTAATGTGAATCATGCCACCACCTCACTTATTCCAGGGCCCCACAAACAGCTGTATGGAAATGAGAAGGAAATACAGGGGTATAAAGGAGTAGCTGGAATGAAGGTGATAAAAGTGCATCCTCAATCTCTTCTTCTTTGTCTGGGCACAGAGTTTAGCCTCCTTGGGCCTAAAGTAGCTTTAGTTTAGTGTCTTTAAAAGTGTCTGGGTAAAATATAATGGCCTGCAATATACGGGGAATGGATTAAATGATCTAGTTGTTCTTTCCAGGTATAAACCTCATGACACTCCATAGAGGTGATAGTTAATCTGAACCTTACTTTCTCCCTCAGGCTGTAACTTTCTTTGGGAAGTACAGTTTAAGGAGTTTCCTTCTCACTCTCTTTTGTCCATTACTGCCCTCTTTGCTACAACCATACAATTTTTTTGTTGGCCTATACTGGTTTGTTGGTTGTAGGGGGACAGAAGACATTAAAAGAGTAGGAGGATGTTCTCAGTCTGGGCAGTGTGGAGGTGAGGCATGAGTTGTTGTCCTTGAGAAAGGATGGTGGTTCAAATACTGCTCCTTAGCCCAAGAATTCATAGCTACTGGTTGCTCTGCTGCCAAGAAGTCTTCCAGAGAAAACTGATTGAAGAGGCATGTGAGATGTGTGATGTCAGTTATTCTTTTCCCCGCTTATCCAGTGCCCTAGAATGTACTGGGTTGGAGGGGATGCAGGGTGAGTTGGGGAAGGGAGATTGAATTCCAGTTTTAGAACTGCTGTCCAGAGGGTAGATGTACAGGAGGGTGGGTGTTCAGGGCCATGTGTATTTGTGACCATGGGGCTGATTATAGAATTCCCTTTTCTGCCTCAGACTTGTGCTTCAGAAACTCAGGTTTAATTTATGAAAGTTTCTAATTCTTGCATTTGCAGAGCAGCTTTCCTCAATATATGAATGAAGCATAGATGGATGCATTTCCATATAGATTTAAATTGTATGCCTAGGAAACGTGGATCTAAAAAATTGTGTAATCTGCCTTTCTGGATCTTGTGAACTTGGCATTCTGTTGCAAAGAAACACCAAATTTTTGCATCCTTTCTATCCCTTGGCCTACTGATCTGCCCACAAAAGGGAGTGAACTGGATTTAGTGTGCGCTCTCTGAAGGGTTTGTGGGATGATGGAGGGTGGAACGGCTCCCTTGAAGAGGATTCCTGTTTTAAAACGTGGTCATTGTAGGGGAGGAGAAAAATAGCTTGGCAAAGGAGGTCAGATCGAAAACGAGTGGTACGTCAGACCAGGTGGCTTGGGACAATAAGTTCCTCGGGCTGTCTGCAAGATCTGCCTATTTTATACAGGGAGAAGGTGGTTAAGCTGATTTTCTTGAGTAGCATCACGGGCCAGAGAAAAGTTGAGAGCATAATGAAAATTAACCCTCAGAAATAAGGGTTGAATAGGGGATTGATTGCAGGATGCAGCCAGGTGCAGTACCTGAATTGCATCTAATTAATCTTAATATAAAAATAGCACAGAAGCCAGTCTTAAGATGGCATGTGTCATACAAAGGCACATCCTTCACTGGTGAAGATTGCAAAGTTTGGTCTGAAGTTGACAGTTCCAAATTACTCTGAGTTTCTGCCCTGGTAATTATGCCTTGTAACCCTTGGGTTGAGGATGGAGTAGGGAAAATGATTAAGCTTCTCTCTTTATTGTTCACACTAGTAATTTGTGATGAATTTTGAAGGTGTGAATCCAAAGTAGATCTTAGTTTACCTCTCCTTAATTTTCAATAAGCATCACTCAGAAGACATCAGAGCTCTTGTTTTGAGGGTTAGACAAACAGAGGAGAGTCAGTCACTGTGTGTACTTGTGGTGTGCATATGGTAGTATTTATGTGCATTTAATGTTAAGATTCAGATGGATGGCCTATACAGCATACAAACAGCTATGCTGGTAATTAATAAAAATCAAGTAATTGCATTAATGTGTAGAAGCTAAGAGGTGTGGAATAATTGTGAATTACCCCAGTTTTAGTAGAAGGAAGGCTTGCAGTATTTTCTTCCTTCTTTACTTATTGTTTTCTTTTTCTTGTGGGTTTGCCCAGCATGCAGTTTGCTGATGGTGAACATTTAGCATGGATGAATTTGTATTTTTGCCTATATCCAAATGAGTATTGAATAAAAATTCAGATAGTTCCATTAAGGCAAAGTCTTGGGAAGAGACAAAATAGACTTTCCTCAGTTAACGTATTCACCGTTGTGTTTCCCAAGGTATCTCAGCAGAATAAATCTTGTGTGGTATAGGAAAGCCTTAAGAAGTAGAAAAACATGTAAGAAATGTCTGCCACCTTGAAATAATCTCTTGTTGCTGACTTTGTGCATATCACCTCTAGGTAGTAACCAGTCACTTCCTTTCCTCTTTTTCTACTTCTCATCTCATAATGCTACTAGTATCTTTTGTAAATGGATTGCTGTAGCTTTAAAATATATTAATATTATCACAGTTAAATATAGTTTATCTATACCTACAAGGTAGTAATCTGCTTAGGGTTCTGGTTTTCTTTATATTGTGTCTTTAACAATGCTAAGCTGGTGGCTGGCACTTAGTAAGTAATTTGACATCAGATGACAACTGCCTCAGTGTAAATGATGCCTGAATAACAAACACTGCAAAGTCTAAAATAGCTTGCTTTGTCAGTCTGACCTTGAGTTCTCACTTGAAAATATTTGACAGTGCTGCTCTTTTTTTAAAATATACCTATTGGAGATATTTTTGTAACTGAAATCCTTTCTAGCTTTCTATTGAACTACCTCTTGTCATGCATAGCAACCTCATTAGCACCAGCCAAAAAACCTGGATTGTGCTGGGCCTGATTCTCATTAACATGAAGATCCTTACATGTCTTTCTGGCTAGATAAAGAACTTTTATACAGTATGTAAATTGCATATCTGTTCACTTAAAACCTAGTATGAATATATACAGTGATTTGCACAAGCCTTAAGCATGTCATAGACTGACAGAACTCAATGTAAATGAGTTCTTGATATAAACAAGAATCAATCCCCTTCTCTTCTGTTCCTAGTATATGCATTATGTTGGAGATAATTTGTGGTTTTGCTTGAAGAAATGCATACATATTTTTTTCATTTTCCTCAAAAACAGTTTAACTGTAAAAGATGCAGATGAGTGTCTTTCCTTTTGTTTGCCATCCTCCTTATTCCACTGCATTTGAGACATATAAATGATGCTGTGAGATAAAACTAAATCGTGTGGGCAGAAGAAAAAGGATCTGAAAAAAAGCTTTAATTCGCTGTGGAGCAGTGAGAGACTGACCTCATGTGGTGTGATACCAAAGTTACCAGGGGAAATACAACAAGGAAAAACTCTGAATAAACTGAGTATCTTTGAAAAATTATTTTTTCTTATGCATTTCTGATTTTTGTTGGATGTTGCACCATTTCTCCAAATTAATATTATATTTAAATATAGTTTGTGATGTGATTGCTGATAAGAAGTTGACCACTGTCTGTATTCCCAAAGACTTTTCTGTGCCCTGAAAAGGGATGCTCTGATAATCTGACCCCAAGACAGCAGGCTAGGAGCTGAGGCCCAATTATCCTGGCTGCTGCCTATGCGTGATTTTAATTGAAATGAGTAGGAGTTTTATGTGAGCAAGTGACAGAATAATCAGTCTTGGTTTCTAAGCCCTTTCTGGCACTTCCCCAGCAGCATGCTCACTCTGTGGCTTCACAGCATTGCTCTGTAAAATGAAGACAGTGGTTAGGAAAAATGTGAAGTGGTACCATGCAGAATGGGAGGGGTGTTCCTAGCCTTGTGTATTTTTTAGAACGTGAATAATATTAACTGTGGAGACTTCCGAGTCAATTCTGTTGGCCTGATTCATCAGTATATATGGAAGCATACAGGTATATGGATAACAAAAAGAGGTTCTGTTATTTTGAAAAGTCTCTTTTTAAAATAAATAACATACACTTAGTTTTAAAGGATTAAGGGGGTAATGTGGCTTATGGACTCTCAAAGGAAAATCTGCTTAAAAATCTTTTGGGCAGTTCAGGTGAACTTTAAAAACTCTGTCCCCATCCTGCAAAGACTTCTCTATACGCTTAATTGTTCTCTTTCTGTTCTTTATGTTGACTTAAATGTCTGAAATAACAAAGGCCTGTAGTATTTTCTACAAGTACTCTGAATTCTACGTGACAAACCTTCCATTTTCTTCTTCACAGATCCTCTTGGAACCAGGGGTGATACAGGATGTCCTAGCAGCTGGGAGTCATTTGCAGCTGCTGGAGCTTCTCAGTTTATGTTCTCACTATCTCATTCAGGTGAGGCTTCTCTCCCTAATTATCAGCCATTTGTGTTTGGTAAATTTTTGTTTCAAGTCTAATTTCAGTAGGAGAGTATTAGTACAATACCTGGGATAGCCTAAATGGCAATAATCTGGATTTCAGGAGACCTGAATTTTTAGTGTAATTTGGGTATTGGTTTGTGATAGGTGCTTTCTCCTCCCATCCGTTTTGTCCATGTCAGTCCTGGAAACAAGGATGGTCCACTCATTAGTATCAGCACGTGGGAGTTTGATTCCTTCCTTTAGCAGAGAATAGGCCTTCTTCTGCCTCAGTTTATCAAATGTTAAATATTTCCATATTGCAATCATGAGTATTGTGAAGCATTCAGATGCATAAGTGTTCATAACAGAATATTGATGCGTATTCCAGGGCACTACTACCTCTCACTGAAGGGGTAGGGCTTATTACAACGGCACCTTATTCTCAACTGGCCTTGTGCCCATAATGTTGATAACCCTATCAACATTAGGGCTGTCATTATGAAGCAAAAACTCTAAATCCAGTAAAATAATTTTTTGTGCTTGGCTTGTATAGGAGATGGCTCGTGATTGTAGCAAGAACCATAAAAATGAAAAGCCTTATTAATAAAAAAAAAAAGGCAATAGCAATTCTACAGAACTGTTTCCTTTTCTTTGTAATTTTTCAGTATTGTTTCTGAAATAGGGTGCACTGGCTCTATCTGTGCAACAGTTGGACCTGGAAATGCATGTCAGCACAATCCTCTCTGTATGCACTTGCCTTCCAACAGCATAACTGCCTTTGAGCACTCTGAGTGTGCTTGGCAGCACACTGAGCTACTGAGTACCATAGGCATGCAGGATCTCATGTGAAAAGCTTCAGGACGTACTTGAAGGCTCTGTGTCTTATGGAGAAAGAATCTGTTCTTTGAGTGTTAGCCTTAGGGAAGCCTTGAACATGTATGTTCAGACAATAAGGTGGTATTAATTTGTGCATTATAAATTGATTAGAAAGTTAAAGGACCTGGTAGAGTATTGCAGTTTGTATTAGTTTGTTTTCAGGAATGTAAGGAGGGATTTAGTTTTTCTGAGAGAATAGACGTGGAATGTAATGGGAAAGGTTGTTGGTTTGAGAAATAAGAAATGTGAGATGGCAGATAAGCCACAAAGCCATTTGGCCTACCATTTGTCAGGCAGGCATGGGAAGGGGGTTACTGTAATGAGAAAAAAGATACAAGCCTAACACTGATAGTCATACAGTGTATTTAATGTCCCCCTAACAAATCAATCAGTGTGAGCGTGTCTCTGCTGCTTACATGCTCTGTCTTCGTCAGAAATTGAACCAAAGAAACCACTGCAGCAAAGAAGCTAGGGGAAATACTGAAGAGCAGGGAAAAAGCTGAATATTGTATTGCTGGTGAGGTAGGGATATGAGAGGATTGTAGGAAAGGAGCAGGTACATGCCTAATGTACTAACTTCTTCCATGACCTGTGTTGAGTAGCCTCTGGTATTTGTAGCTCTTCCCTGGGCACCATCTTGATACTTTTAATCCCAAGGTCACTGCAGTGGAAAGACAGCTGTAGAATTAGCAGTGCTTTGGATCTCATCCTTGATGTGCAGGCCATAGTCAAGTATGTAGGGACAGTCTGCTAAAGAATTAAAAAACCCCACAACAATAAAGCCAAACCAAAACAAAAAATCAACTCCAAAACCACGCCATTCCCCCCCCCCCCCCAAAAACCCTGGAGTGAGCAAACATTACTTTGTAATTAACAGACCAGTAAAAATTCTCTGGAGGTGACGGTCAATATGCAGTTACTCAGATGATGTGAAAGAGCTCTGTTGTACTTTGAGTAGTATGCCAAGGTAGGGTAACTGGAGCTACACTGGTGTAAAAATGAAGAGGAGGTGGGACCTAGTGTCCAGATTTACAATGATGGAGGGATTGAATAAGGTAGGGGATGAAGGGTGGGGAATAAGGAGGAGAATATGTGTTGAAAGACAGAGCAGTGGTAGTTCTGTAAAGTATTTTTGAATCAGGGTCTCATTGTAAGGTTTTGAATCTGTGTGGACATCTGTGGGATGACTGCAGCTTACATCAAGTTGGGCCTTAGACTGTATTTTACTCTTTTTACAGTATTTTTTACCAGGTTCACCCCAGCAATGTATTATCTGTGGACAGATTTGCAGTCTGAATAGATCACAGTAAGAATTTGTCTGTCTTGTTTGTTCTGCAAAGTTGCAGTCCATACAAGTAATCAACCTTGAGTAGCTGTATAAGCCTTTTTAGTAAAGTCCAACAAGGTACCATGCATAAAGACTGTGATATCTTTCAGGGTCCAAATTAACTAAATCAAATATCTGTTTATGTTCTACATACTATTTGGTGATTTTAAAAATATCTATTGCTTTATTTTAGTACTATCTAAAAAGAAAATCGAAGTAAAGAAAGCTTCCTTATAGCCACTTATCCTTGCTGCAGTTGGTAACTGGGGTGTCTTGTCACCCCACGTGCTATGATACAGATGATGGGAAGTGAATAATGCTTGTCTTTTCTCTTCTTTCTGATGAAGCTGAGTGCTGCAGAGTTCTTCATTTACTGTACTAGTGAATTTCTTTCTTGCTGTTTTGAATTGTTCAGAGATCATGAACTTAGCTTAGTTTAGCATAAATTCAGGAAATATAGTATGTGGGACCTAGCTGTCGTTTATTGTTGTTGTGTAATGATGACAGAGTTTAAACTTGTTAGGGTTATCTTTAATTGTTTGCATTGGACCAGGCTTTTCCCATAGTGTGCTGCTCTTACGGTTAGAGCTTGTTCTAGTTCTTCTCTTTTTCTAAATGATCCAGCTTGTCAGTTTTTTGGAGCTTAAGACAGTTTCATTTCTTCTTGATACTTTTATCTGGGGCCTGTAATTGTTCCATGGATTTCAATAAGGATTTTTTTTGCTACAAATGCAATTGGTGTGGCCCATACGTATATCTGTTCCAAGGCGTATTTGTAGTCTGTGAGGTTCCAAGCAAGATTGTACTGATGTAATTCATCGAATATGATTGTTGAAGTGTCTAATTGTCGAAGATGATTTGCAGTGCACTGGGAGCAGATTCATCTCCAGCCAACGTTGACTTTTATATTCACTGATCTTTAAGGAATTTCCGCTCAGTTGTCTCAGTCAAAATAACATCTTGTTTATTATATAAGACAGATCCTCTTTCTTACAGACCAGCCAGCTTAGAGCACTTTAATTTGTTGATAAATCTCAAAAAGATTTCTGTAACAAATTGTTAGAAGCACATTTATGGAATTTTTATGAAGAGTTTTTGATCAAAGGTAAGACAGAAAAAAGGAGAGGAACATTCTTTCTCCCCACCCCCAATTAGGTAATGTACATCTCCAAGGTGTTTATGATAGCATGACACAATGGAGGTTTCTGAAAACACTGCTAGCTTACTAAACGTGTTTTATCATCTATAAACTTCACATTATCAAATGTGCTGTAGTATCTAATGTTTATTCCATTTTCTCATTGGAAAACTTCTCATTTTGGATTGATAATTCACTAAGTTTTATTTTAAAAGAATTGTAGATCATATTTTCTCTACTTGCAAACAAGAGAAATGCCCAAGCGTTCCTTCCTTACTTTGGATCTTAATTCCAGCTTTGTGTTGTGCAGACTTCTCCCCCTGCCTCAGCAGTGTCATATCCTGAATTATGATTACTCCCCAGCCTTTGCTGTTTGGGGGTTTTGTTTTTAGCTTCATTTGTAGAGGGGACTTTTTGAAGCATGCTGATGTATTTTATTTGAAATACATACATATTCATGAATCTCTCCAATCGTGTCATCTGCATAATTCTCGGGTACTTTAAACATTGAAACAGGGCTTGAAATCTCACACATCCGTCTCAACCTATACAAACGGTAAGGCAATGTGATTGTTCTTAGTAGTATTGCTGCTACATAGGTGTGGGAAAACCAAGCTGAAGACTTGAGCTTTGTGTATCTTGAATTGCACTAAGATCTGTGATCATGCACACAGCATTTCCTTGCAGAGTGCACATCCAATTCTCTAAGACTCTTGTTTCCTGAGTTCCTCTTCTAGCTCAGATTGATTGTCAGTTTTGGCTGAGGTTTTTCAAAGGAGGCTAATGCAGAGACCTGCAACCAACAGGTAGACTTTGAAATATAATGGGAAGGGGTTTTCTGAATGTCTTGTTTCCCTTTTGAAAGTTTTAGCCTTTGGAGTTCCAGTGGACTGTAACTGTCCTACTACGACGTTGGAGAAGGCAACAGAAAGCTAGTTGAAGGCATTGAATGATTGAATGTGATGGAGATCTGAGAACTGACTTCTTAAATGGAGTTGTAGAGAATATGGTATTAGGCAGCGTGTGTGTGAGAACTATTTTGCACTTTAAAGCTTGTAAATATTTTTCTGAAGGGTACATGATGACTTTATCCTTATGCAAGAGAATAAGTGTGTTAAAAGATTTATTCAGAACATAGAAATGTTTGTTTCATATATATGTCTGAGTTATATATCTGATGGTAGATGTAAGAAGTTTTGTCTTTTTCCTCAGCTGTGTGTGTATTCAGTACCAAAGAGAGCTACAAACTGCAAATTATTTCAACAGCCAAAGAGTCTTAATAAGGAGGGAATGCTATTGAGAATATGAGTTTTTAATGGGATTTCCTTCTACTGATCAACATCAACTCAATATTGTGTGGGTATGGCTTTAGTAATCACTTTATAAACCAGAGTTTGATTTCCACTTGCATTCAGGGACTTGGGACATAAGACTGTCCATATTTGAAATTGTAAAGCTGACTGATTTTTCTGTATTTTCTCAAGTCCAGTATTATTGTTATCAGTGGAGTTTTATATACCTCCTGAGTTACATTCAACATAATAGGGTGATAGGTGTGAGTGAGGGGTTTAAAAGTTGCAGAACTGTCCAAAGCAAACCACTCATTTCTGAGAGGCAGGACATGGTATGATTGTTAGCATTTACCCCTTTAAATTACTGCTGCCAGATCAGGCAGATTTTGTGAAGAACAAATAAGTTTACATACTGGACAGAGTCTGGGATATCATTTATGTCATGTTTATTGGCTGGACAGTTACATATTTTCAATACAGCCTTATTAGAAGTCGTGTTAGCTGACTGTCTTTGTACTCAATGCTGGAAATCATTTCCTATTCTCACAGTAGCTAGGAGCAGCAAGTGTAGTAGACATGAACAGTGATCCTAATTGCCATTAAAGTTCCCCTGACTGTTAAAAAATTGTTCTTGGGTTCATAAATGTTTTTGTGTAAATGAAGTTAAAAGTTTGATGCCAGTTTTCCCGTTAGTTTTAACTGCGTTAAGTTCCCTGCTAAATGGGAAATGTACTAGGTTACCTTTTACAAACTTCATTACAGTGGATAGAACTCTGCCAAAGGTGTATCTGCCCGCTTGCTACTGATGTCAGTTGGAGCATCTTTAAAGAGGGATTATTTAAGCTGCGAAGAACCTTTTAGGTGAGTGACTAAAATGAGCCTGAAAAAACACAGCACTGTACAGCAGCAGTCAACTGGAATTTTCTTGGAGTCTCCTCTGTACTGTATGCTCTGGATTCTTGTATACAAAAGCAGATAGCAGGATCAGGCCTCGAATGCAAAAATTAGATTAATCAGCTCATAAAGGATAAAATAAGACCTCCTGGAATAATTTTTGGTAATAATTGAAGAGGCAAATTACCTTGGGTAGGGGCTTTTGATTTTTAACTTTCTACTGTAATGGTCAATCTAGCCTTATAAAACAAAAATTTTTCATGGTGTATGAACACCTAATGATCTGGATCTTTCCTTCTACTAATTTTAAACTATTTGAATGTGTTTATAGATTGAAATATGTTACTGTTTTTAAAAGGAAGAAGCTACAAGTGAATCTGCCTGTGGAATTAAAAGGAGAGTGCATGGTTTACATTTGTAGTGGGGCCAGAGCTTCAAAGCTATTTTTTCTTAAACCCAACTTCTCCGTTTGGAATAGTGCCAACAACACAATCCCAAATTTCACTAAGATACACTCCTTCAGAGATGAATTAATTCTTACACCAGAGATTGAGAGCATCACCTTTGTATTGCTAGAAGCCCCAGCTCAGTTGGGATTTTAGCTCCTGGGTTTTTCATATAGAGCAAATTAAACTGCTGGGGAAAAAAAATCTAAAGGTCATCTAGCAACCAGGGCTTGCCTTTTTTTAACTAATACTGAGTTTTTAATCTAAGTACATGCATGCACATTCTCCACCCCCAAACTCTCCCAGAATTAGAGTGGAGTTTTAGAAAACCACCACCATCAAACTTGAGCCTACCAACTTCATCCCGTGGTGGAAAGAGAGACCTTCGCATACCAAGAAGACAAACTACACAGAAAATAATGTCGTCTTGCATTTTGCCAGTTTTCAGTGTTAAGCAACCAGTTGTTGCTGTGCTAGCCTGCTATTTTTTGAAGGAGCATATTTTGTCACCTGTTGAGTCATTGATCTATTGACAATCATTAGGGAAATTCTTGTAGAAGCCTCAAATATAACTTTGAGAATTTATCTCCTCTCTCTCTTTAACATACAGATATGTTACAGAGATACAGATTTATATATATGAAATGTGAATGCACTACTGAGGATTCCAACTTAGAATGGGACTCGGGGGGGAAAAAATTATGGTGGTTTTCTCCATTTTTCAGTTGGTGTCTGAGGAAAGTAAAAACAGTATACCCAGTCACTTTGAATCCCATTCTTACTGTAAGCCACTTGCTGCTCTTTAGCTGCGATGTGATGGTGGATATTCTGCTCCTGGGGTGTTAACTGTTAGAGAAAGTGGTGCAACTATGGTCAGGAACCTGCTGGCGTTGTGCGTGTGTGTGTGCGTGCGTGCTGCTTTTCCTAATGAAGTAATAGTTGGCAAAGCTGAATTGGAATTGCTGATGGATGTGTAAAAAATGATGGTGGAGTGTCTAGGTTTACTACTGCTGGCAAGATTAAAGGTCCCATACTGTCTAACTAGTTGTATGGACACACATTGCCAGTCTTCCGCATCAGCGTTGCAGGAGAGGTCGCAAGTTGGGAAGAGGCAAATACTGCTACATCTTCCTTCTCTTTGCAATTTTTGTCAGGAAGGGAGAACAGCTTTGGTGTGTGTTTTAAATAGGAACAAAGAAGCTGTATTGCTTTACTGTTTCCCTCCCTGCCCTTCTTGTGTTGTCTTTCTAGCCAATGTTGCCTCCTTACCTGACCTTTCTGTCCCTCAGGCCCTGAAAGATTCCTGCTTCTGGAATCTTTCTAGTATTTTTATAAAGCTGTAAACAGAGTCTGATGAATCCCAGAATGCTTAGTGTACAAAATCCTTCGTTGGTTTTATTACCATCTACCGTTTATTACCAATAATAATGTTTTATGTCCCCCCGTCCCTCCTGCCCCCCCAATGTCTTTAGTTTTTAATTCTCCTTACTAATTGAGGTGGTGTAGATGCACGAACCCCCAAAATGGCAGTATTCGTAATTGGGTAGTGCAGCTACCCTTGCTGCTGGTGTCCTCGGCGACATGCCCAGTTAGCAATCTGGCAGGAAAATTTGTTTGATTGCAAGAGATGAAACCCGAGTGGCTGAACTGGAGCTGAAATAAAGCAGTCGGGGCCCTTCCTCCCCAGGCGTGGGCAGCAGGTGGCAGTGTGAGTCCATAACAGTTTGAGCAGATAAATTCAAGCTAAAATCAGAAAAAAATGAAAAGAAAAATTATTTATTTTTACTCTGTATTAGTCTTCTGACCTAATCAGTAAAAAAGTCATTATTCACACAACACTGGGCAATATGCATTGTAATTTTTAACAAATAATAGGAAACTGTTAATGTTTTCACAGGAAATACAGTTCTGTCTTGTGCAGCAATGGTCATTTATCACTGCACTTTGTGAAATCACTCATTTGTTCTAATTTGAATGTAAATGACTCTAAGGTTTTACAAATAAGGTGACAGACTCACATAAATGTAATTGCAGGGTTCATCTCTCTCTTTTTATATATCACTCATTAAGTTATGAATTAAATACATCGTATTAAACCAGGGGCATGTCCAATGATGATATTGTAATGGCAAATTACTCTATGCTATTAGAGGTGTATTTTTTATTCATGGACATTAATTTGTCATTAAGCGGCATTAGTTTAGCACTTTTATGCGGAAGACGTGACCTGAAAGAGGAGACTTACAGCTCTAATGTGAAAGAACAGGAATACAGGCACCAGATATACAGAGCATTTTTTTTTACCTCCTGTAAAGAAGCAGAGGGACATTTTATTTAAATCTGCTTTGATCTAAAGCAATTTGAGTTGTGTTAGGCCATTTTAGCAAAGGTATTTCTAAAACATGAAAATGCTTTGGTTATAAAGTATTTACCAATATGGGAAAAGCCAGAATGCCAAGTACAAGATGGTGACTGTAAATCATTTGTAACCTATGAACCTGAAGAGAACATTGGGCCTGAAGTGAGTTACAGTCTGATTTTATCTCAGAAGTATCACTGTGGTAGAGAGTTAATTGTCTATCTTTTCTTTCCTCTGTACTGGCTTAGCCAAAATAGAACTGGTTTTTTTTCCCCCTCTTAATTATGAAGTATCTTTTACCTCCTCTATACTTTGTATTTTTAAACACACTAACGTTATTTTCACAGGGATCAATTTCAAGTTTGAAATGTTAAACAGAAGCAGAATGTTTGTTAAGAAAATGAATGAGAAAATGTATTATTTGGTGGAATTTGAGAGGCAACTTGGCACTTGAAGTATTAAACTGAGGAAAATAGTGAATGACTCTGCTCCATCTTTAAAAGATATTATAAAGACCTTGTAAATTTTATTTTCATTTTACAGCCAGTTTAGTACAAGAGACAATCCTTTCAAAACCTTGTTTACGTAATGGTGGAGATGGACTGAAGTCATAAGGTTCTAAGTTGATAAATCCCCCAATTTGGCAGTATTTGCATTTTAGACTTTTCTTTAGACCGTCTCTCGTTAAAGGCAAAAAATCTGAATTTGACGCCTATCTATGTAATTGATTCCCTGCCCCCTGTTATGTTTTTTCTGATGGCTTAATCATTACTGTTTGATCCATCTATCTGAACTGTTCACAACACACTCAACTAGTGTGTTGTGCTAGTTAAGAAGAAAGATTTGTTATGAAAATGACCTAAGCCCAAAGTATACATAAGTAGTTTCAGAAACGGAGGTACCCCAAATTATCATCTAGTTTTAACTACTGTTAAATACTATTTCAGAACTTAATAGAGAAATATTGTTCACTGAACCATTCCAGTTTGTAGGGGAGCACAAAGAAGGAAACAAGTTCCACGTAAGGTTGATGCTTTCCAGCAGATGCCTTAGCAGCAGTAAATGAAACAGCATTTTACCATGTTCCATCGTTTATAGTGTTTTGTTTGCACGACTGCATCACAGTAGAATTTGCCAGGGAACCAGTATCCTGCTTCAGAATTGTGATGTAGACTAGTTTTATTTAAAACAAAAACTCGATTTCTGTCTAGGGTATTGAATAGGCCTTGAACCCAGAATGAACATAGATGTATACATGTTATCTTACTGTATTTTCAGCCAATATGTAATCAGAGCTTTGCGAGTTATAAATTGTCCTCATTCATCTCACTAATTTTAAAAATTAAAGATATAAACCTTAAGATTAGTGGTATCGACAACTTTATTAACCATCAATAATGTCCTGCAAGTGTGTTATTTCAAACTGAAAAATGTTTGTGATTTTATTCACTTGTTTTCCTGTGTAATCTATTCTAAACATCTGTTTATTAATTTGGAGGAGGTTGCTGCTAAATTTCCCATCTGTTTCAACAGAGTCTTACAGAATTTGTGATTTCTACCACAGAGTGTGTCTAGCTGCATAGGTGGCATTGGATCTTGAGTGACTTAAACCAGGACGTTTATTTGCGATTCAGTGGGAACTGAGCTGGTAACACATGGAATTGTCCCTACAGTTGTGTCCTCTGGATTAGAGGAGAAGTAATATATTGGCTGGACTTGCCTTGTAAACACCTTGATCTTTGTTGTGAAAGTTTCCAATGCCACTCAAAGGATGTTTTTTCTAAATTCCATTTGAGCGTTTTCTCCTTGTTTACCATAAGCCACATCTGTTCTAATTATATATGCAAAAGGCTTTGAATTTCCATAGCATCTAAGCACACTCATTTATCATGGGGAAAGTATTGTAGTAACCTCAGGTATGTTCAGCCTCCAAAACACATTGGGACTGGGATTCCCACTGACTTGAAATGGCATGTTGTGGACATGGAGAAAGCTAGAGGGATAGGCCCAGTGTCATATGCCAAGCCCCACATCAGTGTTTATATGTGCTTGTATTTTGTTTTTGCCTGCCTCACAGTATTTTTACTCATATTTGCAACATTACCATCTTCACGGGGAACTGAAGTATATGTATACGATGGTGATGTCAAGGATCCCCAGAGACTGATACTGAATGTTTACTGTAACTAAATACATGAAATTAATTGACTACCTAGATACTGTTATGGGTCTTAACTTGCATGGGTATTATGCACCATTGGTAAAAAGTCCTAATAAAGTTCTGGACTCATACGGCACCGTTCAGCCCTGGACCAAAAGTTGAACAGGTTAATGGAACTTCTTGAAAAGGAATAAAACAAGTAGCTAAAATGATCAGTGTGTGTGGTGAATATTTCTGGTTCATTTTTTAAAATGGTGACTGTTCTTGTTAGATTAGCTGCAGAAAAACATTCTTTTTGAACTAATTGAGCTATGTCCCTCCTCTAAATGCCCTTCCAATTTTCTGTTAAAGGGTGTCTGGCTTAATTTCATTGTGATTGTGTTTAAAGTGGGATACAGAAGAGGGGGGCCCTTCATATACTTTGGGTTTTTGAAATACTGGCAAGGGTCTGTAGTTGTGAACACTTAGAAATTGGGCCTGCAATGTTCTATTCTGTTTTTAGAGGTGGTGTCTTCAGGTGAAATCTTGAAGCCAGTTAGAATTTCATCATATGATTACGTGTGTTAAATATATGCTACATCGATTAAATACTTTTCTATATTTCTGTGGAAAAAAAGCCTTGGTGGTAAAGCATGGAGTTCTGACCGTTAGCTGTTTGAGATTGAGGGTGGGGGGTAATTATTTTTTTATTCTTGGTAAGAACTGCTAGGAACTAAATGAGCAAAAGTCAGCATGATCTTTGAAGGCTCATGCTTAGCACCTTCAGCAGTGTGAACATTCACCTGTGTTAGTTTGGGGAGTACTTGTAACTTGTTTGGTACTACTGAAGGTCAGATGTAGGAAATGTCAGACTGGGCATTGAGTCAAGGTCCATTGTTACATTTGGGATTTGCCCTTTCTAGGTTTTCTGGTTTTGAGAGTCAGATTTATAATAATTTCTGACCAAGAGAGTGGTAAGTGAATCCCTAGTCAATAATACTTAAAATACAAGCAAATCCTTCTTGATCCTCATATACTGATTTTTTTTAATTTTTTTTTTTTGTAATTCAGTGGTGCTTCCAGAATATTTTTCATTCTTACACTTTTCTTCCTGTATGTGGACTACTACTATCCCTTTTTATCCTGTTTACCTCCTGAAATCAGTTCTGATTATTATGTAGTAAACCTACTAATCAGCACAGCTCCTACTCATGGGAAAGAGATGGGTTTTTTGCTGCATAAATCTAGGCACAGAGTGTTGTAGAGGGTTTTGTTATGCTGAGACATAATGCTTATAGAAAACATGTTACAGACATTTTGCTGATATATTGAGCTGTATAAATAACTTCAAATGGTGTTAAATTTGCGGCTAGGGTGCGGAAGATAAGAATTGCCTAACTACTGGAGCACTGGAGTGGGTTCCAGGCATTTGAGGTTCTGGTTTTTGTATCTTCTGCATCATGAGAAGTTGTCTAAATTATTCTTCTGCTCCTCCTTTTTTCTCTGTAAAATGAGAATTTGCCTTCGTTTAGTGCTGTGAGCAAAAAAATTCTTAGTGATTTTTTGAGCTGAGGAGAGATATTGCAGGTGCAGACAGATACCTGAACAAATAGCAGTTTTCCAAATAAAATGGAAATGTTGCCATTTTATCATTTGCATACTTACAACCAGGTTCTCTTAACTGCTGAGTACCCTCCTGTCTTCCTGCAGCTGCAACAAGTCTCTTGCTCTTCAGAGGAATGTGAAACCATATACCCATATATCGTGCAAATATTTCCTTCCTTACCTGTACAGACAATTGGCAAGAAACTTGTTTTATTGCACTCATTTTTTTAATGCAGAGTTGCAAAATGTTTGTAATTGCACAAAAGCAATGTGCACAGTCCTGTGCTTCCTAGTCCAGTGGCCAGGGTAACTTTGATCCTATATTGATAAGCCAGAAACTATTTTCTGAAAATTTTGTCAGAACTCTTTTGCTTTCATATATTCTTTCCATTTGATAAATATCTTTGCTCAAGATCAAATCCTCCAGGAGTCTTTCTTTAAAAAACTAAGTTGAGCACCTTAAATCTTGCAGGGTTGGTTTTCCAGCCTATAGTATTTTCATATCCTTAAAGTGTGGACTTCAGAACTGGGACCAATATTTGAGCAGTAGCCTTAAAAATGCAATGTTGAAGCAGCAAGAGGGTTTGTTTCTTTTATTGGACAGTAGTCGTGCATTTTATGACATGAGCCTTTTTTTTTTTCACCACAGCACTGTTCTGAGAACTGATGTTGCTGTTTATGACTACTTTTTAGTGCCTCCTGATGACCTGTAAACATTGTTCCAAATAGAGCCTGGTATATTTTCTGTATCAGCATGTTACTGGTTCTCAGATTTTTTTTTTTTTTTTTTTTTTTGTAATGTGATTACTTTCCCAGGAAAATCAGACAATACTCATATTCTGTCATTCTCGTAATTTTTTACCCCAGTGCTTTTGCAGAGTCTTCTGCAAACTCTGCAGGCAAAACTTACCATTCTCTAGTTCAATTAAGCTGTTAACAGTATTGGATCAAGAATCAATGCCTTGAGGTCTTTGCTGGAAAAATTTACACTGCTTTATAACTTACCATTAATAACTTCATTTTGAGATTGTCATTGAACAAATCTTTGATCCATCTAAGATGCATCCTACTAAAAATATGTAATATATGAAATTTATCAAATATTATAATGCTCAACTTTAATATTCCTTATGTTAAATTTGTGCCATTTTGTTCTGCCAATGTTTCCTGTTAACTTGGGAAAATGAGCCCTCTTGAGGTTTCAAAAAATAAGTTCCCCTACTGATGCCTTATTGCTTTCGTACACGTCAAATGTTAGTAGATAGCTGGGGTGATGTGATTCTTACAATGCATTAGGAACTACTGATTTCAAATTGGTGGCTGATTCTGCTTTGTCTATCAAAATTATACTCAGTATTGAGTTGTCCTGCACTGGATTCAGCCTTTCTGTAGATAAAATATCACATACAGCCTTAAAATTCTGAGAAAGTTTTGTTGCTTTGGGTTGTGTAGCAAATATTCCTGAGATTTTAATTTGTCTGTCTTAATTAACCCATCATTTTAGACATTTTAGACAGTTTGTTTCATTCTCTGGTGATACTAGATGTCCAGCTCACTACAGTTACCCTTTTTCAATTCTCCATTTTTAGATGTGTTTATTAGCTTTGTAATCCCTAAGCATTTGGTGACAGGCTGTTGCCTGGGATTCTGAAGCAGAGACAGGTTTTTAAGAAAAGTGGTCCCTTGCCGGGTTTATTACAGACCACAAGTATACATCATTGAAATGTTCCAGAAATAAAATGTCATAAAAAGATTCTGTAACAGAGTTGTTTGGATCATATTCTTTGCACATGAACACCTCCCCTGTTCTTATTTATACCTAGAGCGTTAATATATTGATAATTTTGGAATATGCTTCCCATTTATTCTTTAGTGCAACATCATGAGTGTTGACTTCCTTTTTTAGTTGGTGACTATTATGCTATTACCCATCTTCATCATTATTCATTTAAATGTATGTAATTTATATATTGTGCAGAGTTGGAGGAACTATCACCCAGCCTCCTTAAGAAGCCATGTCTTCTCTGGATTGTGATTCTAACTCTCCTGCTAGATTCCAGTACAGTTTGTTCCTTGTTATCTCTGGGCTTCTTGTCTAGATCTGCTCTCCTGTTCTTTGGTCTGTTTTTTTTTTCTTCATGCTTCTGCATTTCAAAGTGATGGTGTTTCTCTGACCTGCTTGGGCTCCAAAGTGGATCCTAAGCAGCACGATGGAAATGGACTTTCAGCCTTCAGGTTTTTCATTGTGATTTGGCCCACAGTGGATAATGATGCAGACAGGATCTTGCTTAGCTGTGGAATAGATTATGGACAGTGCAACTAGAATGGGATGAGATTTTTAGCTGCAAAGTTCAAAGAAGTCATTACTGAGCATATCCAAACTTTATTTTTCTAGAGGCTAATGAGGGAGGCCAACAGAAGTTTTTCACAGTGACGGCAACTCACGTGAGCTATTTCGATTCTGAATATTTTTATTGTGGAAGAGCAATGGTCTTTTCCTGTCAGTCTCATTCTTAGTAATGTGTAATATGCTTTTTAAGATGTTTTCAAGACATTTTAAAGAGATTCATCTTGAGGCTGGAAGACTTCAGCTTTGAAATAGTAAATGTTGGCAAAATAGTAAGTTATTGAAAAAAGGCATTGGAAAGGGGAACAGCCAGGTACCTTAATACCTCTAGTAACAGATCTATCAGTAATGTGGAAATTTTTTTTTTTTTTTTTTTTTTACTTTCCCTCTCCCCTCCATGCTGGTAATGGAGATGGGGATTAAGAATAAAAATCACACTTTAACATACTGTGTATTAGAAACATATTTTCTACTTGTACTTTCACTATGTTTGAAAGGTATTTCATACTTTATATTGATTTAAAACTTATTTTGTTTTTCAGAATATCAGGGGGATTTCCTCGCCTACTTTTGAAACAAAAATTAAGAAAATTATTGAAATAATTTTTCCCCTAATAAGTAACTGGTATGTACCAGTACAATTACAAGATCTGTTACTCAAATACAGAAAGAAATTAAATAAGCAATTGGAAAATAATTTCTGAGCATCCTCAGTAGAGTCTACTGCATCTCAGTGGATCACACTCAATTCCCATTTGTAACATGTCATATTATTTCTGTCCTTCCTGACAGAGGGATGTTACTGTGTCTCACTTGAGGACCAATTTTACAGAGAATTTTTGTGTATTAAATCATAGGATGACTTTGAGCTACTAATGTCATACCATCAAGGAAAAGGCAGTTTGAGTCTAGGATATTTCATGTAAGGTAATTTATAAAACTAAGGAAACATTAATGCTGGTGTACAAGATACTGCTGAAAAATCACGAGTACTCTGAAGAGTTTGCCCATGCAGAGGAATAAATGAAGTCAAACTGGGAGAGGCATAGAAAAGGGCAGCTAAGATGATCAGGAAGACCTGTTTTACATGAAGAGATTAAAAGATCTTGGCTTGTTTAGTCTAGCAAAATGAGGGCTGAGGAGAAATATGATTGCTTTCTGTAAATATATCAAGGGAATAAATACAGGGGGAGGGGGGAGCAGGGAGAGAGGCAGAGTGCTGTTAAAACTAAAACATAATGTTGGCACAGGAACAAATGCATATAAACTGAGTAAATTAAACTGGAAATTAGGAGATGGAGTCTCGAAATCAGCTGAGCCTTCTCATAATAGTAGTTGGGAGCAAGAAGAGAGCAAGTTTTAAGATGGATCTTTCTTAATTTATGACGAAGATGATTTGATGAGTTTGTCTAGTATAGTAGGGGAATAGGCTTCCACTCCTCTATTCTCATGGCCTTAAACTGTTATTAGAGTCTACAAAAGAATTGGAAGCAATAGTATTCTGCAGCCCTATTTTTCTTTATTCTTGATGGTAATTATTTTTAACTGCTACTCCTGTGAACTTTGGGTGTCTAAAGGACAAAACTTTCTCTGTCTGAATTTGACAGTATTAGTGACAACAAAAAGTGAACGTTTACTATAAAAGATTGCTGGTGGTTGATGGGTTAGCCAAGTAGTTTTCAGCTTTCCTCAAGAACTGTAGTAACTCTAAAGAGTTAGCAAAAATACAAAGTAATAAAACATCTGTAAAGACTATCTACCAATATTCTGTGATTTCTGCTGGAGTAAAGAATGCAGGGTTATGTCATTCCTCATAACATATTTGAAAAAAAGACAGGCTCTCATAATTGGCAAAAACTGTAGACATTGGTAAATCTGATTAAATCCTCCCTTTGGGTTTCTACTGTCTGAAATGGTATGAAAGGACCAGGTGAAGGGTTAGATGATCTCCATATTCTGTTTCATCCCTGTATTTTTATTTGTTAAACAATACCAATTGCTACAGTTTTCTGTTGCCAGGCGTTCCTGGCAAGATGTGAAACCAGGTGAGATGTGAGGCTGTTCATTTGGGGAGTTTCTGTGCCAGGTGCAGTTAGAAGAAAAAAAAAAAAAGGACTAAAAAAAATATTAAAAATTCCCACAGCAGCATCTGTTTAGCAGGGGAAAGCAGCTATTGAAAACTCTGTGGTTGTTCCTGTGGTACCATGAAACTTTAACTGTGTAGTCTTAATGTTTCATCATTATATTTCTCTCCATGATACACATAATAATGTATGCAATATGAAAGGTATGTATAATCAGGGTTACTTAAAATATTTAATTAGATTGCCATTTGAAAATATTTGTACTGTTTAATAACTTAGATTAATCTATCTGAGATTCTAGAAACTGTTTACCTTTTTGGTTTTGAGTATTTGCATATGGCACATTTCACTTTCTTTTTCGAAGACCACACATGTCTCATCACATGAGCAATCTGAGAATGTCATGTCTTTCCACTGTGCTTGTGAAGGTCACAGGCCTCCTCCCTGCCTTTGAAGAGGGTGCTTACTAGTACCAACCAGCAGGATCGAAACTGAAAACTAAGCAGATATAGCAAAACGCTAAGTGAGAAGGGAAATGAATTCTCCTAGGGTAGAAGGAAAATAATAGGGCTGAAATGTTTTGATATTGTTGCTCTTGTACTTGGCTCCAGACCTACTTTGAAATAACAGCAAGGATACAAAATAACTTTTCGTGCTTAAAAGAAAACACAAAAGCAAGAATTACAGAAAAGTATTGAGAAAGCAGTGATGTACCAGAAAAATAAATTTCATAAAATGAGTCACTCAAAAAGTTGTCCTTTAGTGTGCCTATAAATACATAATACATCTACAGTCAACACTGATCTTGTAATAAATGTAAACAGTTTTATACACTGCAAAACTCTGACCCAGCTGTTCCACTGTGACCAGGCTTCAGCAAAATGTCTTTCATGGTTCCACTGGATGGCTTTGGTGTTTAGTGGAGGAAAATTTCAAAGATCTAAAATACAGTTTTTGAAGGATTTGTGCTTATGCTTAGTATGAAATACGTTTGTCTGTTGCTATGCTATTGAGTATGTGCATGACCTGTTAGTTCTTGAGTAAATGTGTGAGGTTTTGCAGAACTAGAATCTTTGATATAGAAAGGAAGAGCTAGAACCAACAGAACTGGACTTCTTTTCTCTTAAAATTGTGTTGATCCTTTTTGTTGTCAAATACGTATATTTTTGTCACTACAATTTTTCATTTTGTTACTATCCCTTATCTATTTAGAGTCTGTCTTTGCTATGATTTATGTCAAGGTTCTCTTCTGAATGATGCAGCTGGTTCTTAGTATTTAACATAGCAGAGAACCTGGAGGATTGTAGGGTCAAGACCCTGTTGTGCTAGGTGCTGATTAAGGACTTTGAAAAAACATGTCCCTGTCCCAGAGACCTCACACTTCCTTTTTTGCTTTAAAGACACTGAACCCCTTTTCCTAAAAGGGGAAATAGTGTCACCATGCAACACTTCTCTGTTATAGCAGCAGGGCTAGTCATTTAATACTTTGATTTATAACAGTGTCGTAATCTAAATAGGAAGCAGGTGGAGTTACAACTGGGTAAGATACTTTGGATATTAATGGCTTGGCTTGGCAGTGGAATTCTAAAGCTGTATATACTTTTTCTGTCTTAATTATGCATTCATTAAAAGCTTTTATACCCAACAGAATAAAGTAAATATTGTTTGATCTCTGTAGTGTGCTCCCAGACTGTAGATTTGCACAGCAGGGTCTTGATAATCTGAATAAATTGTATTTCCCCAAGGAGTTTATCTTTCAAATAAGGTCATAAAGAAATGCATTCTTTCCCCTTAGTTCTCCTTGTGCTTTTTCTGCTATTTATAACACAGAGCAGAGGAATAGAGGTATATTGTAGTCTGCTGTGTACTTGGTTATGATTAACTCTAATTTATCAATCTGTTACTTACATCCCTTTCTGTGGCTTGTGCAAGGCAATTATTCTTTAAAGTACAAATGAATAAAGATGGATTTGGAAGTAATTTAAATACAATGTTTATATCTATTATTCCTGTTTGACAATTTATCATATATCTATATTAAAATACACCTCCATATTAAAACATGGACAATGTCACATCATTTATTTTGAATATTTAATATTGTCATCTTTCAGATTGTTTGTTCAGAAAACTGCTTTTCTTTTACGAGGGTTTTAAATGCCATCTCATTGTTAAATTGGTTGGCGTCTAAAGGTTGATACTACTGAATTGGAAGACCGGTAATGTAGAACAATGGATTCTCTTCAGAGAGGGGGGAAGCAGGGGGATGTATAGCAAGTAGAATGCATAGGATCAAAGATAGTTTCTCATTTTTGAAGTAGGTACTGATAAATAATTTGGCAAATGTATCAAATTGGTTTCAGTTTACTGTGGGATTTTTAGGACTACTTCAACTGTTAGTTTTAAGATCTGTATATATAATCTTATACATATTTTCTTAGTCTGAATGTGTTTCAGCAGTGTAACATACATCATATTAGAAGAGATAGGATCGCTACCTTTCCCTAATTCTCTTCAGCTCTTAGTGACAGTTCTGCTTGTGTTCATATTTCATCCTTCAGTTCAAAAAAGATAAGTGGCATATATTTAAAAGTTTATAAAAACAAGATTAAAAGTTTCAATAATTTACATAAGCCTGTTTTGTATTGCAAGTTTTTAAAGAACGTATACTGCGATACAGTACCAGAAAGTTGCACACTTTTGAATTTTGTAGCTGCTCTTCTAACACAATAGAATAAAATTTGTGGAAAACAGAGGCTGCCAGAACTGTTTTTCCTGACCACACCTGATTTTAATTACATAGTGACCTATTTCATTTTTAAACAAAGTTTTTAATTCAATTAAGAGTTTAGTTTGAAAATCTATTCACATCAGACTGAGTTGACAGTGATTGCTTTGATACTTCCAGTTGGATTTTTTTTAAAGCTAGAAAGTAAGGGGCATTTTTTTTTTTTTTAATTTTTTGCAACTAACTTACTACATATTAGTCTGATGTTTCTGAACGTCTTACCACATACAAAGAGCTGAGTTATCTGATCTGTGGTATACATCTTGCAATCTCAGTGTGACATTTTTGCCCTCCAGTATCATCACAGAGACAGTAATATATAGTACTGTATAATTTTGATTTGAATATTGGTACGACAGTCTGATAGTTTTCATTTGTAAAAGCTAATGCACTTTTGCTTCTTTGGCTGTGATATACAAATCTGTAGATCAACTCTAACCTTACAAACCAGAAACAAATGTTTCTGATTAAAGGCCAAGACCAGTTTTAACAAAATATACTTGCAATATTCATCAAGCAGTAAACCCTAAGTCCAGCAGGTCACTAACACATTATGTTAGGCAAAGCATCGAAAATCCTCTGAAGCTTACCAATGAAAATAAGTAAACAAATAAGCCCCCATAATAAATAAATAAATAGACACATAAATAAATAAGCATCTGAAATAAGTGAACACATAAAAATAAATAATATTGTAAATAAACAATTGCTGAGAGTTTATTTATCCATCCATAAGTATATTTGGCCTCTTCAACTGTATGACAGCCTTCATAAAAAACTTCAATTGGTGTTGATTTGAGGGGGATTGGGGAATTTAGGGGGGGATCATCAAAAATACCCAAACCAAAAATGAAGGCTTACCCGTGTCTTTCAGGTTTCACTGAAAATGTGAAGATTTTTTCAGGGGAAAACTGCATGTGTGTCATATTACTGTTTCTCTCTAATGAGGAAGGACTTCATTATGTTATCTCCAGTATTGTCCTCTTCTGAAGTCTACCAAGAGCCATCTGTCCTTCTCCATTGACACTTAGTGGGGTTTGATCAGGCCTGTAATTTAGATGGGCTGTTGATCCTCAGATCACAATGCTTGATTATTTATTTGTTTATTTTAATCCTCCCCAGATATAGCTGTTGACTACAAAAGAGCTCAATAAATATACACTGAGCTCTTCTAAATTTCTTTCTTGATGTTTGGCATTCATTCAATCAGGGAGTTCTTTGAAAAGATAGTCTTCCAAACCAGGGACAATAAACCATGGTTGTTGCTTGACAAATGCTGTGATGTTTACTTTGATTTTACTCCTATGTGTTGTTGCCACCATTTCATGGCCATCACAGAAGTGGTGGTGTGAGGTACCATCTGTGATCTGCAGATATTAAATCACTGAGCAAGCACACAGACCAGATACCTCTCATGTAAAATTCATTCCGTTCTCTTTCTTTCTGCAATTGGGGAGGATTTATCCTTACCTCCTCTATGTTAGCGTGAAGAGGAATTGACACTAGAATATCTGTGGCTTTTGGGATGATGGCTGTTAGTGCTTGTTCTGACAACATGGAGAACTTTTCTTTGTTCTTCCAAGAAAACAATGTGAAACTCGTATGCGGCAGTTTAAGTAGATAATGGATAGGATTTATCTTTAACGTACAACTCTGCCAGGGAAGGTGCGCCGTTCAGACTGGGAGATTATGTAACAAGCAGGAGCCTCCACAGGAATTTGCTTCAGTTTCCTCCAGTACTGACTCCTCTAAGCAGGTGAAAAAAATTCTTTCTCCACTCTCCATTGCATATGCATAAACAGCTCCACAGTCATTGGGACAGCCACCCAATTCACACGTTCAAGATGTAGTCCATAAAACATTCCAAAAAAACCCCTCTTCGCACTTTCCCATCTTCCCTGTTGCTCTGCTCTATCTGCCAGCCGTGCAGCTCATTTGACATTTACAAGATTTCTTGTCAGTTTCATTTGGTGCTGCCATTCCATCCAGCAGAGCAGTGAAAGTGAAATTGACTTAATTTAGTCTGTTTCTCTTTCCTGCTCTAGTCCCTATGTTAACTAACCAGCAAAGTGAAACTGACAAGACTTCTTGTCATTTTCACACATGGAGCTGGTCAAGGAGAAGGCAGCTGATAGGGAGCAATGCGGTAAATTGGAAGATGAAAACCAGGATTGCGGAGGGGAGAGGAAGGGAGGTGAGAGCATACAGCAAGAACAGAGAAAACGGGTAAACATGCTTATTTCCCAGACATCCTGGGTGCTTTTCGCTAATATGGATGAATTCTTGGCCTCTCCCCTGAAGGGAGCAGTATGGTCTAGAATAGCACTAGTTGGCTAATTTACAAGGGATGCCAAGATGAAAACGTTAGCCTGTAAATATAGGTTATCTGTTACCAGGATGTAAAAAAACTTCCTGCCCTGAGTTACTGTAGCTTTTGGCTCTGCAGATTTTCTCCCCCTTCTTCTAGCAGCAGAAGGAATATGAGGCCAACATCCATTATAGGTTGATATCAGTGATTGGGGAAAAAAGGGTCTATTTGTTCATTGAAGATAAATTTATATGTAATAAAATGTAGCTCAGCATCTCATATTTTGTGAGGTTTCATGGAACTAAAAGTTGTACTACACAGGTGCTCTAGCTCAATCAAAACAGTAAATAATGAACAAACAATTGCTTTGTAACAAACCGTTGTAGTTAACATGCTTTTTTTTTTTTTTAATTCACTTGTTAACTCCTGTGAGCTCTTGTTATACAGTGTAAATCATGCTGGTTTATTATATTATATACAAATCCGTATTTCTTACAGATGCTTTATGCATATATAACCTTAGCAGTTGCAATATAAATTAGTACTATCATATATATTTGCATATGTACTGGTAACATTTACACATACATTTTGAATGAGGCTGTGTTAATTAATTTCCAGTTACATTGCCTTCCTTCTCCACAGCTCCAAAAGAACAACCTTTTTTCATTATCTGAGACTTGTGGGGTTTTTTTGTTCTCTGTTTGGGGTTTTTTTCTGAGACATATTTTGTTTGTTTCGCTTGTTTAGGAATTAAATAGTTTTAATTACTTGGACCTGTATAAGCTTGCGGACCTCTTCAACCTCACTTTGTTGGAGAATGCAGTGGTTGACTTCTTAGTAAAACATCTCTCTGAGCTATTGAAGAGTCATCCTGAAGAAGTTCTCGCACTCCCATACTGTCTCCTTCGAGAGGTTTTTAAAAGTGATAGACTCACTTCACTCAGTGAAGAACAAATCTGGCAGGTAAGGAGTTGGGTGAACAAGCAAATGTGTGATACTCTATAAACCATAGCAGTAATCTGTTGTTTTGAAACCCTGGAGCAATCTCGAGGGAGAATAAGCACTTGAGCAAAAACTGTGAGTAACAACTAAGGGAAAATTTTAAATGAAATTCAAAAAATGTTGTGTTGTGTTAATGCAATTAGTTTGTTTGAAAAAGAAATTTGTCTTAATGCTTAACTTGTGTTATTCAGATATAGCCAGAGATTTTCTTTGAGATCTAACTCTGATCATGGGAAGAGATCGCTGATGCATTCAACTCAATTATCATTGCCTCTGGTGAGGTTAATGCCACAAGTCTGGTGGCAAACCTGCTTCTGTAGTCTCTCCCATTCACTTCAGACAAACTTAGCTGTGTAACTTCAAAAGTCATTTAAATTGTTTAGGCCACCACAGCTGACTTTGCCTGAAGCAAATTAGAGAATCATCACACAGGCTGCTCTGTTCAGAGATGAGTGGAGGCTTTAGTGGAAGGTTTGCAGCAAGAAGCTGAAGATGGTGATCATTTCCTTTAAAAAAGCTGGATCTAGAAAAGGGCCAAGGTTGCTAGCCATAGTATATAAGCAAGATAAAACCATTATGTTGTGACCTCTAGTGTGTGTGTGGAGGGGAAACCTAATATGAAAAAAACACGTAGCCTGTAAAGAGAAACACAAAAACTAAACCAAAATCTATCCTTAGAAACATTCCCATCATATGTCTGTAAAAACTGCAATTCATGATATAGTAGTGGAAGGAAATGTCTATAATGTTGGTTACCCAAACGCTTCTTTCTGTTTCCTTTTTGCTGTCATGTTTTATAGAGGAAAGTATTTCAGGGTGTTTCAAGGTAGAATATAACTTACTTGAAAGAAACTTGTGCTTTCTTTTTAGGAAGTGGGTCAATATTGATCCAACAGAGAAGACTGAGAGTCAGAAGACCTATTTATATTTCAATCCCTGTTATTTATCCACTTATCTTTTGGATTATTCTAAGCAAATAATTTCTTTTATATACCATCGTTTTCTCAAAGTGTAAAATGTGTGTTCCTCTGTGGGGCCCTTCATGTTCTGTGGAGGAATAACGCCACGCTGGAACAAAATATTTATTCTTAAGAAATAAAAATGTCTAGTTAAGCTCTTCAAACCACAAAGACAGTATGCAAATGTAACTTAATCTTTCAGGCTGGTAACTGGCATATTTGTTTCCAAAACTTTAAAGCTTTAGGTTATTGAGTATTTTACAGAGATGTTATTTTCTGCAAATACTAATAAAAAGTTAGACTCTTTCCTGTCCTAGTCTCCGGAGGAAGTCTGTACAACAAGACCTGCAGCACACTACCCATGATGGTGGGTTTGGTTTGGTTTTTTAAGGCACGATACTCTGGACTCCTAGCCCATATTCTCTTTATCAGAAAAGGTTTTGATGTACAAGTTCGTATATGGGGCATGACTGATTGGCCGGTTGGGTTTTATCATAATTTCTCTGCAGGGTCATTGGAATCTCCTAGCTACATGCTTGGGTATACTTTTGCTAGAAAAGTTGCTGCAGAAAGCCATACAAATGCCAGCTCAGTAATAAGAAAGCGTATCCAGAGTAATATGCCCTCTGCAACCTGCTGAAACAAAGTTTGGGGAGTTCTTAAATCTTGTGTCATTGTCCTGTCTTGCAGTAAGAACTCAGAAATAATTTTCTTAATTGTGTGCAGTCCGGTCAATGAACACTTTATGAGGCAAATATGACAAAGATTCTGTTTCTGTTGCAGGGTCATACTGGGGAGAGATACTTATAGGTAATATGCTGTTTTCTGAGTGACAACAAACTCCACACTGTCCATTTAAGTGTTATCATAATTGCCTCTCTAAAGGTTACTAATGCTGTTCCGATGAATTTTTTTTAAACTAGTTTTCCGCTGCAGGCAAAACGTGTGTGTGTCTTTTTAATTCAGTTTGTATAACCAGGAATAAATATATATTTATAAATATTCCAGGTCCCCAGAATTAATTAAAAGACACGCATAAATATTTACCAATTTAGGCATTCGGAGGGCAATAAGAAACTGGTTTTTTGCTTTATCTTAGTAAATAAGTAATTCCCTCATAGTCAACCCAATAGAAGAAAATCAAATCAGACCAGCTATATTGCCTCAAGTGTAGTTAAGTTCATCATTTTTGCTAAGGTTATAGTGGTAATGCAATATACCATGGAAGAATCTAATATTCAGCCCAGGGTGAAGATTGGGTATGCCAGAGGATTAGTGTCAGGGTGCTTTATAGAAGTGAAACTTGATGGACAGGCTGGAGACAGATCTACAGAATCTCATTAAATTGCTGAATTGTTCATTACTGAGCACTCTCACTGTAATAAAGTGCTCATTGACTTTGACAAATCCCCATCCCATGTCTTAAGGAAGAACAGCAAAGCAAGAGGTGTTGGGGAAGCTGGAGGAAATTGGCACAAAGTGGGGCAGATAATAGAAAAGCTGATGGGGGGATGCTACTGTTTGATTTGTCTGTCTTACCTGTGACTAGTGTGGCCTCCTGCACACATACATGTATGCGTGCTATAGTGATATGAATTCAGCATGTCCCCAAGGCACCTTTACTGGTAGGGCTTCCATGAAGCCCTAAGCACAAATTAAAGCTTCCCTCAGAGAACCTCTGGAAAGGGTGCCACTGTCTGCAGAGCACAGTTATTTTCACTAGTTTAAATTCCCAATGTCCACTGGGCGATTCGATCCTAATGCACATAAAGATTAAGGCAGTTATTTTAATGCATCAAAATGTGTACACAGTGATGCTTGAATGTGATTTGAACTGAAGTGACTGTAGCTCATATCTGGCACGTTTTGGATTTTTGTTAGACTACCAATTCATGATTGCCCTATTTTAGTGAATATGGTGAAATATAACCTTGAAAAAACCAAGTTTGAGAAAGTTAAACAGTAATATTAATGTCAGTATACTAGGATGTGGATTAATGTAGAGTACTACAGTAATTCCTGTTGATTCTTTCAGAAAGAAAAATGTGACTTCCAAACCAGGGTGAAGTGGACGAACAAAGTGGTTCATTCTTTCTTCTAACTCTTAAAATCTTACAAAACTCTTTGGCTTGATGTATGTGTCTTAATTTTAGCAGAGACAATAGACAAGGAATATAATGAGGTGTTTCTTAAATAAACAACAAAAAGAGAGCCCACCAGAAAACCTCTGTAGGCTGTGAAAATTGGAGCAATTTACTAGTCTCCATCATTAGAGGTTTTTTAGCTAGGCTAAGCTGGTAACAATGATTATTAGTTGACATTTGCATAGGATTTGTTTGCATATTGAGTTTTTACATTTTACTAGCATGTGAGATTATGAAATATGATTTTGTATGTATGAAATACATGATTTGTCAGCTGCTTTAAAATGTGAGTAAACTTAAAGCAGTGACATGGAAGAAAAGATTAAACAAAATAATGAAGAAAACCAAGGAACAACTGTGAAGAAGTTGGAGGGGGAAAAAAAAGCAAATTCTTTGGTATTTTTCTTCTTCATCATGAGCTGTATGGAATGCTTTTTTTCACAGGAAATGGTCATGACGAGGACATAAACGTCTAGTTTATCATGAAGTGAAAAGTGAATCTTTTCATAATTGACCATTATTGGAAAGGCTCATTGGCTCTACTTTAAGGAAGCAGATGAATTCTTTCCCTTGATAATTGAAAGGTAACCAACCCTGTAAGACAGAATGTGTTCTCAGAGAAATCTAGCAGTAGAGGCCTTCTTGTTGGAACCTTAGCAAGTAGAAAGCAAGCCAAAGATTTAAGTAAAAAATCGATGGTAGCCTTAGTTGTAATATACTTATGCCTTACCATGTTTGTTATTAAAACCTTCACTGTCATAAGGCTTAACTGTTCATATTTCAAGGATCATACTAATAGTTACAGATAGAAATATCTACTAGATCATTCTGTCTCCCAGCAGTACATTGGTCAAAAGATACTGTATTAAATACTGCGCTTGATCAAAGGTGAACTCTCGAATCACGTTTGGCAAAAAACCTTAACATGAGATCAGTATAGATTAGTTTCTTCCTTCTCTGCTACTGGCTAAGTACATTGTTAAAGGATATATATTTTTTTTAAGCAGCTAACATTAAAAATAGATCAATTTTAGTATTTGCCAATACTTCCTCTGGTGTTAAGGTTAGGAGTTTTTTCGTGGTGTTTTACTTTGCTATGCGACTCAGTTTCTTGGCAATCAACTGATAAGCAAGCAATCCAGGAAAAATTGGTAGCTAAAACTGCATGAGTAGTTTATTTAGCTAAAAAGCACACAACTATGTTGTGTCTTTTCCAGAGCTGGGCTCCCAAGATGTTCTAGCCCTGTTAACTTGCTTGTGTGCAACATGTGAACTTGTGTTCTAAAGTAGATGGTTCCACATACAAAAGTGTAGCACTAGTTATTCCTTTTGTTACTGTGGACGTGATGTGCCAAATCAGTCTTTGGTCTCTGTATTAGAGAAGCGTCTTTGCTTAAATAAGTAGAAAAATAAGAGACAGGAAGACTACAGTGTTACAGGTCAATATGAGTTGTTAAGCATCTATTTTATAAAAATAATAAATGTATAAATCCAATTTTCTTATTACAGTCCTGTTTATCCTTTTCTAAGGAAGAGAAAACTGCCGTATTTTCAACTGCCTTTTCTTATACTTGAGCTCCATATTGAATATCCTGGTGGCATTTGTGGAGGGCCAAAAGTATTCTCCAGCAGAAATCCCACAGAGTTCAGTACTGTAGGAAATTTTGTAGTGTACACATTATAGCAGGCCATTATGATAGAACAGTTCTCTGCTGAAGACAGGCCCACAGACATCTTCCATACATCTCCAGTGATGCCTGCATTTTCCTATGCAGAACAGCAGTTTCTAAAGTGGGTTGTCATGTTCCAGTACAAGCTTGCCGTTCCTTCAGTGCAGTACTTGATTTTTTTTTTTCTGTCAATCTTTTGATTTAACAGAACAATTTTTAATATGGAGAGAGCAAAATTCATGTTTCTCAGGGGTATATATATGTTTTGATGAAATGTGGACTAAGTGCCTTGCTAAATGTGAACTTAAGTTTTACTGCAAAACAAGTAACGACATAAAATAGTAAGTGAAGGAAAGCATCTCAGTAATCAACATTGTGTTTAAACAGCATATTAGCCTTTCACTGTTCAAGAAATAAGCTTAAGTGCTCTCTTGGGCAATAAGTGAAATCATGTCTGGTGGTCTAATGCTTGTCCCTAGTGAGTATTTACCCTAAGTAGAAAACCACCACACTAAAATGTGGCTGTCAGTCTCTCATCAGGAGAGGCATAGGAGAGAAAAAAAGGAGTTTGATGCATATCAAGGCCGAGGTGAATTGGTGAGGCTATATGGGAAAATTAGCATATTTCCCATGTGTGTTTTGCTGTGTTTTCACCCCCTTTTTAGTACTCTTTTCGTGAATAGTCTATATAAAAGTGCCAAAGAGCCACCCTTGAATCCCAGTATCCACTGTGCTGGATCTGTCATGGTTGTACTGTGTATCATGACTAGCTGCAAGCAAGATTACATAGTTATCCTCAAATAAAAATAGTGTGAAAACATAGCCTATCATAGGATGTATGTTTCCTTTTCCTAAGGCTAATCCTCATAATCACAGGTATCTCAGCTGAATTGACTGGGTGCAATGGTAATATTCCTTACAGCCTCTCCAGACTGTGTGGGATTCATTTTTCTAAACATAGGCACGTGCAGCGTTTTTATATATAGGCCAAGCTGGCAGTTGTGGCACAGCATCTGCAAGGAGATCAGTGTCTACTGGAGCTGCAGACTAGAGAGGGTTCCTGCAGGCTACAGTGGATTGAGGCAGTGGATGGAGGCAGCTGAATCTCATGCTCTGCTCTGCTGATGTGCTCGGGTCACACACGTTTTACTTGATATAACTTCTGCATCATTTGTAATAGTAATGGCATTTTGGCTTGCAGTGAAAATGAATGCTGCCCCTGTTGGCACTGTCCCCTTACTTTATGAAACACCTTCTCCCTTTGCCTGCCGTAGCTTAAATGTAATGGGCTCTTAATCTTGTCCTTTACAGTAACATTCTGCGAACTTTATATATGCTTTTTTCTGAACTTTTGAAAGTTTCTACCTGTTATTTTTTTGAATCTTAGCCAACCTTGTTACTGTTATTTATAAAGAATAGCAGTATAGAAAGGGATTTTCTATATTAAAACTAGGTTTTTTGTTAGGAGCAACTGTGTGTTCTTCTAATTTTATTTTTGATACATGTCAGTTCCAATCAGAAAACTTGATTATTTTGCTGCTATTGCTGTGAGCAATAGAGCATTACTGGAGGGCATTACTTTTGCCTCAGTGTCCTACAGTAATATTGTCTCACCTTATTTATCCCAGATATACTTCAGAACTGCACAGGGCATCACACCAGTATTTAGGAAGGCTGCTGTGCCCACAGCTTTTCAATTTAGGTCACTTCTTCAGCTAAGTAATGGTTGTGTGTTTTGATTTGGAAAGCCAGAAGAGGACACCAAGGTGGGCCCACAGCAAGAGTGCTTCTGTGATCTTGCATTCTGCATTTGAATGAGTCTTATGGAGGGGTTTGTGTTGACTGTTATGCTCTTCGTGGCAGTGATCTATTGGAGGTTAACTGAACTATAATTCTATTAATACACAGGTATATAGTTACATAAAAGAAAGTTTCTCTGGCTGTTGTGAAAGCCAGGCGTGGTTGGAAATACACACTGCTTTCATTTTTAAGTTAAAGAAAAGAACATAAATAAAGTTTAAAACCAGCAGATACCATGTATGATCAAATGAGGCAGTCTGTTGTTACTATCTTAGTTAATGCCTTCCATTGAGACACAAATGTTAGTTTAAGCTTGTTGAAAAATGATAGAAAATGGGAAGCTCTTTTGAGAATTCCCAGCTCCATATTTCAGTAAGTTTTCCTTTGGGAGCTGGTAGAAGCATTACTTCTATTTGTAATTATGGAGCCAAAGAAGATGGAGAAAGAAAATTGCTTTCCAGGTTATCTAAAACCATACAAATTGTCATCAATGTGTTAAGGTAGCCAGAATCCAATTTTGGGGTTAAGTACCTAAACTAAGTGTGTAAAGTTAGATGAAGTAAATTTGCACTCGTATGTCTAGACCTGCTGTTAAGTAGGTTAGTTCAGCATGACTGCTGACATCTGGCTAACTCTTGTCCCTTGCTATCACTCCTGCCCCAGGACCAGGACACTAGTGGCTCCAGGATAGTGAGGAGGCAAGGAGATGGAAAAGCAGTAGCACTCCTTGCTTACTCCAACAGGGAGACCCTTGGCAGCTTCTAGATGTGCGAGTGGGCTGCAGAGCTGGGGGTTTCATTGCCTTATGACAAAGGGGTCCTTATACTCCTTAGATCACCTTGGGCTCCCTCGTGCCAGGAAGAAATGGAAGAAATTACAATAAATACATCTGTCAAAAAGATCTTAAGAAGCGCCACTGTAAAGCGGCTTCCAATCTAGAGGTGTATGTGGGATAATAATGACAGATGGAAAGATCACAGTCTCCGACATAAGAATCTGTGCTGAAAAGCTTTCAGACTGCTCCTTTAGGGTAGACCCTATTTTAGTGTTCATGTGAAACCGTATAGGTCTGAATTCTATGATGTTCACCTTTTAGCAGTTGCAGCTGTCTCAGTTTGCTTCACATGTGATTTAGTTGGTTTAAATAATAAATTTGTTTGTTTTAGTCTTGTAGTAAGGAAGTTCTGACATTCCCAATTCATGAGATATGTTTGGGATCTTAAAAGCATTTACAAATGTGGCTCTCGGTGTTTAAGTCACTTTTGAAAAGAAATAACATTCTTAGGACAGTTGGTTGATTTTGAAAAATTAACTCATCACTTAAAAATAATACGAGTCCTGCATTAATCTGAAGCCTATCATGTGGGGATTAGATCAAAGTCAATAAAATTGACATCATTGAGAAGAAGTGATTTGATTAAACAAGGGAAACTATTCTCAAAAAAGCTGAGTGAGCTTCTGCTAGTGTGCTTCCTTGTTGGTTTTGTATTTAAAAAAGAAATGGGGAAAAAATATCCCCTTGTGAAAAATCAGCCAAAAGAAATACCAGCTCCTAAAATACCTACATAACTTTGTTGTTGTCATGGTGTCCTCTGAGGCACATTCTTCATGGGACTTGAGAAAGCAGAAGTAAACTGTCTGCTGACAGGAAAAGGCCTAAATGTTCCCACAGTTAATATTAGTGGGCCTGTCCATATCAAAATGAGGTTCTAGCAGTGCTTCAGAGTTGAAAAATCAGGTTTACTAATGCGTAACATGGACTTCAGTGGCTAATGTTTGATAACTGTGGGGGTGAAGTAGCTGGGAGAAAGCTATGACACCCAGAAGGGTAAGCTGACACTGTCCTTGTCAAAGGGCTTATTTGGCTCATTAAAATAGTAAAGCAGAACAAAATAGAAATAAAGTTCTTGTGAAGGTGCTGCTGATATCACTCATTTTTAAAAAAATAAATAAAACCACCGGGTGATTTCACTTTGAAAAATTGACCTTGGTGATTTTGTAGTAACATGGCATGCTGAGAGCATACATATATACAAACCTGTTAAGGAGAGTATGTGCTTTGATGTACATTTTTGTGTGTGACCGAAGATATTAATGACATACAAGTCCTGCATAGCTGTTGTCAGGATTATTATAGAAAATGATACGTTTTTATGTGACTTGTTGGATTTGCTTATTAAATCTGTCGAAAATTATACCCTAACAATAGGGAAGAAAGGAATAGGAATCTTTTTACCTTCAAGAACCATTAGACTAATTTTCACAGAGCTGAATTGCGTTTTTATAGAATTTTGTTGATTTTGTGCCTATTTCATTGTCTAAACAATTTTTACTGGTGAACGCTTGTAGATTCCTGTCTCCGCAGAGAACCTCTGTATTCTAAAATGTATTTCAGAGGGAAAAATAATGAGAGGAATAGCAATAAAAACAATGTGTATTGGGTGATGAAAGATTGTCATTTCCGCTTATAATTATGTATCAGCAACTTATTTTAGTGCTAAATGTGGCTCTGTATAAAGTTTCAGTGCATTTGATGTTTCCTCTAAAAATAAAAATGAGCAATTCTACATTTTGAAATAATGGCTGCTGGCTGCAGGAGGTCCTCTTCTTCCACCTCCTGTGTGCTCTGTCCTCACTCTGTTTGAGTAAAGAGAAATGCTATCATAAACTTTGCTCCTTCAACTGAAATCAAATCACAGTTAAGAGCCCTAGTTAGACAGCTGTGTTTGTGAAGAGATATGTTCATTGCAACTTCAGAAAAATTTACCAGAGATAAAGCACCTAGCAATGTTGGTTTTCCATCACAACAAATGATGGAGGGTCCAAACTCTTAAGCATTTTGTGATGCGTTAGAAAATGGATGGCAAGAAGCTGTTCCCTCAGAGCTTCTTGCCATTTGATCCAGCTATTAAAGAAGGGCAGATCTATTAGGCTTCATAGGTTTTAGGAACCTGTGAAGCTACATTTTAGGAATGTTTATGATGGCGTGGAACTTGCTTGTCACTTCTCACTGTCTATGGCTGGACCTGTTTGAAAGGAAAACGTGAGGTTCTCTGTCCAGATGCCACATTTTGGATTTGGTTTTGTTGCTTTGCTTTGCTTTGTTCTGGATAGATTGTCACCCTCCACACTTCTTTCTGATGATCCTGTTAAAACAAAATTTACTTTGATTGCAGGAGTAGAGCCTTTCCAGTGTGATCAATCCCAGCTCATTTATTTTAGTTGTGTACACTCCCAGGTGTGATAGTCATTGCAGTGCACAGGAAAATAGAGTGGTTGTCAGTAGCAGGGTAGCTGTAAAGTCTGTTGCAACAGGGACTACACACTAGTTCATACGGGTTTTAAATACACAATGGTACATATGGAGTGTTATTGCTTGGGTTTGCACTGGATCTTGCTTGTCCTTCTGTCATAGCGTAAGAATGAGTTAGATGGAAGAAGCACATTTGTAGGTCTGCCTTTGTAGAGAAGCTCCAAATTACTCTGAAGGAAACTACTCCATGGTTTGAGGACTTGATCACACAAGAACAGAGTTCTCTTGAAGCACTCTATGGGATAGTTTTGTCTTTGCTGCTCCAAGAAGGTTAAGAAAAAATGTAGTGTTTTATTGTCTGCATGGAGGTGTACTTTTCAGCAAAAATATCTCAAATACTTTTGTCAGATGATATTTAGGGATCCATTTTGTTCTCAGTTTCAGATACCTGCATCTTACCAGGCTTCATTCTGTGGCATGGAGCACAAAAACCCCACTACCAAAATCCTGTGGAAACAAAGAGACTCGGCTGTGGACAGCTTGAGTGCACAGAAGACTTTGATTACGTGTCAGCTGTACCATTGCTGTCTCCTGTCATATCACTTAATTTTTCTCTCTCTTAGTTCCCATGTTGGGAAAATGGTTGAAATGTACACTTCTCAGAGAAGCTTGAGTTTTACTGCTTATAAATTGCTTTCAGATACTTGGAAGGAAAGTGCTATATAATTTTGAAGTTCAGATTCCCCAGAAGGTGTAAAATGGCAAACCTCCATGAGCTGTGATAATTTACAACAGCTGAGAGTTTACCTTCTGTCTCTACCTTACTTCACTTTGAGCTCGAGTAGATGAAAAGTTTAGTTTTTCCATTATAGCAATTCTTTGTTTTAATATAATATGATTCATTACCATATATAATGTTATATATTAATGTAGTTCAGCTAGCCTTTTGTAAAGCTGATTTTTGATCATAGTTATTGCAGGTCTAAAAAGCTGAAATATTTTTAGTGAGGTTAGTCAATGTCTTCTAGGTAGGCTTCTGTCTAGTCTCATTTCCAGTAAATATAAGAAGTGGGAAAATAAATGCATCGGATAAAGTGTGTTTAAAAAAAAAAAAAAAAAAGTGAATACAATTTGAAAAGTGAACATTTTATTCTTGTTATTATAAAACTGACATTTTTTTCTATGTGTTTCATAGGAAACACATACATAAAAAATGAAACTAACAGTAGCTCTTTCACAACCTTTTTGATAAAATAATGTCCCTTTTGGGAAGGCCAGTATCATTATGTAGCACTAGGGAGGGAGGAAGGAAGCTTGCGGTAAAGCACTGGAATGAGAATGCAAGGGACTCTATTGGGTTGGTGGAGAGTTTATCTTTGGTATGAAGAATTCCTGCCTTCCTCACAAGGATGTTGTGTGGAAAGGTTTATTAAAAGTTTCTGAGATGGAAATACAGCTGTGAAACTTGTTACTAACGGAGCTGTTTAATTATGACTAAGAAACCTACCAAAGACATGTAGGTTACGTATCCCCATGTACCTGTTGAAGACTGTGCAGTACAATATTTTTGTCTAGCAGCCCTGTGAGGAAATCGGGCAACTGGTGGTTGATGCTTTACAGATTAAATGCTTTAAGGTGATAGATCTTATCAGCACTTGAGAAAAATTGAGGAGTATTTTTAATACATTGTGATTGACTTTAATGCCATTAATTTTGATAAATGTTTGCTATTAGTACAACAGCATTGTGTACCTCTACTTTAATCACCGTATAATGTCATGAAAGGCATCATTTGTGCTGCTAGAGAGACTTTGGCCAACAACTCTGCTGCCTGTTATTCAGTGCTGAAAGATCAAAATCAAATTTCTCTGTCTCGGATAGTGGCTTACAGACTGTAGGGCTGGTGTTCTGAAAGTTGCAGGTTGTCATCTTGACATCATGTAGATCCCAAAGCAGCAAAACTCCAACCGAGAGGTATAGCACTTCTTATTTAGCAGACCAAGAGCTTCCTAAAGTAGTACTCTGGACAAATCCACTGCAACTTTTGCAGAGGCTGATAAGAGGTCAGGGGGACATACACTAACAAGTGCTTTCGCTTTCCAGATCTAATGAACCTTGGGGTACTCTAATCATCCGTTTGGGCCATGTATTTCCCAAAGTCATAACTCATATTTGGCTTCCCTCTCTATTGCCTGAGCCTACTGTCTGATCCCTCAGTCCTCCAAACCCCGGCTGTCTGTGAAGCTTTGGGTCTGTGACTGGATGGCAGTGATTACGGTTGAGTCTGGAAGGATACATGTTTTGTCTTTCCTGCCAGCTGTGCTCTCAGACTCCAGTCTGGGAATGCACTTCAGGGGCCCCCTTCTACACAAAGCTGGTGCCACTACTGAAGCAGGGGTCTAGCACTAGTGTGGGGATGGCTGAGTAGGAGTTGGGGACAAATAGTAGAATGACAGTGTCTTTGAATATGTCGTGTGATCCTCGTGGTGGGGAAATGTGAATGTGAGACTGCTATTTGTGCAGGGAGAACCATGTTTGCTTCTGAGCCTTCTCTCTGCTCCATCCAGCAAAGTATGTGGTAGCAGCTTCCCAAGCTGTTATTTCCCTTCTTCACTGGCATGTTAGGAATGTTTTGGGGTCATTCCCAAGAGTTCACTAAATCTGTATGTATATTGTAAACGGTGTCTTTATACTTGGAAAAGGTTGGGTCTTCTAATATTTGAAACAAGAGGAAAGGTGAAACAGCTGTCAACTGAGTGGAAGCACTGTGGGGGGGAAGTACTTGCCAAATCACTGGCAGACTGGGCAACTTTTGTCATGCTGCTTTTATCTAAGACTTGGAGCTAAGAGAGCTTCCTTAATTGGGCTGAGTTGGAGCTTTCATGCTACCTGAGGATAGTAAGACTTTCCTCACTGTACAAAGAAAGAGCACCAGAGAGCCTTGTCCTTTCAGCTTGCTTACATCAACAGTAGACTTCAATAAATTAAACAGGAACAAGTGAAAATGGCATCCTCTGTGTCAGCAAGGATGTGCAAGCCTGTTCACAGCTGCTTCAGCTGAGGGCACTTGTGTGTTTTCCACTCAGATGAATATTCTGCTTACAGCCCCAAACGTTTAAGGAATTAAAACTTCCATTCTGTAGTGTGAGGAAAAGGTACAGGAAACAAAATTTCTTAAAAGCCTTTCATGTTGGGATCAGCCTTCTCTATCTACTGCCCCTTCAGGCAAATATTACTTTGCTTCTAAGCTGCTTTTTTGTTTTGGTATGCTGACCTGAACACTGGTGTGCGTTTTGTGATGCTTGGCAGACTAGAGAACATCTGATGATGACTAGGATCACAGAACAGAAGATTTACTGCTCGTCATTTGAAATACTTGCTTCCTTCAGAGGTACAAAGAGGTTCTCTTTATTTACTGCACCTTCCTTACAGTGCCGTTGTCGGGATGGGAACCCACGTGGTTGGAGCTGGGTGAGGCTGGGAGGGGAAGTGAACTGTAGCTGAAGGAAATTTGAATCTTCCATTCTTTCCAAATTTTGCCTAAGCAGCCCACAGTTTTTCTTCCCTCCCCCCCCCATTCATTTGTGACGCACTCTGATTCTGTGCTGATGAGTAAGGTAAGAAACACCTAGTGGGATCAATTAATTTCCCATCCTTTAGAATGTGGGAATGAACAACCTAACCCACCAGAAAACTAAATATTGATGCTGTCAGTGGCATGATAATTGGTCTCTGCTTTCATCTCCAAACAATCCCTTGCTTGGATTCCGTTATTCATTCTAAGAGGAAAAGGGTTATTAATGCAGTGTTCTTTAATTTTTTTTTTCTTTTTTGTGTGTATGTGTGAGAGAGAACAGGAGAGCAATAATGGAATAAATATATTGGCTATGAGAAAACATTTGCAAGAGATCCTTGCCCATTTTTTTTAATCTTCTCTTATCATGAAGAATGTAAGCCGTGATAAATTGTTCTGCTAATCAAACATCACTGAAAGGTTAGGTCATTGGAAGTCTTTAGTCATTTTGTGCTTTTCAAGAGTGAATTTGTTAAAATTATGCTGAATACCCACTTAAAGCCTGGGCTGAAAACCCTACCTGTGTTTTATAACTCAGCACTGTCAGAACTCATAATAAGTCAAACATTCTTTCAGAGGTACTCATAAGGGAGAAAAAACCCTGTAAATTTAAGAGTAATTTCAGATTGTAAATGAAAAAGAGAGGCACGACTGTTCATTTGCACCAATCATGCCTTCCTTTCATCTGCTCTGATTAGGCCTGGTGCGGTTTCATCAAACTACTCCATCACTGAGCTGTCACTCCAGTCGTCTGTTGATTGAAAACAATCAGGGCTCTGATGGCACAATTATTCTGACCCTTTAACTAGAGGCTGCTGTGATAATGAAAGGTTGATTATGATAGTTTGTGCCTCTTTCAGTTTGCCAAGAAGGTTAATTTGGGCATCAGACGGATGTTTAATGGGCGCTTGCTGGCTACACTGAGGTAAATGAGAACGTGCAGTCTTCGATATTGCACGGATATAGTTTGGCTGTCAATCATTGTCATTTTGAGTTTGTGCCTCACACTCTGGAAATCACATTTTATTTTTTCCTTGGGATTTAATTTATTCTGTGCCCTGAGGAAGTTCTTTCACTCTGTGACCTTCACAGTAGCTTTCTCTGTCTTTTTTCCCCTTCCCTCAAATGGAGCCCAAAGGCATAATACATCTAGAGGAACATTTTTCTTTCATTTTTCACATTAAAAAAAAAAAAAAAAGAAATTTTAAAATCCCTGTTTATCAATTCACTCTGAACAGAGCAAATGTTTTAATTCTGATTGTAAAATCAGAATGTGCAAATGAAAGTGTGCCTGCTTGCTAACGCAGCGCCACACAGGGGGCTGCTTACGTAGACACACATTTGTAAAACTGACAAACAGGTAATTTTAAAATGCCTCTGTGTAAAGAGGGTGGGGGATGGCACAGCTTTATTTTCACACGCTACACACATATGCCTCAGCTCGGTGCCTTGTAAATATGGTCTCAGTCACTGTACTACAACTTTTTGAGTTGGAAAGTCTCTCTTCAGCGTTCAGGGGCAAAAGCCATTTCATTGCTGATTCAGAGATTATTAATATTTACTGTGTTCAGATTGAGAGAATCCTATGCATAATTTTGTAGTTGTTTGGCTCAAGGTGCAAAAGAAATGCAAATACCTCATAATTTTGATTGTTCTACATGCAGCTCATTACAGTCTTATTTTTATGCACATTTTTAATTCAAAATAAAAAGAAGAAAAAGATTTCTATCTTAAGGCTCTCCTGCATCTAGGCTTGAGCCACTCATTTTCCATGCTGCCCACAACTGTAAGGTAGTACCTGATTGATACGATTGCAAAGAGAGTCTGGAGGCTGTGCTGTGTGGTTAGTTACTAACTTCTAAAAATATTCACATGCAACTCATGACTTTGAAAAAGCGTGTGTGTGTGTTCTTTTTTTCCCAGCAAGAATTCTTCACCCATGTGTTTTTATCCTTAAATGGGTGATACAGACCAATTTAGTTCAGCTTACTTAAATAAAATGCTTAAATGAATATCCTAAACCCTCTGGGTTTTTTCCTTTGTAGTCTCTGGAGAAAGAGAGAGAGAAGACTAATAAGACACTTTAGAGATCCAAATTCAGGCCCTTTTGAAATCCCCACTCATTTTAAAAAGGTGGAGGTTCCTCCATAGCCTTCAGTGGACTTCGTTTCAGAGCTTTACTAAATGTCCTGGTTTATCCATAGATTCCGCTCCTGGACTTGAGATTTGAAGAGCCAGGGTAGTGTTGACGATAGCCAACCGAGACAGTGGTTTTGAGGCAAGAGGTTCCAGTCTGGAGCACCTGAGGCTTGCCAAGTTACATAAAATCCAACAAAAGGCCAAAGCATGTGCAGGTTTACAGCCAAAATATGTATTTCTAGTGTTCTCAAACACTGAACTAGTAAAGTCAAAGGTTTGGTTTTTGATATTCCCTTGGTGCCTTAAAGTGATTGCTGTAGTAACTGTTGCTTTCACGACTCTTCTTGGCTTATCGATCAATAGGAGCAGATGATACAAAGATATTAAACTGATCTTTTTCTGGCTGAAAATTTTTGCCTATGTTAAGCAACAGAAGGACTGCCCAGGTGAGATTTGTGTTGAAAGAAGAGATTTGTGGTTCTTTCCCTTTCCCTGGTATATATTATCATCAGATTGTCAGGCAGAAATCAGATAATTTGTTGAATATATCTGATCTCATTGTTTTGAAACCTTATAAATTTAATGTTTCCTTTTATTTGTTGTTGCTAAACCCCACCCCAAACCTCTGAACTCTTCGTTTTTTCTGCTACTGTCACTTTTTGGCTTCATCTCAGTTATTAGAGACCTTAGATGGTATAAACTAGCATAATTCCTTTGCAGTCTGTAGGGCTACAACATGAATACATCAACTAAAGAGCGGACCAGGAGGACTTTAATGGAGTTCCCATGGCCCCTGCCTCTCACAGAGTGCAGGCTTAGAGGGGCATTTTCTTTCTCAGAACACTGTGGACATAAACTTTCCCTGACGCTGACTTCGTGACTTAAAGTAGTTTCCAAGCGAACCTGGGTCTAATGAGTATGTCAAAGTTTTTGCACGCATAAAATAGCTTAGCTTTTCTGGTTACTAAACTTGCTGTGATGTCAAGTGAAGGTCTGGCGCCTTTCCCAGCAGAGTGGCGTGAGAAGGATCGCAGGGGGACGCTGAATGGGCAAGGCACAGGCACACCGCCTCTCTTGCTTCCTGGGATAGCTGGCAGCCCAGAAGACCAGGTAACTACTTATTGCAGGGTTATTCTCAACAGGAGTGAAACTCTTACATCGGCTTTAACCTCCACTGCCTCTGTGCCCTCTCTGGCTGTGGTATGTATGTAGTACCTACACCATTAACAGCAGGGAGGGAAGGACCATGCTCTGAGGCTCTGGGAAATGGACTGTCGAAGCACCATGCTGAAAGCAGCAGCAGCTGTTGGAAATGCAATGAAATCACAATCCAACATGCAGGTGTGCTTAGATGTACGCTCCAACTGTGCCACAATATATTTTTCATCTTTCCACGTTTTGAGAATGTACTCCATTGGTAAATCAAGTAATGCAACCTTGGAGAAGGAAAATCCTTTGGGTTAAGGCTTTAGAATAAGAGAATTAATCTGGTTTGAAAATCTTGTCCTTCTGAGGGTCTACTTTTGTCATTTACTTAGTTTAGAAGATGAATATGGCAAAATATATTATTTATTAAAGTTGATATAGGCACTAGGCTGTAGCTTCCGTTTCTCACACACTCATACATTAAAATTAATAGAAAAGAAGCTTCTAGCAGTTTAAACAGAATTTGCCTATAGGGCACTAGGAGTAGGAGTCTTTCCTTATTTTTGTAAATTATTTAACAGCGATACAAATATTTTAAACCTCAAAATTGTGAATGGTCTCTTTTTTTTTTTTTGCTTGCTTACTTGTTTGCGTTTTAAACACAGTTGTAATTTCAAGTGCTGTTGGTATTTCCTTAGAGAAGCCTGAACGTCTTTCCTTGCAGTGTCATAAAGCGTATAATGGCTTTGAGTTTATTTTGCTAATACTGATTATAGTTGCTAATCACTACTATCAGAGAGGCTAAAAAATAGGTGCTATAATTAGTGTATAGATGGGGGGAATTTTGGAGTTTCTATGTAGACACCAGATTTCTAAGTCTGGATTAAACAAAAACTGCGTAAAGGTGGTAGAACTTGCGTTGATAAATATACAGATGTTTGCTGATATCTTACATGGAAGTTTGCATTTCTGCCATATGTTCACAAGAGTTATATTTGCCTCCTTTACACTGAAGGAAATTTAGAACTGTATTACAGTCCATCAGTGGCTATTTCTACTATAAGCAAAAGACTTGTTTGGGAACTTAAGTTTCTTTCTTTTGAACTTCTCCAGCCTTCCAATAGCTGCCAAACCATCCAGTGACTAGAATATCTCTTCACCCACACAGATAACTTTATTTTCTTCCATGCCTCCATAGTGCGAGACACCATGTTCTGCTAGAGAGCATGATAACAATGTGTGCTTCATAACAAATGTATAAGTCTAAGGCTCAGTTTATGAGTGTCCCTAAACCCATATGACCTGTTCCATAGCCTTGTATCACAATTTAGGAGTTGCTCCTGTGTTCTATGAATATACATAAAAATACCTACATTTGTAGCTTAAATTCCTAGCAGTTATTTTTAAGGAGTGTCCCAAAGTGAATTTATGGCATTTAAAATGGAGTAACAGTCATTGTTATCAACAGCAAGACAAGGAGATAAAAACATTATAGCTTCTAGCTCTTACGGCTGTTTCTCTGCCTTGGAGTGCCACAGGATACTGTAGTCAAATTCTGCTCAACCGTAGCATGAGTTGATCTGGACAGGAGCTTCTAAACACACTGTGATTCCCAGATCTCAGTTGCCTCCCTAAGATGCAGTAGAGCTTCTCTGCTGATTATCAGATGCCTACAGACCATCCAGGTGATAGAGTGATGTGCAGGGGTTCTTAACCCTGCTTTCTAAATTAATATGGTAAACTGCAGTACTCCACTGCAAACTCACCTCAGAGTCTGGTAAGAGCCAGTAGCAACCTACACAAAAGACAGCCTGGGATTCACCTTACCCTCCGCGTTGCTGATGCAGTTGCTTGTCAGAAAGGAGAGGTGGAAGTAGCATAGACCAAAGATACCTTTTGGTGCAGCATGTAGAGGATCCCAAGGAGGTTGCAATAAATTTAATTAGGAAAGATTCAAAAGTTTTCATAAATAAAGATGCAGGGCAGCTGAGTGGGGATGAAATAGTGTAGGAAAGGATGGAAAAAGTTTTGGTTGAAGACCGGGAATAGATTGTACATCTCCTATTAGTGCCAACGGTATCTTTGTATCACTTTGCACCATCACTGTGGTGGTTTAGAAATTCTGTGATTTTAGAAAAATGTTAAGCATTATTGGTTTCAGTGAAACATTTTTTACAGCTCCAGGAATATTCTCAGTACAGACCAAACTCAGCATAAACCAAGTTGCTTTTGCCAAACTTCATGCAGCAGAGAAAATGTATTGTAATGGCAATGTCCATCCCTTCTGCTGCAGATCGGCACACATCCCATACGCAGAAATGAATGCAGATGCTGTGTCTTTGAAAGGTACAAATGTATGTAGTGTTGCTTGTGTGTTTATATAGTATTTATTGGGGGGGCGGGAGGGAGGACAGTAAAGGAAAGAGGAAGGGTGAAGTTCTAAGATATTAATAGGCATTAATTTTAAACTTCCTTTTATAAAGCCTTGTGGTTACCAAGACCAGGTTTACTTCAGTGCATGTCTTTTAAGAGTCTGTAATGTCTGTCATTATAGCACAGGTGATAGCTCCGCAATGCCATTTTAGATGTGAGTGAAGGCATGGACTAGAAGCAAAAGAAACCAATCTGTTGGATGCAAGTGATGACAGATAAGAACTCAGTTTTTGTAAATTCTTCTCTTTTAATATAGCAACCAACACATCATTCAGTTGATATGAATTCAGTTGGCGTCTTCATCATGATGAAGATAGCCTCAATTCCACTTCAATTTCAAGTGTCTAGTCAATGATGAGAGCTAAGTGCCTCTGAAGACTTTGAGGAATGATTCACATGGCCCAAGACATGGAGTAGGGAGTTGCCTAAAACCACTCAGTAGGAGACACCTGACACATGGATTTGGTGCATTTAGAACATATGAATATAATGTTCAATGATTTCAAGTCCATAAACACTTTTTCAAATATATTTAATTAACAAATTTTACTAGCAAGTCTCAGTACATATAGCTGATGCACATTTTGAAACTCCCTGCAGCATTTAACTGACTGAACTACTGTTGGAATTTTTGATGCCCTCCATTGATTCGTTGTTTCACAGGGGTTGAATAGCACAGTGGAGAAAAAGTGTTTCAAATTAATCTTAATAGGAAAATGGTTTTGGTTTGTCATCTTCCCTCTCTGACAGAATACAGAAGCAGCAAGAAATTTGATACCCCATGCATATATGAAAGCCATAAGTAACAGAAGCCTTTCTTTTCAGCTCCTGCATGTGACATTCCCGTGAGCAGTACAGGGCAGGAAGTTTTAGCTGAAACTGTTCTTATTGCACAGCTAGTTAGAAACTCCTGCTCCACGAGTTCTTTGTCAGGATGAAATGAAGTATCAAGTAGAGGAGTCTGTCCTTATCCAAAACTAGTCATTGTCTTTGTTAATGACTTGGATGAAAGAATAATATGGGGTTTGTTTTCGGACAATCAGAAGGTGGATTGGTCTTCAAGAACTTTTGAAAACATAAGTAGGATTGAGAATGATCTTGACAGATTGGAGCAGCGGTCTGAAGTAAATAGTAGAGAGTTTAGTAATGACAGAGAAAGGGTGACACTTTGTGGAGTTCTGCAGAAAAAAGGGGTAGGAATAGTACTCCATCATAAGCTTAAACATAAATCAGCAATATCATAGTGCACCGACAGTCTTGTATAGTGATGTACAAACAAGAATGGCGTAGATTGTTACAATCAAAGAGATCCTTCTAATCTATTCGCTACTACTACAGCCTTAAGAGGAAGATTATACCCAGTTTGCAGCAGCAAACATTAAGAAAGAGGGTGATTTCCTTTCAGTAAGAGAGAACTGTGAGCCAAGCCACAGAGGTTTGGAAAATGTGCCCTAAGATGGATTGAGAGACTTTTTCATTCAGAGAAGAAGAAATCACAATGCACATATTAAAATGCATCAGAGGTGGAGGAGAAAAGGAAGGCAGTAAACTGCTTTTCATCCTGTATGGATGGATCAATTTCAAGGATTGGTCTGGGGGTTCCTGAGCTCTGGAATATGAACCCAAAGGTGGAAAATGGGGCAATGAGTTGAAGGGTTGAGAGCTCCTGCATAGGTAGAAGGAAAATCTGAGAGGATAGCTGAGCATGGGAATGGTTTTACTGAGGAAGTTTGGGCACCTTCATCCCTGGAGGTTACACAACAGTTCTTGAAATGGTTTAGGCCCTTCCTAGCCTCTTTTTAGAGCTGGTTGGATTCACTACGCTTTATGTAATTTAAAGGCTATGTTTAATTTTGGCTGTTGATACCAGCTGCTGAACAGTTTTAGAGTCTTTCTTGCTGCTTTCTGTCAGTCCCAAACCAGCAGAGCCTTTTCTCTGCTTATCTCTTCTCTGTCTCAACTTCTGTCCCTTTACACCAATCTCCACTTTATGAATAAAATAAATGAAGAAGGAAGAAAAAATATTGAAGTACTCTGTATGTATTTTGTTATATTCCTTCAATATTTTGTCATAAATGGAATGAAAGATGGAGGGGAGAAGGGGCTTTTCTTTCTAATCATCTAACTGTAATCTTACTTTTCTTTCTAGTGTACGTGTGGTCTCCAGTGATCACATAGTCCTTATATTTATATTATTGCTCCAGCAGCTTGATTCTGGGATATTGTGGTCTCCTACAGCATCACTAACAGTTTGCACAGCAAGAGTAACGCGTAGCAGTATTGCAGTCTGGTAATGCTGTGGAAATTCTTTAGGGGGACTGGTGCAATACAATGCTTTTATGTATATTATAGATGGAGTTTTAGTAGGTATCTTTTATGTTGACTCACATGCTTTCATGTCTGCTTTTTATATTGATTGATATTACTACAGAAGCAAGTATGTAGCTGGTCTTGGAATGCAAGCAATTTTCAAAAGATCAGATTTTGACAGAATTGTACATAATTAATTGGTATCTTGTTTTTCCCTTCCTTCCCCCCACCTTTAGCTGGCTGTGAGGTGGTTGGAACACAACTGCCGCTACCAGTACATGGATGAACTCCTCCAGTATGTCCGCTTTGGCCTTATGGATGTGGATACACTGCATACCGTAGCTCTTTCTCATCCTCTTGTCCAAGCTAGTGAAGCTGCGACAGCACTTATTAATGAGGCCTTGGCTTACCACCAGAGTGTCTATGCACAGCCAGTTTGGCAAACTAGAAGGACAAAACCTCGCTTCCAGTCAGACACTCTTTACATTATTGGGGGGAAAAAACGTGAAATCTGTAAAGTGAAGGAATTGAGATACTTCAATCCAGTAGATCAAGAGAACGTTCATATCGCAGGGATTGCAAACTGGAGTGAGCTAGCGCCTATGCCTGTAGGGAGAAGCCACCACTGTGTTGCTGTCATGGGAGACTTTCTTTTTGTAGCTGGCGGAGAGGCAGAGCACTCCACAGGGCGCACTTGTGCGGTGAGAACTGCCTGTCGATACGACCCCCGCACTAACTCTTGGGCTGAGATAGCTCCAATGAAGAACTGTCGGGAACACTTTGTGCTGGGAGCAGTGGATGAGTACCTCTATGCAGTAGGGGGCAGAAATGAATTGCGTCAAGTGTTACCTACAGTGGAACGCTATTGCCCCAAGAAGAACAAGTGGACCTTTGTACAGTCCTTTGATCGATCGCTGTCATGCCACGCAGGATATGTGGTGGATGGTCTTCTTTGGATATCAGGTAGAAAACGTTTCACACAGTTTGAGGTACTAACAAAATACCAAAATACTGTCTCGAATGAAACTAATAAATCTTCTTTGGTTTATGTGTTACAATAATTTTTGTCTTAGGAGGTGGGTATTTCAAAGAGTTTAAGCCTGGAAGCGTACAATCAAGCCTGATATGAAGTACAGGAGCATAACATACCTATACAATATTTTTTTGTCTGCTAAATATCTCTCTGTGTTTCAAAGCTGCATATATCATATGTGCTACCTCCAGTCGCCATTCATAAATCACAGTGAATTGGAATGATAATGCACTTTTGGAAAATTTCAGCTGACAAATTCTGTGTGCTTCCTAAAAATAAAAAACAAGTCCCAGATTCTGTAGTATGATCTGGTACCACTGCATTTATTCCTGATAATGAAATGGAGAATTAAGTGCTCGCTGGCTTGTGTCGATCTGGGCCTTGAAGGCAGATGTATGAATTGCTCCCACTTGCTCTTTAGGATATTGTTACAGGCCAAGATGACCTTCATTAGAAATCATGCATAGCTCTGAATGTCCATAACAAGTGCACAGGACTCCGTGGATGTAATCATAGCTTTATGGCACAGAGAGATGAAAGCATAGGCCTTGTAATCTTAAAAAGTATATCAGACTGAGTTGCAAATGATATGTTAGTTTATTTTACATGTGCACATTGATGGGAGTTGAGGACATTGTGTCATCAGTCTTTGTAGTGACTTTTCTGGTATTAGTTACTTTGGAATGAGGTCGATGCTGTCTACAGAAGATTTGACAGAAAAATATCCACCTTTTAGTAAGAAGTGTGTCATGGAAGGTTATAAAGTTGTAATATTTATCAAGGAAGTTAATGAGTAAATGGGGCCAGCCCTTGAGGAAAATGTTCAGTGATTGCCATCTTCAGTGTAGATACCCTCTGGGGATTTTGATATGGTCTGGGATGCCTCTGGTGAAAAGATGGTATGTGGACGAAAGATTAAGTTAGCTGCTTAGGACTTTACCGTGCTTCTCGAAGTATGTCGTTTAGGTTAGCAGAGCAACTTGCAGACGTACCTTTCTGCCTGCATGGATTAAGTACCTTATGGGAATGACTTCCCATGCATTGGTGGGCGATGTAGCAGGTATCTATTTCTATGCATATACACTTAAATAATGAATGATGACTTCGGAATTCAAAGCATGACAGAATGCAGAAAATCACCAAGATCCCTGGCAGGTGCTTCGGGTTGCTTTCCTCAGCAATTTGAGTTGAAGGAGTCTTGTAGAGTTTGTGCTGTGTGTTAATCCTGAAGTGTGCACTCGGTGGGCTTTGAGACCCAGGTATGGTACGGAAACAGGGTTTCTGCTTTAGGGTACCAGTGGGGCGTGTTCAGAGCATTACCCTGTTTATTCACTACCTTTCCTATTTTATCAGTTGAGAGAGATGTTTGTCTGTGATGGGCAATTCAAATACGTGGACGCTACTACTGCTGTGTCTTGATTTCTTCCCCCCGCCCTGTGGTTTACATTTGTCAGTATCTATTTATGAAAAACAGAGCTTTTTAGGAAATCGTGTTAAGCATATTCATATAAAATCATTGAACAAGCAGTAGAAACATCCATCAGTGTGGTCCTTGCTCCAGTACATGAAAAAAGTAATATTTTTTTCTTAATTTCATTTTTTTTTCTGGGGGAAAAAAATACACCAAAATCAAAAAGCCAAACCTGAAAAAAACCCCAAGGAAGTATTTGATAGGGATTTTTAAGTCAAATGTGGAAGTGGTTGAAGATTACTTTGAATCTTACCAGATATGCTAAGAAAGGGAAAATTATGCTGAGGATTAATTAATGTGCTTAGTTATGTAAGTGAAATGCCTGCCTGCCTGTGTGTTTAAATACAATCTGCACTTATATAATGAAGCAGTGTGATATTGTGTTCAAGGATATGCCTCTAATACAGCTGTAGAATCAGGAAAAAGGTAAGTGAAAGCCTGTTAGATGAACTCTGTAAAACTGGGCAAAACAACAAAAAATATTTTATCGGTATTGTTCCATTTATATTTGAAAATGCTACCAACATAACTTCTGTTGTAAAGTCACAGTAAGGAGCCATGTTTTGGCAGTGGAATAAGATAGACAGGACTTTTCAGTTGTATTTTGTGTAGTTTTTGAGAAAATGCTTAGCAGTTTTGAGTTGCTAGATTCTGACAGGTTATTATGAAGTACGAGAGCATACTATGCAATACTTCAGTAGGATATTGATCTGAATTATGTACTCACAGATTGAAAATGGGTTTCTGTGTACTGAATAGAATTATTTTAAAAATAAAAGTAGGTGGAGATACAATAACTGTAGCTAGCTTTCTATTATTAATTAATTGCTTAGGGCCAGAATGTAGCTTGCAGTATGTGTATATTCAGGGGCAGGGGAATAGAGAGAGATGCTTCGTTATCCAGAAGTATCAGTAGTCATTGCTGAAAAAATCCACTGTTCGTCATCAAATATAAGGTGTTAGCATAAGAGTAATCAGTAATGCAGGAGGGAACCTAATTTTGAAGTATGTGGCCTAAAATTAAGTAATTAAAAAATTAGTCTGAGTTAGGGATGTTTCTGAGCTGTATCCCTGCTGCTTTTTCTGGGAAATACGGGTCATCAGCAAGAGCTCTCAAAGTCAGTCTGCTATTGCCAGCTGGCAAGATAACCATGAAAATGTGCCCAGTGTTTTAGTAAGTGAATAAATTAAATAGTGATAATATGAGTTTCTAGCCCTTGTATTAGTGGAGAGAGTCATCAAAACATGACTGGCACACCGACCATTTACTTACTCTATAGCCAAACCATCAGTGCCTCTGCTACAGCACCTTGTCTTCTAAAGGCTTTGCTAATCAAAAGCTGACTACACTTAGGGGCTTTCTATTATTATTATTATTGGGATTCATTTTCAGCTTTACTTTGCTGCTCCTTTGGGACAAATATGAGAAGGAATCAAAAATAATAGAGCATAAAATCATAGCAAAGGCAGCAGGGAGGAGAAGTGTGCTAAACAAAATGCCACGTAAGTGTAAGCACATACTGGCAGTAGGAGATGGGTGGCTGGTGTTTCAGGTGACAGAGGGACTCCTAAGCTGCCCCCACCCCTTTGGGGTTTTTAACCTGCCAGAAGACTCAGAGGGAGCCTTCTTGCACTCTGGAACTAGTCGGACCCTCTGGTCAGCACAAGTGCGTTCAGTTCTCGAGTTTTCTGAGCTCCGTATATTGTGGAACACATTTTTATATTTGTGTTTTTTCTCATCTTTTTTTTTTTTTATTTTTTTCACAGCCCGCATTTTATTTTGTTTTCTTATTTTAGAAAGTAGATGAGAATTCATTAAAATAAGTTTTCTGTATTGACAGTACAGCATCGGGCAGATGGTTTTGAAATTTTGTAGAAAGATGAATCTTACAGGCCCCAGTTAACATCTGACACTATGACCCCTTTCACAAACGAATTGCATGCTTGAAAAGTGAAGTATTTGAGTGAAAGAGAAACAAAATGCATCAAACCCTTTGGAGTTCAACATTACTAACAATCATTCCCTATAGAAGCAGGGAAATATTTTCCATAAGAGCAAGAACTTGAACTGTGCCCATTTGCCTGCATCCTCCGTGGAGCGCACATGCAAATCTGGAGACCTACTTTTCTATACACGTTAACCTTCCTCCTCCCGCATGGGTGTAGTGCCCCTGGGGACAGAGAGGCAGGGAACCTCTGCCAGGCAGTTCAGCTCCGGGCCATTCCTGCACCTGCAGCTGGGGATAACGAGGCTTCCCCTCCGCCTCAAGTGCTCAAGAGCTTAGCATGTGAAAAGTTTACTCTAAAGCGAAGTATTATGCTGTTGTTTTGCTGAGGTCTGAGTTGTCTGACCTTAAGGGTGTCAGCTAAAATCTCAACTTGACATGCACATGGCAACTCAACTTGGGGGGGGCGGAAAGCAAGCCAACCCTGTGCAGTTGATTTGTATTTAACAGCTTCTTCTTCTTCTTTTTTAAATTTGTTTTTATTATTATTTTTTTTTCCGTGGAGTTTTGACCAAGGAAATGATGGGATCACGTATCTTGGGGAATTATTCTGAGTTTGCAAGTGGTTTGGGGTGAAAAGTATTACCTTACTATCAGTATGCTCTTTGTTTTGAGGAGTTGAAAATTTTTCCTCAGTAAATGCCTATGAAATTCTATGAAAAAATAGATCTGGAATAAATAAGAAATTACAGTATCTAAGCAAATCAAGTTTTGCAGTGTGGCTGGCACAGAAATTACCTGGAGCGGGAGGTTAACAAGTACATAAAAATTGCCTCAGTGACCCAGTCTTAGTCTGTATATGGAACAGTGTTTCTTTATTATTATTATATTTGAATAAAGATAATGGATCTTACACCTTTCAGGTATTGACATTATAGGTTTGATGCCATTGATTCTTCTTAGATTGAATGTAAATATCAGGCTTTAATGATTAAAAAAAAAACAACAACAACCCCCAAACAAACTAGGGCTTGTGCCCCTCTTGTTTGCAGCTGGATTGCATCTGGGGTGGAACGGTGCTAATTAGAGCTGCTGTTGGCATCTTCCAGGGGACTCCTTAGAGTGGGAGAATATTCTCCAGCTCAGCTGTCCTCACTGCACCTGGGCTGGCTGAAGTAAAAGGCAGTGGGCTTGCATGCTGAGGAAGGATTGTCTTGTGTTTAACACACAGACATGGAAGAGAGGAGAGATTTCTATTTTAAAATAGCAGAGCACCTTGGGGTGCATGTCATGCGTTTCTATATATTCCCTGGATTTGCTGGAAGGAATACACGTGGGAGCTCTTTGCCAGCATGTAGTTTTACACATCTCCCAATGAACTCGGATTCGCGCACGCAGCCTAGCACTTGGGGACTTCGGAGAGAGTTGTGAGATTTTCTGGGGGATTTGGATTGGATTAGATTTCTCAAGTCATATGGGGGTCTTACTAGGACATGTTATAAATAGGGATTATAAATTTTCGATTGGGAAAATGGTGTTGAACTTACTGCCTCCCCCCCTTCTCTTTTTGGAAGTGTCTTTGTTGAAGGTGTTTTTCAGTGCAGTTTGTGGACTGTCTGGGGGGCTGTAACAACACAAAGTATTTCCCATATGTGGGAAAGGGCTGGACAAGGTGCGGTTTGGAATCCTCCAGCAACTTCCCCGTGTAGAGGGGCACTGTTGCTTGAGTTGGGAACTTATGGGTCTTGGAGAGCTTAAAAAGCAGGATTTATGGCCTGCAAGGGAGCGAGCAACAGCGGCTGTGGCAGTGTAAAAACATTGTAAGCCCACGAGCTGGGTGCTGGGCTTTCTGTGAGTGTGTTCTCCTGTCTGTAAGAGCAAGAAAGACATAGGCTTGTCCCGAGGGTACTCCTTGCCTCCCAGAAACTCTAGTCCTCAAAGCAAGCTGCTCGTGACAAAGTGGTGTGCAATCATCGCTCTGTTTATAAAGCCCAGTAAGTGCTGACAGAATTGTAAATTTTCTGTTATTTACCCAGCCAGATATTTTCTTCTCTTTCTTTAACTGATGGGTTATTACCACATTAGCTGCTATTGCTTGACATCAAATTTAATAGCATGGTTTGTATTTTCAAATATTTCTTTTCAAGTGTCGTTATGATGCCTCCCTGCCTTTTCCCTCCTTTCCTCATAGAAAGCACTGTAGAGAAGTTTAAGAAATTATCTCAGAATTACCCCATTTTTTCTGAGAAAATATGCATTATTTTTAGTACCATTTAAACTTTTTTTTTTCGTTTTCCTATTTTTTAAGAGACATATTGCTCTTCTTTTGCCCTTTCCCAGCTGCCTGGAGTATTTAAAAAAAAAATAGTTCAAGAGGACATCACAGACTTGTTAAATTTGAATTTTGGCAGAAAATTTTAAACTTTTGCTATAGCACTTCAAAGTTAGGAGGAACTTGAGTTTGAAAATTGATGCAGATATAAGATGGCATATTTAATGACAGATGTATCTATAGAAACCTGTTAAGATGCAGATTATCCCCCTGGGGAGGGGAGATCAAAACTGCCAATCTATAAAATATACTTGTTAGGGGAAGGCATGGAATCTATCTCTGCGAGCACTTTGATTGCAGGGGACAGTGTAGCAGCATGTGGCATCATAACCTAAGAGCAGACAAATCAGCTTGATGACTTTCAAAGCCAAGAATACTGCTGGAGGCAAGGGTACTCCAGTCTAGAAGAAATTAAAACATATAGAGACTGTTATTAATTCCAGATCTATTTTTGTGTAGTCAAATCTGTATGCAAATCCTTAGCATCTCATTTTGGCAGATTAATCTAAAAGTGAAGAGTGGTATGTGAAGGGAATGTAATGATAAAACACCACAGATGAGCAATATTGTGGGGGAAAAAATGTAAGCTGTGTACTTGATAGGAGGGGCTCTTTGTGAAGAGAGGTAAATAATTTTGCTTATTTGATTATTTAATTATTTTATGAGGAAGCAACCCCCTTCTTTCTCTTCTTTCTCCATATCTTTCCTCCCAAATTAAGGTGTCCTTTCTGAATGAAAATACATGACCCAGCATTGTGTTTCTGATGCATCTCCTGTAGTTTAACATTCTGGAGGTAATCTTCCAAATAACCGTGATTTTTATTTTTCAAAATACTAATCTGACATCTCATTTTTAAACATTACGCTAGGAGTGGAAATAACTATGTAAAAGAAAATCAAATTACAAAACAGATATTAGAAAAGATTGTTTTGTGCATGTGGCTGGTGGCCACCAACACTGTGAAGAGCATAGAGCCCAGTAACAGATTGTTATATTAGACACGGGAGCATTCGTTGCTTTCCAGTGCGTGTTCTTGCGTGTGTACTTCACAGGTGCTGTGATGGGCAGTGTGTGGCATAGTGTGATGGAAACAGTTTGGAGAGACTACATCTCATCTTGGCTGTCTCTTAGCCTGTAAGCATCTCTGAGCTGGGAGCTTGTGCTACTGTCCATGTGTAGGGGCCCCAGTACAGGCTGGTGCTCGCAGAGGTGCACCCAAATAACAGTTATTCCTCCCTGCTACTGCGGTTGAAGACAAGACTCTTGAATAGATTTGTCTGTAGTTTCTGCTATCCATTGATCAGATTCTTGGCCTTGCTCAAGTTATTTGGAGTGATCAGAGGGTACACCTATGTTGGCAAGTAGCTCAGCCCAGTAGGAGCAGATCAGCAGATAAAACTTTGGTGCTGCATTCTCTGTATCTACTCCATGTACAGTTCACCTTTTTTTTTTTTTTTTTTTTTTTGGCTTTGGACTATATTTATTCTGGTCATCTGGACCAAATATTCCTAGTACTCAGCTGGTACAAAGCCATCCGAAAGACCAGTTATCATTTTACACCCTTACACTCCGTTAGGAATTGGAGCACAGCTGGTGCACATCTGGAGCAGAGCTTCTGGTTTAACTTCAGTGCACACCAGTCCCACCCTACAGCCTAAAATGACATGTGGGAGGTGGGGGCGTTGCTTCAAAAATCACAGTATGGCTCTGAACCAAAATGTTGTGCTAGGTGCAGCTGGAGGCTGGCAAAATGAGGATTGCCCATCACGGAGCCATGTTGGCACTGGTTGGGGACAAAAGAAAAGAACCCAGTGGCCTTAGTAGGACTGGGCCATAGCTCAGCCAGCAGGAATGAAAGCAGCTCTGCTGCTGCTCTGTCTGAAACGGGACGTCCTCACAAAAAGAGAAGCATCAACAAATGTAATGACAGATGAAGTTCCTTCCTCTCGTGGCTGTGGATTTTGTCCATCATTGGCCCATGTTGTTAAAACTGTGATGTAAAAGTTTGTCGGTATGAGTTTCGCTGATGTGTGGCCACTGGCATGCCCTAGTTATGTCCAGAGCTTCTGGCAGGGTGAAAGGTGAGGTGCAGCTTCCAGGCGTTATTTCTGGTCCCATCTTCCCATGGGCCCAGGGTGGTGACAGAGGGGGGACTGGGACCTGTGGCAGTGCTGCAGTGACACCATGTCCCCAGGAGGCTTGAGCACACTTGAGAACATGCTTATGCAGGTAAGATTACAGACTTGAGACTGAAGAATTTTTCCACCGGTTTACTCAGTGAGATTTGCCATTTAAAACCAATCGAGAACAGGATGATCGGGCATTACATGTATACTGTGTCGAGGTAAATGGTTTGTGGCATCTCTGGGGGTCAGACTTGATTCCGGGCTTTTCTGAGGTGCTTTGTACCTTGCTTTCTAAACATCATTGAAAAGTAAATGGTAGTGTTGTTTCTGGTCACTGCGGAGGAACAACCTCCCAACATAAGTCTACAACTAAGCCAGGACATGTTCTCTCTGTAATACAGACTAAATACAGGATTTCCTTCGAATATATAGGTGAGCACATTTGCACAGGTTTGCACTATGCTTTCCAGCTGGCAGTGGTCTCCCACGTCACGCTCCTGGTTAGGCACAGCTCCTCTCCGACCTCTTCCTTCTCTCTGATGCAAGCCCACCTCCTCCTCCTCCTTTAAACTGTATCACATACTTGGAACAGGGAAGGGTTTCATCTTTGCGTCTTGACAGCGGCTGAATGCACAGTCACTTATAAACAAATCAATTCTTATCTCGTTTTTAGCCCATAGAATTAGGTTTACAAAGGAAGTGTGTGTGCAGGGCGTTTGTTGTTGCCATTTTGTGTTTTTAGATGTTTGACAAGTGTGCTACTTATTTTTTTGTAACCAGATTAAAAAGTGCAGTGGAATGTAAGCGTAAGTGGTGGTTATACAATGAAATTATGTCAGTATATGAACCCTAGAATTGGTTATTTTGCTGTACCTGATCTTGGTCCTCATTTTGCTTATACGAAAAAAGAATGTAACCTGTATAACCTCTTTCACAGGAGGAGTAACAAACACAGCACAGTATCAAAACAGGCTCATGGTCTATGATCCTAAGCAGGTGGGTGTCAGTGTTGTATGTGTTTTTCTGAGATGTTTTGCTTCAAACAGGTCTCTTAGCAAATACATACAATGATTTTGTAAGGCTAAAAATGCTGACCGTTTGAATTGGTGGTGGTTTAAATTCACTTTGTACTGATGTGCGAGTTTAACGGAGTAATGGAGACCCTGACTTTTTATTATGTTTTTTTTAAGCCTGTAGGCGTTAGAAACATCTTAGATTAAATACAGAAATGTGCTTTAAATCCCCTGTATTTATCAGTATTTATTTTTCTTGTTCATTTTTTTGTAATCCAGCAGCCTTGGGCAACGTATACTCAAAGTCAGTGTCACAAAACTGCTCCTTGTCATTGGCATTTCTGCTTTGAATTGCATATACAGGCTTTTTGTTTTCTGCATACTTTCAGAACTATACTACCTGGCCGTGACTTATTCTGCTGACTGCAAGGGTGCCTGTCATTTCATTACCCAAGCACCTAAAATATCTTTTAGGGATTATTTCATACATTATGTATGTGTTTTGATTAGGTTAGCGTGGCTCAGTAACCATTTCAGAGGGTTAGGGCATGCTTATGCCCTCTTGCTTGTATTAGGAATTAAAAGTCCTAAGCTTGCAATCAGAGTTGCATAGCCTGATTTACACCCACGTGGAAGAGTATTGACTTTTCTGATTGTAGGATAGGAGCTTTGATTGCAGTATTTGGAACCAAATTGTGACAGGAGATACTTCTATGTGGTTCCCACTGACTCTTCAAAGCATAGCACATATGTGGGTCCTGAGGAGAAAGCAGGCGATGACACACCTGCCTCTTTCTTTCTGAGGCGCGGTTTTCCGCATCGATTGTACAAATGCTGATTCTGTCTTAAATCCAAGTAGTAATTACGGGCAGCAACCTTATTTTGCTTATGAGGGGGACACGTATTTGGATACTGTGTCTCCCTGGCGTATCTTTCGCTTTGATTCTTTACTTGCCGACGTGAAAGTTGCCCCCCAAAATACCAGCGGCAGGCCTACTTCAGCGTGCCGTGCCGACGGCGAGAAGCCCGGCCTGGCACGTAAAGAGTTACAGAGGAGTTGTGCGCTCGCATTCTTCAAATGAGGTCCGCTTCGTGTTTGTACACACAAGCTCTTTTTAAAAATTCTGCTGGCATATTGTTTACGGTGGGTACTGGAAACCATCACATCTGCTTGCATCTCGCACAGAATCTCAATAACTCTATCATTCAGCACCAGCGCTTGCTTCTGCGCGAGGCCTTTGTGGCGAGTCGATAATGCCTGCCATCTGCCACAGAGCACACAGCTACCTGCCAACAAGCCGGCTGGGGTGACCTCTGCTTCCCCACCACTGATTAGTATTCACACGCCGGCTTATTAGAAATGACCCCACCAGGCCCCTCTGTTTCTTTGCCTTTGCAGTGCTTTGCGGCTCACCTGGCAGGCACTGCAGTGGAGGAAGCTAAAGATATAATCAGGGGATGCAGGCAGGCTTTGCAAAGCAGATGGTGTCTATAGTCTGGTGTTAAGAGACTGGACTACTAATGCAAACATTAATGCCTAATATTCAACTATTACGCATTGAAATGTATAGCTATATATTGTGGAGGTTAAAAGGCAGTACTATTAGAGGCTCTTGAGTTCCCGCAAGCGGTAGCACGTGTGACGCAAAGAATTTCCTCACAGATTTTAACTTCCTCCACTTAAATTAATCTCATCCATTGCCAGGTTGCTTGATTTGGTAAGCGTAGCAGGAGCGATTGTTTTCTTAGGTGTAAAATACTGTGCTTTAATCCCTCTTCCTCCGTGTCCTCTTGCCCCTCCCCTGAACAGGTAGAATTCTTGAACATTGCTATCCAGGAAGAAAAATATGCAAAAGGATGTTACTTTGTAAGTGCCCACAAATAAAGGGTTAGCATTAAACCAAATACATGTATCATTTGAGAAGATTCTTTAGGAAATAAGTTTTCCCTATTGCTCCATTGCCCAAGGATAAGATCAAATAAGCTTCTGAATGATGAAACGTGGAAGTATCCCTCTTCTCTCCTAACAGAGCTAGCTGGTACGGATAATTTTAGCACTTGATACAAAGGAGACATCTAACAGTCTTGCTTAAGGAGGATTTGCTACTGAATTATAAAGAAAAAAAGCTTTGAAACCTGATGAGCTAAACAGGAGAAAATACAGAGCAAGAAATACTACTAAATTAATGAATTTAAATGTGAGAACTGCAAACCACGTGTTGAAAGTCTGGTATGTCTAGTCAGTGTTATAACCAACATGTATGTTTAACATACGAACGACAGGAGTACATATACTTGCAATTTCTGGCAAGGGTAAGGAGAACACCAGTAACATGCTGCTATTATTGTACTACTAATATAGGTATGTCTTTGAGCAGTGCTGAGACAAATTCTCTCTTTCTCCTTCCAGAATAAGTGGTTAAGCCGTAGCCCAATGTTGCAGAGGAGAGTGTATCACTCCATGGCTGCTGTCCAAAGGAAACTTTACGTGTTAGGTGGGAACGATCTCGACTACAACAACGATCGGATCCTGGTCCGGCACATAGACTCCTACAGCATAGACGCTGACCAATGGACGCGTTGCAGCTTCAACATGTTGACAGGTGAGTATTGTACACCAAAAGGGGAAACTCGCTACTATTAAAATAAAACATCGATTCTTTTCCCTTTAGATGCCTTTAGTATTTGGAACTCCATGACTTTGCTGCGATTGCTTCCAATTTAGGGACCATCATTGGCCAGGAAGACACTTTTGATTACTGTGCTGGCATTGCGTTCTACAAAACATTTGTTTTAGGACATTGTAGACTAAATTTTAAGGAGGTGCACATAAACTTAATTTGATTAAGCAATCAAAAATAATTTGTCATAGTACTACCAGTACTTATTTTTGATTCTTCAGAAGCTTTCCTGCGGTGATAGATTTAGCTCCCTGTTTGAGTGTAGAATAGGCAGATGTGTCTCTGCCATAACAACATCGTTTCGTAGTGCTTTCTGCTGGCATTACAAGGGCAAAGATTTCACTGAAATCCATTAACCGTCACTTACTCCTAAACAGCATCATCTTAATAAATTACCCGAAAGGAGGTGTCTTTGTTGGAATTCTGTCAAGTCAGGAATGAGTTGAGCAGCTCAGGTAGCTACAGGTTCTGTAAAGTTCTTCTTGACCCTCATTAGAACTGTTACAGTAGCAACTTGCAAAGCACTGCAACTTGCTGTCCCCAGCACCAAGTCCACCAATTTCACCGCCACCTGATACAATTCCCAGATGTACCACCCCCTCAAATCCCTGGAAGAGACAGGCATGTGACACATTCTCAGAGTAGCACCAACAGTAGTGGCTTTGCAGAAAAGGATGGATTTCCAGGACAGGACAGCATTAATATTGGGGCTGTCCTCTCGTGCAGCAGACTTGGAGCTCAATTAGTAACAGTACTGGCTGTCAGAAAGTTTCAGCGCAGACTGCTATAGGAGTTCTAGAACTGAGCCTACCTCACTTTTCATCCTTTTGCATTTGGCGTTGCATTGATTTCTGAGATCTGCGCTGAAAAGGATACAAAGGATGTAGGAGCTTAACTAGAAGCTCTGAATAGCTAGAAACACCAGGTCAGAGAAATGAACATCTGACAATTAAGGCAGTCGCCTTATGTCTTTTTCCTCCCGGTAGGATTAAAAGCTGCTCTAGTGGCAGCTTTGTTCTTTAAGATATTGCATTGGGTTTATTAATCTCTGGGATCTGGAGGAGAGTTGCTTGTGTTTTGAGTCAGGTCACTGGAGTACTTCATGGACTTTGGGGAGAGAGTCATAGATTAACAATGAGCTACACATTGTTAAACAGAACTAGTTCTTCATACCCCTTTTGCTCTCCTGTTAATTATTTCATTTTATTATCTGGAGGAATTGACAGTCTTTGAGAAGGACATAATCTGATTTGCAACTGCAAAAGCGCTGGCACCGCAGGCACCCTCATTCTGGAGCTGACCCTATACCACTAAATGCTGTGAGAGAGTAGCGTAGCCTCTCCTCAGATATGACCTGGTGGGTTGTTTCCACTACCTGCACCTTAAGAAGCCATCTAAGCCTTTCTTTGCATCTCTGCAGCTGGCAGTAAATGTGCCTGTTGCACTGTGTAGTGCAGATTTTTTGAGGCTGTATTTATCCTTCAAAACTTCCACACTTGTTCAGGACACCATTGCTGTGGGGATGAGCTTGCACAGCAGCTTCTGCAACTTTTGCCATACTCGTACCTGGAGGAACAGGAGGACAAACAGGTGTGGGCAGAACGTGAGGAGTGTTCAGCTCTCTTGGCCTATGTGTCTATTTGGATGTTCATGTGTGACAGTAGCCGAGAGGCAGGTGAGGAGCTTGCCTATCACCTATGAAATACACACGTACAAAAACCTGTGCCATTGAGGAGACAGCAGATGGTCCCCTGCACTGCCTCAGTTTATTGCTCATCTGGGGTATCTCTCTGGACAGCACCGTACAGGGCTCCTGGGGAGAGCAAAGAACAACCCTCATGCTTCATCTTCACTCTCACATGTTCTGAATTCTGAAACAGTCAAGTTACTGCCAGGTGCATTTGCATCCTATTACAGAATTCCAACATTCGGTGTTAAAAGGGTTAATTAAACACTGAAAGTGGTTTCTATTTCCTTTTTTGCTTCAGGTCAAAATGAGTCTGGAGTTGCTGTCCACAATGGTAGAATATATTTGGTTGGTGGCTATTCAATTTGGACAAATGAGCCTTTGGCATGTATCCAGGTGAGTGATTTAGGTTTCTTCTAATGTCTTTTCCAATAATTTTGCAAGGATACATTTTGCACAGAGGTTATTCAAAAAGGAAAATGCATGTGAAGTGGAGAGATTAAGGATGTTTCTTATGCAGCCACTGAGCCTGCATAAACACAGAGAGGAAGTACTGTGGATATTAAAAATATTTCCAGATGAGCCAACAGATGCAATTCTTCTAAGATATTCTAGTAAAACAGGGGAGTCTCTCCTTTGGCGAGGTTTGGCTAAAATAATGGGTATATATTCTCAGGTTAACACAATCAAATTCAACAGTAAAAGGGTTGCAGAAATGGATGATGAGGCATGAGCTAACAATTTTTCAGCCCGTCTTGTGACTTTTCCCCGCCCCCCCTCTCTCAAGTTGTCTTTCTGAAGAGCAGCCAGGCTTAACGAGTTGTTCTTTGACAAAGTTGAGTCAGCCTGCAACCTGCTCTAGCGCTTACTGCTTCAAAGCTTGAATGGAAGTTTTTTGAGCCCTGCTGTAGGCAATAGGTTGTCCAACAAACTATTCTGCTCTCTCATCTTGTATAAGAGCAGCTTTCCTGCAGATCCATGGCTTTCAGGTATTCCTGTACAGAAATTAGGAATTCTTATCTTTCTGCATGTTTCTGAGTGAAGCAAATCTGTATCACAGCCAATGCTTTGTGACCAGCTGGGCAGTTACAGACAGAAACTCGTTTACATCTCAGTTTCTGCACTTTTGTTGATAAACAACATTTTCATTAGCTTCCAACTTTTTGGATGTTAGGATTTCACCTTCAAACTGTCCCATAAGACTAGAAGTTAGACTTCGCATAAGAAGGGAATGTATTAGATGTCAAGCTGCTGGTCTTATAATGAACGCATATTAGCATGAGTTTGTAAAGAATAGATCGTGCAAGATAAGCAGTTAAAACCATGTCCTGGTCACAGTATAATTGTGTTTTACTAAGTTGTTGGATACCATACCTAACAATTGTTATTGGAAAAAGTCATTCAAACTGGCTTCAATAACACTAGCTGACACACAGTGCTTCAGATGGAGTAATAGCACAATATCAAGGTGGTGGCTGTACTCCACCACCACGCTTGTCTATAACCAGCAGGTACTTTGCAGTATTGCACCTGGCTTTAAATACTGCTTAGTGACAAGTGAAAATGATCCTGGGATCTTGCTTTCTTAAATGGACATTTGTCCACATCCCCAAACTGGTCGTGAACTGGCAGCCTGCCTGAGACAGTCCTCACATTAAAGGCAAAAGAAGTATAATGAGTGCTTTGGCAGGGCTGCATGTGCTGCCCCTTCTCAGTTGTTGGCAGTGTGCCTGGCTTTAACCAGCAAAACTAACCCTTTTATCTTCAAATTCAGCAGATTTGAGCTTGTGCTCTTCTTTGGAAGAAAAAAATCCACTTTTTCCGTATATCTTCATTTTCTTTAAGTCATTCATTTATTTGGCCTTTCCAGCTTCCACAGAGTTCCCTTGCTCCCCATACAGCACCAAGCTGACAAACAATCCATACTCTGTGGTAACAGTAGCACTTCTGTGCAGCGTACACTACTTCCATGGCTGCACGTTCTGCTGTCAGGAGGCAGGATCCAATGTCGCTGTCTGCTACCAAGTGCCTGAGCTAGCATAAGATTTGGGTAATGAGGACAGCAATAGATCACCAGACCCATCGATACAATCCAAAAATGATCTGAAACTACCTTTCTGTTGGGATTAATAGTTCATCTATGCGGTGTGTGCCAGCAAGTTTGTTTCAGCTTTCTTCCGTGATCCCTGAAATATTTTGTATGCTTTGCCCCGCAGGTGCTGGATGTTAGCAAGGAAGGGAAGGAAGAGGTATTCTATGGGCCTACACTCCCCTTTGCTTCCAATGGAATAGCAGCATGCTTTCTTCCAGCTCCTTATTTCACGTGCCCTAACCTTCAGACACTGCAAGTGCCTCACCACAGGATCGGCACGATGTGAGACAAGGAATGTGCACTTCATAAAATCAGAGGGGGTAAAAAATCAAACCCTGTGTATAGAAGGGTTTCTCTGGATCGGTGAGCAGAATCAATCCACCCAGGCTGCTGCTTTACCTTCACGCATTTGTCTTAAAGTCGGATCACAATAGGCAGGAAGGAAGCTACAAAAACTGTCTGCAGTTTCTCTCCTCTGCCTCAGATGTAGAAGCATACACATGACAGCATTTGGTATTTCTGCTGGTGACTACTCGCTACTTGTCTCTACTTCATCTCCTTATGCAACTTCGTAAGGCATTGTGAATGCTCACTGCTCCTCCTGGGCTGCTGCTCTATGGAGCCTGCACGTTCAGTTGTTCACCAATGGCACTTTCAAAGCCCATAGAAAGCTCTGTTTATGTTGACAAAGATGATGTAATACTGTGGCAGTTATGCAACTTACTGAATACCTTTGGCAAAAAGAATAACAAATGTATTGACTTCTAATTCCAAACTCCCATCGTTTACGGTTTCTCATTTAATAATACTTCATTTGAAATTTAAATACTGCAAGGCAGATTAAAACAAGCAAGCCCTATAGTATATGAGGGACAGATAAAAATTGTCTCAGCTGAAAGACAAAGACACTGAAACCTCATGGTTAAACCCAAGTCTGAACTCAATGTGTTTGTCTGAGGATCTGAAGATCATTTGGGATGTCATTTACCAAGGTCTACTACCAAATAAATGTTACCTTCTGTCATATGATCAATTCTTCCTGACAGCTGCAGTCTTTTAATGGTGGAGAACAGCCTCTTTACTGTATAATTAAAATGTGCCATTTACTTAATATTTTTAATATCCAGTTTGCAAGGGGTCACCACATTTACAATTATCAATGAACAGTCTCATTTTGTCCAACATATGGTCCCACAAATCACTGGTCTCCAGAGGCTAAACAGGTGTAGAACAATGTCAATATTTATTTATTTATTCTTTCAGTTTATATAGTGTGTCTCCATTCCGTACTCCAGGCATATGCCAGTTCACAATAAATACTCTAACATGTTATATTTTGGCTTTGCTTGGCTACTGCAGCCCCTGTCTTATTTCTGTGTTTTATTTACATATCTAACAACAACTTTAATGTTTGTAAATATTAACCAAGCATGTAATTAAATCTTTCTCTATTTATGATTTATGGGTACTATGCACTTCTCTGCTTTACCTACTGATCTGTTCCCTGCCACCGTGCTATCTGAGCAGGCCTATGAAATTCCTGCTGATGCTCATGCAAATGCCATGTGCAGAATATGCTGCAGCAATCGCCTGCGCTTGCTGGACAGGAACGGGCTTGAATTTGTCCAGTGAATGATGTTTCCAAATGAAATGAATCTTTTAAGGGTCTGGTTAGAGATACAGGGAGGTGAACTTTATCACCATTTCTGTCTCCAGCTGGGCAGTGTGCTCATGGAACATCACCTTTCCTTTCCCAGTAATTTTCAGGTTAGAAAGTTTCGTGGGTTTTTTTTTCTGAGCTTTCTCACTCTCAGTGCATAGAGCAGAGCTGCAGCTGTGCAGTCTTTGCCCAGCACACTAACTTGAGCGCTAACCATGTCTCCCTCTGCACAGAAAGCAAGCCTACATCTAGGCAGTACTTTAACTGCATGGGAGCTGTATAGGCTGTACATCAGGATTTGTTTTGTTTGTTTGTTTGAATTCCTTTGATGCTGATGGAAATCAGCATGCAAGGGCCAGCTCTCCTAACAGGCCATTTATACTTCAAAAATTTGACTGTTGCCCTGCATGGGCTGCAGGGCCCAAGCCTGGCAAGTATTTGAAGTTCTACTTATGTGTGACTCGCAGGGACACGAACATATTACATATCTCATTTTCAAGAAGAGAGTGGATAAGATAAAACGTGTGTTGTAGAGAGCCTGGGGGCTTTGAGTCTCATCCTGGAGGTACCACACCAGGTGAGTGAGCTGCTTTCACACTGGGTGCGGAACTGACATATACTTCCTATTTTGCAAGTGGTGGGAGAATTAATTTCTCGGCCTTTGTAAAGCCCAGTGCACTTCCAGACAGTAGTGCAAAGTAGATTTTGTATGTCTCAGCTTAGTTTTGAGGCTTTTATTCCTAGGCCTCATAGCTTATGACAGCTGTAGCTATGAAATAATTTCTAAACCGCTCCTCCTGGAGAGCAAGGGGAGGGATTACGATGGGTCTGGCAGACTGTTGAGCGGCGGCAGGAGCAAGCTGTGACAGAGGCCTGGGTTTGAGAAGCGGCGAGGGCAGCTTCCTTGTGCAAAGCAGCATGCGCCTCTTGGTTCAAGAACTGAAAGGCAGGAGTGTATGGCAAGAAAGTTATTTGTCGTGTTTGTTCTGCCCTTTTGACGCTTTCACTGTTCCGGTTGTTATCACCAATTGTCTGTACTGGTGAATAGCAGTTCTAAACAGCTGTGCAATTGCATTAAATTAGTTAAGGGTACCACAGCCACAGAGCCTCAGGACAACACATATGCTCCTATTAGCGTCAGGATTCTGCTCTGGCTCTTAATCATCAGGCTCCACTGATTACAGAGAAGTCTTTCACAGCAACCTCTTAGCCCCTAAGTTTTTGTGCCACACTTCCCTGTCTGGCTCTTTCTGCTTTTGTTGCAGGACCTACAGGACAGATGGGGTGCTTTGCTGCACCTGAAGTCAGAAAATGCCACACAGCCCTTGCCAGGTGAGCAAAACCCAGTGATTTATTGCCAGGTGAGAAAAGAGAAGGGTGCTGATGCAAGAGTAGGCAGAGAGCACGCTGGTGCCAGCAGTGGCTCTGCTCTGGCTGAGGGGTCTCTGCTAGGGAGGAAGGGGTTTGGGGGAGAGCCAAGGCTGCCCGGTGAGCTGAAGCTTCTGAATCGGCATGTCCTTGCTCTGCCACGTTTCCATTCGGTGTCCCTGGCTTCTGAAAATGCACTAGTTGCAGGCTCCCGTGTGCGAGCTCCAGATCTGCCTCTGCTGTTCTACATTTTGTACCATTTTTGGCAAACATAAACCTCTGAACCCAACCTTTGTCCCTACCCAGCCCACCGGTTTTGGTAAGTACCTCTGAAATGCAGTTTAGCTCAGTTTTTCCACAGAGCCTCAAAGATATCCACACTTGATGGTTCTGTCACTAGTGCCAGATCAGTGCAGCGTGACAGCAGCTGCTGACACAAGTCGCTCGGGCTCCCAGCTGGGAATGTACAAGCTAATGGTGCAGGCTGCAACTGGTAAGAAGTCACCAGTGCTTCAGAAAAGAGGTATCCTTACACAAGTGAATAACGTAACTGCTGCTGCAAACTGTTGGAGTTTGGAAGCTGGTGCAGTTCTGTGCCCTGAATTCCTTAGATTTACAGATTAAAGCTACTTGTAGCTGCAGCTAGGCTTTTGGGCCACGAGACCTGTACTGAAAAGCCTTTGCACTTTTATGCCTGTCCTGTGATCTCCTTTTTTGGGCCATTCCCATAAAGAGTAATATTTCATCCTTTATACAGCATACTTCATACACAGTGGGTGCTGGTCTCTTCTGTCAGGTGGCTGGTGATAGGACAAGAGGAAACGGCCTCAGGTTGTGGCAGGGGAGGTTTAGATTGGGCCTTAGGAAAAATTTCTGTACTGAAAGGGTTGTCAGGCACTGGAACAGGCTGCCCAGGGAAGTGGTGGAGTCACCATCCCTGGAGGTATTCAGAAAGCTCGTAGACAAGGCACTTCAGGACATAGTTTAGTGGGCATGGTTGACGGTTGGACTTGATGATCTTAAAGGTCTTTTCCAACCTAAACGATTCTGTGATTCACCTTTGAGTCCTAAGATGTGTTATCAGCTCTTCTTAGCTATAAATAACCACAGTGGCAATCAATCAGCTGCTTTGTGCTTTTTATCCAAAAAAAGACACAATTTCCAGAAGCAGCAGCACCAACAGCCGCCTCTGCCCCTTTTGTCTCTCTTGAGCATTTCACACCCAAGTGGTGACCAAAGAAATACTTCTGCGTTACAAGCCACCGTGCAGCACTAGTGGTTTTGTAATCCTTGTATTTCTAGTTGTGGCTTATGATTGTCTTCTTAACTTAGCAGCTTTCGGGGAAAGTATCTGACTCTCAGAATGGTTCAAACTTCTGTAACTCTTTTTGCTCCAAGTTTTGCCTTCCCCTGCTACCCTCCCCCAAACCTGTACAGACATTTAGTACATCAGTTGCAGAATCATGGAGAAATAGATAATTGAATATTCACACATGCAGAAACAACACAGGCAGAATGTGGAACAATGTGGAAACAAGCGCGAAAAGAGGCGGCATCTGTTTATTGAAAATTAGAATGTAGAATAAATTAAGAGGGCAAGGTTAAAACACTTCATCTGCAGGCAGAGTTTGTAGGGGAGGAAGACTTTGCAGGAAGTTTAGCACATAGACTATATAAAGGGCTTATACAGTTTTAATTTTGCAAAACAGGCTTTTTTTTTTTTTTCCCAAGGACACATTTTAGAGGGATAAAAAGTGTCCGCATAAAGAATGGTTTTCCAATAGAGATGATTATATATAGCTGTTTCACAGTAATGCCAGAATTAAAATGCTCAAATGTTAACTCTTACTGCGGGTAGATTAGGCTATGTTGCAGTGCTGCAAGTACTGAAGAACAGAGTATTTTTAGCGATACCCTGAATTCACGTAAGTGAATGCTGTGCTAATTTTTCCACCGCTGCCCATGCAGGTCATGTTGGCCCTTTCTAAAGCAAATAATTAATTTAGCAAACTTGCATTTTTAATGCCTGTTTGGGTGACATTCTACAGGGAGGAGAGTAGATCCAAGATAGTGTTTGATGGAATGAAAAATGCAGTGAATTTGGTTGTGACGTGGAGTTATTCTGCTGGCATTTCCCAAGGCCTGTAAAGCCACCCCATCCATGAATACAGGATTAGAGTTTTTAAATTTTTTTTGCTGTTCTATACATACCTTCGCATTTTGTACAATAAGTCTACAAAAGGTTTACCATTTTAAAGCTGTTCAAGTAGACAAAAGCCATATCCTAGTCATTCATCATAAAACAAGCTTAATTATGCTAGGACATATTGACACCGCATCAGATTTTTAATCTTCAACATAATTTTATAACCATTGCTAACAGATGGGCTGATTACACTGAATTTGAGTTTTAAGTAATAGTTAAAAATTATAAAATATGATTAAACTGAAAATACCCATGCATACATAATTTTCAGAAGCTACTGAAAGAAGGAAAAACAGAGCGCATAAAACCTCTTTTCTGTTTCCTAAGGGAAATACATTGCATTTAGGTGGACAGTTATCAAAGTTCCTTAAATGACTCTGTAAGTAGTATATGCTATTGGCAGTTCCTCTTCTGTGCAATTACAACAGATACGCAGAACCTTATTCTTTCCATAGGTCTGCTGCTCTATTCCAGCATAAAAGGCATAAATTTTTCTATTTCTGAAGCTCTTTTATTGAAACAAGTGCTTTCCCCCCCTCTATTTTTTTTTTTTTTGTCATTGAAAATGAAAGTAAGGAGTAATTTAAATTACCATGTTCCTGCTCTTTAATAACAATAACAAATGGGAAATTCTTATAAAATAGAGGGACAGCTTTGTGGAACTAATGGAAGTTGCATGTGAATTTTGAACAGAAGGTGTCTTTTTTTCAGTTACCATTTTAAGGTTACTAAAGGAAAGATAAGCCAGACTTCCCTCTCCCTGCCATTGTTTATGATGTGCTGGACATCTGTTTCATATCACAAGGATGATAATGGGTCAGAGGTGATCAGTATCCTGAATTCTGGACTAGGGAAACACTTTCTATTCAGCTCTCAATTCTATATATTGCGAAAAGAAAAGGGCAGAGTAGTCCTCTACCCACTTGTATCCTGGAATAGTCCTCTGGCCAGTGAGATCAGCATTGAAAATGCTCACAAGGCTCAAGTCTGCTGTACTTAACCAGGGCTCCTGTTAACTGTATTTGTATTTCTAAATGAAAGGAGATACTGGGTGTGGACCATGCAAGAGCTTTGGGGGAGGAAAAAGCTTACTGAGATTTAATATTTTGTTATAACTCCATGGATGTAGGACGCTTCTGTAGTGAGAATAATTAATCAATGTTCAAAATGGCTTAATACAACCCATTTTTCTTACATAGAAGAGGAGGAGGACTAAGCCCAGGTGCGTATGTTGAAGATTCTCTGAATTTCAGTAGGAACTTAACTATAACTTTTTTTCAGGATCTTTTCACCCTCAATTATGAAAGTTAGTTACAAGTGCAGTAAATGTCCCTCTTTGCAAGCAATGTTATTTTTAAACATACTGTGAGAGACCCTTACCTTCCAAGAAGTACAATGCTGCCCTACTGCTACAAAAATGCAGGCCAAAGGAGGATCTTATAAAAGGCAAAATCAGGCTATTACTTTATGCTGACGTTCAGACCCAAACTGGGGCAAAACAAAGCTGGCTGGCTGGCTGGAGAGGGCACGTGTTAGTGCAGCCAACACACTCACCTGCAGCGTGGCTTTAGTGCACCACATCTGACCTAACTTTTAACTCAGACCACGGCTGTGTCTCTGTAGCATAGTGTTCATGTGTAAAATAATAGAGAAAGGTTTAATTTAAATAATATTCAGTGTCCTGAATAGCCTTTTGTGCTGGTTTTGGCTGGGGTAGAGTTCATTTTCTTCATAGTAGCTGGTATGGAGCTACGTTCTGGATTTGTGCTGAAAACAGTGTTGACAATTCAGGGCTGTTTTTGTTACTGCTGAGCAGGGCTTGCACAGAGCCAAGGGCTGTTCTGCTCCTCACCCCACCCCACCAGCGAGGAGGCTGGGGGGGCACAAGGAGCTGGGAGGGGACACAGCCGGGACAGCTGACCCCCACTGACCCGAGGGGTATCCCAGACCATAGGACGTCACGCTCAGCATATACAGCTGGGGAAGAAGAAGGAAGGGGGGGATGTTCAGAGTTAAGGTGTTTGTCTTCCCAAGTAACCGTGCTGGAGCCCTGCTGTCCTGGAGATGGCGGAACACCTGCCTGCCTGTGGGAAGTGGGGAATGGATTCCTTGTTTTGCTTTGCTTGCATGTGCAGCTTTTGCTTTCCCTGTTAAACTGTCTTCATCTCAGTCCACGAGTTTTCTCACTTTTACCCTACTGATTCTCTCCCCCATGCCATCGGGGCGGGGGAGTGAGCTAGCAGCTGTGTGGGGTTTAGTTGCTGGCTGGGGGGTTAAACCACCACACCTTTATACAGATAGCATCAAGTAAGACACAATTCTTTTTGTTTGTGGTGGTTTTCAGTCTTTACTTTTTCTATATTGTACTTAAAATCAGCACTTTCTTCTTGCCACCTAACTTGTTTTGGACTGTTTCGGTGTATACTTGGTAAGTCAGTCTAGAGTAGCACTCTTCAAGCCTTCATCTCATTAATATTATCAGAACTGTCAGTCACATCTGCAACTGTCCATACCAAATAATTAGACCCAACCATGTTGTCCATTTGGCACTGGTTGAGGAATACAATGCAAAATGCTTTATTTCTGTTCGCATTAACTTGACAGAGAAGGAGGGTAATTTCCAAACTGTTCAAACTAGCTTATCATGCACCACGAGCTGCTATGCATTTACATAAAGCCCTGTTGCTTTTTCAGAAACTTCCAACCACTACAGATAGTATTAAATATATCTTTAACAACCTACTAACCACATCAGTTTATGTTTTGTTATAATATCTGCTCTATCCTTTAAGAGTCAAAGGTTTTACTTTCAGGAAGCAATACTACAGTCAGACATCTGTTCTGTGATCTGTATGGTAGGACTCAAATTTCTATTAATCTCTCTTGGAGAGGTTTTTATTTTTTTTAATTTATTTTTTAAAAAAGCTTTTTAGAAGCACAATCCTCCTGAGATGAATAAAACTCCTCCCAGGTACAGAAGCTTACAAGAAGCTACAATGCAAGTTCAATAAGTCACTTTCATAATGAAAAGAACCTCCATGTTCTGCACTATTAAGTAGCCTAAACAGGCTTTTAGTTACTGCATTATCTAAAGTAACAATAGCAGATTTAGGCAAAAAGATTATCTAGTTTGACTTGATAAGATTACTGAAATGAAAGAGAAGCTGCTCTGAACAAGATTTCAGGGATTTTTATGGAGCTATTAGACACAAAAATAATCTTTCATTCCCATTAATATTGTAAAGTTAAAATTTGAATAACTTTAAAAGTAAGCAGCCTGTTCAGCAGTGTTGCCATTAAGGGCAAACTTACTGCTCCCAAAGTCCAGTAAGTAGCTGCAGAAATACAGGTTATTGAGGGAAGTGAAAATGTGAATACCACAGCCATTAATGAAAGTTTCCTGAGAACTTTAGGAAAAACACGTAGAAAAAGTTACAGAGCTAGGCCTGTCCTGGAAAGACCCAAAAGCTAATCCATAACACAGCAAAATATTTGAAAGATCCAGCTTTCCAGGCAAACAGGAATAATGACTAGCCTATGATGAAATGAAATAAATTCCCCAAATGAGTATTTTCTTTAGAGGTCTGTCCTCTCTTCTTTTTTCTCATACCATTTACACCTAGTCTAAGTTAAATGGATAATTAACAGTGTCATGACTAATAAAAAGATCATGGGATCACTGGAAATTATGGGTTAATTTTAAGAACATACTATTGAAAAGGAAAAGAACAGGCAATCCGAATCTGCCTTTTTTTGTATTACCCACAGAGACAACAGAAGAGATTTTACACTGGAATCTGAAAAACTTTAATGTTTTAATACAGGTGGAAGGTTAAGACAGCTATATACATTTTGTGCAACATATACACAAGCCCTCTTAGCAACTGCTAGCTCTACCCCACTGACAACTCCTAGTGCATTCAACACGTTCAGTACTAGAGATCACAGTTTTTTCCCATTCTACTAAAATAATAAATTCGAAATTACAAAGTTATGATTTTCATAAGACCATACTGAATAAGATTTTCAAAAGTTAAGAGGGTCAGGTCTCACTCAATGTGAAATGAGTTCTGAAATTCCTGATTCTTTGAAATCCTACCTTGTATGCTGCAATACAGGTTCTGCTCACATGGACATTTTAACATGTAATAAATTTGCTGTATCTTTCAATCACCATTCAACAGTATATTGAGAGTTACTCTTCAGACGCATGACAATACTCAAATACCACAGAAATTATTAAAATTAATACATAACAAAACAAAATTGATAAATGTATTGTCATTGTAAAGAAAAAGAACTTGGCTAGTGTGTTGTAGAGTGCAGGTTTAGGTATCGACAGTGTCAGAACATTCAAGAGGAAACGATTAATCACCAGCACACTGCTAACCTGTCTCGTTTTCCAGTTTTTGTATCTCATTTTGTCCAGCCTCTGTGAGGTGAGATAAGAGTCTTTTATAGGCTTCTCTGTTGAAAAAAAACCAAAAGAATGTAACATGTTACTTAAACAATCTCAATCTCACGCATCCGAGGAGTAAAAGAACGTAATTCCCAAACACATTGTTTACATATTGGGATATTAAAACATAGTAACTTTCCTCCCCTCCCACCCACCCCCATCCGTTCAACTGCTTTGTTTGCTCTGAATTTTTAGCATGGCCAGGTTGGAAGAAGAATAAGGATTGCATTGTTTATGGCTACAAGTGTAGTAGTGAAGATGCTTAGAAGTCTACTTGTTTAGTAAAATGCTGTGAAATAGATGTTTGTTTTTTTAAAAATTTTAAAACATGAAGTTTCCAAGGCTTAGATGAGATGATTGGCATTCAGACTTCATCATGTTTGCTATCCGATTTCTGCATAAGAAATCTGTCTGTGACTCATGCTACAGCACAGTGCTGTGAGCCACTGGCACTAGGGTGCAGACTGGCACTCACACAGATTTAGACCATCATCCTCAACAAAGGGCAATGACCGTTTCAAAATAAACCTGGAGGTCAGAAAGGGATTGTCACGTAAGTGGATTTTCCAGAAGAGTACGTATGCATTGGCAAGACTTTTCACTTGATGTTCATTCTAATCCTCTCCAACCCACACAATATAAATTTTGTTAAAATACTGCCTCTGACATTTATATATCTTTTTATTCTAATTATATATCTTTTTCATGAAATATTAACTTGTGCAAACAAACCTGCAGTTTTCATACTAGTTCCTTGCAATAATAATACTGACATCACCAGTATAAGCATCTAATGCAACTTCTGAACTTCGTTCCTTTTTTTTTTTTTATATATATATATATATATATATATGCTTGCAGTTTAATGTCTACAATAATTGCACAGAATATGTTAATATAATGTTATTTAGTGGCCAGGACTGAAGAGAGAAAATCAGTTATTAGTGTTCTTAATAAAATGTTCAGGGATCACCTTAGACTGCTGGGTAATGGAATACATTCTAAATAAAAATTATTATTACAAAACATCAGATTAGGTAATATATATACATTAAGTGATGAGGCCAAAAGAAATTTAACTTTTCAGTAATCTCCAAGCATGTATTTCAGGAAGCTCAACCAACCTGCTTTTTTTTTTCATATTTTTTAGGTAAAGGGATGAATTGTACCTTATTAACAGTACTCAAAAAAAAAAAAAAAAAGAAAATTGGCTATGAAATATATTATCAAAAGATCAAAAACAATTAGGTTGAAAATCCTGCACATAATGGTACTTCAGTCTGACCTCGGATGAATTCCCTTAAATAAAAGCAAATGCATTTGTTGGTAGAGGATAATAAAAAGTGAATAATATAACTACAAATGAGTTAAATATATTTTTCATGAAATAGAAAATGAATACCCTTTACTGTCTCAAGAGTTACATTCTTGTACAACTCCGTCTTTCGGGTGTTTTATAGCCCCGGCCCTGCTGACACGTACCTCAAAACTTCTCCAGCCTGAGGTGCGACTAGGATCCTACCCGTGGAGTAGTCCCGGTACCTGAATTAGTGCAACTGCTGAGGCCAGTTCCTTGCCCAGGCTCACACGCGGGTCAAGGGCCAGCCTTCCAGGGAGCACAACTGCCAGGAGAAGCTCTTCTGGCTCAGGTGCCACACTGGGCAGAGCGTCCTGGAGTTTTGTAAGAGCATTTATACAGATGCTGAAAGTTCACTGCTGCATCTGTGCGCTGAGATGCTCCGTGTCTGCGCGGAGCTGCTCACCTCGTGTGCCAGTTCCTCCTAATGCTAGATGGATTCACGAGTCAAATATTTCTGTCCTAAGTTCTTGGGGGCAAAGGGAGGAAGTGTGAGTCTGCTGTGCCTATTGGGGAGAGGCGGCCAGCCTCTTCTGGATGCCCACAACTCTCCTATGTTTGTGTTATGAGAGACCTCTTGAAATGAAGCCATGGGTATTTCTTTTCCAAGCATCTCACTCCGATCGTACCTGATTATATTGTAATTTTAAGATATGACCCATGTAGTCCTTTAAAACAGGGACTGACAGGAAAATTCTTTGGGGCAGGAATTCCTCTTTATTCTGTTTTGGAACATAGAGTGTAGTGAGCAGAGGCAACCCAGCTTCACATAAATTCTACTGGGGTCTGTAGCCCTAGTGTCGAAACATCTCTGGAAATATTTAGCAAATATAGATGGCTTAAAACCATGAAAAGCCTGAGCAAAGGGAGATTTCTAGCTGAACACGCTTTAAAATCACTCATTTTTGAGTATCTGTGCTGCTGTCTGACATTGCTTTCTTTCAAGAGAATAAACCTTACTGCTCATTGTCAAAAAACAATATTAAATAAAAATCAAACCTCTGTGCAGCATTCCTTCCAAGACCTTGTTTGTGCTCCGAATCCTTCAGAGACTGTGTGATTGTGGGAATCAGGCTGGTAACTAATGTCTGATCCAAGACTGCCACTGTTCCTAGTATGCTGAAAACCCGGTGATCATACACGGCAGTATAGTCCTGGATAAACTGCCTGAGGGGGACACAGAGGCATTTAATGCAAGGTCAAAACTAGATGCAGAGAACATGCCAAGAACAACTGAAGAGTCTAATCAGAACAAGCAATCTGGCTGCATGGCAATTTTCATATTGTTACACTGAAATACTCTACATGGAATACTTTTTCCAAACGAAGCCATGCTTTTGAAGGCTAACGCTAAAAATCCCACATGTTTATTTTCGAGCAAATAATTGTCAGATTCTGCTGCTGTTTCACCAGGGCTGACTTGTTCCAGAGCACTTTACTTCGTAATGTGCCTGAATGCAAAACTAAAATGTGTATGTATTATTTAATAAAAAATAATAATTAAAAAAATAAAGACCAGCCCAACAAGAGATATCGATTCAATTCTGCAGAAATAATATTAGCATTTCTTATAAAGCTCCACTGGACCTTAAGCAGGGCAGACCACTGGATGGAAGCGTACCCATTTGTCTTCCTGAGGGTTTGAGGCCTTTTAAGATCACAGATTACATTCGAATCAGAAGTAACACCCTAGGGATGAAACAGCCCATGAACGTGATATATCATGTACTGGGAGACTGGCATGCCCACAAACATCCATTCTTATTTCAGTGAGTCCCTCTGGAGCCTTCACCTAGACATGACCCAGCACAGCACCAGTGCCTAGGTTTGCAAAATGTCTTCAGGTCTCAGCTCATGCAGCTCTTCTACTGTATCCAGGTGAGAAATAGGATTCATTTTGCAGAGGTATGAAATAAGTATAATTTACATTATAATAAGCTATTATTTATTTGTCACAAAATCAAATCAATCAAACAAAAAAGAAGCTAAGCTTCTTGTATGAGGATTTGCTCTTCATTATATACACTTCAAATCAGGCATGCACATCTTTCACAGCACCTAACACTGACCATCCCCATTCATGAGCAGTTTTCCCATTGCAGCAGCAATATACCTCTCTATTCTAATACACCTTTCAAAACAGTACCTAATCCAGCAGAAAGCAGGTACGTTTCTCTCTTCTACTTTTCTTGCTCTGGCTTTTTGGCCAAGCTATGTTTAAAACCAGTGCCAAAAGCACCATTATTTAAACACCGTAAACAAGTGATAATGCAGTATGTTAAGGATAATCAGTTATTTTAAAGAAAACATGTTTGCTGTCAATTGGCTTGCAGTAGCTTCACTGCCAATTGGCATATTTTCTGGTTACCTAAATACAGAAGTCAGCTGGGTGGCACGTTCTCCTCCTGACCCTGCTTGGCAGCCTTCTACCATGTACTGTACGATGTCTGTAGATATTTTTTTAACTGTAAAAGAAAAATCACAAGATTCACACAGAGCTCTTGAACTGACCATCTGGAGAATGTCCTTCCTGAAGACTACAATTTTTAAATGAGAAAAAAATGGTTTTATCTTACTTTGATGCAAGGGAAATGACTGTGAGAGCAGTTAGTTAGATTGGCTATAAAGAACAGAATGAATCACAGATTTATGCCAAAGTCTTATTTTCACTACCATTATCCTTTAAACATACAGATTTTTAAGGACGCTATGGTCTCTTTAAGTCAAATCAAAGAGACACACACTTAGTGGAAATAGAGATTTTATTTAAATTTAAGTTCTGTTTGTATTCTTTAATCATTCCTATTTGAATTAAAGAAAAGCAGTCATGGCATTATACCCTGCCCAAAGCTATATAGATCTACTCCTTGCTTTCAGTGGTGAGTATTGTTCTGAATTCCACCCTACCTCTTTTTTTAAGGGGCAGAAAAAACCCAAACCCACAAACCCCACTATTTTCTTCCCCTTAATTGTTTCCAAATAAATATTCAGGTTGCAAGATACAGCTCTTTCTGTATAAAGGTGCAACTGGGCCGCCAGGACTTTTCTACACAGGTGTGGTGGAGCCCTGCCTAGGCAGGCAGCGAGCTGGTGGCTACAGCAGCACAGACATTCAGCTCATTCTACTCCACAGCACATTGCAAAGCAAGTCCTTTCAGCTTCAGGCAGATATGGCTATGATGGCAAAAGGGGGAAGAAAGGTGTGTGATGATTCAGCTAATTTCCTAAGCATATCTTGTCCTTGAAACTTTTATAGAGCAGAATTAAAAAGTACTTTATTAGACAAAATTCCCAGGAGAAGTCATAGGTGAATCCCCATTTTGCTTAATGCCTCTACTGGCAGCAAGAAGTGGGAATTTTGAGCTTATGCACACATTCATTATACAACTCTGGGGTGAACAGAGTGCTTCATTTTTTAAGAAGCTAAAAATAAAGAAGTTCTCACTACCAAACAAAGCATGCTAAAAGAAGACTCAAAGATGCCTACAGAGAGCAACATGCTGCTTTTAATCCATTTATAATGCCTCTATGGGGAGAACATACGCTAGTCTTATTTGGTCTCAAACCTATAGGTGCAAGAAAACTTCCACAGTTTCCAAGTTTGGGAGAAATGAGATGGCAAGGATGGGGAGAAAGGAAATGCTCTTTAGATTCCTGAGAAGTTGATCATTAGTTCATTAGAGAGCAAAACGAGGCAGGACTTCTCTGCCTCTTGGAGACAGAAACCCCAGACGAGTTAATGAAAAAAGAAAGCTTGTCCAAGTTTATCTGGCCAAAGTATCTCATTCACCTCCTCTAAGAGTCTTAAATACTGGGATGAAAGATGCTCAGCAGTACAAAAATCTTAGAGAGATGTATTGCAGCAAACAAGCAGCTCACCTTGTAGCTCATTAACCAACACCATGCATTTCAACACGGCTGGGAGAACTAAGTCAATGTCACACAGTTCAGTGCTCTGGGTTCTCTGAAGTACTTCAAGAATGAAAGCAAGAACTGAAGCCAAGCGAGGAGGTGGAGCATTACCTTTGAACTGCATGTAGTTTTCACTGGGAAGACAAAGCAAACCAAAAGAGAGTCTATAATTTGTTTTTTTCCATTCAATGCAAGCACCATACACCTTAAAATAACTTTGTGATATTTCAGCAGGAGGCCTATTACATAGATTTCTATCTTTATCTAGGCTCAACTAATGGCTTCTATTTGTCTTAGTCTTAGAAAAGACTCCCAATTTATCAGAGGACAGTGATGCCTTCTGACTCTTCTGTTGAGGGAAGTGAGAAATAGCAGCTATCATAATTATAGTTAAAAACCAAAGTGTGACTATAAAAGTTAAAATATGAAGGCAGCTTCATAAAATAACTGAAAAAAATTGGAGGAATCAAGACTCTAAGACCCTAAACCAACATCCAAAAAACAACTGTTGTTCAATTACTTTATTTAGCTTTATGTGCTTTTGTCAACTCACAATCCGACTTGTTATAACAGCTCTGCTTTTATACTGGTACTGTTATTTTATTTTTGTCAACAGTATGTTGTAGCGGGGCAGCCAATGTCTGCTTTTGCTCCATTGCAATTAACACAATCATGTCCAGTATAAAATTTGTTACAAACGTAAAAGGTGACCTGTAGATCTGCAGCAGGAGCAAATTTTGACATCATGCACACTGAATGTTCCAATTTGAATGGCTTGATAGGTTATTTTTCCAGAAAAGGATATAAAAATCTGAACTACTGTTCATTTGACATTACAAATGACTTTACTGGAACCTGAAGACAGTAAGTTTCAATGGGAGTATTCAGGACAGAAAAGTGCCAGTAAAAAGAACACAACATTTAATCATCAGTTAGCAAGAACACTCTCAAAAGCTGCAAAATAACTTTTTAGGTATTTAATATTAGGTACCATTAGCTACCCAAAAGAGGCATCCATGTTTACTGAGCAACGCATCAACTAAGGACTACTATCCTTGTTAAAAACTTACTAAGGTGTGCTTCTACAACTTTCAAATGAAATCTGACTTTCAGAGATGTGGGCATTTCATTGCACAGCTTCAGGGCACTGGTATAACTTGGCAAATGAAAGTTGTAACACTTTACTTCTATATTCCTTCTATTGTGTGGTCTTACTTTAATATTAGCAACTCTGAAATCTTCTATCCCATTAATTTACAATGAAAATTGCACACTGATTTTTTTTGGAGGTGCTCTTCCGCTAAACCAGTTCTTTGACCTGGGCAATACACCCCTGATGATGTGGTTCAATTTCCTCTGTGCAGCAGCAAGATATTCACTTGCTTTCATATGTCAAAATGGCTAGCGATCTCTGTATGTATTTGTGTAAAGACTGACTGACTGCTTCCTGACCACACAACAGCTTGTAAATCAGACTGCTGCTCAGTTCTAAGATATTCTTCCCAGATCACTAAGAAACTTTTTCATGTCTTACAAGTCACCAAGTGCCACTATACTTTCAGAACTTACTTTCCACTATCAATCTTAAAATTCACACATGCATGCACAAATTCACAAATAAATTTAAGATGATTGAGTATTCGTAAGTTAAAAACATGTCAGAAATCAGACTATGAAATCTTAATTCACTCCTTCAATATGTGATAATACAGGCTTTACTTACAGGATTGCCTGTAATATTTACTTAAAATCAACACTAAAATTCTCTCAATCAACATGTATACATACTCTTCTAACACAGAAAAATACTATTACCTTAGATATAAGCAATCACGTTATATTTGAGGGGTTTTAATTCCTCTCCCGACCTAGACAAAAAGTACAGATTGTTCCCTATTCTGCAGTACATAAAACAAAGCTTTGGCTTTTCAGCAGCAGAGACCCAGCATTTATAGCTGCTGTTGACATTGTGCAAGTAGTGACAGCACAGTGAACAAGTACTCTCTCCTTGCCTCTACCTCTCCCCTCTTCCCACACCCCAAATTTTCCTTTTCCCCTAGGTAGCTGGCACACTTATTTATACCCTGACACTTACAGGGCAACAAGGCCTCCCATGCGCAGGTAACTGTGGCACCACTACGAGTCTGTGACCCTAATACAGCCTGAGACACAAACATACGATGATGCATATCGGAGTGCAATTTTTCTAGAAAAATACTTGCTTTTCATGTGGCCCCATGCGATATTTTTTTCTTATAGTCTAGGACCTCCATCCTCAGTGACTCTCTTATTAGCCTCCAGATCTTCCCAACTTTACTCTTCTGCTCTATACACGTTGCCCTTCCTTTGCTCCCTGTCCAGCAACTTACCGGCTCTTCCCACAGCCAAACTATTAGTTACTGAGAAGAAAACAGCAGCATTCCCTTTCTCATTAGCTATTTTTGAAATCTGAGTAAGTGATGGTTTTTACTTTACTGGTCCTTACTTTATGACATGCAGAGTGGTCTTCCTTAGACGGAGCATCTGGGGGGCTGTAATGGAAGTACATAAAGCAGTCAGCACAGGATGCTGTCCGGCTCCAAGTGCAGTCGGAGAAGAAGGGAGAAATCGTCCAAAATACTGTTGAATGATGCTCCCAAGCAGTTGATTTAAGTAGGCGCCCTGCGTTTGGGACTGACAACATATAAAGGACAGACCCTGTAGAAGAAAATTTTTAAAAGTGAGAAATTGAATAAATTTTTAACAATACTTTTGAATAAATCTTTAACAACCATAGGCTAAATACTCACTACATGCTGTGTAACCTGCTGCACACAGAGTAACTACTGCATGACAAATAAGCATCAGTAATTTCCTGCAGATATGATGGTCTACAAATGAAGACAGAGCCAGGGCAAGGCTTGCAAAGGAGAGAAAAATCTTCTACTAGACTAATTAATATATTGGAAGATAAGCTTTGGGACATGCAAGCTCCCCTTCAAATTTGAAATAAAACCTTGGTGATTCAGACCTGAGAAGTGTTTCTGTGCCCAAGAGCTCCCAGTTTCTTTTGCAACTCAGTATGTGGCCTAACAAAGTACAGTTGGGTAAGATTTAGGAAGGGAGAGCGAGAATACCTCATCTATTTGTAAAGCACCGTGTGAAATTTCTGTACGAACAACATAGCAGAAAAATGAGGACTTAGAGTCGTGGTCTGACAAGACAAATCTGGCTCATAGTGTGACCAAAGTAGGGTAAAAATTAGGCACCATTTATGGGGTATTTAGAGGGTTTCTTTAAATCTGTTTAAGATAAGGCTAAAACTGCTGCGATTTATCCAATATAAGCTATATTGATCCAGAGAAAAATCTATAATGAAAGTACTTGCTCAGAAAGTGCCTATATGAGCAGTACCCATAGTTATACAACATATATATGGTATGTCTCTGCAGAAAAGAGTATTCTTCTTACTGGTATGGGTTGCTGTGAGAAGAAGTTAAGAGTTTCCTTCCTCTTTCTTTGATTACTGAAAGCAGAAAGAACAAATCACTAAGAAAAAAAAAAGTCCAGTGATCTCCTATCACAAGGGTCACAGTCAGTGGCACAAACAGAAGCCTCTTGAGAACTGTTTTCACAGTAGTTTTGTCCAACAAGAATAACGGCATAAAAGAAGTTCAAGCAGAGTTCTCTGGACAGCTACTTCAACAGTACTTCAAACTTCGACTAGCATTGCAATTCAGACTCCAGTTTTGGTAGGAGGAGTATCTGCCTGAATACTGATGGTTGCTGAGGTAAGCTAATGCCCCTAATATATGAATATATAGTTCAAGACAAGCTGCTTTTATTCCCCAGCTATTGACAATGAGTATGTCTGTTGCTTTTCACATAGAAGTCCCTCCCCCAAAAGATTTTCATTTACACCTGCCTGTGTGAACAGGACAGAACAATTCATTCAGAAAAAAAGCAAGCTGAGACATAGCTGAGGGTCTTCTGGGCAGTTTCTTGAAATGGGGAGTTCCCACTTTTGGTTCCACAGGAAACGTGAGATTTCAAGAAACGAGGTGCTTCAGGACCTGCCAGAAGACTTGCTGTAGGTGGCCCTCTTGAACACAGACATGTTTGGTTAGAGTTTAACTTCACATACTCCTAGAGCCCCTGGGTAATTTTGGTAAGTCCCAGTGATAAAAACCACACTTCCTGAACTGGGGCTTTGATAAACAGTTCAGATTCTCTCCTCCTTTTGAGTACATACGGCAAAGTTTTGTAGGAAAAAGCAGCTGCTGCTATATCAAAATTCTTAAAAACACTGCTTAGCAAGTAGCAGACTCAGAGAAACTGTTACAGATGACGGATTATTTAGTATGTAAGCTTGAGCGTTTGGTGTTTTCAATAAGATGTTGCAGCAGGCATAAAGAAGAGTTGTCTGTGCTTTCTGTACTAAAGCTCTTACAAAAAGATAGAAAATATTGCATAATCCCAAAATCAGAGCTGGCACTCTTAAGGCTCTAGACTGTTTTAACACTACAAAAAAACCCCACCAAAAACCTCTGAGAAAGTGTATTAATCTATCTGATAAAAAGGACACAAAGAACATCACAACCTTACAGAGGCCACCTGTAGGAATACATGAAGACATAACATCTGTGAAGAACTAACAATGATAATTACTAAAATGAGACAGTTCTTCAAATTAAGGATCAACAAATGCTACACAGTATCAAGAAAAGAAGAAATCAGTTATTATTAAATAATAAGAGTTACTGTTTTTAAGAAATTATCCCAAAGATACTTAAAAGGTGCAATAAAAACCAAAAAATACTAGAATTTAGATATCTGAAGGAACACTGACTAATTTTTGCAGATCTTCTAACAGCTTCATTTGAAGATGGCTCAGCAAGTCTAGCCTGATCCTTCATAAAAGCATTTTAATTTTTTGAGTCGAAGCAAATCGAGTCTAATTTTTTGGGGTATGGGATGGGAAGAGATGTAGTCTGAAAAAGAAGGGAAAGATTAAAGAAGAAAACAACACCCTGTCAAGAGCATTACTGAAAGGTACTCTTCTAAACTAGAGAGGAAAATAAGGACATAACTTCACCAGTGATTTTTTTTTTTCTTCTTATAGTTATCTGATGAGGACAGAGTGCTCTTGAAACCGTATAAGGAGAGCTGTTAACTTAAGAAGTGTTTAAAACCATGGAAAATGCCTTTTTTTCTGTAATCTAATGTTTTCTTTAGAAAGGATTCCAGGTTCCCTTTTGGTGGGTCCAGCAGAGATGCTGCCTCTCGAAAAAGGTGTAATTTTTAAAACCACATAGTAATACCAACATTCTCTCTTCACTAAGGAGGATCCTCATAATTTTTCCTAATGAAAGTTACAAGATTAGCACCGATGGCTTCCAAGATACAAATTCTTTTTTTGAGTTAGACAACAGTGAGAAAATTCACCTTCCATTTTGTTGAGAGCCAGAAAAACACCCCTGAACAAAGTATCCTTCTCTTCTACATAGTAGAAAAATCCATGAATCGGTCCTCACACATGAAGGGCATATCTACAGCATCAAAGCACTTCAGGGAAGATTCGTCACACCTTTGACCCTGACACTTCTACTGTTCCCAGAAGTTTCCATAGAAGAATTTGGATTTCTCTTTTGGACATGAAGGCCCATTGACTTTAGCTCAACACTGTGTTCTTTATTTTGGACTCTTTTTTCTCACATAAGTGCAGAGACCTGCACAAGGTCTGACAACGCCAAGTCCCAAGTGGCACAAGGGATAAATTGCCAACGCTGCACAGTAGCTGCAAATCTGTCAGTGCAATGGCAAAATATCCTAGGCAGCACTGGCCAAGGATGTGATTACAAGGAAATCACATAGAACTTTCTTCTTTTAAATCCTACCAGTAATTAACAGAGATGAAGGAAGCTACTGTTCATATGAGAGAGAAAAGAAACACATGCTACTGGACTGCAATTCTGGACCAGAGATCTGAAATCAATCACATCAGACCCCTAGGACAATCCCTACAAAGCAGATGGACATTAAAGGGTTGATAGAGCCGCTCTCTTTTTCTTAACTATGTTCTTTATCCATCTTCTGAGGTTAAAAAAAACCAACTGAAAAAACAAAGACATTTTAAGGGGAGCAGAGGGGCATGACAACATCTGCTCCTCATTTTAGCAGAAAGGCAATTGATTCCTGTGCGTGTTCACTGCAGGAACCTTTTGTGGCCAGAGCTGCCTCTTTCTTCTGATTTATCCATATATCTGTAAATCACCTGTGGAGAGCGAAGAACCGATTAGTATGGATTACTGGAACTATTCACTGCAGAAATGCCAAGCTACCTAATGATGACTTATAATATCAGTCCTGCTGTTGGAATAAATCTGCTGTTCACCAATTAATGTTGTACAATTCCTATTAAACACATACTATAATTCACAAAACGTATTAATAAGCTTGCTTAAATATCGGACCACAGATGTGGCTCACAGGAGGGCTTTTAAGGTCTGATCTCTGACAAATGCTGAGCCTGCACAGGCCCATTAAAATCACTGGAAAATGTATGTGCCAAGCACTACTTAGAATTAAGCTTTTTCACCACTCTCCTGCATTTAGATAGAAATCAACCATCTCCTGTGTTTGGACAGGATTAATGCTGATAAAGCAAGCAAGGTATCTTACCTTTCCCATCATTATATATATGATGCTTATTCCATGCACCTACACTGTATTCTGCAAGATATATTTAAACTAGTATTTATTCTCTAAAATAAGTTTTGTACACTGCTTCAGTTCTTTCCCATATTACTGGTAAATGTGTACCAAAATTTCTCCAAATCATTCTCCAAGAAATCCATCCAAGAGCAATCTCAACTGCTCTCAAATTTCCTGTGGTAAGCTTCAGCAATCTACTATCACACAAATCAACTCAACTTCTTTTTAAAATGACAGAATATCTAAAGATAGATTTTTATATGCCTCACTATCTCATAATTAAGAACAGTCCCATCAAATTATAAAATGGCTGTTCATTCATGTTCTTCATGCTTCACTTTCTGAAGTCCATCATTCAAACAACTCTGAGGACAATTTTGATATTATATCCCAACGAAATCTTTCTTAGGTCATCAAATATTATCCTAACAGATGCCGCACAGTGAAAGAAATAATATCCAGACAGTAATCCTTTAGGCAAGAAAAAAAATACTAGTTTAAAAGTTGTTAGAGCTAAGCTATTTTGACAAGGCAGCATCAGTGACTTAACTTCTAGATAAGTTCCATGTATAGTGGACGACAGACCAGCTGCCCAATAACTGTCAAACGGCACAGCTGTATGGCCCAGATGTATATATACAGTAAACACAAACATAACAAGTAGATAAAGTCAGTCTGAACTGAGGAGAGAGAAATGCACCATCTAGTCTTAATTAGCACATTTGACAATTATTTGTGCTTGTGTAAAGTTAAACAAAGCCTGTAATTTTGATCTAGTAAAAATAAACCTGTAGGTTTGGGGTGGTAAAGGAGGGTGAGATACAGTCATCGGTTTTGATGAATTGTGAAGGTAGTAATGAACTATGGTGTGTGGAGAGAAGGAGCTTTGTATGTTGCCCTAAAAGATGAAAAATTGGCCTCCACCATTATAGGGTGACAAACAAAGGCGATGCCCTCTCTTAGTACAGCACAGTGACGACAACGTTGTCCTTGGTTTTAAGCCTGCTGCCCAAGTTGTGTGGCCAGTTGCATTACCATTTCACAGGGTATGTGACCGTTTGGGGAATCTTCTTCTATACAATTCTGGAATTCTATAGGATTTCATAAGATTGCTGTATCAATGAATATGAGAAATTAATTACCTGCTACTAAGACTGATTTCAAATCCTTTCAAAAACCCACACAAAAGGATCAAGTAAACCACATTAAGTTTAGTTGTTAAAAGCTCTGGAAAGAGGGAAGTTTCGCAAACCATTGCTTGCAAACTAAGACGTTTTCTGAGATCTAAGGAGGTTGGTTGTTTGTTTTTGTTTTTGGTTTTTTTTGTTGTTTTTTTGGTCCCATCCCCGTCCGTACCCGTGTTGTCCCGTCCCCCCTGTCGTCCCCCCCCCCGACAAAGAAGTAGCAGCCCACACTGAAGGAGATGAAGGAGGAAAATTCAGAACAAGAAAAGAAGAGAAGATTCTGAGTAGAAATGCTACTCAAGGGCTTTTATGCTTTGACTATGAATAAATGTATAAGAAGATATTTTGCATGGTGTCCAAATTCCTGTTTCTTTATTTTCATGTAACTGCCAAAGGATTAAGTTGTAAGCTAGAATATTAAGAGGGATGGACCTATAGAACAATGTTTGTCAAACAGTAGGGTGAATTAAGGCTCCGGCACTAAATACCACTGTTCCACCTCTACGAACAGGCACCAGACACAGGGCAGCCACCCAAGGAAGGCCTGATCACACATTTCACCAGCAGTTTAAGGTAGTCAAGGTGGGGTTATTCCCAGAGGATTCTGTTTCTCCATCTTTCCTCCCACCACATTTACATGCTTTCCCTCCCACATATACTGTTTTATCACTTTTCTGATATGCCCATTTGGGTTTGTTTTGGTTTTTTTTTTTGTTCATTTGTTTTGTGGGGCTAGTTACTAGTTGAGTCAGTTCACAAATTGGTATTGACAGATTAAAGCAAATTAAATGGGAATGCACATGGGAGTGAAAGGGAATGAATTTAGCCTTAAACCAACTTGGCTTAAGCCAACTGTGAAACAATAACCTGAGAAGTCAGAGAGTGCCTAGAATCCATGCAATCTCAAAGGAGCTCAGAAGCAGTCCTAAGAGAATTTTTTTTAAAAAAAACCCTGATATTGACATATTTTCATTTTGAGTTGATTCTAAATTGGAATTTTTCCACTTTCCCAAATAAAGGGGAAGGAAGTATTTTGAAATGAATGAAGCATTTTGAAGCATTTAAAAATTTTGGAACTTTGTAAATACAAACAATTAATAAAATGTAGAAGTACCATATTGAAACAGGAAAAATAAGTCGTCTCCGCTGTCTTCTGTCCCCCAAAGTGTTTGTCAAATTAAAGAACTACTTGTTTTTTAGAAGCAGCATTTGTCCAAGATAACCTATTTGGTCAATAAGATCATCTAGCTTAGCCAGAAAGCACATGGACTATGCAGCAGACTGCTGAAGAGTACGACAGTGAGGTCAGGAAGTCAGAGACTGACAAAGAAAACAGGAAACAAGGGTCCACAACACTTGAACTTCAAAACCAACTTGAGTGGCTTCATCTTAAAGCTACATCTGTATGTGCAGACTACAGAGAAACAGTGGTCTCTAACTAAAATACCGAATTAGCAACCAGTCACACCGTGGTCGTATCAGTGTCCAGATGGTCCTACGTGTATATAGCTTCTGAAAATACCTACAGAGCAGCAAAGCAAATCATATTCTGCACATCATTATATAATCATATTCACTTCCGTATGACATGCCATCGATCACAATGCAACTTTTGAAAGGAATAAATCTGAGAGATGCTTACAATGTCACCACTGCATTGTTTCACAATACAATCCTGTAAAGTAATCAGTTAAGCCTGCAATCAAAATGAAGACTTAAAAGGGAAGAGAAAATAAGTAAGCAAAAAAGACCCAAGGATTTACAAGGACGAACATGTGAACTTATTTTAAAAAAAATATATTCTTTTCCTCACTGGCAGCTATTAGCCTCTTTCTACAGCATCAAGAAGCCTTACAGAGTTTCAAGAGTGACAGGTAAACTGAGGGAAGAATAGGAGGAATAACGGGCAAGAAAGCTTTAGTCATGTAAGCGTAAACAGCAGGAACTTGGTTCAGCAAAACATATCCTCAAACTATTAAAACAGTGCCATGATACACAGAGGATTGTCTTTTGTTCCTAAAAGCAATGGAGAGAGAGCAGCTCATCCTTAATAATCTACAGTTAGCCAAGTCACGGATGATTTAAAACATTTGTTTGCTCTGCCATCTCAACAAGTGTCTTGCTACATATCATGGTTATTTGATCCACTGTTTCAGAAATCTCTCACATCAGAGACCAGTGTAAACAGCAGGTTGGCTAAAAGCTTTCTACACACAGCTATTAGACTAGCAGCTCTGGAGTGTACCACAGCATAGCTGCATGCAACGAGAGGCAAGCCAATGGGGTGGCATTTTTCCTTCTACTTCTACGAGAAGAAAAAACTCCTCTTGCTGCTTCTTTTAAATTCAGTCAACGCTTGTTTTGATTAGGGAAAAAGAAAACATCCTCTGCAATATGAATCTTTTCCTGAAGATAGGTTTTTCTGCTGATAGAGTTCAGCTTTTTACCTGAAGATAAAGAGGTAGGCTTTCCTGAATGGCAGACAGCAAAGCCACAGGCAGCTCTTTGTCCTGCTGGAGCACAGAGTGCGGTAGCAGTAAGCAATCCACAATGCGGAACAACAGTTGCTGTGCTTTGGAAGTAGCCAGTATCGGTGCCCAGAACTTTACCAGACATCCTGTTGAAAAAAAAAGATCAAGAAATCCCAAAACAGTTTACACTCAGGAAAAAAAAAAAAAAAAAAAAAAAAAAAAAAAAAAAAAAAAAAAAAAAAAAGAAAGCCTAAAGAGGCAATTACGTTAAATTAGATAATCCAAGAATAGCAACAGCAACTGAAATGTCTCACTCCCATGTACTCATTCCATGTTATCCCCTTAGAAAAAGCCCAGTCAAGATGACTCAAAGTCCATTTACAGTTGAGCAAAATGGAAGTACTAAATTGACTCAATACATTACAATTACAAGTTCTTAGGCAAGTGGAGCTGCTTTAGTAAAAGTACCATAATGCTAAAGAAAGGACAGTCTCTCACATCCATGCAGAAAAATTAACTAAACTTGACACATAACACTATTGCAATCAGCCCACATGCACTTAAACATTTACCTTACTGTATGCATTCATCACAATTAGCAGAGACACTGCCTTTGCCTTCCCTTCACATTTATCTAACACCACTGTGGCCACATCAGTAACTACTCACATAGCAATTCAATGTTAGGAAAATATCTTTCAAGTTGTATTTAATGCATCTAATTCAGCAGATTAAAAAGAACGAGGGGCAGCCAAGTCCGTTAAACCAGCATGGTCTCTCCAGATCTTTGTGGGCTCAGTTGACAAAACGAGAGCCTCAGAGAACACCTTTCTTGTTTTCAACACATTGATGTATCACTTGCACAGCTTTGAGCCAGTTTATAACCTTCCTTTTGAGTTGCAAAAAAAAATGTAAAAAGGTGTTGATGTGTAAACACCTAACTTTGAGAAACATCTTTATTGCAGGTGAGGTGTACTTTTTCTTGAGAAAATAACTCTATACTCATGAGTGTTAATACTCAAAATACAGATTAGAAACCCCAAGATTTCTACATAGTAGTTCCCACAAATATTCGTAACTTTATATTTAATTAGAAGCAAGAAGTAGTTTGCTGGGTTGAAAATACAGGAATATCCCAAGAAAAAATATGTTTAAGACTTTGAAAATAATGAAAGATCAAAAGTAGGCTGTTACAAGATATTACTAATCCATAAAAGTCATTCATTACCATCTCTAAAAACAACGCAAAACAACATTAATCTTGTGGAGTGAAAGAAAACACAATGATCAATCATAGAGAAAGAGAACGATCACTTAACAATACTTCTAATAATGTTGTCTAAGCTTCCTGTTTTGAAAGAAACATGCTCATTCCAGCTGAAAGTACTCCTTCTATTATCACTGCTGTGATGTATGGGACAGTAAAAGACACAATCTGACCACAGACAGGAGGTGTTTAGACTTGTTAAGTTTCTTGCTTCGTCATTACAATTTAACAAGCCCACAGAATGTGAGCGAGTGATTGAAATACACTTAAAATATTTCTTTTCTTTTAAACTTTTTTATGTTTTCTTAACTAAAAAGAAAGGACAATTTCTCGCACACAACAGCATGACTGATGATTAATCATTTCCTGCTGCAAAGAACAGAAAGGAAAATACCAATCTAAAATTACTTTACAAGGCTCTAGCCCAACCTCTGGATATCTAAAAACATTTGATTTGACCTAAGTCTTGTGTAACAAAATATGCAGATCTTGCAGTAGAAAAGTAAAGTATTTTACAAAATTCATATTCTATTACATTTGATGCACCTTCTGCATCGTGGTCACGCTTTTCACTGTAGTCCTTATAATCATGATGTACACTGCGTGTACATGCAAATCATTACCTCTGTCTTTAAGATACACAAGGTTTACTCTGTTTTTAAAGGTGAGTGAGTCAGACTGGCACATTCATTCATAATAAACAGCACGCATATTTTTCCATCTTATCAGTGGTTCCACACTTCAATGAACAAATACCAGAATTTGGGCTTTAGTAAAGTTCTAAAAGGAAGCAGATTACATTCCTAAACCAACCTCTTCACCGTCCTAACTCCATTAAATACAATGCACCATGTCATAACACTGTGTCGTGGTTTAACCCCAGCCAGCAACTAAGCACCACGCAGCCGCTCACTCACTCCCCCCCAACCAGTGGGATGGGGGAGAAAATTGGGAAAAGAAGTAAAACTCGTGGGTTGAGATAAGAACGGTTTAATAGAACAGAAAAGAAGAAACTAATAATGATAACAATAACACTAATAAAATGACAACAGTAGTAATAAAAGGATTGGAATGTAAAATGATGCGCAGGGCAGTTGCTCACCACCCGCCGACTGACACCCCGCCAGTCCCCCAGCGGCGATCCCCCCACCCCCACTCCCCCAGTTTATATACTGGGCATGACGTCCCATGGTATGGAATACACCGTTGGCCAGTTTGGGTCAGCTGCCCTGTTGGGCTGTGTCCTGTGCCAACTTCTTGTGCCCCTCCAGCCTTCTTGCTGGCTGGGCATGAGAAGCTGAAAAACCCTTGACTTTAGTCTAAACACTACTGAGCAACAACTGAAAACATCAGTGTGTTATCAACATTCTTCTCATACTGAACTCGAAACACAGCACTGTACCAGCTACTAGGATGATAATTAAGTCTATCCCAGCTGAAACCAGGACACACTGCTTCTCTAGCTTGTCACTGTTTCTGGTTTTCTTTAGGTAAAACAGGTCATTTTCAGTGGTAAAAGACATTAAAACATGTTACTTTTGAAAACACTGATTTGCAGGGGGAATTTAAAAAAAAAAACCAAAACAAAAACAAATACAAGGAGGTTAGGCATCAGGATAAAAAACAATGAAAAACAGTGCAAGAGAATTAAGTATCTAACTAACATCTTGGTAGCTTTGCTTTTTTAAACCAGTAAGATAGACAGTATATAGAAAAAAACCACCCAAAACCTAACAGGATTACAAGTCACATTTTACTGACTCCTTAAAATTATTTTCTAAAAGAAAAGAGGTTGTAAAATAATTACCTATGATCCAATATGTAAGCTGCAGACCTTCTGGAGGTCCTTTTACCTTCAGGTAAGGTTTTACATACTTTAATACATCACCTAAATACTCCAGAGTCTTTGCTACCATGGCAGATTTGTCAGGGAGTGTCTGCAGGCCACTGTAAGTTCTACCAACAGCCTGAGAAAACAGAAAAATTAAAATAAATAAATACAAATAAACTTACTAAGTCTCTCACAAGGGTTGTATGAGTAATTTCTTTTCATACACCAAACAAAATCTGGTACATACTTCCTTTTCCCTGAAATTGTCCTATGAAGCTAATGCAAATGTACAGTACCTTAATGAATTGGACAAGAGCGTTTTTAGGGTCTTGCTTGAAAACTGACTCTTCAACATGAGCCTTTGAAAGAATGTTTTCTACTTCTGAGAGTTTAAAAATCAGTCTTGTCATTTCAGTCAGCTGCTCCATATAGGCTTTCCCTGATTGTTTACAAGAGAGCACAGCAGTAAATATAGTATACAGTTAAAATTTTCGATTTACTTTAGTCCCAAAATCATAAAATGAAACATGATTTTAAAATATCTAAAATACAAGGATTCTGCAACCAACTGCAACCATCTCTCTAGACAAAGAAAGTGTGTCTAAACTAGTTATGTTTCTAATACAGATATATGAGAATGAAGAGTATTACCTATGTATAACCAAGTCTTATTTTACTAGTAGTTTTCTTCAAAATCTACAAAATGTGTATGAAAAATAGTTGCTAGAAGATGTGTTCTACAAATAATTAGAACTGCAGTGTTTTATAGAAGTGATGAAGCACGGCTCTAAATATCCATAAAATATCCAATACAGAAAAGGGAAGAATTACTTGCAACTGGATTTTTTCCCTTTTTTTTTTTTTTTTTTCTTTTAGGGCATGCACAGCATGTTTTCTGACTATTTACTTCAGATTTTCACTTTTTTTCAGAGCAGTTTCTCCATGGGGGAAAAATAGCTTGTCTCCTTGGGAGCAAGTTTTTGTTCTTTGCTTCCAAGGAAACAAGCTCTTTTATCTTTGTTTGTGATAAATTTGTCATATGCAGAGCAGGCAAACTATCAATAAATAGCACAAGCAGCATAAAGAAACACATTTTGTAATTAGGTAAAAGTAAAGGAATACAAACAAAAATACATTTTGTAATTAGCTCAAAACGTTTGCCAGTTTTGCAGTATAGAATCGTTACTGCAAACATTAGGGAAATGTGAACACTTACCAACTGTTCGCTCAGCATCTGTCTTGGCCAGCATACCACTTGGTTGATCTATGAACATTTGCAAAATGCATCGAAACCAAGAACGTACTGTCAAAGCTTCATAGGATGTATATCCCATACGAGAAAAAGCTTCACACAGTGCACTGCATAGGTAGAAGAGGAAGAAAAAGGTAAAGAGATCTAATAAAAGTATGCAAAAAGGTGGCAGAGTGTCTCATTTAGCTGTAGACACATAGAAACAGTGCACAGAAACAATTAGAAATAAAGTAACAGAAAAGCCAACTGGCATTCCTGCAGAGTCCGGTACTCTGCAGACTTTGCTCACAATATCCTGATGCCCAAATACAGAGAACGTGAAAAATTTGGTAATGCCATGCATAGTAATATAAAAGCATATAAACACATATACATATGTTTTTGCTACATAAAACAAAACAGGGGGGGAAAAATTCACACAAAGGGAAATACCTTATTCTAACAATGGATAATTTGACAGTATTATCTAAATTGATGATGTACAATGCTGGGAATAGTTTATCTGAATCAACCTGGAACTTCATATTGACACTGCTTAAGCTACTCCAGCCTTTCACGTAAAGCTAGCTCGGGTGCCCCACGCTACTCTGAAGTCTGCTTAGTTCTAACTACATAAAAGATGGAGAAGAGAAGGTCTGCTTTAGCAAATAAAGATATGTCATGTTAGTAACAGATCAAAAAGGGAAGCATAAAAAGGCACTTTGGAGATGAGAAAGGAGAGCGCTATACTTGATGTACACTTACAGACATATGCATTTTATGTATGTATACACACACAAGTATATACATTCCCCCACACAGCAAACTTGCTGTATATACTTTCAACCAAATACTTGCTACTGTTCTGCCAGCCAGGTGTCAGGCCAGAGTCAACGGCACCATCAACACTCAATGCACAATCCCTGTAATCCATTGTTCAGTATTCCCAAAGTTTTATTTGCCTTACCATTATGAGTAGCTGCTGTAAGCAGTTTTTCCCAACCATATCAGCCCCGCACCATTAATTCTGCAGATACTCCTTGCTAACGGACAGTGGGTCTGTTCTACACCCTGTTTCCAATTCCTATCGGATGAGCTCCATGTGTGCTTCAGGTCAGTGAAATTTCTTGAAAATAGTTACACCTTTTTATTTGAGAGATTTCCTCCCTGGTCAGTCCTAGGTGATTCAACTTCAATGAAAAATGCTTGTACTCTTTTCTTGATATATGTACATATAAATCTACTTATTTTCTACTGACTTTTTACTCATGCGTGCAACAGAAAGTCAACACAGGTCCAGATGGAAACCTAACTGGATTCTGTTTCTCACTAAACAACATTAGTAAAGTCTTCTTTCTGTTTCATTTAGTTAAAAACCAATGACAACTGTATATTTTGTCTGAACATCCCTGCTGAAGTACTATTGACAAAATACGGACACCAAATGCAAGCAAATAAAAATATAAAAAATGAAAATTAAATTCCAGTACCAAAAGAGAAAAAAGCAGGATGCCTATGGACTTAATGCTCTTTGCAGTAACATATTAACAATTCCAGCCTTATGTAATCTTGATGTACACAGCGGGTCTACTTGGCCCCAACAGCTCACGAAAACACTTTCTGCTGTAGTCTCACTCTTGTTTCTCTTGCTTGCTGATAGGTAGTCCACTTAGGCATCTTCCCAGAACTGAAGGATTAGGAGCATATTCCTCTCAAGAAAGGAAAGAACAATAACTACCTGCTAGAAGCATGGCAAGTGGTCCTTTTAAACCAGTGAGCTTATACACATGCTCAAATTAGTTTAAAGAGGTTATAATGGCATCACACACTGCACAACACGGATCTGGAGAGGAACTTTTAGGCACTACTGCAGAAGAAATGCCAAAGCTTGTGTGTGTGTTCCCAAGGGCACAGCTTGTCCATCAGAACCTTTATTACTGATATTGAAATAGCTGATATGCAGAACAAGCTTCAATCTTAAAAGAGACCAGGCAGAGCTTGCACGGTATAGAAAAGCATCAGCAACAAAATAATCTTTTTACTTTTTAACTGAGAATGTTTCATGTGAATATTACCAGAGCGCAGTAACCATGACGTCTTAAGATCCCAGCACCTAGATACTTTGACAACTTTTGCTCTACAACTGCCTAAGGTAAATAAGTACGTGAAGCATGCTACAAAAAATGTGCTGTCTTATTAGCATATAATAAAATGACACTGTTTAGAGTATGATACCTCTGTATAATTCCACCAAAAAAAGTCTTGTCTTAGGTACTCATTGTCCTTTCACAAGGAAATCTGAGCACTTTACAGCTCTGTTGATGAGCTAGGGACATACCTTCACTTAGTCTCAGATACTTCAGTTTTTACCTTGTTGGCCTTGAGGCAACTGATAGGGGAAACAGACAATTCTCCTTGAGGCTGGGCAATTGCAACCCCAACACCTTAGGGGCAAAAATATGTTCCTCTCTGTGAGTGCTTTCTGTCCTATGCTTCCAGCAGGGGGGAGATTCAGAAAAGCAGAGAGAGTAAGAACACATGACAGAGAACCAGAAAGAGTGAGAACATACACACACGTAAGCAAAAGACAGATATCCATTACTCAACTCTGGAGTCATGCTTTCTCCTGCTAGTTCTCTCAGTATGGATCCACAAACCTGACATTTTCAGTTAGTCCATGGCACAACCTGCCAGAGGAGGGCAAGGTCCTCTCATTCCTTTCTAAGGCAGTATTTGGAAATAAAGGTTTGAATTCCCTCGGAGTGCAAGACCCACTTGGGTTTTCCAAATACCTGCACAAGTGCTCTAACTTCTCAACTAATGTACACCAGCTAACTATCATCAATACTAACTGCATTTGTAGATGAAATTACGGCAGCAGGGCTATATAGAGAACTCAGTACTAGCCATGTGTGCATGCTCTGCACTTGCTAATGCAATCGTGCTCCCAAGCACTTGGAAACATGAATACTTTGGCCTCGGTTCCAAATACAGTAAACGTTACCTCAGCCAGCATACCAATGTATCTGCAGATACATATATAACAATGTCAGGTGCTTAATGAATATTGCTAATGAATACTTCAGTAACTGCTTTCAATGACTGACTTAAGTGTTAACTGGGGGAACCGGTAAGGTAATTAGCCTTTAAGCACCTAAATTATACCAAAATTCCAGTTTAGGCATCAAAATGTTTTTCTTATTTCACCTGAAGAGCAACAAAATTCAACTTATAAATGGGTATTTATGTGCTTAACTCCTATTTCATTCAGCAGAAGCTAGGTATCTGCGACCTAGCATGAAACTCACCCTATAAAGATCATACAAGAGAAATACGGCAAATCAGAGGACTGAATGCTCCTCTCCCGAGTTCCAAACTGACACACGAAGAACTAAATTCAACCTCTTTTAACATCTCCCTCCAAGAGGGCCATAGCCTCATCTTTGCTGATCACACTGAAATAGTCTTTACCATATCCTGATTTACAGCTATCCTCCTTAGTACAATATGTACCCTAAAAATGTGCAACATTTTTCACTTTCAAATGCATTCCGACATAGAAACACTCCCTCCTTCTCTCTCATCTCTCACCTCCCCTGCTTCCAAAGCCTGATTCAGAAGCAGGGCAAGGCGGGGGGAGGGGGGGGGTAAACAACACCACACCAACCACCACCATTCATCATAGGTTCATAGAGGCCTACTTAAAGCAAATAAAATTTCTCAGGTTTATAAAATTCTGACTGGACAGAGTCGTGGGCAATGTGCTCTAACTGACCCTGCTTGAGCAGAAGCATTGGACAAGTTAGATTACATGATCTCAAGAGTCCCTTTCAACCTAAACAATTCTGTGATTCTGCGAAAATTCAACATTGGCATGTAAAACACAGGAATGTGATAAATTTTCTAAACCTACTATTTAATTTAAAACATCCATTTAGCAGGTCTCGGAAACCTCAGCTACATGAACATTAATATGCAATCAGAAAACGTTCCAAGCTTGTCAAAAAGAAAGTTTTAATGCATGCATTTCCTTACAGTCATTCTCCTTATACTTTCAATACTGGCCAACCCATCTTCCTCAGCTTCCTGCAGAAGTTCTTTGCTTTAAAGAAGTCAAGGTATTTAAACATGCAGTACTTACTATATAGCATCTTCAGATTTCTGTGATAATGTTCATCTTGACTTTTTATAAGATTTAAGTTTTTGTGTTAAGTGTAACTGGTAGGGGAAAAATAAGACCAGTACTTTTAACTAGAAATTTAAAAAATTTACGTTATAAAGAAATTTAAAAAAAGTTACGTTATTCAACTTCAAATGCAGCCAGGGCAGGAGGCTGCTGCCTTGCCAAGCTGTAACAACTTTGCCCAAGTGTAATAACAATAGAAGGGGGTGGATAAGTATAGCTATGCAAATTCAAACTAGGTTATGGGTTCAGGTATTTCACTTTGATGCAGTATTGCTCTTCATGGAAGTATTTCTCTGAAGACACTGTCTAGGTCCCCATTTTCCAAAATCTGTTAGTAACAACACTGTTTCCATTGGGAAAAAACAAGCGGTTAGCTATATGAAAGACAACTTTTTCAACATGCTTACCTATCTTCCTGACAAATTTTGAGCATCTTAGGCTATTTACACATAAAAACAAACAAACAACCCAACCCAAATAACACCCACTATCCCCTGTGAAACGTCCCAGATGATTTCAAGAAACCTAGAACTTTAACAGTTGCAGAGAACTTGGACCATCTTAATAAAATATTACTGTTTGAAGCAACATTTTTCACAAGTCTAATGAAGGAATGAGAGGGTACTGGAAGAACAAGCAGTCACAATTTTTCACCTGTTTTGAATTAGGTGACTTAGATATCTTGACACCAGCTGAGGCCACACCATGTCATCCCATCCAAACAGCTGCATCATTGACAGAACAGGCTGTGGCTGGAGATCCGATAGGGCTTTGCTGGGTATATCCAAAGCCAAGAGAGTAAAACCTAATTTTAAAGAGAGAAAAACATGGCACCATATTAATGGTTTCCCAATACATCCCTTTTTCATTAGAAAGCATTGAAAATTAATTATGATTAATAACGCGCAGTCTGGGAGTAACAGAAATCTTAATTAAAACTGGGCAACTATTCTAACAGATAGTGTTTGTACACGTGTTAAAATGTAGTCTCTGTCCCAAGGAGTTTGTAAGTCAACATGACACACTGAACGCAAAGGAGGGAAAATGGATCCAAACATATGCAATTTTAAATATACTCCTGAAACCACAGATTATCAATCCGGAAGGCATAGCTTTACCACCTATGCAATAAAAAAGATGTCTTAAAAACTTGCTTTTTTGTCGTCTTGGCCTCCCTTTCTTGCCTCCATCCACCACTTCTTCCCTTATACACATAAGTATTACTGTGCTTTACAGGGTTGAGTTTTATTTATTTGCTTAGCTGTTTTTACACACTTTTCTCAATGAAGAACTGTATTTGGCAAGAATTCACTCAGTTAAAGCTGGTATCTCTCTATTTTTAGAATAGACTTTCACGTATCAGAAACTACTGTGTAAATAAAACACTACGGACAAGCTTATTCTTGAAAAAAAGGATCTTCATAAAACAATTGCAGATCTAGAAACTGGGACAGTACTTTGCACAGTTTTTGTTAATGAAGCATAACCTTTTGCTGTTTCTGTTAGGTCTACTGTGGAATCTGTATCTAACAATACAGCATAAAAATATAGCACATTCTTTATGCTGCAAACGACAAAGGCATTTAAACTGAGGAAGAAAATGTAATCTGAAATGCTAAGCAGTTACTAGGTTATAGGAAATGAGAGGCATCAAATGAGTCAGGAAAACTGACTTTGGAGGGCGATGAAATAAACAGGCTCACTAGTTCCCAAATTCTCCAGTTCAAGTTAAATATAAGTGTAATATTAATTTATTAAAATAGCGATTTATAAAACTGCATGCATTGCAAAACTGATTTTGAATTAGGCAAAAAAGGCTAGTTTTCAGAAACAACAATGAAGCTATTTTAATTAATGGTGTGGGGACAGACTACCTTAAGCTATGAAGGACTTAACGTTTGCTTACGTGCCTCAGAATAAAAAAGGAGGTCACATACAGAGTCTCCACTCTGCCTTAGGTGAGGAAGCAATTTGTGCCAGGCTTCTTCCAGATTATCACATTGTTTCTACAGCATCAGCCATAACATGGGTGGAGGAGAAATGGGAGAGGGAAGCGATAATGTGGGTCCCAGGCTAATTTGCCTGGCAGGGGGAGCAGGAGAGCCGTGACAGCTGCTCTCTCCTCTGGGCTGCAACCTCTAAGGCAAGAAGCTCCTGCAGCGCGGGAAGGGTTTGCCTTTCTCTGTAGTACTGCCTCACACACCTCTATAAAGCAGGTCACAACTGCACTCCCCTGCTTCTAAGTGGAGTTTAGAACAGATTGTTCTTTTTGCTATTTCACTGCGTTAATATAAAATAAAAAGATATGACGCTGTAGGAAATGAATGAAAGTTTTGACATTAACAACCTCTTCCTTTGATTTGTATTGCTGTTTCCCATGCATGCTTCAGCAGTGTGAGACCACTACTGTTGCATGCTGCCTCCTTCATTAACGTTACCTACTAACTACTGCAGAGCTGCTTCAAATGAAGGATCTTTTAACTCTTCTATTACTAACCTGGTACTTCTGAGCTTGTAACCTTAATTCATATCATGATGGGAAAAAATATTTTATATTTCACTTCTCTAAATTTTAGTTAAATAGATACAAGATTTCATTGTAACTACAGAATATAAAGCTAGCTACTGATGTTAAAGATCAAACTGGGATTTCTTTCTATTCACTGCCATGCTGACTTGTTGCACGTAGAGTTCGCCTATGGAATGCTGTCCTTGAAGATTAAAACCCTTCAGTGTAAAGCAAGATAAATAATTAAAACAAATTATGAAATGGTTTTATGACCATGACCAGAAAGGTTCAGCAAAACACAACAGTCACGTAATAAAACCTTCTAAAATTTGTCTTCAAATGTAAAATATTATTTTACAAAATGTAGTTTGAACCACAACCATAATGAGTAGTTCAACACAAAATTATAAAAATTCTACAAAAAATATGTAAATTCTAGATACAGTGAACGAAGTTATTCTCATTTATATTGATTAACATTTGCAATGTTGATTATAATCTGTGACTAGTAGGGAAAAAGAAGTCAGGTTTGTATAGCTTCAAAGCCCGTTGGAGTGCTCAATCTGTTTGTATTCTACCAAGTACTTCAACACTACAATATTTCTTCTTGTCAAAATATTTAGCACACGATCTACTTTTTTGCGTTTACGCATATTTACGTTACTACATGGAGGCAGAACTACCCCAAAATGCAAAATCCTTGAAAGTTAGCGACCCAGCAAGCAGCACCAAATCCAGTAAGTCGCAGGGAGAATCAATGCTAACCTGCAGCTGTATCAGCAAGCTGCGGGGAAGGTGGCATCTGTGACATTCTCTGGCTCTTCAAGTAGGGAAAGAAATTTCTCCAGAGAGCGCTGGCGACAGCAAGGTGGTGCTCTTTAGCCGCTAATGGAAGCTGTGCGTCTGGGGCCGTGCTCCCTAGCTGAAGTCCCTGGCTCACACGTTTGTGCACACTCCTAGGGAGAAACAAAAACAATGTTTACGTTCAATAAATGAAAAATTCACATCTTTTAAAAACGCATTTACAACTACTTTAAACCATAGAGCCTGAGAACTGAAGGATCATTTTGTGCAATTAAAACCTTTATGCAAAGACATTATGCATACCAGTTATTTGACGGATGAATGATGGCATATTAAGCATCGTAAAGTTAATGTTAATTACTAATGTCAACCATTAATTATATGCTTTTTAATATGTCAGATCAAAATGAGAAATAGGCAGCTTTAAAATTAATATCTGCACTTTGCAACTGCTAGCATGACACGCAAGCCTGCTTACAATCCCGAGCCAGATGCGTTTTGAAAATTTTTGTCAGTAGGGTGTTTAGGATAGGGCTGTGTACAGCAAATAATGGCAAATGATTTTGATCAATTGTAAAGCTTCCTTCTGAAACGTATTTCTCATTTGTAAAACCTCACTAGGTACGAGTTTAGATAAGAGAAAAGATTCATTTCATCCTGATGCGCTGCAGACAATTAGGTTTGACAGCAATGCCCACAGCTTTGTTAGTACAGTAAGGACAAAAGTTACCTCTACACGTAACTCCCATCTCTTCCTGAGACAATGTGGCATGAATTCAATAACGCACTCAATTTTCTTTGATTCTTCTAGTACTATTCCTGCTACTTAATCTAATTTGGAAGTTGTGACTTTCTAGAGGTTTAATAGAGATATGTCTGCAGGGAATCAATGTTCTCAGAGAAATGGGGGGCGGGGGGGAAGCATTAATAAATTTGTCTGGTAGAGCAGGATAGGAGGCATTACTGCGCTGGGCTGATCAACTAAATAACATGCTTATTAAAAACAATCTGTAGGAACGCACTATCATTCCTGTTCCTATTTATCTTCTGGTCAACTCAATTGAGATTGTGCATTAAAGCACAGGCAGCATTATTACATTTGCTTTATTAAATTCTATAAACAGCACTGTAAAGTCAGAGTCAAGATATTTATAAGATAATGGCAAAAGCAGAGGCATCGAGACTTGCCTTAACACTAACATTTGTAGACTATAATATTTTTTCCTTAATTGCCATTTTCGCAACAGCAACTGTTTTACAAAACTATTCCCCTAGATCTTTATTCTGTGCTCACCCTAATTTGAAATAAACCAAAACAAAAATAGAAAAGACTCTAGCCCCTAGTTCTCTTCTGGGAATGTGAGAAAATTATGAAAGAATTACACAACTCACAGCACTCATTAGGACATCTGAAATGGAATAATTTTAAATAAAGAGTAGGCTGGCTGCAAGGCCTTCCCATACTACGGTTGATATTAGAAGCGCATCTCATTATATCAAATTAGTATCCAAAAATTCTGCCTAACACATAATTTAAAACATAAAACATACTGGCTGTCAAAGGTAACGATACCTTATGCCTGCCTGCAGGCATCCATTAGTTTCAATAGGACAGACAGAGAGAGAATTGAGTACCAGCTACTTTTCCAATGGCTACATTTAACAGACATGGAAAGGTATGTAATATTAGGAGGAATCAAGTATATCTTTGAGAGACAGTGCGAGTCTAAACACAAGAACAGAAGCCAGGAATTCTAAACCCAACATTTATTCCCTCTGTGGCTTCACATAAATCATTCAGCCTTTGTTAGCCTCAGTTTCCCAGCCATGATATTTGGATAGTAGACAGCTTACCCTTTAAGGATGCTGTGAAAACAATCAATGCTTAGAAACTGAGGATTATATTCAGTATGTCAGTGGTATTCCTATTTACAAGGCATATTCGCCAAGTCAACATGAATTGAAATAGAAGTGAGATTAGCATAAAAAGTCAAGCAATACTTCTTTGGGAGTATCCCCTTATTAAAAAAGGGGACAAAGAAAAGGGTATAGAAATAGTGAGGTCTAGAGGACAAAAAATGAAAAAGTAAAAAAGCAGGGCTAAAGAAGCAAGTTAAAAATATATTTTTGCCTATTAAAAAAAAAAAGTTTAACAGTAAAAACAAAGGGCTTTTCTGTTTTATTTTGTTAAGAAAGGAAAGCGTCATGCCTCATAGTGCAGAGAATAAAACTTCTGGGACCAAATTCAGCCCTACTTACATCCAGAATATGCTGTAAAATTGCACAAAGACCTTTTTCTCTCCTCTAAATTGCCTCTCCAAAGAAGGGTGCCTTGCATCTCCTTTAGCCATCTATGCAAAGTAGAAGGGTGTACAGACTTCCAAAGTAAGGCAATATATCTCTGTGTCAGTGGAAGGGCAACACGTACAAATCAGTATTTATGTTTATTCATAGTAACCTACACAAATGCTTGCAATAAGGTAAATGCTTAGAATTGATGGGGCATCAATATATGCTGCAGCTGATGTAGCCAGCTACTTCTACCAACAAGCACATTTTTAAATTCTGTAAAAATATGGATAAATACAATTTTACTTTTTATTCAGGCTTCCACATTTTTCCAACACTAGCCAAGCATATCATCAAAGACAGAATCATAGAATGGTTTGGGATGGAAGGGACTTTAAATTTCATCTAGTTCCAGCCCCCCTGCCATGGGCAGGGACACCTTCCACTAGACCAGGTTGCTCCGAGCCCCATCCAACCTGGCCTGGAACACTGCCAGGGATGGGGCAGCCACAACCTCTCTGGGCAACCTGTGCCAGTGCCTCACCACCCTCATCATAAATAACTTCTTCCTTATATCTAGTCTAAATCTACCCTCTTTCAGTTTAAAGCCATTACCCCTTTTTCTACCACTACATGCCCTGGTAAAAAGTCCCTCCCCATCTTTCCTGCAGGCCCCCTTGAGGTACTGGAAGGCTGCAGTAAGGTCTCCCTGGAGCCTTCTCTTCTCCAGGCTGAACAACCCCAACTCTCTCAGCCTGTCTTCATAGGAGAGGTGCTCCAGCCCTCTGATCATCTTCGTGGCCCTCCTCTGGACTCGCTCCAACGGGTCCATGTCCTTCCTATGTTGGGGGCCCCAGAGCTGAACGCAGTACTCCAAACATAACTCCAGCTCTGAAACTATATACATCTAGTTTTCCATTGTGTTAAGAGCTCTGGAACCACCAGTTGCCTCATTACAATGGTAATAACTTGGTGTTCATTTTACTTGTTTTCTATCATGGATTTCCTATTTCTGTAAAAAGAGGCATTTTCTCATTTTGCCATCAGATCAAATAAACCCTGGGTTTATAAAAGAAGGGAACGTTTGTGCTACCGGAATAAGAACTGTGCTGAGGTATAGGTATAGCAGTAGCATGGGGGATTACTTTCTACATCCTACACCTGGGTAAGGAATTTCAGCCATTTATCTAGATGCAGGTATTGTAATCGTAAACCATGCTTTTACAATCATAAACCATGCCTTTGCAAGCCCGGATTACTAAAATGGAGGGAAAGTTTAGTTCAAGCTGGAAAAGTAAAACACATAAAATGCAGAAGCCTCCTTATTTAATGGAAACTCAAGTCACTACTAGTCCATAATCTGCACCAGCTGCATATTGGCATCCAGACTTAATACAATGTCATTTAATTTGATCTATAAGGGTTCAGAAGTCCCCAACATGAGAGAAGACCTCTCTCCTCCTACCAGCTTTGCCAGGGACACACACTACCACTGGGCTCCCAGACTATAAAAACAGACGCTGGTTTCTCCACAGACTGTACTCCCAGTTCCTCTGCTCCCAGACAATGCCAGGCCAGCCACAGCATCCACAGAACTCAGCTGCCCAGTATAGCCAAGATTAAGCTCAGGAAAGTCTTTTTAAAGGACCTGAATGACCCAACACCTGCAGGATCAACACCCTTGGATCTAGGGAGATTGGGTAGAGATATATGAGTGTTTCTAAAATGATAAATGGCTTTGATGCTTAGCATTTCAACTACTAACATCAGTTCTTTCAAGGAAAACTCAGGCAAAGTGAAATGAAACAGCATCATCACACTCAAAGACAGGTAATAGGGTCTTTGTGCTCTCTGCAGATCAATGGAACTTGAATAATACTTGAATTTGGAGACTTCCCTTCCAAATGTTCTCCCTCTTTTTTGCACCATTGTAAGACTATCAACGCAGTTCCTCATTTTGATATTTTGGCAGCTTATGCATTGTTCCTTGGTCCTTTTTTAATGTTGCCATAAAGCACAGCAACAGAAGTGATTGGGGGAAGTTGAGTCTTCTTCAGCTATGGGGTAGCTATGAAGATTTCAGCATAAAGAACTTTAGAGATATGGAGATTAGCTGATGCAGAGAACAATAAAGTGGGAGTTTTGATTTCAGTGAAGAAGACAGAACGGCTTTACATTCTCTCAACAAACCCCAGACACAGAGGTGATGTCAGGTACTCAGAAATGTGCACAACAATAAAGTCATCAGCTTAAGGTCTCCTGAAAATCAAAAGCCACATTAACACAATGAAAAGTATATTTGTTTCTGCTAAAAAGATTAGCAACAAGTTACACAATAAACATGGCATTAAAATAAAATCCAAACCAAAAGTGCCAGTGTTGACACTACTCCATTTCATATGAAAAGGTGTTCCTGCTTCCCTTCCCCCTTACTTGCCGATACAAAAAAATTATATAGCACTATTGCATGGCAAAAGATTGGGCTGTAGAAATCCATCCAGACATATTTTCTGTAGTTGTATAAATCTCACTGCAGTGATACATTCAAAATTTGTTCTACTGCTACAGGTGCAAAACTCTGAGATCTCTGCTAGACAGCAGCCCACTCAGGTTCAGTGACCAAACAATATTTACCAAGCAGCATTTCAGAATTCAATTCAATATTACTCATCCAATTTCACTTTCTTCAAATGCAATAAAACACCAATACTTCTTTAATACCTCTACTCATTTCTTCCTTTCATTCCATCAGAACTGTTGCTTCCTACAGTGACCAGAACTGGAAGCAAGGTTTCAGCACTGAAGTCACAGACACTTCCAGTAACTAGTCCTATCCAAGGTTAAGCTGAGAAACATCCTTGTGTGGCTTCTATATGCCTTTGAAAATAATCCAGTATGGAAATTCAACAAGTTGACCGTAATGCCATTTAGTTACCTGATAGTTATAGAAAATTGCAACCATAGCACTTAACTCATTGATCCATACAGATCCCAACTCCCACGTTGACAAACTCACTGTCAACTTCTACTTACTAATTTATTGATAAGCATTTACTTATTTCTATGTCTGTGCTTCAAATATGCAGTTTACACTAAATACATGTACATTTCTGAAATCATAACCTGTTATACTATCATAAAATATAACACAAATGTGAAGGAGAATATGTTTTTAGAGTTAATTACTTTTACACATAATTTTTCAAAACATTCAAAAAAGAAAAGCTATTTTGAGTATGGACTAGAATACTGGCATTCACAAATGCAAGGACAAAACGGTTGCATCTGGGTTCAAGTCTGCTTTCAATGCAGTATCATGGAGCTTTGCCAAGGTACCAGTAACAAACTGTATGATCCTACCTCTCTTATACATGCAGATTCATGAAAATGAAATGGACCTGGATTCACGGAAGCGGCACCCTAGCTGCACAGTGGTTCCACAATGGCCCAGCTCCTCCAAGAAGAAAATGCCCCAACCTAACCATGTTTAGAGATTGGTGGCAAGTCATAGATGTGGCTTTCAGGCATCTCATGGTAAAGGCTTTTGGCTTCCTGATCACTGGTGACCACTTGACCTAACGTGTAAAAAGGGGAAACCTTCTTTTTCCTGGCCGTAGTTACAAATGCCGGTATGCCAGGTTGCAGAGCCCTGCACTGAACTCTTGGTTATCAGCCTGTTTAGTAAGTGCACTGACAGCATGCTTACGAGAATTTTAAGTGCTAAAACATCTAGTTTATGACCTCAAAGTGCCTAAGCTGGATGCTAAACAGCTAAGGCCTGTGAAAACAGCCTTAGTGTCCCTAGGCACACAAGTTTAGGTACCTAGGGAACTTCAGTGGTTAAAACAGTCATGTACATACTTTCAAGACACTTCTACATTCAGGCTGTTTCAGTGAAACATGCATGAAAGAAGGTGACTAAATTCTACCCAAGTGTGATTCAAACACCCAAGTCCTCCTTTAAGTCTGTTTCTAAGCTCTTTGAGATACAATTTCTTTTTTATATCCCTTTATATAGCACCCAGTATATTGACACTGGTATGACTACAGTGGGAACCGGACAGAAGAAGCAATTCCACCTCAAATCAGATTCTCTCAGCTTCAGTTGTTTCCATATCTGCAATACACATACAAAGTATTTATAAACTGTCTTCATATTTGAGCAACAGCCTTTTCACTCTCTGATAATTAAAAAACTCAAAAAAGCACAGAATTTTCACCCACCTTTATGGAATTAAAAAATAGATTTCAGAAAGATAAACAACTTGAGAAACTTAAGGCCAAAAATAAATTTTCCCAACCGTTAAAGGAAACATTTGAAAAAAATCCCACAGTTTATAATGAAAGCGTCAGCACTGTGTAAGCCCTAATGATAGCATCACCACCACCACCACCGAGCTGTACTGCTGACTGTACAAATAGTACTGGAAAAATCATGATACAGTACTATCAAATATTAACATGCCCCCATCAGATCAGTATTTATTAAATCATGTTTCAGTATTTTCCCTTCAGCTTAATTTGTTTCAATAATCCACAATAAACTGCATATTTAAATGTTTACCGCAAAAACGATGTCCAAATAATATGCCTGGTTATGTATGTGTATGATGATCACTGATTGGTGTGATGAGGTGGGGAAGGCTAAGAAGGGAAGAGAGATGCTTTTCAGAACTCTAACGTCCAGTATTTTTATCAAATGCTCTAACGCATCCATTTGTGCTTAAGTTTTTTATAGCACAGACTTGCACAACATCATACATGCCAGTGTTACAACATGCCTTCAACAGGCACAACAACGTGGAGCATACACAAAGTGACAGGTCTTAGACGTTGGATGAGATCCAAAGGGATAAAAGGATGTAATGGTTAAAAAGTGGGGCACAAACAGATCTCGGACTCCTGGATCATAATTCCCAAACTGCTCACTTAGATCACCCTCTTTTGACCAGGAAGTTCCCTAGGTGCCTGCAAGTCAGCTACACAAAAGCCTCTTGAGCTGAGTGTCTAACCCACAATCTCCTACTGGGGCCCAGAAATCTGACGACGACTAACCCCCACCAAACAAAGCAGGCTGCACAAGGTCCAGCAGTAGCTACCTTCATTTTAAAACCTTGAATACACTTTTTTTTTTTTTTAATGTAACAACCAGTGAGTCACAGCCTCGGGGTGGAAGGCACCTGGGTCCAGTTTTGATAAGACTGTTGGGATCAGGCTCTGCTGGATTGCGAATTTTACATTCAGTCAGTCACTGGATAAAAACGCGAAATCCCAGAACAAGGAATGGAGCCCATGACATTCTTCCTTCCCCATATTATGTCCTAACCACTAGGTAACATATATTTAATCATTCAGACTGCTGTCTGTTATTTTAAAAAACAAACAAACAACAAAACAAAACCAAAAAACCCCAAACGTATTTTAGTACGCATCTTCAGTAGTGGGCCCTTACGAGTGTCTCCAAGCACACAGATTTCTGTTCTTCGTGACACTGAATCAGACGTCTCTGTGCCCACCAGACACACACGATTCAGAATTCAATCCTCCACATTTTCTGTAGGCTAGCAATAGACAAAGGAGGCAAGAGTGGTTTGTTGTACAAGACACGCATGCTGTATGTGCCAAACAAGCTGCTGCTCAGCTGGACCTGTTACTGTAGGCCATCAGACCGTAGTGTCTTGGAAGACCCCCACGCCATTTCAAGGCAGGAGTCTTCCAAGCTCTGGTATCCTCCTAGCTCACCTGGACAGAGCTGGCAGGCAGGCAGGTGCCCTAGTGCTCCGGAGTAAAAGGTCAAAAGAGGCCTAAATCACTGTAACACTCTAGGACTGAGGTGCTTCAGACTGTCATTTAAAAGGCTTGTTTATATATCTGTGTGTGTAGATATATATATATAGAGAGAGATTTAAATAAAATACCAGGGCATCTAGCTTAGGCTGCAGGAGACACACACAGACATCAGGGCAGCATTTCAGTTTTGACAGCTTCTCTCTAAAACCTTAGCTAATCATTGCTAAAAGATGCTTCACCTTCCTCCACCCAAAAAACCTAATCGGACTGTTTTCTGTTTTTCCCACACACCCATCAGGAAAGCATCGCCCCTAAACATTCTAAAACATATTTTGCATTATGTTCCCTTAATTGAAAAAATGCCTATTAACAAAATAAAAAAGGCTACAGATCCTTTCAATTCACCACACATCAATCGCTGCCCGAGTAGAAGCAGATCACATACGCTTTCCTATTGAAGATACAGTAGGTTTAAACAGAGCCATTCCAATTCTTCCATTGATGGTATAAACCTTCAAATCTCAGTGGAAGAGCCTAGGATATTCCTATTGTTAGTGGATCATTGACAGAACAGACTCAACAGTTAAGAGGCTTCTAATGTGACAATTTATATAAACAGAGTAATTAAAGTATATTAGAAATCCAGATAATCTCCCCCAATCAAACCAATGAAGGGCAGCCCATGGGCATTCAAATCACACATTGCAATTTAGCTCAGGGTCACCTTCCCAAGTTAAATAATATCAACAGAAAATACCTTAAACTACATGATCCTTACTCATTACTAAACCTATTCAGGAAATTACATAATGGTCTTTGAAGATACAAATATTTTAAGAACAGTTAACCACTTTAAACAACTACTTTTTTCCTTTCAGTAACTTGAAAACTAAAGCCAAGTTTCATTTCTCAGACATTACTTGAGATATTCACTAAAACATAGGAAAGAGGGGGGGGGAAATGTGACAGATCTTTTTAAATGTTATAATGCAAGTACAGCAGCAGCAATATTTTCTCACGTTACCTGAGAGTGCATTAGTATAGACGATGCAAGTTATCAGTAATTAAATTATTACATTATCAACAGCTAGGGAATCTAGCTCTTATGATTTTTTAATATTCTCACAAGCAATTATATTTCTTGACTATTTCTGTTTGGGTTTTTTTGTTTATGTATCTCCTACAAGTAAATTTATCAACTGCACAATTAAAAGCATTTGATTACATTACATTTTGACATAAAATAAAAAGTAAATCAAAACCAGCACTCTTTATAAAGCTTTCCAAATTTAAGGTTATATTAAAAACAAACAAACAAACAAAACCCCAAAACATAACCATCACAACCAAGCCCATAACAAGCAAAAATGGAAAACATACACTATTCGAATTTTAAGTCAATGTTCCTACATTTTTTTTTTTAAACAACAGATGCTGTAATACATAGCTTGGCAGCTACTTCATTAGAGAAATACAATTTAATAAATGTGGCTCTTTGTCTGACACTAATACAGAGGAATTTGGTAGATCTATGCTATTCACTACCTTCTTTAGATTTCAATGTAACACTACAAACAGCATGTAGCACAGAAAAAAGTGAACTGGAAGTCTCAGGTTTTAAGATAGTCTTCTTTTCCACAGCAATACAGAAACAATAATATGTTATGTTAGGATATATAATCAGCAAAGTTACCTCTCATTGCTCTATTCATTTTCCCAACCAAGGAATCACTAAAATTGGCAAAAGCAACCATGACCTAATCCAAAGTTTCAAACCAAGTATTCAAAGTAAGAGATGATAGTTTGTTAAGCTGCAGCATCTCTGAACACGGCCATCTCTTGAAACTTTAAATATATTCATTCTTTGGGAGCTCACCTTCTGGACTTGTAGAAGGAAGTAGAGCATAGGAGTAACAAAGACGACTCAAAATCTAGGTGTAATTCACATATACTCCTTTACTTTTTTTTCTACCGGAAGGTGAAAGTTGCACAAAGGCCAAAGCAGTAGTAGCCTGAACATTCCCACCCTTCACTGGAGAGCTGTAAAAATTCTCAGGATACCACCAACAGACTTGGCAGAGACAAGAGGATAAAAAAAAGCTATTATAAAACTCATGGAGTTGCAGGAAGAAATGTGGAAATCCTTCAAAAAGCAAAGTGGACAGACAGCAACTGCTGAAAAGTTTAACTTAGAAAGAAAAAAAAACCACACAAATGAAGTGACCTCCAAACACAGCCAGCTCTCCCTCCTCTATTATACCACTTCTTTCAACACATTCTTCCTGCAACGACCTTTCCCCCATGCACTATATGGCAGAAGAGAGACCTGGAACATGTTATGATCACCCTGTCCTGTCCTTCTGACTCTCCCAGACGACTGTGGATGCAGCGAGACTTGCAATGATCCAGGCCAAAGAGATGCCATAACCGTGAGATGCAAACAAAAGCTGTCATATAAACACTTGCAAGAATTTTCCGCAAGTTGCTTGATGAAGGTCTTAAATATATGGAGAAATGGGCCAGCAGTCTACCTGAAATAATTATTAAGTTACAAGAAACAGCAAGTATTTGGAAGAGAACTAGCATAAAATAAAATCGTAGATAAAGAAAAGGAAATCAAGTTTGAAATTCTTTTTTACTGGCTGGATTCCCTTTACTTTAAAGAGAGGCAAAGCAAGTGTCACCAAAATAGTGATTCCACAACGTGCAATGTTGAAGATGGGGCATTGAGTTCCAATGATTTTCTATGCATTTAACTTTAAATTTTAGAGGCAAGTCATTCATTAATAGGTCTGCATTCATCACAGATACAAAATGTCAACATACGTTATATTGCTCTTTCAATCTACTGATTTGTAGGTAATAATGTTTCTTTATTTTTAGATGTGGAACACTACAAAATGTTTTTCTTAATTACTCTAAAATGTTATCGTGGATTTCTTTTAGAACACAAACATTTTCCTAAAGTATTCACCATTTTGTAAGCAATCAAACAGTGTAACAGTCCCTTAGTTAACCACTAATTCATTCACCAATAAATTGGTTTACCCATTTTTGAATGGTTACGCTTGATGAGCATTCCCTGTATATGCCCAGGAGAAGAAATATCCAAGGCAACATCTACAGGACCACACTAATAAAAAAAAACAAAACCAAAACCAAAAAACCCTATCTGCACATCAAAGAGCTCATATCCCGATATCAAAGTTTCTAATCTTCACTGGGATGGAAAGTGTTAATGCTGTGAATAAAAGGTTTTCAACTGCAGCTGAATCATGTGAAGATTATCAATATAGCAGCAATGTACAAAGGGGCTTCAGCAAGGTTACCGAGTTTAATATAATCCTCTCTATAGCTAAGCACAGTAATAGAGAACCCTGTGTTCACTGTAACAGCATATTGTGTATGCTCAGTAATACTTTTAAAATATACAGGGAGAACAAGAAATCCCCAACAACTTTATTACACTCAAAGACAAAGTAAAGATATTAACAAGAACAAACACACAAACCCTAAAACACAAAGGTACAGAAAAGCCAAACATTGAGAGCTGCAGCGTATTAGTTAGCACTTTCTCCTAACCCTTCTCAAAGGGTTTAACTACATCACTGAAAAGACAAATTGTTACGACTATAATTTAAATGCAAGCAACAAAGCTCTAGCCTGCTTTGGCTAGGTCTGCTAGGAGGGAACATTACATCCGCTTCAGCCACCCTAGCAAATTTGTGCTAGAGAGCTGTTGTCTTTTCCTAACCACATTTAACTAAGATAAGGTTGCAAGAGCAGCAAAGACAACACAACCTGCTTGAATTCAGTGCAACTGGTTCGCATTTCAGCTTGTGGAATACTCTTGGGAAAAACAGACAGCTAATTTGAGTCCAACTGCAATTTTCCTTCATTACCTTCACCGGTATTCAGCCAAGTTAGCTTCTCCCCTGTACTACACAGGCATATGCTAACGTCACAGTTTTCTTTGTGTCTTTAATGCAAAGTACACACTGGAACACACAAAGTGACCCTCTGCTGTCCCAAAATCTGAAGTCCCAGGAGAGTCAGTCCAGGTACCCATTTCAGCAGCAGGGCTCAGCTGTTCGCAGATCCCAGCCAAACACTCTATGCTAGGCTCTGCACTGTTCAAGGCACTGGGAGTCATGTTGTTGCTTTAAACAGGTAAGTCGGAGCTCAGTTTTTTCAAGAAACAACACAGAAAAATCAAACAGTTAAAAAGACATTTAGGTTGCCTAAGCAGTCTTTCAGCATAGGTCAGATTCAGATTTTTTTAATCCTCTCAAAGAACAAATAGAGAAAAAAATAAAGGAAAAAAATAGACAGGCCGCACTGAAATTGATGCTATCCTAAGCTGTTGTAGTTCCCTTTTTTGTTCACATACATACACAAAAAAACCCACCTAAACCAAACTTAATATTTCTAAATCATTGCCATTTCACAGAACTTAAAATAGGTCCATTCCAATTCTTAAAAGCCTTATTTTGAATAGCAATCTTTGTAACAAACTGACATTACAATTATTTTGATCAAAATAAGACAAAATTCCCAATAAACTCCCGTATTATATGCAAAACCTCAGAACAGTAAACCTGCCTCAGCCTCTACTGCAGTGTTTTGTAAAGGTCCTTTCAGAGCTCCTAGCGAGCTGGGAGCCACATAACCTGACCCATAAATGCCAAGTCTTCCCTGCTGTAGGTTCAAAGTACATTCATCACATGATTGAAATACATTCTTTACCAAAGGCAGACATTCATTCATGAGGGCAGGGTCTGCAGGCACGTCACCTCACATGATGAGAATTCAAAAGAAAACCACAAAACATACTCATCCAACACTGTGGTGGGGGTGGGGGGGCACATGCGGAGGCTTGCAGGTGTCACTGGAGGCACTGTGATCAGCCCTGACCATGAGACTCTTCACTCTTTTTTTGAGGGTTTTATTCGTTTATTTTAAACAGAGGTCATTTGTTATATAAAAGATTTCTTAGGAACTACTGAGAAATCGTTAATTACAGTTCTGTAACCTTAAATTATAGGGGCATAATTTCATTTTTTTGGGTTTTTTTTAAATATGAGACTGAATTTGGTTTCCAAACTATTCTATATTTGAAAGAACAGGAAGTCTAGATCACTTCAGACAACCTTTATTCAAGTTGATAGCTTATTAGGAACATAAATGCTAGTATCTGTCATATAGGAAACAGACAGTATTAGCTGTTATGTATTTAGCTGGAAACAGCAAATCACTGCTGGTACACAAGATCATTTTTAACAACGTTCCGTGACAGCTCTTCCTCCTTGCCGTCAGAGCAGGATGGAGTTACAACCAGAGACTCGAGGGTCACAGCAAATAACCTGGCAGCACCATTTGCTTCCTGCTAAAGACCTTCAAAATGTTCTAAAGAAAGATCCACTCAACCCCATCAAGGCCTTCTGAGTGAGCTCTTTGCTTGCAAAATTCTAAAAAGATGCCACACATCAAAGAATATCCTGGTATTACATGCAACAGTCCTGCCTTGAATATATACTGTTGAGTACATAATTCACATTCTCCATTCTTACTGAGAAATCAAAAGAATCACAGAATGGTTGAGGTCGGAAGGGACCTCTGGAGATCACCAGGTCCAACCTCGCTGCTCAGGCAGGGACACCTAGAGCCAGTTGCCCAGGACCACGTCCAGATGTATCTCCAGTATGTCCAGTATCTCCATAACCTCTCTAGGCAACCTGTGCCAGTGCTTGGTCACCCTCACAGAGAAAAGAGTGTTTTCTGATGTTCAGAGGGACGTTCCTGTGTTTCGGTTTGCGCTCATCGCCTCTGGTCCCGCCACTGGGCGCCACTGAAAAGAGCCTGGCTCCATCCTCTTTGCACCCTCCCTTCAGGAATTTCTGTACGTTGAGAAGATCCCCCTGAGCCTTCTCTGCTCCAGGCTGAACAGTCCCAGTTCTCTCAGCCTTTCCTCACAGGAGAGATGCTCCAGTCCCTTCAATCTTTGTAGCCCTTCACTGGACTCTCTCCAGTATGTCCATGTCTTTCTTGTACTGGGCAGCCCAACACTGGACACGGTACTCCTGGTGTGGCCTCACCAGTAAAAAGCAGAGGGAAAGGATGACCTCCCTTTCACCTGCTGGCAATGGTCTGCCTACTGCAGCACAGGAGACCATCAGCCTGCTTTGCAGCAAGGGTACATTGCTGGCTCAAATCCCTGATGAAGGTATATAGAAAGCTTCCACATCATTGTAAAATGAATCATACATGAATGTAATTTATAGTGAGAATCAGAATGCCAGTTTATCTGGGAAACTGAAATAAAGTAGAAATGCTGAAGTGAAAAAAAATGACTGCTGCTTATTTCAGTCATGCTACTAATATATAGACAAACTGGAGATTGCAAACGGGTTCCTTCCAGAGAACTCTTCTGTTAAAGCAAAACTTCTAAAATTTGTAATCTTCTAGAAACTGCGTGTTAAATAGGATTTTTCGGGGGGGATTGTTTGGTTTGTTTTGTGGTTTTTTTTATTAAGAGCTACAGTCATAGGAAAATCTAAACTGGAAGGGACCTCTAGAGGTCATCTAGTCCAACTGCTCAAAGCAATGCCAGTCTTGAATAACCCTAAAGAGGGAAATTTTACAACCTGACTTAGAAACTTGTTCCAGTGTTTGACTACCCTGGGAAAATTTTATCCTTGTATCTAATTAAAACTTCCTTCATCACAATCTCCAGTCCATTGCTTCCTACTACTATACACCTCTGTGAAGGGTCTGATTCCATCTTATCTATAACCCCCCCTATTAGATTATTGTACAAAACAATAAAATACCTTCCCCCTGCCACCTCCCATCCAAGCCTTCTTTTCCTAAGGATGAACAAACTCAGTTTTCTCTGTCTCCCCTGATAGGGCCTTTGCTGGAGACCCCTAATCCTGTTGGTGGTCTTCTGCTGGACTTAAATCAGTATTTCAATGTTTTTCTTGTATTGGGAACCCAATATGCTGCTTACTTACACAACATAATTTACTTGAAACACATTCTTCTAGAGCACCAGGAGGGCAATGAAGTGTAGCTGTCTATAGCTATACAATAGCCCAGACTCCACAACAAATTTTCTGAATTTTTTACAAGCTAAGCCTTTTTTACCAATTCCTTACTGTCTTTTGTTCGCAAAAAAACTACAGGAGAAATGATAAATATGCAGTGTGACTGGAATGCCAACCAACTGGTTTTGAAAGGCCAGTTACTGAAGCCTATTTTTAAAGTACAGTCATTTCCAAAATCCTAACTTATCTCTTCCATGGGACTCTGAGATCAGGATAACACCAGCTGACAGAGAATTATAATGAGGGGACAGGTTCATATCTTCTGTAAGCTATTGTTTACACTTTTTTTAAAAAGTAATTTTTCACACAGTAAAGATACCTTAAAAAAATACAATTCAGAGCCCAGTAGTTAACAGACTTCCAGCGCTGGGATGGACTCCCAGTGCTGATGGATGCCCTACACTGGGGAACAGACAGCCACATACTGTACTAAAGTGGATCTCTGTTTAAGCTCATGGTGTTTTATTCAAACAGATCAAAACCACGCAGATCCCTTTGGAAAAGCTTACAATTTGAGAGATGTGATGGTCAATTTATGGTCAGGTAAAGATCATTAAAATTCTTCTTAGCCACACTATGAAAAAACCCAAAGTTTGGCAAATTACTTGAAACAAATTCACTGAGATCAACTTCACCACATCTCTCAAATGTTTTCCTTTACCTAGCTCTCCTGGTTTCAGCTGGGATAGAGTTAGCTGTCTTCCTAGTAGCTGGTACAGTGCTGTGTTTCGAGTTCAGTATGAGAAGAATGCTGATAACACACTGATGTTTTCAGTTGTTGCTCAGTAGTGTTTAGACTAAAGTCAAGGATTTTTCAGCTTCTCATGTCCAGCCAGTGAGAAAGCTGGAGGGCACAAGAAGTTGGCACAGGACACAGCCCAACAGGGCAGCTGACCCAAACTGGCCAACGGTGTATTCCATACCATGGAACGTCATGCCCAGTATATAAACTGGGGGAGTGGGGTTGGGGGGATCGCCGCTTGGGGACTAGCTGGGTGTCAGTCGGCGGGTGGTGAGCAATTGCCCTGCGCATCATTTGTACATTCCAATCCTTTTATTACTACTGTTGTCATTTTATAAGTGTTATCATTATCATTATTAGTTTCTTCTTTTCTGTTCTATTAAACCGTTCTTATCTCAATCCAGGAGTTTTACTTCTTTTCCCAATTTTCTCCCCCATCCCACTGGGTGTGGGGGGGGAGTAAGCGAGCGGCTGCGTGGTGCTTAGTTGCTGGCTGGGGTTAAACCACAACACTAGCACAGCTTTAGAAATGCAGTTTCTCTCATTGAGCATGTTCTCACCCAGACTCAAGTATGAAGAAGACAGAGAGAAACCGGTAAAATAGCTGTTGCAGCTGCAGAAATTCAAATGTTGAGTTGGTGTCATCTCAGTTGAAATTTCCTGATCTGATCAGGAGATGTGAAAGGGACTCTGAGGATAACTACACAAAGTCCTGAGGGGAGGTAAAGGAACAGTATCAGAATATAAATTCCCAATACTGAAAACAAACAAACTAGAAGTACTACTCCCACAGTTATCTCTTCAAACATTCTGAATATAATTTCCAGTAACTCACCTGTCCTACCACTACATGTGTAACGCTTTATTATTGTCATGCCATTCTTATTTTTCAGGTAGGAAGCCTAAGAAAATATTTCAAGTTGTCTGCGTTTCTCTTAATTTAAAACAAGACTGTAACAGACAGGAACTGTAGTTCAAATAAAGTTTTTCTTTCTTAAAATGAAACTCCCTTGCTCCAGCTCCTCTAGCTGCCTTTGCAGAAAATAAAAAACTATATGCATATGGATACTCTCTAGCAACCTGCTGGGAGTCATATACTGTAAGTGGTTTAGGAAAATCTTTCTCTCCAAGAGAGAAAAACAAATTTTGGAAGGCAGGCAAACTTGTATTCAAGATAATGAACTAACTTGTTTCCAAATTCCAAAACAAAGTATTTTATTTCCTTCCTGAAAAATCAATTCTGTTCTTTATGGAGTATCTGTTGTGTTAAAGGATGCTGTTTGTGTAATACATCTTTTTTAGTGAAGGAGATTACTTTGGGTACAAAACATCCCCTACTAAAATTGTTCCCAACATTTGGTAATAGAGACAGTAGAGCTAATTTTCTGTCATCCAGGAAGAACGGTAGGCTTGCTAAACTTTTATCATCATCCCTTCTGAAACACAGTAAAAATCACTGTTAGAACTGATAGTTTATTAGATCAAAGCTACCATCAACAATGTCAATTCTGCCTGGTCGTGTTAACAGGAAAATGTTTTACGAGTTCTACCACTGGGCATCCATTTAACTTTCAGCACCAGCTATGCTGTAAAACATAATTTAGTTGGTGACCTGCGTGTGTGGGAAGCATTATCCAAGCAAAACTTCTCACAGTCTGACAAAATGCTTTGATTTGCACTGTTCAGATGATTGAACAAAGACTTTAAGCAATCACCAAAAACAGCTTTTATCTCCAAATGTGCTAGAAGTGTAATACTACACGAGAGCAACCTATTGCTTTAAGACCAGATTTGATAAAATACAAGTGATTGGATAAATACTACATTTTAAACTTGTACACATCTTGTCCATTAGGCTTAAGTATTAGTAAAGTTTGCATTTATCTTAAATATAATTTTTAGCAGTTTCCCCACACAACACTCATAATGCCTCCATGGTATCCATGGTAACCTCTTTGCTTATATATAGCTTAAAATGTACATTCATTCCAATTAGGTGAAATAAACAGAAAATAGCCGTTCATAATTCCTCAAGTTACTGCTGTCCTTTCTTTTAGATAGTATTCCACAGTCTTCAGAACAGTTCCTAGCTTGTCTGCCACATGCAGTCGAAGACAGATAAGTATGTCACCAAATTCTCTTCCCTGCATCACAGCAGAACTGATTCTATTACTCCCAATAATATGCACAGTATACAAATGCAGGTATCTAATAAATTCCTACATAACTCCAACAATGCAGATACAATAACTTACTGTGTTTCTTTTCAGTGCAAATGTATTGCTACTACTCTGCAAGGCTTCCTAGAGTTTAATCTATTCTTTATACTATAAAAAATATTTGATTTATAATAATCTGACACACACGCAATGTCTTCCAAAAAAGACTTACTTCTGACAGGAAACATGCTCAGTAAAATATTATTATATCTAATATTCCATTGTATTTCATATCAAAACAGAAAGGGATGTTTTTTAAAAACTTGCAGGACATAATTTTTTAAAACATTCTGCTTCTATAGGCCTGTTTGGCACTTTTTAGAATTCCTTAAGATGCACTTGCCTAGTTTATAATTTTTTTTATTTATTTTTTTTTTTCTTCTGAGAAAGGAGGTGATAAAGGCATTTTCTGATGTTTTTACATAAAAACCACTACAGTGAAAAACCAGCATGAGCCCTGGGACACCTACCAGCTCCTACTACTCTGCCTACATTCAGCATGTCATGTCCTTGCTACACAGCATCACCTACCACAGATAGATGGCACATTGTTAATCACGTCAGAAATAACCGCTTAAAGTTTTCTATGCAGCTGCTGAAAGAATTCAGAGACCTTGCAAGGCACACAGAGTTAAATGTTTAAGCTGTTTTTCCTATTTTGCTCTTCAAAACCTTAAACTAGAAAATCCCTTGAGTGAAAAGTCAGAGAAAGGCTGCCATCCCTTCTAGGGTTAAAAGATGCTTTTGTAAGATTTTTAGGTCAGATTAACCTTTTGCTCACAATAGGGCTGGTTATTGGTTTTATTTTTTACTGTCTTTAACACAGGTAAAAAAATCAATATGAAGCGAGACAAAGGGCTCTGGAGGCCCTGGCTACACCAGCTTTTGGTTTGGCTCACGCACAATCCTACAACATGCTGAGGCTGGGAAGGATTAGCCTGCTTGTGTTGAGTAAACCGATGATACTCAATAAACAGTTTCTGTTGTAAACCCCTTAGGACGTGCAAAGCCACACTAGTTGGCATTAGACCAGATAAGCTGCCGAACCAGCTGTAATCTCATTTAGACCTGAGCTGATCCTCCTGTCCTTTCATTCCACAGGATCAAAGCAAAGCACTGAGGAGGCAGCTGTATTATAGCAGCAGTGCTTGCTGGATGCGGCAAACATTTCATAAATTCCTCTCCTTGAAGCAAGCCTGCACATAATCTACCCAGAGCCAGTTCAATCAATGGATTTCTGAATTCATTAGTCTTATTATTACAGGATAACTGTTTTCCCCACATAGCATGGTAGTTGTTGCAAGCCAACTTTGCAAAACAGCTCTTATTGCTGACCATTTCTTTCTGGTAATGGGCCTTTGCATTTTTGCTGTGCCACATGAAAATGATTTAAATCACTTCAGTGCAGTATTTTTTTTAAAGACTGGAAATAAAACCAATTCACGAATATTCAAGTAGGAAGCCCTGAAATACAGTAAATTCTTCCAAGCATAATTACTGGCTACCTGCTCACATGCTTTCATGCATCAGTAATAATGACCAATGTTTTCTGAGCTCAATGACAGCAAATGATAATAGCGAAAGCAGAGATTAAATCATTGTAGTAGCATGAATACAGACAAAAATTACAGATGTGAGAGGAGTCATTCTAAGAAAGAGATTTCTATTTGCCTTTTACTCTTTGTGTTCTCTGGAATTAAAAAGACGAAATATTTTTCATTGTTAAAGAAACGAATAGCACAACTTAAAAAAAACCCAGAAAAGCACAAAAGCAACAGGTCTTTTTAAACTAAGCAAAAATGAAATCCAAGACACTGGATCAAATAAGACTTGAGGGTGCAACATTTGATTTCCGTACACCATATGGAGTTTTCACTGTGCAATTATAGATAAAAAAATTATAGTATAACCTTAAGAGCTTTAGAAGAACAGAAAGCATAATTCAGAAAACACGTCAACTGCTCCATTTCCCATAACTGAAGTCTGCAATATAACACATATTCACAGATAAAGAAAGTAAAATTAGATTTGTAACTTACATTACAATAAGGAAACACTATTAAAAAATATTTTTCAGTCCTTTGATTTGCTAATTGTATTAATTGTTGATGTAAAGATCTAAAGTTTTCTGGTGTAGTTGCACTGGCAAAAAAGGATGTAAGAAGAATTATGCAGTACAGCAGGGATTTTTGGGTCATGTACAAGTAACGTTAGTGATTCTTGCATCACTCTCTGAAGAATGAACAGTAGCCACAGAACTAAGTTTGGCCAGAAAAATAGGGGAGGCCAGGTAACCCTTACAATTAAGGTAAAAATAGAAGTGTTTATAACTTACTGTTATTTGCAGCCAGTATAAATATACAATACATTCATGCACACAAACTGAAAAGACAGGATCCCTCAGAGAACTGCTCCGAGTTTACAGAGCACAAGAGAAAGATCTGTATCACCTTTGCATGCACATCCTAACCCACACTACACAGATCTATTGGACTTCTGTATCTGGCCATTAATGTTTTCAATAAGAGTGCAAAAAAACCCCGGTCCCTGTAGTAAAAAAGCTTCAATGAAGTATAATAAAATCAGATGTTTAACACATGCAAATGATTTTTAACAGATTACAGAGATGAGATGTTTAGTATGAAACTTTTTTTAAGCACTAAAGCACAGATGTGCTAGAGCATGTCATAGGCAGCTGGCAAAGATGAACAAAAGGTATTTGCACCTATCATCTACAGATGTGTAAAAAACCCCGCCACACATCTCTTCCTCAATCACTTAGAAACCATCTGATGTGTTAGTTAATGATTCCCCTCTCTCCACTTCATTCTTCAGACATAAAGGGGTCCCATTTAACATAATCACTTAATAACAGCAAAGTGATGGGTATCAGAACCCTAATTCTTCTAATATTTGCAAAATCCAGCTCTTTGTAATAATAATAACACCATGATAGCAAACTGTAAAACTGTGTAATTATACTTTAATTGTATTGTGAGGCATGCATTAATCACAAAGTTTAAGTACCAAGGATGGAATTATAATAATTCTGTAAAACAAATTTAAGCTAGCTAAGTAGGTCAGAACCACTAGCATGCAACAGGAGACCTCTGGGAATTTATCAGTTAATGGCTATTTATGTGCAAATGAGTGCCCTCCAACCCTCCCAAATCCTGTGTAGCTGAAGGGTATTTCTGTTAACCAGGAGCATGCTTAACTGCTGAGGCATAAATTAAACCATTTATTGGAATGATTTTAATTCTTCTCTCCCCCCACCCACTCTTACTACTCCCTCCACCCTCACTAGCAGCACAATTTACAGTATTAATTTACATGGAGATAGGACTGCTGAAGAGTTTTCAGAAATTACTCTGTTTCGGGGCGGGGGCAGGGAGAAGGAAAAGAGCAAGAGAAAAACTTTCAGTAAGACAGTAGCAGTGCTATACTTAATCTTCAAATCTTCCAGAGAGCAGGTTGAGTTATTAGAAATTCCAGAGGTTCAGTATCACAGCAGTGCAGTGGAAACCCTTTCATAATGAACCCTAATGAAATAAAATTCTGGTTTATGTCCTCACGTTCTAAACTTGGAGAAGACAATGAAGCTCAAGGGGGACTGCATCAACTGTATTTTCTGTCATAATGCTCAGACTGTACACATATCAAAGGTTTTCTTTTGAGAAAGAAAACAACAAAAAAATTCTTGGCTGCAGGAAAAAACACCTTCAATTTTTGAGTTTGACTTGGAAAAAACTAGTCATTTTTGATGTCTTAGGAAAATAGATACCTTTACAAAATACTCAGAATCAAGATGTATTGAATTTTCACTGTGATGTAAAATGGGGATGATTTGCAGACAATATAAATGATTTCTCAACACTTATAATCATAGCAGTAATTCAGTACAGCAACGTAATACAAGCATAACCTCAAGATTCACTTTTAGGCTTACATTTTTATACATTTGGGGTTTCTTTTTTCTAAGCACATGCACACATCTTCTTGCAAAGCCTAGGGTCCCAGAATAATCCTAACATCAATTAACCATAGCTCCCTGTTACCCTAAATAGGGTCACATCTCCCCAGTGCCTAATAATTAACATTGTAACATCCCTTGGTTGCCTGAATATATTCACTCTCCTTACGACATTTGGATAATCATGGTTGTGCTACAGTTAATTATTATTTAAGAGATGATCACAGTGCTTTACTTTCTGATGTCATCCTTGCACCCAATACAAAACTCCACGTAAACATAACACACTGAACAAGTACACACGCAGCAGATTTCCTCCCCAAAACAAGCCCTTGTAGAATACCCCTGAATATACAGGTGTGGTGTGAATTGGACCAATTCCCTGGGAGCAAGTCTTTAGCAGCTTTAAAATATTTTAGGCAGATACCTGGAACACTTACTGAAGTATTTTCAAATGCACATCGCCAATAGCGAACCAATATGTTCCCGTCCAGGAAAACAAAGAATGACAATGAAAATATTTGCTTTTATTCTCACGGTTGACTTTTTGTAAGGGAAACAAGACTGCAAAAAAGCAGTAAAAGAAAACCCCGTTGTCCTGGCAAGCACATATGTACGTGCCTGTTCCTCCCCTCTCCTGCCCCTCAATAAAAGAGGACACACATCCCCGCTGCAGCGAGCGCTCCTGCTGCGTGCATAATGGCTGCCGTGGAGTCCCTGCGTCACCATAGAGCGAACCAGAAGGTTTCTGTTCCTTAACACGGATTTGCAAACACGCACATTAAACCAGAGACTTCATACCCCTCTTTGATAACAGCCAGAAATTAATAAGTGAACAGAACTATTTGACCAAAAAAAAAAAAGTTCACTCGTGTTTTCAGAAAGAATTAGCACAGCTGTATTATCAGAGCCTGCGACAAGCCCAGGGTTACCTCTCTGTTCCCTACAGCGAGGGGCTGTAGCCTTGATGATGTCTGTACCTTCCAGCCATTGGCAGGGTCTCAGCATTGCCCTAAGGCTTTAATTAACCCCATTAGAGATAAACAGGGCCTTCTGGTTGTGAAAAAGAAGAGAGAATAGACAGTATGTCCAGCTTACCAGAGAACTAAGTAAACCACAAACTGCTTTTACCTTTCTCTACTTGCTTCTCGCAGTAACAATGTCAGGAAGGGACCCCCACAACAACACGAGATGATGCACGCGTTGCAGGTATGCTCTACTCCTCCCATTTTGGTTGTAAGGAGGATAGAGTGGCCTACTATTTCAGGCTCATTTCACACTGTCCTTGGTTTAATACCACTGGAAAGAAAGCTGGAGCATTTAGGCATTGGCAATTAATGGCACTTGGACTTGCTCCAAGCCAAATAAAACATGACAACACACTGGTACATGCCCTGTATCAATTAGCTTTCTTTAGAAAATGCCTAAAAAAGCATTTTCAAAGTAGTTTTCTAGACAGATTTCAACATGAACACAAAACCACCAAAAACCCAGCACCCTCTTCAGCAGAGCCGCTGTGCTGCGCACACAGTACGAGCCACCCTCGCACTCCCACTCCAGAAATTCTGACAACTAGTAGGACATAGAAGCACTAAACAAGTTCAACTCCCCCCCCCCCCCCCCCGAAAGGGGAAATTAAAAAGAGTGCAGATACTACAAATCAAAATGAATGACAGATTTCCAAAGTTAAATTTTATGGCAGACTATGGTTTCAGGCACAATCTCTTTACCTTCCAATTTCACTGAGTTTTTGTTTTGTAAGGAAAAGCACAGAATACTGTTTAGAAAGCATCCTTACTAATTAATCACTAGCTGCATTGAGCGCTCCTTAATATCAAATCACAGAAACATAAGTGAAGGGCTGGGTACCATCTTGAGAGTCATTTAGGGAGTTCATCTCAGCAGTCTGGTAAGCTTACAAATACTACCCGCTGGCAAATGTTTTGTCTAATGTATTGTCTAAAAAGTAAAAAAAAAAATTAGATTTGATTCCACAACTCTCTCTTGCAGCCTGCCAGAGTGTTCACATTTGCAGCCTACTCTAAATAGCCACACTGAACTTCTGCCCCAAATTAAGCCAATTCTTTCTTCACCGGCATGGAGAACAACAACAACTTGTCTTCTTTGCAACATACTTTTACATACTGGATAACTTTCAGCATGTCTTCCCTCAATATTTCCTAGCTAAAATTGGTTCCTTCAAACTCCTACAAACTTCCTACTCTCATAATTCTCTTCTATGACTCTCTCCAATTTTCTGTTCATTCATAGATGTTTTGTAAACTGACATGTCCAGAACTGCATACAGAACTACAGCTAAAGACAGAATACACAGCTCCTCTCACCTGCACAAGTTTTAACACACGCCACAATGATATTTAAATTTATTTATTTTTTCTTAAGCAGAGTCAGATTAAGTCCTGCTTCCTAATATTGTACAGGTTGTGTGTGTGTGAGAGAAAGTCACTGTTAAAAGTTAGCCAATAGACAGATTTCAATCAAATTTCAAATTTTCTTACAGCCACTATGGTCTTACAAATTCATGTAAATAAATATCCATGTAAATAGAGGTGAAAACAAGTATCACACCCACGCCCCACTCCCTTTTTAAGATACAACGGAATCCATTTGAACTACCATTGACAAACAATTTTAGTTTTCCTCCCTACACCAGGCAGAAACTGTGCTACTGCAGGGACACTACTGGACCTTGCAGCCACCTGTGCTGTGTGGGCAGCAAAGTCTACAAGCAAGGGCAGGACAGACAGATGGGGCAACAGCTATGGTAGCTACCTCACTTTAACCAACCCCAGGTATGGAGATCCCCTTTGTTTCTCTCACCTCATGGTGCATACTATTTCCCCATACTTTCACAGTATGGCTGTCACGCCAAGCATTCCATATGTTGTATCAGTATTTCTTCTTCCTAATTTCAGTACTTGCCCTTCGCTATTTCCTCTTGCCGATGATCTCTTTTTTTTTTTCCAAAATACCAAAGTAATTTTAAATTCTGGTTCTGCTTTCCACTTGAACACAGAGAAATACCCTGTAATCTTTTGTCCACACACACACTCAGACAAACTCTGTAACTCATTTTCATCTACTACAACTAGTTGTGCTAAACAGTTCCTCATTTTCAGTGATCAGAAGTGATACCATTAAACACTGATAATACCAAGATAATACAAGTAACACTGAAGCCTCACACTAATTACATTCTTTATGAAAATATTCTCTCTCATTCCCACAGATTTACACCATTTCACAGAAATGTTTGTACTTGTAAGGCTGCTGTTTTCTTTTCTTTATCTTTTTTGTTATGAATACCCAGAAACAAGTAAACTGGAAGTTGCTTTATGTCCCAGAAGAAATTTCATCATCAGTAAAAGCATCCCAGGGGATGAAGAATCAAATAGTATGTACCCAGAGGACAGAAAAACAGTAAACAGAAAACACAGAATGTATTTAGAGTCATCCCTTCCTTCATTTAGTCACTGAAAGCACCAAATTGCTCTTGCTGATGAGGTAGTCCCGTAAGTTAGTAGTAAGAGAAGCTGAGGCTGGCAGGTTACAGCAGTCAGTAACAGAATCCGAAACAAATTTGGAAAAAATTAAGCAAGTGGCTATTTATCATCATTGTAGCTATTAGTTTCCAAACCACCAGTGATGGAGGTGGGGGGAACAAAACCCAGAAGCTTGTTCTACTGAATGACTGAACTGAATTTTTCAGAACTGCACAAACCACTACAATCTGTGTTGTGTTCAGCGCCCGGCAGGTCCTTTGCTTGCTTTTCATTCTCCACCATTAAGATAAGTATATTCATGTGTTCAGTTAGCATAACAGAACTCTCCTTTGAGTTCGTTCAGATTTTTTATTCTCCTCTTTAAAACATGCAGGCACAAATTAATTCTCCTCTCCAGAGATGACCCCCTTTCACAGGGGCTAGCAATGGAGAAAAGAGTACAAAGGCAAATAATCCGTGTGAAGCAGAGACACACATGTATAGTTCAGTGCATGTAGATTGCGCGTCTAACCGTTCCTGAAGACAACGGTGGCTTGCTCTTGTCCCAAAAATGTACACTTGCTATTTTGTCAATCAGGTTTGCAATTCCCTGCTAAGAGAAGAGACCAGAAACTTATGGGAACAGATGGGCAGAGGCGCAGAGTGCACTCTGGTACACGAGAGAGCCCGAGAACCTCATCCCAAAACGTCTATCCATCCGCTTTCTCCATCCTTCTGCACAGACTGCCAATAGGAGGCAGCATTGACTCTGACAGCAGCAGCTCTGCACCGCAAAGTACTTGGGAGCTAGCTTCATTCTTCTGTCATTATATAAGCAAGATGACACTGTTCTCTAATCCAGCCAAAGCTGATAAGTACCATCAACCTGTCACTTCCTACATTTCAAATTCTAACATTGCAGCATCAAAGAGTTTTTACATTTCGATTTCTTTTGCTGGCAGCGGTCGGTAGCCTCTCATTCTCCCACGGTGTTCTAATGCAGCATTTGCACACCGGGGTTACTCCCAGCCTGAATAGCAGGTCATCCCCTACTCACTGAGCTCATCTGCGGCCCGTGTGCTAGGCAATTTAGATCCAATCAGCCCTTATTTAGCTCAAGAGTAATGAGCAGCATAGTGACACAGACTTAAGCCTGACCCTCAGGACACTGCTCATCAAGCAGTAAAACTGTGACAAAATCATTCATCTTCCACCCGCTGGCAAGAAATAATACTCGCACTCACTGTATTACTTTTTCAAGATATAGGGAAAAAAAAAAAAAAAGTCCTGAATTTTCATGATGTGAGACATTAATTTGCAGAAAGCTGAATTCCCTTAAACCCCCCTGTTGCTATGAGCTCACCAGGGGGAAATAGGCCTTAGGAGACTGAAATGGAATAAAGAAAATTGCTTCAGCTTTCTGTTCATTTTAAATAAGCCTTAAATCTGACAAGAGATATCCTAAAGAGAGAAGAAATATATATCTTGTAAGGTAACGAAGAAACAATCAAAATTAAGAGATTAGAAGGCTACTTGCATATAATGGTTTTATTGGCGAAAGTATTTCTTTGTCTAACATCCACAACAAAAAAATACTCCATATGAAAAGCCATTCTCACACCTCGTGTGAAGAATAAAAGAAGGAAAACTGAGAGGAAAGTTAATTTGGGGAAAATAGTTTCAAAAGTGAGCTACTTCCATCAGAAAACAAATCTGTGCTTTATGTCCTTCAGGGAGCACATATTTCTCTGAACAACTGCAGGGTCCCAAGCAGCAGGTTCTCAGTACACCTGGGTACGATTTTACTCTCTTTTTTTGGTGGATTTACTGTTTCACAACAGTAAGTCTTGTACTGCTGTCAGGTAGGCCACAGAAAGCTTATGTGCATTAATTTTTGGTAGATAAAATGGATACAATGGATGAAACACAGAAAAGTATTTCCATCTGTAGCACAGGGGACAAAGCTGTGTATCTTCATGATTGATGTCTGAGTACTAGACTCCAGTTTCTTTAGCTTCAGTTGTCTACCAAGACTGGCTTTGCTTGGGCATCAACAATCAGAACGTCCTTTGACAGCTTTTGTTGTTTCAGTTTGTTCTTAAAGTGATTCTAAAATAGAATTTTTCAGTTGGAAGGGATCATCTAGTCCAACTGCCTGACCAGTTCAGGGCTGACCAAAAGCTAAAGCAAATTATTAAGAGTGTTGTCCAAATGCCTCTTAGACAGGCTTGTGGCATTGACTACCTCTTTAGGAAGCCTGTTCCAGTAGTTGACCACCCTCTTGGTAAAGAAATGCTTCCTAATGTCCAGTCTAAACCTCCCCTGGTGCAGCTTTGAACCATTCCCACACATTCTATCACTGGGTACCAGGGAGAAGAGCTCAGCACCTCCCTCTCCACGTCCCCTCCTCAGGAAGGTGTAGAGAGCAATGAGGTCACCCCTCAGCCTCCTTTTCTCCAAACTAGACAAGCCCAGAGTCCTCGGCTGCTCCTCACAGGACATGCTTTCTAGCCCCATCACCAGCTTTGTTGCTCTCCTTCTAAGGGAGATGCTCTCTATTACATCTTAAACACCAATATGAAATTGATTTTAAGCGATTATTCAGCTTTCCCATGGCCACCTACTGCTTCAAGAAAATGGACGGTGAAAAGTGGAAGTGAATACCCTTGCAAACCTGAACCAATGCCAGACATACACAGAAACTTTCTATAACCAAAGTATTAGGTACACAGCTCCAGTGCACACTGTAGCTCATTTCATTCCTTTGTATAGTAATATTTTCAGAGCAGAGGACACACAATCAAAACACGTCAGTTTTAGCTAGTCATCTTTGAAGATCAGAATACAAGGGACAAAGGTGTAAAACATTTATACCAAAAAAAAATTCCTGGAAAAAAACCCAACTCAAATCCCACAAAGTAGGAGGAAGAGAAAAGAAATTAAGTTTTAATTACCAGAGCCATACCTTAAGGCAACAATTGTAGCTAAGAGCACATCCAGTATCCCCACAAAAGATGGTAACATTACTTTTAAGGATTTAGACACAGCAAACCTCTCAAAATGCTGCTATATTCTAAAGCAGTGCTTGCTTACCGTGTCGTAAAACATTTAGAAACTAGATTTTCTTTACATTCATTCAAACCTCAGTTTTATTAACGGAATAACTGAACTTTAAAAAACCCTAAGAATACTTTAAACCATAGGTGAAGTTAACGCAGCAAGGCATGCTTGCTGCCCAAGCATAATATCTATGTTGTGAAGTCAAAAAAGAAAGACTTATTTCCTTTTTCCACACAAGTAAACAAAGTTCATAGCAACTTCTAATGTCTTTCTAAGGGTCATTCATTAAGCCTGGGAGATCTTAGAGCCAAACTAACATCTTCTGACTCTCAGTTCAGTGGTTTAGTCAACTAGTTGCCCTCTGTGCTTATCAGTACATCACAGCTGGTAGCTCTAAATATACTCACAGGATGGGATGGGTAAGAGGACTCATGCTCTTCCAAACTCTTCTGGATACAGTTTTCAGAAGTTCAACATCAGAAAATGCATTTTACAAAGACTAACACTAAAACCCCTGAGGGGGAAGAAAAGAAGGAGGGAGGGGGAAGGACCTTTCTATTCTCCTCCTGAGCTTATCTGCTGACTTACATGGTAACAGAGGGGGAGAGAGGCTTCTGTTGGTCTCAGAAAGCTTCCCACAGGCTGTTTTGATGGCAAGTAACGCAAAAAAAAATTACAAATGACTATACATTTCCATAGCAAAGATATGCTGGATAATCCATTCCTATCGTGATTTCTCTCACAACCTCAAGGCTAGACACATTCTAACAGATAGAAACATCCAGTTCTGCTGTTATCCGTGGCTCAATTATTAATGTAACTTTTAATTAGAGACAGGTTTACCTGATTAGTATTCCTGTAGAGCTTATGAAATTTACACACTGAAATTTTCAGTAACTTTTCATGTCCTTCAACACTGGCAGAACAGTACAAATGGGCATAAGTACACAAGAATTGTTTTCAAAACAAAATTACCATTTATTATGTTATTAAGTTTGTGGTAATTCTTATTTCTCCTATGGGACTCAGTAGCAAGTCTCCCTGAAACTAGGAGTACAGCAGTGATTTTACACCTGGGCATGTACTTTCATTTTATAATCCTGTAACTCAGTGGTAATACACTACAAAACCCAAATGCCAGGATGATGGTAACGAGAGAAAGCTCATGTCAGAGTAATACTTGATTACAATAAGAGACATTTTAACAGGTTTCAAGCACTTGTTTTAAGAATAACATATTGCAATGCCGGAACCTACTGTTTCCAGGCACTCAGCAGATTTCTGAGTCCGAGTCCATTTTTACAGCAAGTTCTGTCAAATCCATTAAATGCCTGTATTTTTATTAACCTACAGTTCCTTTTTGTGTCACAAGGCACTCAGATGACGGGTAGTACTAGAGATTTGGAGCAAATGAAAACACACATGGGCAAGCATCCCGCATTTACCTTTCATTAAAGAAAAACAAAAAATCATTATTCTAAAACTTGAAAACAGAAACAAAAAATAAAAGGAAGAACTTATGTCTGAGCTAGAAGCTGAATGCTCAAAGTAAACATAGGAAGGAAGTGCTTTGTATTTTTATTTTGGGGAGTTTCTTCATTGTTTACTGTTTATTTTACATATGTTTTTAAAAAGCAGACTGTATTAAAATACAATCTTACACTTCATACTGAATCTCACTATGACGATCAAATACTTGGAAGTGCCAGCAAGTAGCATCTTGTTTCCAATTATCCACTCACCACATTATCAAAAACTAATAAAAATGAGTTCTCCTGCCAAGCACAGTTCTACTTAAATATATGGACACCAAAATAATCATAATGATAACAATTTAAAAAAAAACCAACTTGGTTTAAAAAAAGCTTACTGAAAAACAGCCTAAGCATAGGTAAACACAACAATCAAAAGCTACCAGTACTTTTCTAGCAGACAAGAAAAATACAAGAAAAACCTGGAAAGGGTTATTTTAAAACACAGTAGTGTAAAAGCGGTGAAGGTGGGGGTCTCTTTTCAGATGCCTTTTAAGAAAAAAGAAAGGAAGAAAACAAGCGCACTTTCAAAACCTTGTATGCCAAGTTTTAGCCCAGAGCAAGTTTTCACTGCTATGTTCCAAACCCTTGAAAATAAAGGTTTATAGTGGAAATGCTGACAGACCCTTAAACATAGCAGCATGAATAGCTATAATTAAAGAGCAGCTTTTGGCTACACCTCACTCTGCAAATGAAAGATTGCCATTTTTACAGTATCCTCAAATAAAAGCAACTTGGAAACCTGGAATGCAATTCTAGCAATCCAACAAGATATGTTAAAGGGGACTGCTAAAACTATTTGACATTTTAAGCTTTAAATACTGAGGCATTTAGTTAACGTAACCAAGTCAGTATTTTCATAATGCTACTTAATCAGCAATAAAGAATGCTCCTGTGAGCCATCATCTGGGGTTTACAGAAAAGTGGCACATGAAGTTATTATTTCCCAACAGCCTAAAGGGAGCCGCTTCTCTCTTTTAATCAGTGATCTAGCTTCCTTCCTACCTGTAAATTCCCTGTCATACAGTTATAAAATTATTAGAGTGCAATGTACAGAAAAATTACATTTATGAATGGCCTACTATCTTATGTCTGCTTGGATTTTAAAAACAGGAGAGAGGATAGCATTGAACCATTTCATCCCTTTCCAAGTTTGCAGGCAGACCAGGCCCAATCAGTCTGGTTAAGCCAATAATAGTTTAACATCTGGCTGGCACAAAGTCATCCAAATCTTCTGAACCAAGTAAGTGGTTTTAGTGTTGTTTTACTTGTATGGCAACAGAGGACTATTTTCAGTGAGTCTGTCAAAGTGGGAGAAAGAACCAGTAACATTTTCCTGTTCCATACAGCCTGCAGATCAAAGTGTTTTATAAGCGTTAAGGAATTAAGGTTCTCCATAGATGGGATAAATAGGCAGGTAACAGTAACCAAATGTATAAATACAGAAGCTGAAATGAAGAACTGTTAAAAACAAGGCTCTAATAATCTCTCACACACCAATTAGTATTTGAGCGTGTTGGTAATTCAAATATTTCAGCAGACCTTTTTGTAAGAAAAGGTACCAATACTGTCCTGTACTTTGTCTGTGATGACCTGAGAAGTCTGTAATGAACTTCTATACCCGCCTCTCTGTGTTTCAAGAGGATCACATAACCCCCAGTTCTGGAAAGCTTCAAAATAAAGCTGAGTTATGAAATAGGCAACTTTTTCACCAATCTCAAATTTCTCCGTATTTCATCTTTAAAAACAACACAACAAATGCTGTGTATTAGCTAATGGAGAAAATGTCAAAGTATTTTTGAAGTCTCCAATTTATTCCAGTAAATACATTCAGTTGAACTGAAATAATAAATAATAAATCAACTAAACTTAGTTTCGTGCTTCATCTTTTTTTCAAAAGACTGCCTGAAAAACAGTTGTCTTTGGATGTATAAGCTATTGACAGCTGCAGTCAAACTACTAGACAATAACAAAGAACCTAGTTAAAGAGAGATCTTGCATATGGGCCTCACTATTCCTATTATGCACTCCTCCACAGCTCTTTCCACATATTTCAGTCTTGCACATTTGAAGTAATGGCAGATCAATAGCTGCCTCTTAATATCTTATAAAAAAAAAAAAAAAGGCAGTTTGGGCTTCAAACTGGAGGACTACTTCTCAAAGGCATCAGTAGACAAAAATATGCTTATTGAAGGGCACTGTGGATGTTGAAAACTGAACTAGTACATCAAAGCAAAACTGCTTGAAAGTGGTAAAATATGATTTCCTTCTTTCGTATTGAACCTCAGACAAGTATTTAAATCTCCATAACTGTTGTATTTGATTGCAACCTTGCTGAAAGAGAAAGAAATAGAATGAAGAGTCTGAAAAATAGAATAGATTCACTGAAGAAAAAAAAACACCAAACCCAAAACCAAACACCAAAACCCCCTAACTTAAGTAATTTAGTACAGATAATAATTTTGAAATTTCCTGTGCCAAAAGAAAGATGGTATTGTCTGAAACAGTAGCAACTGGATGACTTTCTACAGAGCCACTAATTCATAACAAAATATCAGGGATGTCAAACTTAATGTCCTGAAATAGTAAGGAAACATGTCTATTCTCAATGCAGTGAGGTATTGGTGGATTTTTAATTTTAATGTGTCATTCACAGTCCTCCAGACATTTCTCTTTCCTTTTACTCTTTTTCAGTAAGAAATTAATATGAACTACAGTTTAACCCTAAACACAAAACCAGCATGCCAGTCTATAGCCACAATTTAACTAAATAACTTACCGAAGTCTGGCTAGAACAACCTGAAGAAAATTTAGGACCATACTCAGTTCAGTTCCTCGACAAGCAGGCAGCAGCATAGTGAAGCCATCATTTAGCAACTTTTCCTCAGAAAGACTCAAGTAGCAGCTGGTCTCAAAAACTTCTTGGACACCATCAATGTAGGTTGAAAGTAGAGTCCACAGATTTTGTTTCTGTGCGTAGTCATTTTTGGTTACTAAAAACTCCTTTGCCTTCTCACGGAAAGCACTGGAGAGTTTCTCAGCTAGGACACTAATGTCCATGTTCTTCTCAACATAAATTAAAAGGAAAGCAAAATGACCTCTCCAGATGAGAGCTCTCTGGGACATGGTGAGGGAGGATGGAGTCAAGAAATCCAAAAGATCCAACACTCGATTCACTATATCTTCTGTCTCCGCAACAATTGCCAGCATGAGGAACAGGTTAAAAAAGTTCTGCAGCCCCACTTCTGTCAGCTCCTTCATTCTTCTCCGATGGAACTTGGAATAAATTCTACATTAAAAAAACCCAAACAAAAAAAACAAGAAAGAGAAGGTTTCTTAAAGTACGCAATTTTCGGTCTGCTTGATAGACTAAAACTGTATTTTCATTATTTTAGTTTACAGTTATCCTCTTCCAATAACCCTTAAATCCTAAATATCCTCTTTTCCCTCCCCTCTTCTACTCTTTCGGCTACTGGAACAAACACGCTACTTCATTTTCTGCTCCTAATACAAGATACATGTTAAGAGTTTTCAACGCCAGGTACAGCCTAACCCTTCTGCCTCATCCAAACTCTAGTACAAAGTTGAACACAGCGTTATGAGCAGATTCTCTCCACTTTGTCTGTGATGGGTGTCTTCCATTCCATGCCTTCACATTAAATTTAGCCCATGAGGGCTGCTAGGGAAGGAAGTTGTCAAGTGGCATCTCTTCGCAACAGCAAATAATTCCTGTACCCCAACTTCTTCCCTGGAAAATCCCTTATTTCCATGTGGCACAAAGAAAATTAAAAAGACCAGGGACCCTCCTTCCTTTAGCTACTGATTTCTGTTCTTATGTTATACTGCCACAGCTGCTGTGATCAAAGGCTCACCTACCTAACAATCACTGCAGCAAAAGGGAGAGGAAGATTTCTGATGGACAGCTACTTTTCTCCACAGTGCTTCGCCAAAGTCTGTACTGACCTGTATTGCACACCTACTATACGGACTGTGGACAACAAGATTGAGAGAAAACAGGGAAACTGAGGCGTTTGGGAGAGAAACCTCTCTTCAGCAGGAGGATGTTAAGAACCTTTAAGCTGTATTGCTTATAGGACAGTAGCTGATGGTGAGAAGCACTGCTACTTTGCAACTCTGAGTGGTTGACAAAAAGCAGAAAGCTTTTACGTAAGTGTTTTTTCTGTGATCTTTGCTCAGATCTGGACTTTTAAATAAATGTCACCATTCCTATGACGAAGGAGTGAAATGAAAACGGCTTGCTTAAACACAGAAATCAAAAAGTTAAAGCCTTGGGTATATCCTTCATCTTTAATTTAAACTAAGTTCCACATACTGTAGTTAAACATCCATAAATGTTGTTTTCCTATTCTGTTACCTGGAAAAATAGTTGGAAATGGTGCGGAGGTTATCAAGTCTAGCCACCAAAAATTACAGCAAATCCAATTAATGTTGTTTAGTAGTAAATTACTACTGACAGGCATTTAAGTTCTTCATGCATCAATTAACGCTTGGTTAGCTGCTGAAAACAGAGTTCATCCCAAAATCATAGCTGTAGGCTGTTAAATTTTGCTACTTGTGCAATTGATTTATTCAAGGTAGAAAAAGATGAATACTGGTTGAGCAGACTGACACAGTGTGTGTTGCGTATTATTATTCCCCCCTCTTAAATTAGGGAAAGTAACAAGCTATAATAGCACAAAAATATAAGTATAATTTGTTTTCAGTAAAAACAGAGCAGGCTAATTCAAATTACTAACTAACGCAAGACACTGATTCAGCATCCAACAACATATTTGTTTCTATGTAGCTGTTGTAATTTTTAAACCTGAACTTTACTGACTGTAACAACTCATGAAGGTACATAGACATTAGGTACATTTTCCCTTTCTGATAGCCAAGATAACCCTTCTTTCTTGGGAGAAATATAACACGTAATTTTGTAAGGTGTGCATACACATGTGGATTTTTAATATATTTATTACTTGCATACAAAAAGATTTTATCAATACTTAATAAAAATTCAATTATTTTTATCAATACTTAATGAAATGTTTTTTAAAAAAATCAAACAAAAACCCCAAAGCAAAACTAATGCTAAGTATTCGATATCCAATGAAAAAAAAATTTAAAAGTAAGCACTTTTAATGATCAGTACAATCTCATTACTATAATAGAAGTTTTAAGGATTCAGTAAATATATAAAACATCAGGCTTTTGATTTAGAGCATATATATTTTATGGGTTTTTTATATCATGACTGACCATACCTCTTAATTAGTAATTTCAAAATTAAATTAAAAATTAAAACCCTCACAAAAACAATATTGTAAGAAATTTTGGAAACCATGAAAAAGAATATGGAAATATAAATGAAATTGCAGGCCTAGCAAGAGCCAGTCTGCTTGTTCTTGGACAACACACATGGCTTACATGCAGCTCAGACAGAACTTCTGTGCTGCAATTACATTACCTGTCTGGCAGTAGGGTTGTACCACTGCACAGGTTGCCAGTGTACCAAATTCCTGGCCTGTGGGACTAAGTAAATCACCACAGGCTAGGTGCCAAAGTGATTCTTGGACCCAGCTCTTGGATCCTGTCACAGCCTCAGCTGGCAACAGAAACTTCAGGGAACAACTGCTTTCTTCAAATTATGACTCACCCTGGCTCCCTCAGCCCCTTCACTTTCTCATGAGCACAGTACCCCCCGCCCCGCCCCGCTTGCTTTGGAATTTCGGCTGGAAGGGCCACGCAGTCTGACTGACTAGACCTCTCACAACATGAGGAAAACTAAATACCGGCCATACCGTCCTTTAATTTGTTTCCAAGGATGCACGCCACTGTTCTCTGCTTCCTTCATCATCCGTGCCAAAATGCTGACAAAAATGAAGTAGCTGTTGCTGGACTCGTACAGGGTGGGGATCTGCTGTTCACAACAGCAACTTTTTACCAACTCAAGCATTGACAAAGAAGTTTTACTAACATTTGCCAGACCCTTCAGACCAAGCCAAGGAACAGTAAAGCAACTGTTCTAAAAGAATAAATGAAAACAGAAAAGATTATAAGTAACAGTAAATGCTAGTATTCCAAAGGCAATAAGATGCAATGCTTCACACAAACAAAAGGATATGTTCCTACCACGACTCAAAAAATAAAAATGCATTGTAACTATGTGCAAAGTGTTTTTGCAAGATCTTAAAATAAGTAGTCCTGATGAAAAATAAGAGTAAAAATATATTATAATTCATTCTATTATGACATAATGTAAGGGACCATAAAATCTATTTAAACATGATTTCCTAAATAAATATAGCAAATATAGCGATACTGCCATTGACTAGTCAGTTTTACAAAAGTATAGCAATCACGCTTGGCTATCGGAGAATCAGAATTAATTGCTCAAAATCAAGGACCATCCACATGCAATTCTACATTTTAATATAGTCGTCTACTTACCAGGTTCTTGCTGTAATAATCCCAGAGTATGGTGACAATAGATAGGTTCAAGTCCCAGAAACTACACAAAGTCAAACAGCACTGAAGATGCATTCGTAAGTGTTCCTCTAACACAGCAGTCTTGAAAAGGGAATAAGAAGTTTGAGGAGGGGAGCATCACCTTGTCTACACATAAACCCAACAGTACCGGACAATTAAGAATAATTTCCTAATACAAAAATTATTTTTAATTTTATAATGTTGAATAAATGCATCTGCTAATATGAGCAATGAACTAGAAGATAAAAGCTGACAATTACAACCTGCAATCCAGCCAATATATTAGTTCATCATGCACCATTTCAGGCGTCCACAGAGCTGTAGACACATTAAGATAACAGCCCACTCAATAGGTGAGCCTAACTGGAAACATGACTGCATGGTACAGACCGACACTCACAAAACAGTAAATGGGGCATTAGCTATACTGAATGCATGGGTTAGTGGAACATTTAAGCCCTTCTGTCATGTAAATCCAAAAGAAAGCTCATTCACAACTAATACAGAGGGAAAGTGTATCGGAGAACTCATGTTTCTCTGTTCCAAACAGGAGGATCTTTTCTTTCTGAATCATGTTCCTTCTCAAATCTCTGCAACATGGTTATACTGCTAACATCCCAGACAGCTCTAAATCAAAGGCAAGTAAGTCCCTGAATACCAGAAAAAAAACCCCACAAAACCAAAACAAAAAAAACAGACAAAAAAACTTCTGACACCACACCACGTTTTTCATATGCATCAGTTCCAATTTTGCACACAAAAGCAAGGTGTCTCATAGGAAAGAAAATAGGAAATGCCAAATACTTTGAACACAGTGAAGCATTCAGGTTGTAATAGTGGGATACTGAGAGTGGGATTCATCTCATCCAGCTTTTGATGTCAGCAAAACTGGACTTGCATCAGAGCTAGGATATTAGGAGCTCCATGCTTAGACTGAAAACATGTGTTCAATCCAGCCTATTTTAGATATCTACTTTAATATGGTAAGTATAGGATGATAAGCCCTGGAAGGGCTTTATTGTCTCCGCTGACTATAAAAGTGCTTTAGTGGACCACCTTCTGTGTAGTTGTCTTAAGGGAAGACTTTTACACATGTAAGTCTAACATATCTCTGGGATAGTAGCGAACTTGTTCTCTGACAAGAGAAACCCCTGACCTAATTCTAGCTTTCAAATACATCCAAACACTACACAGGCCTGGAATTTCTAACTGCATAAAATAAGCTGAAGAGGAATAAAAGGGGTAAGAAAAATAAAAAAAAGATACAGGATTAGTTTTATGACTCAAAATCATAGCCCCAGTGCTGTGGTTTAACCCCAGCTGGTAACTAAGCGCCACGTAGCTGCTCACTCACTTCCCCCCACACCCAGTGGGATGGGAGAATCGGGGGGGGGGTGAGTAAAACTTGTGGGTTGAGATAAGAACAGTTTAATAGAACAGAAAGGAAGAAACTAATAATGATAATAATAACAATAATAAAATGAAAATAATAATAAAAGGACTGGAATATACAAAACAAGTGATGCATAATGCAATTGCTGACCACCTACCGACCAACACCCAGTTAGTTCCTGAGCAGCAATCCACACCCAGGCCAATTCACCCCAGTTTATATACTGGACATGACGTCCCATGGTGTGGAATACCCCTTTGGCCAGTTTGGGTCAGCTGCCCTGTTGGGCTGTGTCCTGTGCCAACTTCTTGTGCCCCTCCAGCTTTCTCGCTGGCTGGGCATCAGAAGCTGAAAAATCCTTGACTTAGTCTAAACACTACTGAGCAACAACTGAAAACATCAGTGTGTTATCAACATTCTTCTCATGCTGAACTCAAAACACAACACTATACCAGCTACTAGGAAGAAAAAAATAACTGTGTCCCAGCTGAAACCAGGACACCCAGGAAGGGAAATGAAGAAAACCATGCCTCAGATAAGGCATGGGGAAGTTAACCCCTTCAGTTCCAATTACACTGTTATATCCTGAATTATGTCCCAGGCTCACCTTGCTTAGAAAAGGCTTAAATAATAATCATAATGATTAAAAAAAAATATCACTGATGCCAGATGATGGAAAAAGATAGCATTAGGTTGTACTGGGGTTTGTTGGGGGGGGGGGGGGAAGGGGTGTGTTTATTTGGGGGGTTGGTTGTTTGTTTAGTGGTTGTTGTTCTAAAATAGTCTTTCATTAAGTACCTGATACTGAAAGAGCAGGACTTCTGCTCTTACCAACAATGCTACTTCTTATAGGTTACTACATCTTAGAGCTGCTTTTTTCCCCTGTTTTCAGTGCTACACAAAGGAGTTATAACTCATTAACTTATCTCTACCTGGCTATACATTCATGTCAAAAACATTATTTGCTACACTTTATCAGAATACTGTAAACAATTACACCAATCATCTACAATAACTTCTAATCATGTCTGCCTTCTCACGAACAATTAAGGTAGGGTGTATGGCTTCTAAAGTGGTATATTTCTAAAACGACTTGAAAATTGAAAAGGCATTTTCAGTTGCCATAGAAAATTATATATTCAAAACATTATGTATAACAACATACAAAACCCCTGAAATAGAAAAGAAACTCTTCAGGAGAGACTCATTAAAAGATGTACAGAATAGTAGTTCAAATATAATAAAAATGCCTACAAATGAAAGGTGACCCTCAAGTATTGTTTTTATTTACGACATAACTGTAACTATTAAATCAGTAGTCTTCCCAAAATAACAATCTTTTATAAAAAAACCACAAGGGACAGAACTGCAGCCATTTTCAACAGCTGCTTTTTTTTTTTTTTAATGAACAAAAGCAAGAGTCTTGATATAAAACAAAATACTGCAGCTGAACATATCTACTTCTCTGGAGAGATCTACCCATGTCATGGTTTAACATTATGAAAGATGTAAAAAAAAAAAAAAACCCAACCAAAACCAAAAAAAACCCAAACCTAAACACATACCCTTTAGAAAGAGAATTCTTAGTCTTAAAGCTGTAATTTGTGCATAGGATTATGTTTAGGATCTACTTCAACAAACAATGACTGCTTCAGTTAAATTAATTCAACAGTAAATATGGTATTGTGAGCAGCTTCAATTTCAGCGATTATTTATCTGTCCAACAATAGTTTTAGAACAGTTTTCAAAACCAGGATAGTACTGAAGGCTTTATCTCAAATTTAATATGAAAGTTCTCCAGACTTCAAATATCCCTGGGATTAATGGACTCTCTCATTGCTCTTTTGCTTAAAATGTTCTCTTGCACTGCTGGAAATACTACCAGAACTCTTGAGGTAGTCAGCTTTTAATTTATCGCAGAAGGGAAGAATACCAGATACTATCAAAATGATACTAGTATCTAAACACAACAATTTTCTCTTATGACCTCCTACTGTAGTAACAAAATTGGTTTTCTAGAACTCCAACAAATACTTCTGTATCTCTTTTAGAGTAGAATTAAACAAAAAATATAGTGAAGGTATGACAAAATTGAGGCAGAAATGAAACAACATGAAGCATTTATTTTCTAAAATGAGAGAAGGCTAATAAGACAGACTGCTGTTAGTTCTTATGAACAAAAAAGCTTTTGATTCTCACTTACAATAAAACTCTGTAAATACAAATTCATCTTATACTGACAATCCATAAATTTAGTCAGTTTGATGTTGCCTAGTATAAAAATACAGCTATGTTAATATTTCTATTACAACCTTTTTTCATTTTGTAGTACAAATAGAATTGTAAACCAGCTCTACTTTTGTCATTAGCCCAGTAACAGACATCCAAATTACAACAGAAGTGGGGAATACTTCACGTAACTAGTTTCCCCATAAACATCCTTTTGTGTGATACAGATGGGAGATCTTTTGCACCAGTAATTGTCTTCAACTCTATCCATCGAGAATTATAAAAAAAGGGAGCGGTTTCCAGCTGAGAAACTCACCAGTCTGTCAACTGTTTGAAACTGAAAGGATATATCCAAGAAAGCAGCACTCTACACTTGCACAGGTATCCACTATTGCTCCTATGTTTATTTACAGCTCACAAATAGAGTATTTATGCTTCCCATCTCCATTGGTCCCCTAACCTGAATACCACCTTCACATCTTTTCCTTGGTCAAAAGCAGGTTGACTATAACATTATAAAGAAGGAGTTCCTACCTGGAGGAATTGCAGGGCAATTCCAGGGCATTGCAGCACTCCTCTGCCACCTTCACCTGCACATAGGACATCTCCTCAGGAAGTCTTTACCATCCTCAAAATCAGGCATATCCTGGATGAAGGTGGTTCAGGTGCTCTGCTGCCTGCATGAGGGCTGCCCTCTCTCTGCTGGGAATCACTATACTCAACCGTTTTACTGAAACTATCCAAATGCTGCAGGTTTAACACTGGTTAGTAATTTTTGCATCCCAATACTTAGCTGTCCTAAGGATGTGAAAGCTAACTCCAGTTTCTGCTGATTCATCATCACAGGCGACCATTCTTTTCTCTACTTTCATGGCACTCCCCTACCCTCAAAATCCATGTCTGCAACAGTGCCTATTAAATCATCTTTTCACAACATAGAAATTGAAGTTCACAGGAAGAGAAATTAACAGTTACTGGTAGGAAGGAGATTATCAATTTACATTACAAATGTATGATCTGCACCTTTTTCAGATGCTTTTGAATACACAAAACTATGCATACTTGATTTAATCTCCATTTCCTCCCACCCTTTGTATATTCCCATTCTGGTTTTGAAATTAGGGAGCAACAAGCACAAGTGGATTATGAGGTTGATGGACATACTATGTACTGAACATGCTTAGTTTTTAAGCTCCCATATACTTAAAAATGAAGTTTCCAACCACCAATTCCTGCCCTTTCTTGCAAATGAGCGATTCAGCACTATCATTTCTTCTAACTTATTTTGCACAGCTATTACTGTGCATCTCTAGTAGAAATAACAGAGGGTATATGCTGAAAAGGATGGCTCAGGTAGGACTTACTAACAAAATCAAGCCAAGTGTTACTGGGCAGTATCATCAATACTGTCCTCTTGTTCATTCAAAGACCACTATTCTCCCTTTTGCTTTTTCCTGCTTCTCCATGTTTCAATTCATTACTGACTTCTTGATATCTCCTTGTGCTTCTCATTCCTACATTTTCTGGTCTCAAACATACTCACTCAGCAGATACTTCAGAGATGCAAAAGGATAAGATAAGAGTGACCACATGAAGCTGACAGATCAACAGAGGAGATGGACATGTCTACTGGTAAAAGAAAATCTTCTTAGACACTGTCAAGAAGGCTGGTGTGCAGGGATAGGAAGCAGGATGTGTTTTTTTAATAGAAGTACCTACATGTACTTGTGCACACACATATAGGGACTAATGCTCTCCAAGGAGCATCTCCTACAAGCAGCTAACTCCATAATGCAAGAAAAAACAATGAACAAGTGAAAAAAAAAAAAAAAAGGAAATAAACTAGATGGCTCCTTAGACGGTTGGTAATAGTTGCAAACATATCCTTGGCAAATGAGGGTTTGTTTTAATTCCAACAGTGGTTGCCTTTGGAAATTAAAACAGATATTTGCCTCATATTACTGTGTCATGACTGACTCATTATTCGAATCTTCTGAACTTGGCCACCTAGCTGCCTTTCTAAACTGTCTCCAATTCAATACTTAACAGAAGCATCAAAAAGCTGTATATTTTATGTATATTCAACTTCAGAGTAATCTTTATTCAAAGTAATAAACACTCACAAGAAAAGAGGAATATTTTGAAGAAAAACGTAGTTACAAGTGTCCTCTTACTGTTTCTCAGGTTGCTGACATACAGAAGATGCAACACAGGAAGGTGGCTAATAAGCCACTCATGGTTTTTATGCCTCTTATCTCATGTAAATCTCTCCAGTTTCTCTTACAGAACAGTAAGCACGCAATAAGTGAAGTCATAACTGTAGTTTTAATGTATATGCACAATGTGCGTATTCAGTTACATACTGTGAAATCATTCAAAAAGAGTTAACCTTGTTACATAAACATTAGACTTTATGTACAGCATGATTTTCCAACTTTTTAAATACCCTATTGTTTCAACTATCCTAACAACTACAAGATATCTTTTTGCAAAAACTGTAATTGTAACAAGTATTGTTCCATACTCCAGCTTCAACCGCAGCTGTTGCTGCTGCATGAGCAAGGCAGTAATAATAACAAAAAGAACTGATTCCTCTTTTGCTTTCAACAATAGAACTTTGCAGGCGTTTTATTTCATGAGCAACCAAATAAGAAAATAACCGTGTTTATTCTTGTCTTAAGCATATGCAAATTAAGAAATTATTTTTATAGGTGTTGCTGATACAGCATTTGCAATTTGTACCATGCAACTTCAGAAAAATTTACAGAGCTGCAACGTAACATATTTAAAAACGTGATGAACAGCATATTTAAAAGCATTTTAAAAGGAGGTCAATTCTGACCTCTGGGCCATGAAGCATTGCATTAACAGTTCTGCAGAAAGAAAAATGATAAGGTATGAAATGAGTGCTCAGAAACTAGAACCTTATCAGTAAGAGTTTGATTCAAGCCTGTAAGACAAATTGCTCAGCAAGGCAAGTCACCTTCCCGCTGTGATGAGGATATAGCTGAATTTTCAATGCAACTGACTATCTCCCTCATCATGTCTCCTCAACTTGATATCCTTACATTCAGTATCTGGTTTACATTTTCTAAGCATCCAGTTCTTATTCTGAATACATCTTGTCTGAGTAGCCAAATACCTTCCCTTCCAGGATAATTATCTTTTTCCTTTATCTGACAATTTAGCATCAAGCACAACCACTTTAAAGCAAGTGTAACCACTAACAAGAAGAGAACTGTATACTGCCATAGTTCAGCTACGTCCAGGATGTTCATTTACCTGTGATAAACGCACTAGAATTCCAAAAATACGCTTGTTAGTTTGACTTTGTTTCAAGCACTGTCTTTTCCTGAAAGCATCCCTGACAATTCCCTTGTTCATTATTTCTTCCTTTACACACTTACTTGAGCATCAGTGGATTTTTTAAGGAGTTCCTCCACAAATTTCCAATTGGATTCCTTCCGTTTCTGAAAAATAATGATTATCAGCATTTGTATTGCTCACAGGAATCATTACATAATAACATGAAAATAAGCAGGCAAGAGATTTCCAGAAACATTTCAGTTCATGACAGCATACTGTAGTCATCACTAAAACCAGCTTTTTCATTTTATGAACGTAATTGAAATCTGTCCTAAAAATTAGGCCTCAAAAATGAATAGAGCCCAAAATAGAGTACGCAATTTAAACTGGTTTCAGTGACTCATTTGCAATCCCAACCTTCACTTTTAGTAAAGAAGCAAAACATTCATGCATTTTTGATCAGTACAAGCAGTAAGTATGTCTTACAATTTCTTTCTTTAACATTCTGTAAAAAGGAAGATATAAAGGGTAAGAAGGAGGAAAAGGTACAATGTCACCTTTTCTTGTTTTTTTCCTTTTCAAGGAAAAAAACCCCACACTTTTAACTCATTTTTCCCAGGCCAAACATTAAGGATTGTTTTGGCCAATTCAGTAAGGAGGAGTTGGCCAGATAGTAATGGCCTATATAAATAAAAAATATAGTGTAGGTCAAATATGGCCCATAATTCATATTCTTCAGCTTGGGAAGACAGACGACTACCCATCTGAATCAACTAGACCATGCTAGTGAAGTAAGACAGTTGCGTGGCACAGTATATTAAAAAGAAAGAGAAAAAAAACATACTTAGGCAAAGCAGAAAAGAAAAGGGTAGAAGGTTTTGCAACTAAGGCTATTTCCCAGGAAAAAAAATAAAAGGCAACCAAGCCAACAAACTTAGAATCCTAGGAGGTCCAAAAATCATCTCTTACACTCAGCTTGTGTAGATAACTAGATGAGTGACCACAGTACTTTCATCATTGTCCCTCCATCATTCCCTCCGCTACCACACTGTTAAGCCCTGTAAATTATTCTGCAGATACCTGTCCTTTAAATGTCTGTAAATAGCTTACAATAAAGGGCATCTTATGCTTTGGTAATTGAAATAAAACTACTTTCCAGCAGCAACACCATTGTGCCCTATTCTCCTCTGCTACTGACTACGTTACTTAATGCTGTAACTTGGTGACAATTCCACAGAACTCCAGAAAGGACTGCATTTTAAAGATGAACTCTTTAGGAAGATGCACTAATACTAACATAACACAATTTGACTACTTGGTGGCTTTACATTTTTGCATGACAAGAAAAAAAGAATTCTGAAAGATTGCTGATGGTAGCAAGTCCCAGTCTGTAGACTGTTTATGGAACAAATATGAATGAAAGGACAGATCTGCAGGAAGTTACACTAAAGCTGTGATTTTCAGGAACTTGAGCAGCATCAATTAAGGAGTTCCCACTGCTTCCTCCTCATCCTGGCAGCTGTTCTTCCTGCCCTCACAGCTGTAGCATGCCACCACTCAGTTGTTCTGGTACTTCTGTTTGTAAGAGACAGTGTGAACCAGATCAGTGAACTGACCCAGAGCTTTAGGAGAGAAAGAAAGAATGGAAAAAGGGAGGAGGGCCTGACCGAGGTCATAGAATAGGGACACAAATAATTGCACCACAACAGCAGAAGGCATACCATGCCTAGGGTGGTAAACAGGACTTCTTAAGCTGTCATTAATGCCAAAGCCTCTGTTTCATGAAACCAGCGCTAGCATCCTGTCACAGAAGGAGAGGCCACTGCATCAACAAGTAGCTAAGGAGTAAAAGTAGCACTTCAATAATGCACAATCAGCATTCCTAGACAGTTCTGGCTAGTATTTTATGTCGTATTTTGACTGCTGTATTTTAGAGCTTGATGTTATGTGAATACCTACACACTGGCATGGTCTTACTGCAGATCCCAAGAAAAGCTAATCAACTGTTCAAAAGTCAGATTTATCAGTGGTGAGTAGATATTAGAGTTATGCTAAATGACTATGAGACCTCTAAATGTCTGGAAGCCTGCTCAGAACATGCTTTTAGCAACCCTATAGCCTAAGGACACATGATTTATACAAAAGGTGTTTATAGCCAAAGTTCCAGCTTCTGCAGATGCAGATCACCTTACAAGATCTTGGAGTAATCTAGGGTGAACTCCTGACACAAACTGAAATTGATTACAAGAGCGCACCCAGGTTCAGCCCGAACTCAGGAAAAAGTGACACCAATCACCTGCTGCGCTTTTTTTTTTTCTGAGCCTCAATTGTCTCTATCTTAACAGACTTGTTTCATGCAAATCTCACTAAATTTACATCCTAACAGTATTCCCTGCTACCCTGGTGATATGGCATGGCAACGGTTTACAATCCATCCTTGACAGAGAATACATACCTCAAGATCTTACAAGGGCATAAAAGTGCTGCTAAAACCAAAAACTTAAGCTGAGACCCTCTGGGTTTGCAGAAAGAAACTTTTGCAAGGACTAACAGCTGACTACCTGGAAGAGCCATACCAAGCTTCTCAGCTGGCAGTCCATGTTTGCATATCTTGCTATGTGGTCATTTCAGATTATTCTATTCAAAGGCAAGAATTCTTTAGCCCCAAGTAATTCTGCCTATATTTCTCTAGCCCATGGTATATTGAAATTGACCCCTGCAATGTTCAGAAGTAGCAAATTTTCTCATCAGGTCCCATTTGGTTTTCAAATGTACAAATCCTGCTTTTCAGAAGAGTGAAGTGGGACCTGAATGGAGGGTTATGGAAAGACATGTACTGTACAACACTCACAACAGAGTCTCTAAGAAACCTGGCCAAAATTTTGTAGTTGAAAAAATTGTTTCATGTTTATGAAATATATATTCAATATACATGAATCATTGCATATTTGAAATTATGTTATATGAGCTAAAGGGGAAAAAATAAAAAGAAGCAAGTCTGAAAACTATTTAGAATTTTAAAAGCTTTCATAATAACCTCAAGGCCATGCAGACCACATTAAAAAATTGAAAATCTTCCACAGATGACATAGGCTTGGAGGCAATTTTTACTACAGAGCACATGAATAACCATCATTATGACACATCACCCTCCCACCTCTGATCACAGTTAATTAAAAGAAAGCATGTGTCACGAAGCTATCATATCAGATGTTTAACCAACAAAACAGGACTACATTGAGCCCTGATGTAATTCCACTGACTTCACAAATTTATATCACGGTCTTGTAATGTTCAAAGAATGTTTGAGGCTGTAATTCAGCATGGGGATGGGGGGGTGGGGGGGCATTGCAGACTGGACCTAAAGAAAAATGGTTACCATCAACTATCCATCACAGATTACATTCCTGTGGTATGTGAAAAGGCACTGCTGTTAGCGATAGATTTTTTTTTTTTGTAAGCACCCATGGCACTTAAGAGAACAGGGATCCCTGGACAAACTCACAGCCCCACTCAGAGAAATGCAAAGCACAGCTAACAGTCTGAACATAAAGACTACTGGAAACATCAAGGGGAGCATGCACAGGACGGTCTCATGATTTACAAATCAAGACTTGGAAATTCTCTTCTCCCAGGTGGGCTCTAAGGAAAAAATATTATTTAATCTCGGGCAAGTCACTTCCTGTCACTGCATCTCAGATTCTTACTTTAAAATAAGAACAACAGGAATCCTTTTTTCCATTCTACATCTGTTTGGCTTATTTAAATAATATAGTGCCTGGGGCAAAAAATAATCTCTCATGAGGCTAAATACATAGTATGTATCAGTATGAGAGACAGGAAAAAAAAATCCAATGATCAAAGTAAACAGTATCACTGCATTTTGATTAGGGCATAAAATATAAGAAACCCAGGATAAATGTCTGCTTCACACTGGTTTCCGTATTCAACCTGGGAATAACCTTTTCTCTCCATGTAGGTTCCTCTAATAAGCAGGGAGTATAGTAATTCTAATCTTCCCCAATGTCCCCCTGAAATACACTACGGTTTGTGGTCCTCCCCCACTACCATAGTAATGGGGCAAAAGCAAGTGAAGCTTGAGACAACTTCCGTATAACAATCAGATGTGGTCTGCAATTTTATACTGTATGAATAAGAGGTTGCTTTATTTTGCAATGGTATTATCAGAAAAGACTGAACCACATGATAATGAGCAGCCTGCCACAGGATCCTGAAGGATCTGTCAACCTGCAAGCAGCAGAAACATAAGCATCCCACATTGATCAAGTCCTCTAGTCACCAGAAATGGTCATGAGTTTTTCAGCTAAATATTCAAGCAGAGTTGCCACACCTTCCCAATCTTTTTTTTTTTTTTTTTTGACAAATCAGGGAATTTGCAAGGTAAAAATCAATTAAAGTAATTCTTACTGTTATTAGAAAGTCTAATTTTACTTAGGATTAAAAGTATTCACATAAGTTCAACAGTTTTCCTTCCTTCTCTGTTTATATACTAATGCTTTTAAAGATCTAAAGATGGGGGGGATTTTAAGTTATCAAAACAAACTGATCAACTGATGTGATCAGACTCTTCCCTTTTTACAGATCTGCAGTTCACAAACGTATTTCAAGGTTTTCAACTTTTCGTCCCAAGTCAGAACAGGAAAACATGGTAAAGATTTTGGGAAAAAGGGTATGACATTTCCAGGTTTAATACACACTACTAAATTACAAATAATAAAAGACACTTTACAAGAAAGGGCATTTGAGCCCAATTTGTGGAAGAAGCCAAGGTGCTTGGTGCTTGGCAAACTAGGGAATATAAACACAACCAACCAACCCAAAAAACACCCCACCCCACCCCCAAACTACAATGAGGCAAAAGATCAAAGAACAGAAGGACAGATGACAGAAGATGGCATGACATGATTCTCCCTAGTGCCAAAAACACTATCAGACAAAAAAAGCCCACAAAATCTAGATTTCTGAATCTTCAGCTATCTCTTTGGCTTCTAGTCAGCTCCCTCTATAGCCAATTAAGAAAAATGGTCAACTTTCATACCTCTCAAAAAGGATGAATTGCCTCAACAAATGCTTATTTCCTTGCAAATAAATGATTAGAAACTTAAAACTAGGCAGGATGAAGTAAGAGAATGAAAGAAGCGTCAGGGTTTATATGATACCAGAACTGCAGAAAACTGCAGTGAGATCCATGAAGGAATTTGATGCATCAGTACCAAGTATGGCCCTATATATATCTTACAGGTGTAGGAATGGCATATGCAGGTGTCATCTAGGTCCCTTACAGAATGCATGGTAATGTCAAGTCCCTCACAATGAGATTCACAGACAAGGACCTGATTAATCGGGGACTAGCCTGCTCTAGCTAGTAAGAAAATCTAAGGCCACCTTCTAAGAGCAAACATCTTGCAACTTACCGCCAGAACTTCCTAAACTGAAACTTGAATTCAACAGTTATTAAACAGTGTCTATTGGTACCGCACCAATACAGAAAATTAAACTGCATACACAAATATATGTGCACCTCATCATGCCATTGCTGTGATGCAAAAGGAATGCAATTAGACAGATTGGAATTTATCCAGAACAGACCTACCACTTTTTTTTTAAAAAAAAAAAAAAAAAAAAAAAAAAAGGTGGCATTAACAATTACACAGTCAATGTTTGAGGTTTATACTTCGTACAGTACACTCTAATGTATTCAGTTCCTAAAACAATAAACCCAGTGAAGCATTTATGCTGCAGGCAGACAGTCTTAAAACATATGCTACATCATTAAGTATATGTGCTACTAACTAGTTGGGATATTTCAAGTTTCCCAAATACAGTAATCTACTGAATATGTGGTGTATAACACGAATATGTCAGGGGCTCCTGGAATGTTTACTAACTTGTACAAAGCAGACTTTAACACCACCAATCTTAAAGGACCTTTTTTTAAGGAGTGTGAAAATTCCTGTATTACAACATGAATTGGTTTCTGTCAACAAAAATAACCAAGCAAAGTTAAGAGACCTGAATAAATTATAACAACTTTTAGGTATTTAGAAAAAAGCATACCCACCTTTTCATCTAGATTTCCATTACGGTCAAACTGGTAGAGTGATGCCAGATGAGTAATAATCCACCAGCTAAAACTCAACGGGTCTTTACACTGAATTGTTTCAAAACCAGACATCCTTTCAGAACTACTTGGCCTTTCAAAAATATTCTTTAGATTTTTGTTCACCAAGCTCCAGAAACACTATAGAAAATACAAAAGTAAATTTGAACTGTGTTGAATTACAAAGCCTATGTTAACAATTTTCTCTACAATACTTATTGATTAATTTGCTTTTACAGAGAACAAGCAAGATGACAAGTCATTTAAAGAAAATAACAAAAACCAGTGTTCATTATTACCAGAGAAAACCTGGGGCTACTTTAGAATATCAGCTTTAAATTGCCAGTAAAAAGCATTGTGAAAGGACAAGCTTTGGTCACAAGGAAGAACATGGTGTGATACTTCACAGACAAAATTACAAGCTGATGGAATGACGATGTGCAGACGGGATGGTGCACCAAGACTCACGTGAGATTACAGTTCTTTAATGAAGACTTTTTATAACAGATTTTTGTAAAACTCTTAGTGCCAGCCTAACCTAACCAAGAGGAATATAGTAGTAGATGGTAGAGAATCAATGTGAAAGACAGCAAACTGAAGTTCAAATTCCCTGTCTTGTTCCAAGTCTGTTCCAGCACTGACAAACTGATTAATTCTTTGGCTCAGATCCCTGTCTACACCACATTACTACTTCTTACGGCCTGTGCCTATCTTCCCTAGTTACACAGAAACTCTCTGCAACTTCTTTGCACCTGCATTTCACCCACCTCAGCTGGGTCCTGATCCTAACTTATGCTTCAACATGCTAGTGCTAGCATGAACAATTAACACTAATGAAGTTTCACTTGTGTTGTCCACCTTTACATCTGTTGTCATTAATGAGCAAATAGCTATGAGTACAAACACTCTACTGTGAAGTATTTCATTCTATAGTAAGTGAACAGTACTCATTGTGCAGATGGCAGCTTTAGTGTTTATAAAGATTATTTCAGAAAACTTTCAAAGGATTTTGAAACTTCTTAATATTCAGTCAGAGAAACACCAGCTCAATTCTAATCAGCAGTAAAAGGAAAATCAAAACACTAGAAAATATTAGCAAAGGAAAAAAACAAAATAGAAAACATCATTATGCAATGTATAAGATCATATGGCCACCTAACCCATACTTGGAATACTGCATGCAATGCTGGTACTCTGCCATTTGAAATAGGATGTAGTAGTATGGAAAAAGGTTCAGAGAAGGGTGACAAAGATGACCACAGGCAAAGAATGGCACCTGTAAAAAGAATGACTAAATACAGTAAGACTCTTTAGCCTAGAAAAGGCAGAAGGGAAGAGATACCAGAAAAAAACTGAAGAGACAGATAAAGTAATAGTGGTACAAGGAAGGAGAACAGGTAGTGATTGGCTCTTCCAATAAAAGTGTAAGGGGGCATCAAAAGAAGTCAGCAACTACAAGATTCAAAAACAAAAACCAGGTTGTTTTTGTACAGGTAGTTAAGGAATGGGTATCAAAGACAGAAACATGGGCCAGATGGATCATTGGTCTGACTGTACTCATGTTTCTAATGCCTGCAGATGAACCATTGCATGACATAGCACATAAATAGCAAATAATATTTTTTTTAAAAAATGGGTAAAGATGATTTCTTTTCTTTTGTTCTACCATACAACTTTCACAGTCTGTTCCTTTGCTTTGCTTTCCTTGGCACAAAGGAGCACTCCTTATCAGTGCACTAGGTCATAACTAAACAGTACACCACAAACCTAGAGTCAGGATGTGATGCACATTCAAGACGGCGGCCTAAAGCATCACAGCTAGCATGCAGTCCTCCTAAAGCAAATATGAAGCTCAGTTCTATTATCAGATATGTGCACTAGTGCATTCAGGGCAATCTGGGGACATTTGGTGACTGTATTGCATATTTAACACGCATGCATGTGTAACAGTACTCTTCCATTACCTCTGTGTGAGACCCTTTATTTCTGTGGTCCAGCAACTGAATAAGTAGAATCCATAATTCTTTAATGCAAGTACAGAGATAATGGTGACTAGCAAGAGCCTCAGAAGGTCTCACCTGAAAGAGAACATGCAATACAATTTTTTGGAGAAGTGTCATTTTCTGAAATTGCATTTTATGTACCAATATTTCCTCTGGTTTTGGCTGTTCGGGTTTTTTTTGCAGTTAAATAATATAGCTACAAGTACCTATTGGAAAATGCATTATTTCATTAATATCTGAAATATATCTCTCATACAACAAAGACCGTTTCCTAATTCTGCATAAGTTACAGGTTGTGCTATTTCTTCCAAGCCACTTTCAAGCATTATTTAACCAAATGAAAACAGGATGCTGAGGCCTAAGTGAAAAGGAATTTCAGTAAATACTGATTCATTGTCTGACAGTATGGAAAAGGAAAAAATGATTGATTAGATTTTCTTGATGTTCTTGGGAAGATAAGAAAAAGATTTCAAATGATTTAATAGCTATTATTGTTGCTATTTTTAAGTGAAAAATCCTTAATGACTAGGCATAATGCTAGTAGAATATGTTTTTGTTGGCATGAGGATGTTAATGTTCCCACAACATTTCACAAAATCTGCTTTTTGGTAAATTTACTGGAAGGCATTCTTTTAATATGCATAAACCAGCATATTTCAAGTCATGTACGTTATTTGATTACTATTCCATATTTAACAAAATTCACTCAGACTGATGCATTTCAAATGCTAAGTAGTCTTCTTGTGATTCATCTTTCAGTTTTACGTTCCCTGAATTGTGAAACAAAATAAGCAAAACAGCAAAAGGAAGTGCTAAATACATAAAAATTCTCTGTACGCTTTAATGTTTTTAAGACCTACCAGCACTGTATTTGAAATAATCATAGTATAGACAAAACTTTACTTACTCTGTCTTAGGACCTCTGAATCCACTGAATTCTATTCAGAGGTAGTAGAAATAGTGAGAAACACTTTGCTTAAATAACATAATTCAGCACATTTTACCTTCAACAAGGACACAATAGCAGAAATGTTGAAAGAAGAGAGGCAGGACAAAGCACCTCATAACTCAATTTATCCCTAAACAATGAGTAGTCCAAGTTTGAATATCAACTTACTGTCCCTCTAAAGCAAATAGAGGGGAATGGGCACCTAGAGAGACTAATTCATCTAACTCACTGCAGGATAAAGAACTGTTGCTACCCTTCCCTGACAATAAAAAGAACCTAGAGTGACTAGTTTAGCCAACTAACTCCTAGACACCTAGATCTGATGAGATGAATCTGAATTTTTATATCCTCATGCTCTTCCTGATCCATTCATGCACAACTATTCTCAAATCACCCTGGTACTTAAAATCATTTCTGAATTTGGAAATCAAATCAATATATGTAATGCCAGTGACAGCAGTATCTGCGTGAAAGAGACATTACAGAAGTGAGAGTTAATGACTAAAGAACCACACTCTCACAATTAGAAGAACAAGTATATCACCAATAGATTCAAATCTGTATAACATTCTATAAGGATACAGACTTTTGATTTACCACCCACCTTTAGAATAATAGGTTTACAACGGCTGTTTTCATACAGCTCCAAATCAGGTTTAAATACTGAACACTTAATTATAAATATTAATTTATATGTATTTAGAAGTGTGACACAATTTGTTTTTCTCTCTCTACAAAGAACCCTGCTTACCCTATGAAATTGCCAGGGTGGACCCTGATAATCAATTTAAATACATCACGAGGTCAAGACTGAAATATTTAACATAATTGTATTATTCACATTCCACATATGCTGTTTAGAGTTTTTCATGTGCCTATGCCTCCTCATGCTTTTAGTTAAAGATCTGTTATGGGAATCTCTCAACAACCTGAATTAATCTTATGTAAATATTATCTTGAGAATAAACATCAGTGTGACTACTAAAGTCTGTTGAAAAATTCATTATTTAACTACTAACTTCCCAAAAATACTCCGGTTATGACTCATCACCAAAGAGCAAAACAGATTCCTCAAAAAGGAGCGGTCTACTTATTACAGACGCACTATAACACTGGAGGATTTTATGGAAGTACTAGGTACCCAAACTATCTTACAAGTGACAGTTTCAGGCCTTTTACATGGAGTACCAGTTGTTGCAGCAACTAGGTTTTTTCCATCTACTACTTGCACCTACTACTGTGTTCTTGTCAAGACAGCAGGACCCCTTCTGCACAAGATGTGCAGTATCCATCCAGGATAGAGTTTGGCTAGTAGTATCAAAGCAAGACACCACACAGATACTGGTTAGACTAAGGATACTGGTTAGACTAAGGATAATCAAGACATTGTTTTCTTCGGAGATAGCTTGGATTTCCGCTCGCAACATCCCAAGTTCAGTATCTTGGTAAGAATGGTTATAACTTCAAACTGTGGTACTGTCAGGACAATAGAGCTCTGGTGCCAGAAATATGCTGCTGAAAATAGAAAGAAGATATCCAAGGATATACATTTCTCTGCCAAATGTATCTCAGAGCACAATGGGCTCAGTACATGATCCAAGTCAAGTGTCTTGATACCAGAGCTGCCCCAAGAAACAGATCTGCAAATATGAGTCTGGTGGATTAGAGTTTACATCCGTCCTTTCAAGGATACCCACAATGTTAAGAGCTGCACTTCTGAATATTCTCAGCCAAAAGCTTAATGACGTGTTTTAGTGATGATCTGGCAGCATCATCTATTATGGGTATCGGTTGTTTTCAACAGTATTGAGGGACATTATTTCTATTACTGGATTATAGCAATGAATGCATACTAGAGAAGGCACCAGCTGAAGACATGTTATCCAGCTCAAGTGCAAGCTCCACTTCAGAAATCAATCTCCAACAGAACTAGTTGAAGCTGTGAGGCTCAAGCCCAGAGAGAGACGAAGAGAAAGGAGTGGCAAAAAAAAATAATCTTCCCCCCTTGTAATGTAGCTCTTGGAAGTAGGATGAATTTCTCATTTTAACATCTGACATTTCAAAGCCTACCATCAAGCACAATGGTCAACAGATGCTATTTGAATCTTCCTTTAAAAAAATTACTCTCATCTCTTTGCTTTTCATGGGGCAGGAAGTTGCAGTATTATCTGATAATTTAATAGTTAAAACTGATTTTAAAAGGTAACAGAGTTCTCTACAGAAAGATACTTTAAAAGAATAGTTATCAAATGCTAGTACAGCCATTCCCACCCCCCAACAGTAATATGAATAAAGGGGAACTCCGTTTTTCCATGTTTTTGTACTAGGAAAACATAAATTATACAGTGGTCACTGCTACTTATTCTCAGAGTTCAGTCCTGCACTTGTGGATGACACATGCCCACCTAAAGCAGGTTTCACAATGACACAAAGAAGATTATGTAGTTCTTTTACTAGCTGCTATACAGAGCTATTATGACTTTCTAGCTTTGGAGTGCTCAAAACAAGTGAGAAAAACACTGCAGCTATAGAAGGAAAGAAAAAGAAAAGAAAGGAGAAGGACAAGTTTTCCCTTGACAAACATAAAATTGCTGTAACAGAAAGATGAGGTTGTGGAAATAGGAGCAGTGCAACAATAAACTGTAATATGACAGTCTGTAAGTGTCCAGTTAGCTTACTGCCAGGATTATAGTTACTCTCTTTTTGTTTCTGTTGAGAGGGTTTGAAAAGATTTTTTTTTTTTTTTTTTTTTTTGCACCTATAGCTCTAAACCTTTTAGACTGTGCCATGTTTGGCATTAAACCTGGAACACTGAACTTAGGAAATGTGGCACTCACTTCTGATCTGTATACAGTGCATTTCAATATTACTCTCTCATTCAACTGCCAGATGGTCATGAATAAATATAACACAATTTTAGCTCCTAACAAATAACACTCTTTAAAACATGGGGATATAAATCCATACATAACATTTAAAACTTAGCAGTAAGAAATCATCTATGCATTGGTGCAATACCTAATTCATATGGGTCCCAATACAAGCATCTAACCGCCTGTGTCCTATATAAAGAAAAAAGTTACCTTTATGTACTTGCTGATGGACAAACTTATTAAATCAGATATGAGATTTCCACAGTGTGTTTCAAATAAACTGATACTGGTTAAATTCTCTCCGGTTAGATTTATGAAGCGGTTAGCATATACAACTTGTCCTAAAACACAAAAGAAAGTTAGACCTATTTAGTCCTGGCTGTAGGAATACAAGACAGAGAGGAATTTTTTTTTCTATTCTATGTACTTTAGGATTGGCTTGTTGAACTGTATGTAATTTTAATCTACAAACTCATTTGGGAAAGTTCATCCATTCTAAGACCAAACTAGTCCCTGCATTATTACCCTGAAGTCTGGTATTATTCTGGTTGACAGTAAAATAGTTTGGCACTTTACAGCCTTTTATTGGCACAGTTTTTGCAGTGGAATAAAGATTTATTTATCTGCAAGTTCCTTTTTGTCACATGCCAGTGCGCATGTTCTGAAACCATGACATGTTTTGCAGATATCCAAGTTGATGACAAACAATTCTGGAGAGGTCTAACACTTTCATTTGGATGTGTTGATGTAAAAAGCTGGCATGATCATATTCCAACTTGAGCATTTGTAGACATTAACACAGATAAAATGGTAAAGTTAAGAGGCTGTAAGATCTTATCCCACAAGCATTTCAACAGTACAACTCCCTTGACATCAGTGGAACGAGCCTGTATTTTATTCTTGGAAATGCAGGGTGAAGCCCTGAACCCACTATCCCACCATTGGTCTCAGCAGTGGGAAGTTTCTACTCAGCATACTCTACAGAATGAGATGAGAACCTATGAAATTCTACAAGGCACATAAGACAAGATAATATAAGCAGAGATACTACTGTCTTGACCAGTAAATTTTGTTGTTAAAAAGCACAAGCTTTCTCTTACGAAAATGGATTACTGCATTACTCAGAACTTTATCTAGAAATATAGAATTCCAGACAGTAAATTGCCTCCAAGTTTTCCCATCCTTTCTCCAAAAAGCCCCCCAAAAGGAAAATGCTAGAACAAACAGCCAACCCACACATTATCCAGTAACACAGACATGCAGAAACAGTGAAGATGCATTAATCTGAGCAAGGCTGTGTTGCGACAGAACTCAGAGCAGACAAAAGCTAATCCAAGAGTTCAGATTCATTACCAGTTACCTGCACTAAACATACAGTGCATTCCTTCTGGACCTCAACATTACTCCCAATTGTTGCAATTTCGATATGGAATTTATATTGATAATTTATAGTAACAGGAGGGTGGGGGGGTAAGTTTGGTTGTAGTGACACTACGATTATAGAAGAAAATACATTTTTGTGATTTATTTTGCTAGCATGGACACAAACAATAGATATAATTCTCACAAAGCAAATAAAGTTGTCTTCTGTATTTCAACAATTCTTCAGCAAACTGAACTAACTTGAAGTTGGGTTCTTCAATTGCATTCTATGACCTTTTTTATCTAGCTTCTATGAACAGCTTATTCTTACCAATCTACTTTTTGCCCTTTTAAAGACTTCAGAAAAAAGTCCCTTTTCTTTTTCTGTACTTTTAGAAACTCCTCTGACTGAGGCTTCTTCTTTTGCCCCGTATTTTCTTAGCATCACATATGGTTAACAATACAAATTCTCTCTTCTGAGATTCTTTGCTCTGGTCCATCCTTGGACACTTTTTCTATGTTGTTTTCATCAAATTTCTGTCCACTGTTATGCATTCTGAATCTCTGCAAATGTATTTTTATTTGTGATGTCAAAAAGCGTATTGTTATTGAGTATGTTGTAAGCATCAGTTGAGAACAAACTTCGTAATCTTGGTCAAGTTTTGATAGAACAAATTCCTAATGCTATTTAATTTAATTTCAGCTACATGAAGATTCACAAAGAACCTGCCTTCACCATATTTGAGTTTATCCTATTAAGTAAAGCTATGCTTAAAAACTACCAAAAGTAGTAAATGATTCCAGACAAATTAACATGAAAAAACTAGATAAGTCATATGTACAAGAATAAGTTCAAGAAAAAAACCTACATACTTACTCATCATTTTTTCACTTAGTACATGAAGAACTTCCAATACCAGCCAGTTAATATCCAAGTGGAGGTGTAGTAAATGCCATGATGGGGGAAAGACCTGTGATTGGAAATATACACATTTATTTATTTTTAACATTTCTTTAGCAAATTCTGGATACTGTACAAAGACGTGAAGATGTGCACACATTTTGCCTGTGGTGAACATTATGGAGATCTATGATCAAATACACTGTAACCCACAAAAAATGCCATTTAGTTAAAAAAAAAAAGAAAACAAACAGAAAACCTTCATGACAATTAATTCTGTCTGTAAAGGATGTTCATGAATTCTTTAATCTGATCTAAACTACAATTTAAACACAATGTTTTGATTCAAGCTTGACAGATTACAACAGCCTTAGTTATCCTTTCCAGAAAAGTGTGCTCTTAAAGTAATTCCAAAATTTTAATATTCTCTTCTGTAAAGTTTACTTGAAATTACTGTTTCTTTCATCAGCTCAACAGTGGCCATACTGACAAGCTCAATGAACAGAAAGATTCAAAATGCTGCTTCCCAGTGGATCATTCCTCTCCAGATACTAGTTTATACAACCCAAGACTGAAATTCTTTCTTCTTTCTAAAAGATTTAAAAGCATTTATTATATGTATGCACAAATATTAATGGTGTATACTTCATTAGTGTTTAATGTTGCAGTGCCTACTTCCATGTCTGCACGTTCCTTCTTTATATGCATGATCTTTTCCTATTTTGAGTCAGATTTCAGAATGTATTTAAAAAAAAAAAATGCCCCTCCTACTGGGAAGCTCAGAAATTCTAACTATTAGTAAGGACAAACACCAAGGAATTTTTTAAACATACCACGCTAATTCAAGCCTACTTATCTACCTGTAGATATCATCGTTTGTTCAGTGCAAGAAGAATTCTAAAAAGCTATAAGGTATAAACATAAACAACAGTGGAAAATCCAGAGCTTATTAGTTGAGTTTGCCAATTATGGGATGGCACTTAGTTAATAAAGGGGAAAAAAGAAATACAAAGCATAACTTCAATTTCAGCCCGAAGAAAGATTAATTCTTATTCAGCCAAAATTTATCAAGTTGAATATGTACTGTTACACAAAAAAAAAAATTATAAATTTATAAAAGACATCAACCTTTGCCTGATGTTGAATTGTAAATGCTGCCAGGACACTACTAGGGAGTTCACAAAGGTGACCAATGTGCATGGTCAAAGCATGAAGCTCTTCCACCAACACGGATGGCAACTGCGCTTCTAGTTCTTCATATGGATGGAGCATTCCATCATATTCCACTTTAGGGGGCTCCAGATACCTAAGCACACATACACAGACACACAAATCAGAAAACAGATAAGCAGCAGCTACACAAAGCTTAGTACATAAATTGGTAAATTGTGTGCAAATCTCACCTGAAGATGAAAACTTTCACATAATGCAAAAACTCAGTACATTGACACCTGATGGTCTCTGCTTCAGAGTGCAAGTTTGCAGCTTGACCTGAAGTAAAAGAGATCAACAGCTCAAAGCAGATGTGCCCACACTGTGACTCATGTAATGTGCATTTTCCCCAGTAATTAAACAAGACCACTGGAAAGCCACCCTCTTTTCTGAGGACAACTTGGAAGGTGACTGGTGGCAAAAACCCACTTCTAAATGTCATCTTGCCAGAGGGATCCACTCTTCATCTTACCAGCTCAGGCACATATCCAGATACACAGAGAAAAGAAGGCATCCAGTCCCTCAGGAAAGGTGGCAGAGGCAAGCAATCAGGGCTAGAAGAAATCATTCAACCCGACTGCCCTGCTCCCTGTCTGCTTCCAAGACACCTTCAGAAAAGACGTGTAAAACAATTTCTCAGCATCCTTTTCTCTTGAGGGACTTAAGCAGGTGGACTTATTTGGAAATATGCTTTGTAACTTCTCTTCCTAGGAAGGATCATGTTGTTGCACAGTGCCTTAAAATGTGTAATACTAAGAGGCATCCACTCACGATCCTGTAGCCTGCCTTTCACTTGCAGGTCTGTACTCTTTCAGCTACTTATTGAGGCTATATGTCTCCTTTCCTTTGCTCCCTGAAGCTGTTGTTCTCATGGTGCTACCCTCCCTATCTTGCACCTGCAAGCTCAAACACCATCATTATGGCAGAAATTCATTGGAAGCTATTGCCATTGGTGTGAGAATCACTCATTTATTCCCACATCTTGCCTTGTAGCTTTCAGCTTATACTAGACACAGATGAAACTTAGTGCATAACAAAGCAGATACAGTCATTTAAATACCCAATAACTACTGCCCAATAATATAAATATATATATGCAAATGCTTAGCAATCAGTTAGCCTGCAACACATGTACCTGATTAAGCATGTGCCAATCATTAAGAGCATCATAAATGGGAACAGCAAACGAGGAGTTTGGGCAGGCCCCAATGAAAGTGTATCGTGCTAGAGGAGATGAATGGCAAAAACTCTTTGATGCCTGCTGCGTTTGACTGCATGTCCAGGGAAAGGCAGTCGCCTTTGCTCCTCTTCCCAGCTGGCCACTGGGGAGTCTTCCCTTTCCTTTTCTTGCTCGCTGCCTCTCCTTTGTTTCCCCTATACCCTCCAGGTAACCTTGAAGTTCACATATGCCACTTGTTATGGACCCCACAAATAAAAGTTTTGTGCGTATAAGCCTATCTCAACATCTTGTGAGCAACAACACTCACAGAGTGAAGCAAATCAACTGGTACAAGTACCATAATATTCCAGTGTACAGCCTACCCCTACCACTCAAGATGCCATAGGATCTGCCATGGTAGTGAACCACAGGTTTAGAGGCTCCAATCACTCTGTTCTAAAGGAAATATTTATAGATATTACTGCTGCTTTATAGCAGTAACAAATATTTTACCCTAAGTTCTCAGAAGTTGTGTTTAAGCAAAATTTTATATTACAGTGTTTCACTACAAAATCTTTTGCATACTGTCATAAATCATTGAGCGATGAAATAAGTGGAACAAAACAGGAACACTAGAGTGTTAAGAACAGATCAGGTATTTTCAAAAAAAGACAAAACAACACAGAGCATAAGAAAAGATTTTATATGGCTTCCACATTACACAGTTCTCAGTACCAAGTCTCCAAAGCTCATTAAGACTGATAGGAAATTAAATATACAGTATTGATATCTGTAAAAACTTATACGCACAACAAAGACTTACTGAGTTAAAACTCTAAACTGTGGTTTTAAACAGCGGCAACAGCGCATTTATCTAAGACATCAATAATACCTAACATCACACTGCCTGATCACTTCAAATATTTTACTCCTCGCAACACCCCTCTCCTACCAGCCTGCTTGTATAAAGGAGGAACTGAGTCACAGATGGATCAGTGACTTGCTCTAAGTCACAAAGAAAGCCTGGTGCAAAGCATAAAATTCAACAGCTATTTATTTTACTAGCTTATTTGACAAGAGGAAGAACAGGATACAGAGAAGAGGACCAAGCAGATGCTTAAATTTAAGGGAAAAAGAACTACAGAACAGTTTCTTGATGTCCGGCTACCATATCAAAGTTCAAATTTAATTTAAAATAAGGCTATTTCCACTTATGTATTCAATGTCAGCAAAGTTAGACTTTTAAGATACAATCAACAAAAGCATATGAAAGAAGCTTGATGATAAATTCATAACAATGATTTAAATGGCAGAGCATGACAATACCAAACCAAAATAATAATGTGTAAAAATATTCACTCACACTCTTAGAACACTAGCAATTTATTTGTAATGAGAATATACTACAGACAGTTTATTTCTGAGTAATTACTTCTCAACTTGCTAAGTAATTCAGCCTTCAAACTTAGAATAAGCCCAAGGCTGCAATAATCCTTCAGAAACATACTGCTTCTCATGCCTTAGTGTTTAATTGAAACAAAGCATTTTGTAGTGATCCCATTTTATCGATCCTGCTGCAAAGATAATTTAAGTTTGTAAATAACTCTAAACTAAGCAAATATAACTAACTTGTTTAAATGTAAGCCAAGAGAACACTGAAAGAAGTCCCAACCCACTACCTTTGTAACTAAAATAGTTATTGGGAGTTTTGATGCAACTTTCCATTTTTAATTAAACAAGTTAACAGTTTCACCAAATTCTACCTTAGGGGTGACATCTTGTTCAAGTCAAATTAATGCAAAATTGCCCACTAAGGTCAGTAAGGTCAGGATTGTCCTGTGTACCTACTATACAGGCAGATCTGGTTTCAAACTGACTCACAACATTTCCACTATGTATTTTCACACTACCTTACATCACTTGGTTCCCTATATTTGTACCCTTACTGCAGGCTTATGCTGTCCTGTGGCCCACTCCATGAGCCCTTGGTCAAGAGTCAAAGCACAATGTGATCTGTGATAATATAAGCCTATAATGAAAAGGTAGTCAGATACCTATCCCAATGTCAGATTACATGTGTTCAACTTACCAAAATCAGATGAACTCATTTGTACTAGGTTTTCCAGTCTGTGTATCTGTTGCCTAATTAAAGGAATACAAAGGTTTATGGTATTTATATAGGTAAAAGTCCTTTAACTACATCTTAGTAAGGTCTAAATAGAACAGCAAGAGGCAAGAGGTGTTTCTTGCTTTGTATTTCTGAAAAAGCTTACAGAAATGTAACTTAGGAAAGAGTATTAGTGGAAGGCAACAGACACATCCAAGTGTGAAGCAATGACAACGGATGGAATTTTTGCTTGTTTTTAAAACATTAAACACAGTAACAACAAACACAAAATTAGCTAAATATTGTGAGAGGGGAAAAAACAACCACACACACACAAACCTCGAAAGCCATTCCCTGTAAGTGATCTTTCCACAAGTGTAACTCCACTTCATATTTGACCACAGGATAAACCTGAAAGTTAGCCCTCAAGGCATACACTCAGTATATACTAAATTAATTCACTTGTGGATGAGCACTAGTGAATTCTGTCAGCAGCTTTTCCCGCTTCCTGCTTAGGGTGGTCTGCTGCTTAACTTGAGCACAAAAGAGAAAGAGCAACAAATATAGCAGAGTAAAAGGAGAAAGTGTGTCTAGAATTAAAACTCAGTTCAGTTTTGGGGGGGGAGAGAGAACATCTTTAAAGAAGCTGCTAACTGCTACTGCAAATAAAAATTTAAAAAAATCTGTAACATAGGTAAGTACTCAGCCATATTCTGCAACAACTGTTATTTTTAAGTGGTCTTCAAGTACAGTCTCCACAGAGATAACACAGTACTAAAGTGAATATGTGAAAAGTGCAACTGTGTAAGACAGACTTTTGAAAGAAAATGCTGCATAAATTGAGGAAGGAGCTCTCTGCCTCATTTCTTATACAGTCAAAGCAGCAACTACTGAAGGATTCAAAAACAGGATACTTGGATCAAACCCAGATCAAATGTCTTAGGAAGAAAATAAATTGAAAACTAGGAAGTGCCCACAAGGATTCAAAACCCCAGGTTGTAACCTGCATATTAAAGCACAGGCACACATTAAAATTATCTTCCTTAGCTCTTCCTTCCTTAGATAAAATCACACCAGCTACTCAAGATTATCTTCAGCCATATAGGTGAGTTGTGGAGTTTTTTTGTTTGGTTTTTTTTTTGAAATCAAAACTGAATTTCTACACAAATTTTTTTCAAGTATTTCAACCGTGTAGAAAGGAAGGAAGTCTAAAGCATGAGGACTTTATGAAAGAAGGCTGTTGAGGCTGAAGGTTAGAGAAAGAAAGAGTGAGAAAGGAGCCACACAGAAAGGGGAAAAAAAAAAAAGACTCTCCACTGAATTGACAAAAGACAGAATACAGTGGGCTGATGAAATAAAAGCACAAACTGGGCATGAGAAGCATAACAAAGATATCATCAGTTAAATAAGTCTTTTTAATTTCAATCTGCATTTGTACCTCAAAGACTGATCCTCATGTTTGTTAATTATTAAATCATTTGATTTGCAAATAAATATTTTGACAGTTAAACTGGTACTTCTTTTTATTAATCAGTCAAAGATATATTGTCTTAATATACCCACTTCAACGGGTATACTTACTCACTTTGACTCACACAGCTTCCATCACATAAAAAAATAGGTAAGAATTTTTTTTATTGTGCAATTAATAGTTTTAACTTGCAGTTCTGCTGTATAGTATTATTATTTATTATAATATTTTTAAATAACAACAATCTTTAATATTTATGGACACATTAAAAAAAGACTAGGTTTCTGTAAGCATGTATTTAAACACAGATATTATCTGTACTTCATAAATTGACCTATTTACAGCCACCTTGTCCTCAAGAATCATTATAACTTGTACTTAACATCTACGACTACTGCAATGGAAAAAGGAGTTTTCCTACTGTCACTTGTCAACTGGTCTGTAAATGAAAATGTTCCATTTTATGAATGAACAAATGAACTGAAAGGGAGAATATCTTTGCAGAGGGACTTGTCACACCAAAAGACAGCTTAGCAACCAAACTCTCATAGCCAAGAGGTAGCTGAAATCCATTACTCCTACAAGTTCAGTAGGTTTTAAAACATGTATAGCTTGAATAACTTCAAAACCACAATATATTATGCCTTAGGTTCATCTCTATTACAATTACAGAGCAGTTTACATTACAGAAAAAAATCTATTTAATTCAACAAATCAACTACATCACTCTCACTGCCCAGTGATTTTATGTTAATAAACAGGTAATAAACAGTTCAGACTAAAAGCTGAAAGGGATACAGTGTTTCTTTTAACTAAGTTATCCTCTTATCTCCTTCATTATCAGATTTTTTTAATTTTTTTTTTTTTTTTAAATCACAGTGAAGTCAAAGCTTGCATCAAACAAGCATATCTAAATAATACTGGTTTTAATATACTTCCTGCCATCTATGCCATTGTGTTTCAATAAGCCAGACCCTATTAATGATGTTTCACATCATGCCCTTGGTCATACCCTAAAGGGATGGAAGAAGCCACTACAATCAAAGGAATGATGGAATATATCACATATATTTGTGGAATCATACAAAAGCTCCTCTCCCATCCACTCTCTGTATGTGCTGTACATCCTGAGGATTATCAGAAGCAAAGAGGATTATCAGTGATCTGTGTATTTGCATTGACCAGATTAAACATCTACATTGAATTAGTCAAACACTGAGTAACTGTATCTGAAGAGATTGCTGAAGCTACCCTAATCCAAACAATTGAAGAAAGTGCTGCATCCAGCATTTACGGTATTTGATTTTTAACCTCCATTTTTTCTTTATGCACAAAAAAAGGACGTAAAGCCTTCAAAAGACAACTTTAATTATATGGGTAGCACAATCTCATTCAAGGAAATCTTACATAGTTTATTCATATATTCTGAAGTTAGAGCCTTCTAAATTAATCACAACACTCTGTTGTAATAACTATACTTATCAATTTTTATCTGATGATGGCTAAGATATGCACCACACTGCTTAGAAACTTATTATTAAGTCACATAATATTAGCAACCTGTGACACAAAATTTACTTCTTCCCATAATTCCATCTGTGTCTTACTCCATCAGTGGAGTGTTAAGACACCATAATCTTTTTGGATGCATTGCATAGCCCACAGCCTTTTTAAGTATTTGATAGTGAAATCATAAAAGTTTGTTACAATCTTAAGGTGGGTATAATTACAGAAGTGGGTTAATTATAAAATACATGAACATTACCATACCTAAGTAATCCAAAGAGAAGTCTACAGGATTCAACTAATGCCATTTCAGTAACCCACTGAAAGCCAAACATTTCCACTACATCTTCTTCATAGTCATTTGGAGAAGGATCTAGTCTCAGCAAAACCCTGTAAAACAGAGCCAACAATATTCATACATTCCCCAGTAATAAACCTGTAGAATACAGTATCTATAACTGGCTTATGTACCACTGATATTTTATCAGTATATCAGCAACATGTATACTGTAGATAGGAAGGAGTAGCAGTGCTCTCAAAAGACAGACTGTTACACCTTTTATAGCAATATAATAGTTAGTACATAAAATATGACAACTCCTAGCTTCAAGAGCATAAAAACATGACATAGTCACAGGGCACAGTATATTTCAGAAACAAATAAAAATTAACAAGCTACCACCCTGAAACATCTTAATCCTTACAAAGAGGCTGAGACACAACGTACAGACTGTCCTTAACAGAAGAGGCTATGTTAGATAACATGCGCCACTGTACGTGTGTGTTTGCAATCTGTCTCCATGTACACTACATGCCTAATAACGAATGCTAGAGCATACATTTGCTCCCTTAGATACATTTCATAATATTTACCTAGAACACACTGATAAAAGCACATTTATTAATATAAAAATATATAAAGCACACTTTTAGGCAGGTGAACTGATGAGGGTCACAAAATGTGACTTCATTATTAGAACTTAAACTAACACTAGGCCATGACTACCCTTTGCACTGGGTAAAGAAAAAATAAATAAAATCAGAATTACCATTTTGCTCAAAGTGGAGAAAATCAGACATCTGTGTAGAATTGTTAAAACATTACTAATTGTGCAAATATAAAAATATTTCATTAATATGCTTTCAAAAAATATCACAGCGAGCTGTATAACAACAACAAAGGCATCAAAGCAAATTATTTCAGAATTTTCCCACTGCTTTTCATATGTAGATGAAGCTGAATTCACTAATATGCAAGAAATATTTCTGGTTTTAAAAATAAAAAAACGTACTGGGCAAGCACTTGGTTTTCATTATATTACACACCAAATTTGTATTCTTCTTGAACTATGCACTATTACCAATTCAGTTCTCAGAGGCAAAAAGAGCATCTGCTGAATAATTGGCTCAATCTCCCACAAAACCAGTAGTTCACTTGGTACCTGCTTAACCATTGGTCTGTTTTGAAGCCTTTAGCAATTAAATTCAGTTACCCCTCTTCTAGATAATGACAGAGGAGTCCCTCACATTCAGGCTTTTCTAAGAATTTACAATCCAAGTAGACAAGGTGAATAAATTAGAGGAGAACAGTATTATCATGACTGTAGAGATCTGGGAAACCTGTCTACATACAAGCGCCTGAGTGAGTTTCCGCGTGAAATTGTTTCTGTCATGAAATGTTTCTTTGCCAGTGTGGAAACCACTACTGATACGTTCCTGCAGACACAGGCTCTCTCAATCCTCTACTTGACATCAATTTGAATGAATGTGCTCTGACCCAACAAAAACAATAATATGGTAGAAAAGGTAGGGAATAGGGGAGGTGCAGTGGAACCCCCTTTAAGGCTTTACAGAAGAGGTTGTGGAAATGAAGGTTAAAAATCCCCAAAGTAACCACACAAAATATAAGACTTGGCAGGAGGACAGACAGATAGACAGAAAGATTACACTTTTGTAGGAAAAACAAGACAACCCCTGCAGGATCAGCAAATGGCACAGAAAACTAAGCTGGATCACAGACAGTAAAGAAGGTATTAACTAAACCAAAGTAACATTTAGAACCTCATGGAAAATACGTACTTGTTATGCATGCAACTCCTGAACCTTAAATCCAGAATGCATGCAAAGGTAGAGCTTTGAGAAAGATGGTCTTAAAGCTACAAAGCACAGTCCCAGCGATCTGGGGAAGCTGGGCAGAGCAGGTTTGTTTCTATCACATGGAAAAGAGAGAAGGGGCCAGCACTGAAGAGAGCATATGACTGGAAAAAGCAGTGCTGCAGCCTCCTCAGAAATTTAAGGGGTCTCAGATGCTGTTGCCCAACAGGCCAGTTTTGAAGTGTCCTAACAGGCTTGTAACAGCTCCTTTACAATATCTTAAAATAAGTTCACAAAGCTAGGAATTGGACCTAAAACACTGTTCAAAGCAGTGTATCAACACAATTGCCCTGCCCCCTTTGGTATACCACCAACTTGATCTCAGGATTATAAGAGCTGAAGAACAAACTGATTTGGAAACTCTGTCAGCATTTAGGGGCACCAAACACCAGTGGAAAGAGCATCTTAGAAGGGTATTACAGTTGTAACTCAAAAAAACCCCTCCATACCTCTTAAGAGACCCACTTGCTAAATAAGATTCTGCAGAGAAGCTTCTCCCTCCATTTTGGTTGTCAAAAGCACAAGAAAAACAAGGCGGCTTTGAGTTCTCATTCTCCACTTCCATTGCCATCTCCAAGCTTTCAGTGAGAAACGGAGGCGTGGAAGAAGCCACAAAGTCATCATCCATTGTTTCCACCTGATCCAGAAAATAAATAGATAAATTAAAAAACACTCACAGTGTTTCTTCTAATAACTTTCTCATGTTACAACTCCCCATAATCCTTCAGCTGAGGTGAGGACACAGATCTGACTAACTGTAACATCAGACTAACAAATAGATATCAACCAAGAAAGGCCATCATGGTCTCATGCCCTGCCACAGGATTCTGCCGCTTTGCGCAATTTCATCTTCCTCCATCACAACCTGTTCAAGGAGTCACATCAGTGACTACAAAACCCAGAATAGGTTCATTTTCTTCTGGTTTAGTTCTCTAAATTGACTACTCATGAGGTTAGACTAGCACTAGGGTAAAATAAGAAGCAGGAATGCATTACAAGACATGGGTGAGCTACTTTCAGCAACACTTCATTTTGTGACCAGAGTAGCTATGCTATGAAAATACAGGCTTCCAGTTTTCTATGACTTTAAGGCAACATTACAGCTCAAGTGCATTCTAAGAAGCAGCAAATACACCCCACATGATAATTAAGGAACCCTGAAGTGCTGAAGTTTTAAAGCTCAGAAAATGACCGTATGGCTGATTCTGACATAGCTAAAGTTGGAAGTTTCTATTTAAGAAGAGTGACTTCCCAAGAATCTGAAAAAAAGAGAAACAAAAGCAAAGGAGAAGGAAGATCACATCCAAGAAGGTTCACTGTATGCTTAACATCAGTGAATTGATATTTTATACAACATACGCAAAGAGCAGAACTAAGCAACAGTTGCCACGGAGTCCTACAATGATATTTATTCAAACAATATAATTAAAACTCTAAATTAAGTTTTCAATTTCATTTCTGGCAGGTTTTGGTACTGCTCTTGCAGGAACCAGTTTACGTCGCGGCTAGAGGTTGGTAATACAGAGGCTTGACTGAAAAATGAGCTCAAGGAAAAAAAGAAAACAGTTCCCGTCCCGCCTTTCCCCCATTCATTCACATTCCAGCGGTGCAGCCGGCTGTGCAGCAGAAGCAGTGCAACTCTCAAGTTTAAGAATGACTTCAGTGCTCCAGTTTACAGCAGGACCCCACGTACAGGTGTGTTAGCGCGGCTGGCAAGGCAGAAATAAGCAGCTAAAGGGAACGGCCTAAACGGAAGAAGACTTTCTACGGAAAGTCTGTTCAACTGAGAGTATCAAAATCGCGCCACACGGTAAAAAGCACCGGGAAAAAAGGTACAACAAGGGCAGCTCTCCACGGCCGCAATTCACATCGGTTCTGTCCTTGTCGACCACAGCCCCGATCCAGCGGAACCCGTTACTGACTTCAGGCACCGCAACCTTCCCGGCCAGCCACGCTGGGGAACCTCCCAGGCGCTTGCCATCCGCGGGCAGGAGCTGCGAACTGGCGACAGAGCCGCCGGCCGGGCAGCACACCCGCCGGGGACCTGCCGCGAACGCGGCCCCCACCCGTACCGCCTGCGGCCCAGCGCCGCTCTCTCCTCTCCACGGAGGCGCTTCCCCCGCCGGGCCGGGCCGGGCCGGGCCGGGGGGATGCGTGAGGCCCGCCATCCCGAGGCAGGCCAGGCCGGGCCGGGCCGTGAGAGCGGGTAGGAAGGGCGACGCGGTACCTGCGCGCTGCCGGAGGCGCCGCTCCCCTTCCGCGCCCGGACACTTTTCCGTTCGTCCCGCGCGCCGCCGTCACCACAGCACTGCGCAAGCGCGGCGGCGCCGATTGGCCGCCGTCCGCTCCTCCTCCCTCCCTCTCTCCCTCCGCCGCCTTCCGGATCTCCTCCGCCCTGGCAGCGAGGGCTGCCCGCCCGCTCCCTTCCGCGCTCCCTGCCACCCGCCCCGCCCCGCGCTCGCCCCTCCCTTCCTCCCCCAGCCCGCCTCAGGGCGAAGCGCCGCGCGCGCCCCCAACCGCCGCCCGTGAGGCGGCTCCCCGCGGCCCTGGGTCTCGCCGCTGCGGGAGGCGGCTGGGGGCCCCGTCCTGCCAGCGAGTGGTCCCGGCCCCCGCTGGGCCTCTGCCCGCCGCCTGTAGGGCCCCTCTAGGCAGGCGCGGTCCCCGGCCCGGCCCGCCCGCAGGCCCCGCCGCGCTCCCCTTGGCGCGAGCTGCCCGCCCCTCGGCTGCTGTCCCTTGCTCCCCGACCCCCTTCATCCGCGCTGCGGCCGCGTTTCCCAGCCGCTGTTAGTTCCCAACGGGCTTCTTACTCGCCCGCTGCTTGAGATTTCGGTGGGGCTTCCTGGCAGCCGCTTGCCCTGCCCGCCCCCCTCCACCCCCCCCCCCCCGCTAGCCCACAGCACTCCCGCAGCTCCTCTCAGAGCCCCCAAGGCCCCTGCTTCCACTGCTTTGCCAGGAGTCCCTTGCCTCGCCAACCACCACAAGTGGTTTCTGGCCACCAGCATCTTGCCACTGCTAGTAAGTGCTCCAGATCAGACTGCTGCTTCCTAATCTCGTCCTTAAGCTGTCTGCTACCTTTCTTTGGTTTCCTTCCTGTCTAGCCTGTGTGTGAACCTAATTTTCTTTCTCCTTGGTCTCCTCGGCTCACTCATCCCCATGCTCCCTCACAGCCGTGGCCAAGAGGTCCTGGTCTTTTCTGATGTGTAACAGACCCTGACCCAACCCTCCCATGTCTGTCAGGTACGGCTCCCATCTCGAGACACAATTCTCATCAAGCATGGGAAGCGGTGTTTAGTACATTTGAAATTCAAGCTGGGTATCGCTCTTTTCATTTACTGAAGTGCCTTCATGGGGTATGACAGTCACCACAGAATAGGGGCCTGGGCGAAAGTCCTAAAACCTGTGCCTGGCATGACTGAGCTTAAAATGCATGCTGTGCACCTAGCAGCTTCTGGGTCTTTTTAAAAATTATTGTACTATTTTGGATTGCCTTGGTTCAATTTCATTTCAAAATGAATGCTCTTCCAGTTTTGCCTGGTTTTTGGATGTAAATTAGCAGCAGTGCATGAAACTTTTGTTTCTAACAAGAAAGTTGCTATAAAAAGTTTTGCTGTTGCCGCTACAGCTTGCTGTGAAAACTCTCCTGTGATTAAAAATGCTTCGTTTGCTCCTGTGTCTGTAAGAATCCCTCATTTCCTTCTTTAAATTCCTGTCTAATTAAAAAAACAGTACATCATGGTTAAATAAAACTGTACCCAGGATAACCCTGATTTCCATATGCAGATTTATCTGCACTGACAGCCCCCTCTCTCTCTCTCTCCGTCTTTCTGTTTCCTCTCTCCCTCCCTCTCTCTCCCTCTTTCTCTTCCCCTCTCTTTCTCTTCCTCTCTATCTTTTTGTCTCTCTTTATGTCTATTGCATTATGCCTGAATAATTTTCAGCCTTTTTTTTTCCTCCCTCTTGCACGCACATGCTAAAATAACAAGACAAAGCTGCAAGGTGGTTGCTGCAGTCCCTGTCTCTAGGACAAAACCAAGAAAGCTCGTGATTGCAATGCCACCTTTCCTTTTTTTTCCTTTTTTTTTTTTTTTTTTTCCTCCCCCCCCCCCCCCCCATGCTCGGTGATTAAACTTCCCCAGGATGGGGAAGAAAACGGAGCTGGAAATGAAATAGGGTTGAGGAAAAATCCCATTGCAGCAGCTGCAGCCAGTGGTGTCTGCTGCCAGATGTGCTAAGGTTCCTGGGATCCTTGACACTAAAAGGCAGTATTAAAATATTTGGAGACAAAAGCTGCATCTTCAGTGATCATTTTCTTTATTTAACATGGCAGCAGGCGCCGTGTGGGGGAAAATCAACACGCTGGATGTTGAATTGGACTTTTCTCCTTTCTAGGATGAAAAGGATGTTATCTATCCCGTGCCAAGAGGGAACTGAGGTAAGAGAGCTGATCCAGCTCCTGCTTTTTCATAGTATATTTCCTAAGCATCTTTCCTGAAACAACCTATGTATATATTTATATATTTATATGTTTGTGTATTTGTGTATTCGGTTTCAAGTCAGTAAGTGGTAATGGGTTTTCTTCTGTCTTTACATCAAGCTGGAGAAAGTTAATTCACAATATATATTCAGAGCTTGTTCGGAAGGGTCGTTTTGTGGTTTTTTTTTTTTTCGAATACGTTTTTGTTTCCAGAGAAGACTTCAGCAGTGACATCATGGTCGACTGCTGATATTAAAACCGATTTTCAAAGTCTTTAAAAAAGAAAAAAAAAAAGCCAGTAACTTTGCGATAAGAAATTGTGCTGGAGATTCATATGCTCTATTTTTCAGTTGCACTCTAAATATTGGAAGTCTTATTAAAGCGATAGTGAGATTTTTTTTATTATTATTTCTAGCACAGAAGCGATGAATGCTGCATAATTAAGTACAGTATTTAATTTGGCTGTTGTGAAGCAAAAGAATAAGGTAATAATTTTTATTGTACTAATCAGACTCAAGATGTTCTCTGTGTTAATTGGGTTAAAAAAATTGCAGTACTTATTAGAAATTCTAATTTCACAATGCAGCACTGACAATAAGCTCAGCCAGTGAATTATTCACATCTTTAATTTGCTCTCTTAATGACAGTGTTCTGTAATCAGAGTGCAGAGACTGCTTCCTATGCATTATGTATGATGTTCAGGACTTAAATGCAGGACATTATGAAGCCTCTCAGTGGCTCAGTAATTAGTTTTCCACAAGACAGGGCTTAGATATTCACAGATAAAAGTCTACAGTTGAGATAATGTTAAGGTGGTGACTCATGGTAACAAAAGCAGGGAAGTTCAAATTTAATGCTGAAACTGCTCTCCATTCTCCCTCATTGTGCGTAGGTGCAGGGGGAGGGGAAGAAAGTCTTCAAAACTAGCCCGCCATGGTGAGTATGCTGCGGACAGCCCAAGGGGGCAAACGGGGGGGGGGGGGGGGGGGGGGGCGGGGACGACGGACTCCTTTCACTTTGGAACCGTGTTTTTGGCAACTTTACTGATCGGAGGGTGGAGATGGAATTGTGTTTTGTGCCTCTTTTTAAAGTTTGTGAAAAGGACAATAATGTACGCTCCATCAGAGAGCAGTCATCTGTAGGAGAGATTAAGTGTATTTTAAAGGATTTTGTGTAACACTGTCAAATTTGAATGGGAGCTACTTTGTTATGTGTAGAAACTTTGAGAACACCTGATGCTTGCTATATTGCTGGTTTACCTATTTCAGTTCTCATGGTCTTAACTGTACACACATTTTAGAAACATGTTATTTTTCTAGCAGTTTAGTTGTCACCATCCAAAAGGTGAATCATAATGCAGGTTTGTTCTTTTTTCCTTGGATCATCATTTAACTGGTGTTGCGTCAAGTGATTTAAATGTAGGGAATATGCATGGTTGTGTAACTTGACTACTTCTATATGCTGCTTATTATAGAATAAAAGCCAAGAATATTGAAATGAAATTGGAAAATGTTACTTTTTCCATACGTAGTCGCTAGTCAGACTGGCAGCTGTACATTTGTCCTGTGTTCTCACATTAAAACAATCATAAATTTTTACTGGAAACAAAATATCTGACTCGAGAAAGTTATTTACTTATTTTTTGTTAACTCTCAAAAGACTACTCTGAAATAAAGATACACTTTTGCACTGTTTACAGGATTGCAATTCTAATTATTAAAGATGATCTACCAATAAAAGTTTTAGGCTTAAGTTTAAAAAAACCCACTAAAGATCCCAACTTAATAGTCAAGTACAGATATGGGATTAAGAATTTTGAGTACATCTAGATTTTTGAAACAAAATATTTTAAAGCTAATTCCTTTAAAAATATTTCAGCAAAGACTACATCTGGAATTTGGCATTATTAGCAGCTGTTGCTAGTGTTGTCTGACCTTAAGGCCATACAAGAAGTTACTAAGGCATTCCTCTTAGCAAACGAAGTGCTATATACGGTGGCTGAATTAGACATTATGTTTATGTATAGTCCAATCCTGAAAGTAATTATCCTTAAACTGTTGAATAAAGAAGTTGCAGATTAGATCAGTGTAACTAGGTGATCCATAGCTAGACTATTGTATCAGAATTCAAGTGATTGTCTACATGAAGAAATTGATTGAGTCTTTTGCAGAATATGACTTTCATTCCAAGTGAAGATCCTACAGCTGTCACTGTCACTACACAGCTACATTTATCGTTCACTTCAGTGTAGAATCATACAGTTGAAAAGGACTCCAAGAAGGTGTCATGCCCACCCCTTCATTCTTCCTTCAAAGCCAGGATCAATAAAATCTGTCTCGTTTAATGAACGCTTCCTGTCTTCATAAAGATTTGTTATGATTACTTACTGAAGTTGTCTATTCCAACATTTCACTAGTCTTCCCATTAGAAAGTTTTTCCTGCCTTCTGATCTTAAACTTAACTTGCTGAAAGTAAATTGCTTGAACCTATTACTTTTTGCACAGTAAATTTTTACAGGGTTACAGGGAATTTATCTTCCTCTCTGTAGCAGACTTTTACATATTTGAGATTCTTAATCATGTTTTCACTGTGTTCTTCTCTTAATCAATCCCCATTTGTTGTTCTTCACAGAAAAAAAAAAAGTTGTTTTTTTTTTTCTTCAAGTCATTAGTTCTTGTTGCTCTCCTCTGGCTTCTCCCTATTTCTGCTTTCTTGAAATGTGCTGCTCCAGACTTAGGCATGATATTCCAACTGCCATATAAGTTCTATATTTTCATTTAATGAAACATAGTTTGTCACTTCTATTGTTTTCTTAACAAAATCTTAACAATATGACTTGCACATTGCATGTGCAACCACATCTGTTAATCCAGGATATAATCTAGTACAAAATGAAAAGATGCAACATGTGTTTGAATAGGTTTTTAATTCAAAGGTTTATGTTCCTAGCAGGAGTCTTCATGGATATAGTATCCAATAGCCTTAAATCTCACGGTAAGTACCTGTGACTGACCTAATTAGTGGTGTCTGGATGTGAGCCATCATACTGAAAAGAATATCTGAAGTGTTCAATCCTCAGAGGATTGTTTCACGGTGTAGAATCACTATTGGAGGGTCAAAATTTTAGCTTCTACCCCTGTTGTAAAGCATCTTGGGTGGCCAGAAGAAGTTAAAATCTGAATTTTTCCACATAACCCCAGCCACATTGGACAATCCAAATTTGAGGCACTACAACAGTTAAGTGAGAAAACTTTTATGAAAGTGGCAAGGGTGTTAGTGGCAACCAGAAATTAAGGTCCAAGGTTAACCATGCAGCAAGGATGAACAGTATGTTCATCAAATAAAGATTAGAAAGTTAGCCCATTCTAACTAGCCTAGCAGATTGATTCTACATCTGAGCTATGTACCTGGGAAAGAGCAAACTGTTGTCTACCCAGTCTGTTAGAGTGAAGGCAAGGTCAGTTCATTTTTAGCTCTGTGGAAGGAAGGGCCCAATATCATTCCTAGGTTATAGGAAGACAGTTCATAATATCCTTGAGTTGTCACGGCATGGGAGGAGGACAACACTGCTGAAGCCAAAATGGAAGAGTCATGTCTGAAGAATTAAAGATGATTTGCCATGTTTCCAGGGGATCAGAGTTAATATAATCTAGTCATGAAGACATAGTGGCTATCAAAGAAAATTTTAAGGACCTTTATGTGATTACACAGGCATCTAATTCATGTATTTGGAATGTAAACCTTTTACTGTCCTCCTACTGGATTGTACCTTCCCATGTTTAGGAATACTGCAAGTTTTTTGCAGCTAACTGATTCATATTTCTGTATTTGTTCTTATATCAAAAAGTCAAGAAAGTAGTTTTAACACAGTGCAATTTTTAGTGATATCTCTAGTAAAAACTTTTAAAATAATCCATCCATAATATATTTCCAGGAGTTGTGTTTTGTGCTTTTATTTATGTTGCTCCAAGCTCAAGTACCATTATAAATATTAGGTTCTGAAGTGGTATGATGAGTTAGGTATTTCCAAATGTCTTCTCTTAATCTAGCCTAATAATGCAGTCCTTTCATATGCATAATTCCTATGAAAACCAGTCGGAGTACTACCTTGTAGAAGGAATAATGGATACATATGCCAAGGTGTCTCCCTTTTGAGTCATTGTTTTAACTTGATTGACAAAGAATAAGGTTAACCAAAAGAAACAGATACTGAGAGTGGAAAGAATTATTGATAATATTTTGAATTCCAAATTTATCTATTTCTCCACTGAAAGATATATGCCAATGGAATGACAGTAATCAGAATATCTGATAGAAATCTCAAATTAATTTACATTCACTAATGCTTTCCAGGAAATATTTCACAAATAGATCATATGCATTCTAGCCAGCAAAATTCCGTATAATTGAGTCGATATTAAGAATTCCGACCTATATGTAAACCTATGTATATATTATATAAAGTAGAATAGTGATAAATATTCATATTATAAAGTCAGTTTCGGCTTTTTTTGCAAAGTCAAACTAGAAATAGCATAATGTACTGTATGAGTTCACATAATCTTCTATAAAATGGAAATCCATAAAACTTTGCAGTTCTTATATGCATCCATAGTAGGCCAGAAAAAATAGTAGTAATACCTAATACTGCACAAAAGCATCTCGCTGCTTCCAACTGGCTTTTCTTCTGTCTTGTCTTCTATACATACTTTCTGTACATCTATACATACTTTCTCTACCAACTGACTTGCATCCTAGGAGCTACTTCGTACCCTCATTTAGATTTCATTGCTCACTTGCTAATTTTTCAGCCATTGTTTTTAAACTTTTCCCGATGCTTTGTTTGAAGTTTAGGAGGCTTTTTCTATTCCCAAAGCATCCCTCCTTAAAACTCTTTTGTTATGTTGCTACATGAGTTGACAACAGTTAGACTGCTGATGTCCTTGAAATATCTTCCTATCACAGTATCTTTTTTCAATGTTTTCTTGTAGTATCCCATTTCTTGTCTCATGCAATGTTTAGATCTCAAGATCAGTGGTGAAAACACAGGGGTTTTTTCTGTGCTTGTAGAGAGGGCAAAACAGACGGCTTTTAGGCTCTATCTTAATACAATGAATAATCGTAACAGTAGTAATACAAATAATGTGTGCAGTTAATAATTTTAACTGCTACCCTTTTAATTTCTAGTAACGCAGACTTTTCAACTCCTAAAAACTTCTTTGCAATAGAATTCCATCTGGATCCTGGGAAGATGGCAGGTTAGGGCAGTAGGAAACTGAGGAAGAAAGGGGCCGAATACAAGCAAAGCAGAACTTATCCTCAAAATGTTCCTGTTTGGCATTCTCTATTTATTATCTTTGCTTCTCCTGTGTAATACTTTATCAAAGAGACCCTCAGTCCAATAACAATTGTTCTGAAAGCTTTTTGGCTCTTGGGTACATAAATTGTTTATGGTGTGTGGTACACAGTGGTAATACAGACTCTAGGTATGGCTGAAGGGTTGCATCGGTCTAGCTGTACACTGAGGGGTTTTTTGCCAGAAGAAAAAGGTTTAGCTGAGATTGGCTGTGGTGGAGCAAAAAGTTTCTGTGAAAAAGAGACATTATAAAGCTGTGGTGGGGACACCATGCTGCAAAGAGGGGTCAGATGTTGAAAGGCAATGCATCTTGCTGGCAAAGGCACTGGCAAGTACATCCATGAAGGGCTGCTGGACAAGGAGGGACATAGAAATGGGACTGAAATAAATAGGACTCTAAGAGCTATGAGCTCTTGAGCATAAATGCATACAGGCTTTAGAATCAAGGTCAGGCTGGGAGAAGACTATAGTGACCAGGCAACATCGAAGAAGAGTTTGTTCAAAGAGTGAGGGAGAAAAGATATTGCACAGTCCTGGAAAGAACCAATGCTTTTAAGATGTTGCGATACACACATATTCTACATGTTGGAGGATGAGTTTCTAGCTATCAGCATTTTGGTGTACTGTATATTGGTAGTATCAAATGTGAAGGGATACTTGGGGAAGTGGAAGGCACAATTCTGCAATCTAATACGAAGCATAGCAGGAACCTCTGGCTAAACCATATCACAAACTTTTTGGTGCAGAATTTTTAAAAGCAGAATATTTGTTTTACAACCACTGCATGGGTTTGTAGTATTTGAATGAAGGCGGTTAATTCGAAAAGAGTGTAATTCTGTGAGACCAGCTATCACTCTAACTCACACTGTCTAATGTTGGGAAACAAGGTTGGGGTCCTGCTTTGCTAGTCAGCAAATCTCTTTTTCTCCTGGCTTGTGCAGAGGCTGCAAACTTTGAAAGCATGTCAATGATCTCTGTGGGTATGAATGCGGGCATCACACAAAAGGCACTCTCAATGTAAACCACATTTTCAGACAGGTGTCTAAAAGCAAATAGCTAGCTTTAACCAGTATAATTTGAGAATTACAATAATTATTCAAGGAAGTGGATCTCCAATGAGATGTGGTTTCCAAAAGAATACTATTTTGTCCATTCTTCTGTCATCTCAGTAATAGTCCCTTTTAATTTTCTCGGTGCTTTGTACACTTTGCCTCAATCTAACCTGCCAAAAAGAAAATTTTGGATGACTATTGGATACATAGCATGATTTAAAAGATTTTGAATTAAAAAAATCTGTTGATTTTCTTTTTCCCTCTGAATTTCATAGTAATATTTATATAATGGAAGAAAAAAGTGCCCTGCGTATCTCAGGTTCTCATTTAGCAACTTAGAAAAGAGAGATGTCGTTAGCAAAAAGGATACAAAGGCAATGGCTCAAATTCAGTGTCTCATTCTACATAGCTTATCTATATGATTTCAGGAACTCCGTTCACGCTTGTATCTCCATTCCTCAACTGTGTAATAGAAAAGGAAATCTTCCTACCTTTTGCAGAATCTGAAGTTCAAATCTCTTTGGACTGTATGAATTTTAATGCTGGTTTTCTCTCGTAGCATGTCATTAAAGCACACCAGTAACACCTTACTCTCATTTAAAGTCTCCAGGAGGCAGCTAGATACTCTAGGGCTTGAGCAAATGTATAAAAACAAGTTGGTATGAACAGGTGTGGAGATTAACAAATGGTTAATGAAAAGAAGTTCTGTTGAGCATCTGTCTAGGGAGATTCCTGAAAGGAGGTGGGGAAAGAGCTGATTTTTAAAATGAAACAGAAACTGTCTGTGGAAGGGGTCATTTAGTATGCTGCCTGAGAAATACCTTTTACACAGAACATCTTTTTGTGTGGTTTATTTCTAGATTTGCAAGGGAAATTTGTCAAAAAAACTCATTCTTAAAAGGAGTTCTGCATTGAGGTCTTCAAATTTGAATTGAGTTGTTTAGTTTCCTTTTATTTATTATTTATTTTAGGTCATCACTGCCCTGTTCACCTTTGTTATGATTTCCCATTGCTCTGTTTCTTGGAATTTGGCAACAACACAATCATATAGCCCTGAAGCTTTTCTTCATCTATTTAGAGTTCATCAACCATGATATTTATTTCAGTGTGTGGGATGAGGTTGTCCGAACTGTGTGTCATAGAGCTACTTTTTAGCTAACTATATTAAAAACATATTTATGAAACTAATTCCTATTAGGTTTATTGGTTTTAGTTGGGTTTGGTTTGGTTTTTTTCCTTAGGGAAAAATGAATAGTGAAGAAAGGAAGACTTTTCTCTATAAAGGGATTCCAAAACTTAATAGGAACCAGTAAAAAGAAATGCTTTTAAAAATATATATAGAAATCAGTACAGGTTGTCTGAAGATGAGCTGTTAGCCAGTACATTAAGACAACTGTATACAGATACCAGTTTTCATCAGTTGATCTCAAAGTCTTTGCCAAAGTAAATGAGTTTAACCTTAATTTTGCAGATGCTCTGGCTACCTAATTTGTTAAACAAGGGTGTAAGATGATGTAATCTTTGTTTTGACAGCAACCACTTAAATAAATATGGCTGAAACAGATATTCTGGCTGAAGAGTTTGTAATAGCAAACTTTGATGTGACTGTACAAAGGAACTATTCTGAAGTGTCTGTCAGGGAGAAAAAAGGAGGAGTTTTGCTCCCAGTATCTGGTATCTAGCCTTCAAAGGGCTAGGTCTGTACGATAACTGAAAATAATGCTACTGTTATGATCCTATCTCTGGATGTCCACACTATGATCTGAATATGAGTTGTACTATCCTTTCTGCAGGGAAAGGTTTTACAAGATAAGAGGGTGCTGATGGTGTCTGATGACTAGATCTGAAATCTCCAAAGGCAAATGTCTTCCTAGCAAGAGAGGACAGGAAGTTTGTCTGTCTGCCACTGCAATAATTTTCCACTTCATAGAACACCTTATATTTCATTTTGTCTACAGTAAACACGCAGACACGGAGGCTGCAAGGAATTACAAATTTTTTAGAGATTTCTCAGGTTTCCTGATGAGAGTTTTGTACTGTAATTTGCCAGGTGTGCTTATATGACCTAGAAGTACATTAAACTTTCCTTGTTGTCAGTCTGACATGTGAAGTTTAAGCTTGGAACAATGGTAGAGAGCAGTGAGAATAAATTGACAGCTGTCTCACATCAAGCTTAAACTACAGAAATGAAAATATATTATCATGAAAATTGTATTGGAAAATGAGTCTCAAATTAAATAGTGGGCATAAGTAATGAATCATATCCAGTTGCATGTTGTATATTCTAATAGATTTAACAGTACTTACCAAATTATGGAAACTGCTATTTTTGAAAAATGAAAATTGTACAATGGTATTATATAAAAGATTAGATCTCATAATTTCAAATAGGTTGATAAAAGCTGTAAAATTGTGCTATAATTATGTTTAGAACTAACCACTTTTAGTCAAGCTTATCCAGTAAAACAACACTCCAAAGATATTCTAATTTGTCCCCTGCTCAGATAGATGTGGTTTTCAGTATATGGCTATCCTTTGTGGACTATATTAGAAAAATAACCTCTCCCAGTTCAACACTTGAGTGCAAATACAAGCTGAATGTTCCAGGAGCTTGTGGCAGCCCATCTCAGAGAAAGGACTGAGGTGATGGTCCTTTCTTATCATTATTCCTTTGGGAAAAAATGAATTTTCAAAGGTGAATTGAATGAATGGTATTTGTGTTTCACCAAGGGATGAACTATAAGTAGCCCTTGCAACTCTGAGTATACAGGGCTCACCCTTGCACTTCTGATAGGAAGAGGTCTTGCATAGTCCCTTGTCCTGGTATATGAACAAATATGGTTCTCAGCAAAAAACCCCAAACAAACCCTAAGATCTGATCATTTAAATTCATGACAAAAATATATAGTTTTATTTCAGTGTGCTGGACAGCTGCTCACCGGAGCAGACATTTGAATAATCAGATACTTGAGAGTAGATTCTTCCTATACTAATAGAAGGAAAAAGAGATATTTTTTCGGTTTGAGCATAATGAACAACAGAGACAGTATTGTTGGTTGAAATGATGAAAATTGTTTTGACTTCACCTGGAGGAGGTATGAGCCTATTTAAGTTGAATTTTAATTTTTTTTTAATGGAAGGTGTTATATCATAAAGCATGCAGAAACAATTGAAAAAACCCCAAACATCAGAAAACTGATTGAGAGACGTGGAAAAGAGAATAAATGTCACTGCTCAACTGTCATTCAACTTTCTAGGTATTTAACAATAGAAAATACCTTTATACTGCTCAGTAAAGCAGATGGACTACAAAAATTTACCCAGTTAGTGGAACAGAATGGGTAGGAGAACTTACAGTGAAAATCTGGCAGATTATTTTAAAATAGATTTATTTTAGAGATTTTAAAAAACAACAGCTGATTATTTTTTCTTTCTTCAAGTTATGAATATGCAGTTTGAGATACTTCAAAGTGACCAAGCTTTCTGAACCTTTATTGTCTGGAAATTATTTCTTGTTTCTAAAGTTTTAGAATTCACATTCTGATTGCTTTTGAATATTTTGATCTTGATTTTTAGTGTTTAGCTAAGTCACACTTCAGATATTCACAGGGAAGCAGGGAGCATTTTTAGATAAATGTTGCCAGTCATCTTTACTAATTGAATCTCTTATATATTAGCACAGTAATATAGTCTTTTTGTAATCAATACCATACCATAATAGACCAAGCTATTATTAGCACTGAAATCAGCTAGGTATACCAGATAATCATAGCTACACAAAAGCCACCTATCCATTATAACTAAACAGTATGATAATTAACCCAGAAGACCCCTAAAAGAAGGGTCAGTCAAGCAGATTATGTCATATTTGAAGTTCAAAGACACTGGCTAGGGTCTCAAAAAATAATATCACCGAATTAGCATTTTGTTTTGTCCAAGCAGATATATTGTACATCTTAACACACCAGTTATATTGGACACAGCTTTGTGCTGATGCAATACTGCTGTCTACTTCTGCTTCAGGAGCTACCTTGATCCAAACAAATTTGTGGGATATCCTCCCAGTACTCTGCCACAAACACAAACTGCAGTCTCTCACCATATTGATTTTGAATAGTATATTTTGGAAACTCAGAGTTCAAAATGTTAATGCTTCTCAAACTATTATTAGTTGGGAAGGCAAAGTAGTCTTCTATTTCACTAGTTTTAATATGGTTTATGAACTTGCTCTTAATGTAAAGATTGTTAAAAAAGTTAAGTAAATTGTCGTGAAAGGTTTAGTATCATACAGTAGTCTGATAGGAGATTTTTTTCCATTTAAATTCTGCATTGTTAAGTTGCAGTAAAAACAGAAGTGATATGATCCATCTCTTGGTAATAACAGTGTTCTCCAACTGCTGCTTTCAACATATATACAGGACTGTGTAAAGTCTTCCAGAGAGATCCAGTAAAATGTAGATAGCAATAAGGCTAATTCTTAGGAATTTTCTTTTTTTTTTTTTTTTTTTTTTTTTCTTTTTTCCCCACAAAAGTAAGTTAGTGGGAAATAAATTGAAAAATGTCTGACCTCTTTTCTAATAACTGAGCTTGGACTTCTGTGTGTCATCTTTCAAAGCTGTGATAGTTGACATCTTAACAAAGCTTTGTTCATGAACACCTTTTGGTGCATCTGCTCATCTGTTCCTTCCTTTAGATAGTACAGAGGGGTCACTTATTTAAGGAGAAGTGTAGGACTACTGCCTTTCTGGATCCTATGAGTCACCAGCAGCATAACCCTCTTATGAAAAATATTATGAAGACAATTTCAAGTTCAGGAGATGAACACAGTCTCACTCTTCCACAAACACAAATACTGACTGCTGAGAGAATATGCCAGGGAAAGAATTATGGTACGTTTGTTATGTTCTTCTTTTCCTTCCCTTGGCCTGCTGTCAGAGATGCTGTCACAGGCAGGATATTGAACCATTTGGACTTCTGATCTGCTCCCATTCAAATGTTCTTAAAGCAACTGCCTGTTGTACCTAAAATCTGATCCAAAGGATAGATAATTAACTTTCTAAAACGAAAACAGTGTGGCATAGTAGCAAAATGCACATTTCTACACATTGTACATTTCTCTACCTATTTGCAGCACTTTTTGGCAGAATGTTAGCAAGAGTAGAAGATGGATAAAATACTTCAGTTCCATACCATCTTTTGGACATTGTTTATGTGCATAATTCCTGATGATCAAGAGCATTGAGAACTAGATTGCCTGTCTTTGTCATTAAAATGAGACTTGTGGAAGTTTGGTGCCTAAATGCTAGAAAACAACCCAGGAAATCAACGCTCTCACAGCTGCCTAGACCTCCATGTGCCTAAAACTCAGCATATATATGTTACTATCATCTTAATTTCCATGGACACTTAAATTCAGGTTCCTGCATGTAGTTACCCTGTGTGACCACTGCATCCTTGCTTCTCCTTAATATCTGTTAAAATCTAGAGATAAAAAAGGGTTGTGCTGAAATGCTGCCTTCATCTTTGGAGGTGTCTGGTATGTTTTGGGAGAGGTACTCAGTACACTCCCAGGGCAGAGGGGCAGCACTAAGTTCTGCATAAATCCCTAAGTGTGATCACATCTCTGTTTTCCTGTAGCTGGTTTTAACTACGAGGTAGTTCAATAGTCTGAGGGAGATGACTGGGGAAGGGGAGCTAGTGGGTATTGGGCTTTTTGGTACTGAGCCACTGTGCAGGCAAGAGGGCCAGATTCATAGGGCAAGGGAGAATAAGAGAGAGTGGCTGTCTGCGTGCTGGAGAGATGGAGGGAGGGGAAGGAGCAGCATATTGGGCTATATACTTTGAATTAGAGGTTTTTAGTTTAAGAAATAGTTCTTTAAGACTAAATACATCCTTGTTTCCTATGGGTTTGTATTTGTGAATTGAGATTTTAATTGACTAATACTCAGGCTGCAGTATAAACTCACCATTATTAGACAAGAGAGCATCAATTTGAAAGAGAGGCCTTGACTGAGAAGTAAATTCTACACTGCTAAGTAAAAGTTGCGTTCACTTCATTTTCTTTTAGCTGGCAGACACCCTAACCAGCTGCCTCCTTTCACAAAGTTTGTAGGAATGTTAAATCTTTGAGACCTTTTCCTATGCACTGGACTTAGAATTGGTTACTGGAAGTGATCAAGAGGAGCTGAGCAAGGCAATAGTACTCATTTTTCAAGAAACCATGTAAAAAGGAACAATAGTCTTTGGTCCAAGGAGCTTTTTGTTCTCTCACTCTACAAAAAATGCTGCTAAGCTCGGTGTCTTAGTAAAAATATGGTGTTTCTTTCATTTAAACTCATTTAAATATGCTCATTATTTCTTATTCATAGAAATCTGATCCATATCCTGAAGAATCAGGTCAGGTGCCAGACTTCTAGGAGTAACAGCTTCTGATGGAAAGCTGTTACTGCTGCTTCTCCCTACTCTTACCCTAGAAAACTGCACTACACACCCTGCATTCCTATTTCCTTACTCTTCTCTGCTTTTCATATCTCTATTATTTTATGGTTTATAGTATTCACTGTTTTATCCTTTTCTCAAACAAGTGTTTTACAATGGATCATTCTCTTTCCTAGCTCCAAATAATCCATTCCTTTCCCTCAATACTTCATAAACAATGGCAAAAAAAATTCAGAAATTATTGCCAGGTAGACATTTTGTGTGCTTTTTAAAAGCATCAGGTTTCTTTCTTATTGCTTTAGAAATCTTTAGAATTTTCAATTAAAATTATGTCATTTCATGTTATCTCCGTGTCATCAATTTTCTTAATCTAGGAGAAGAAAACAAATTGGAATACGTCTAGGAACATGAAGTGATAAATAGTAAAAAGTTGACAGTTGGTAGTAGTATTTTATTAGAATCATCTTTGATAACAACTCCTCTGGTACCTGTTATATGTGCTCATGAATAGCCACTGAACTAACAGAAAACATCTGCTGCTTTGGCTGAATTTAAATACCCCAATCTGATAACCTTGTAGAGAAACTTACTAGTCACCTAGAATTGAAATTCAGGTACCAGTTCTGATCTATCAAACAGAAAGAGACACCACACATCCAGAAATACATATCAGTAGATTCAAATGCAGAACCAGTTTTTGTGTTGAGCATTATTTTGTATTGTTATGTTTTACATAGAAGTTAATAGTTCAGAAGTAGAGAGTACTGTAATTATAGAGGTAAATATGCAGAACTGCCTATGATGTGGCCCTAGAAAAATAGGTAGAAATTTTTTTTTATTTAAAATTGGATTCATTGGTACATGCATGTGTAGGTTTTGTAGCAAGTAATAAAACTTTACATGCAGGACCTGTTCATATTCCAGATTCTTCACATTTTCTAGAATTCTTCACCTAAGCAACACTTAAACAAATGTTCCTTTTACAGTATCACAGGCAGTTACAAGTTGTTCTGGGGAAGTATTTTATATGATATATGATGAAATTAATTTTCCAAGAAAAAAATAGCACTCTTACATACTTGTGCATATTCTGTGATTATTCTTACAATATCATTTCTTCTGATTGTTGTCAGTTGTGTTTGACTGAAGGTTTTACCCTAATTCTGTTTATTCTCTAAAGAAAAGACTATCATCTTTCTAGTTAGAGAACAAAATTATTTAAGTTCACGCTCCTGGCCAATGTGCATTTGAAAAATTATACTTTTCTTATCTCTTCTATCCATGAAAGTGATTGACTAATAAATGTTTTCTTCTCTGGAAATCATTGAGTGGACTTACAGTTTTTCACTGCTTTTTTAAAACTAAGTGTAATTTAGACTTTAATGGAGAGTCTGTTTTACTTAATGAAATCTAACCTTTCTCTTATTTTCTATCTTAGGCCTTTTAACTTTTTCAGTTATTTATTAGAAAGAATTTTGACATTATGACTTAAGAAATCTTAAGGTTATATAGTTGTTACCATTACTCTTTTTGTTCTTCAAGTGTGGGTTTTTTTCTAGCTCTGCCAGCCTGGCTTCTCACTGTGGGCCTGAAGATACGATATATTAGAAAGTAATGACCATAAATCTTTTAATCTTTATTGGTATGTTACCTGTTTCAGATGCTTCAACACTTAGAAACAAATAACTACTTCAGTCTGTGAAAGTCTGTATTTTTTGAATCAAAAAGAACAGTTTGCAAAGTTTGTTCTAATGGGAAATTTTTAAATCCAGTTTGAGCTTTCATTCTTCAGTATCATTAGCCCAAAAGTGTGACATGGTTCTGTAAATCTAGACAATGAAATCTTTTGCAGAAAAGCAAATAGTTCTGAATGAAGCATAGCTTATTAAATTCTCAATTGTCTTAATACCACAACAGCTGGAACAGACTTGAGACCTGATGTAGGAGTTCCTGGGGCTGCTTCTTGAAGGTGCTTTGCTATTTTTCTAGGAGATTTACATGGCTACCTTAAGACCAAAATGTCTGTATTTGATACAGAGTTGGTGGGAAGTCAGTACTGGAGCAGGAATGAGAAACTGTTTAAAGAGCAACTTGCAAGTTGCTTGTTGTAGCAGTTCTGGGAACTGACCCACACTTTCTGCTGTGTTCTTGGAAAAAAAGTAGCAAGACCTCATTTTTTTTCCAAGTGTATGTATATGCAGGAATATATAGTAAATATATATATTTGTAGGTGTGTTTATGTGTTTGTGTATAATTGGTTACATTGTTGTTTTCTAGAGAGCTCTGGCACCCTTCAGTATCATCCTTTGCTTGATTCATTTGGCTGAATGATAACATTATTCCATGAGTAAGATTGTCTTCAGTCCTTTATTTCAAAAGGGAAAGGCAGGAGCTTTTTATATACTAAATATTTTTTGTATACTTAACTTTAAATTTTTGTGTGTATGTGCTTGTGTATTTATTCCCTTTCCTTGTCATAATAATAGTTCCACTGTAATAAGTTTATATTTTTTCCTTTTGATTATATTATTTGCAGTGCTTTATAAAATTATTGGGTTATGATCTTGTGGACCAGGAAAAACTTGTTGATCATATGTTGCTGTTCATTCTCAAGCCCTCAGCTTTTACGAGAAATGAGTTACATACTAAATATCTCTCAGGTATAATGCTTGCTGTGTATGTAACAGACATAGTAGTCTGTTATCTGGTCATGAATGAGAAATACAGTATTCTGTGCAAATACTAAAAAGTAAAAATACTATGCATATCCATGAGGGGAAGATTGGTAGTGCCCAAGACAATTACTGTATGAAATCTGAGTATTGCACACTTTTTATTAATTGCATTGGTGGCTGTTTTGGGGCTTTCCTTTTTCAGATCAGAAGTTCTAAGGGGCTGATAAATCTGTCATACCTAATACGCCATTTTCTGATATTAAATGGTTTGTCAAAAATCCCAGCAAGCTTAGGAATTTGGCTGGGTTTTACTTATGTTTTAGGTGTCTCTCTTTAGCATATCATTAGGAGGTTTTGGTACTGTCATTTGGTTTAGTATTTGCAAGACATTTTATCTTTTTTGTCTTTTCATTTTAAACGCACTGACAGGCTTTACATATCCAATAGGTGGGGTTTTTTCCCCCTAGAAACTCTTTTGCCGATTTTCATACTCTGTCCCTTTGCACATTTTTTCAGATCTGTTAAAGTAGTGTCTTTGAGTTTCAGGTTTGATGCCAGTGAGGTTGCATCATCTTTCCTAAGTACTATGTGCCATATATGTTCTGGAATTTAAGGATGAACACTTACAACTTTCTTTGGCAAAGTGTTTAATTTTAAATTCAGACTGAAAAGTGTTTTGTTTTGTTTTTTTGTTGGTTTTGAATGGGTTTTTTTTTAGACTGGCTGGCATAGCTCCAATACTTATCCTTAAATTATTTTAAATTTTTTTTCAAACTTGTTTGTTATGCTAGAAACTCCCTCTTTATATGTCAGTTGTTGCAACCAACCAGTCAGACTTGCTTCATTTAGTAACCAGAAAATGTATTTACAGACAAGTACTATCTCTCTGTGCAATGGTAGATTTCATCCTGCACCCTTGGGAATAATGGAACAGGTGTCTCAAATAATGTGATCTGGAATACAGTTTGCAAGTGCATTTATAAAAGTTTATTTATAATTGTTCTTTAATAGAGTGGTATCATAATAAATATATGGAACTTGTTAACACTGAATAATTAAATTTGATGGGTTTTAGTCTGGGTTCGCTTAGGTTTGCCTTGGTTTTCCCTTGTTTTCCCAGGTTTGCCTGGGAAAGCTACAGCTTTTTTTATTATTTTATTTTTGTGATTAGTCTATTTAACTTCTGATTGATCTCTAGTTGTGATCGGTAAGGAGAGGACCTAGAAGACCTTTCAAGGTCCCTTTTAGTATTTTTCATTCTGTTATTTTATATAACCGTTTTACCTATTTTTGTGTCTGGTGTTTCATTCTAAGTAATGCTAGTTTTTTCAGTTGCATAATAGATAAGTAAATAAGACTTTTTTCACATATGTCTAGTCAGTTAATTGCTCTTATTTTACCTTTATTTTGTTATTTTTGAGTTCAGGTGACCAAAAATCAGAAGAATTTTCAAAGACAGGATTATAATTCATGTTATAATGACACATTTTTTTCATATTGTTATCTGCACATCTTTCTACATTCTCAAATGCTAGGAAGTTTTAAGGTAGGCACTCGAAGCTAGTTGTGGCATGAATTAAAAATTCTAATAAAAATAAAGAAATTCAAGAATTTTTTTATAGATACTTCCTCTTTTCCTATATTTAATAGCATGTATGACCTACAAGTAAAATCTAAAATAATCTCATGAGTTTCTTGAGCAATGGAGAATTCTCTCAATTAAAGAAAAATCAGAGAGCCAATCCACAAGTGTAGAACAATCCTGGTACTTTTTGCTAAAAAGTTACAAAAGAGAGGAAATATTCCAAAAAGGCTATATTGAAAGATTTGCTAAACTTCCTTCACTATTTTATCTGTAAGTATATCTCTAACATTCACAAAATTGTACATAAACAAAACAGTGCAACTGGACCAAAAGACAGATTTTCTTAGAAGAACTGAAGGGAAATAATAATATGAAGAGGTGTTGGTTTGTTTGGGTTTTTTTTTGTTTGTTGGATTTTTTTTTTCTTCAGCTGTACAATTAAAAACTGGAGTTGGCACCAAGTGAAAGAATTTGAGTCCCAAAACTGGGGGATAACAAAATACAGAGCTCTTTGCATACAAGAGCAATGAATTTCGTCTATTGTATTGCTTATAGCTTTGTTATTTTTAATCAATGCCAGGACTTCCTATACTTACAGCTTTCTTTGACATCCCACATCAAGGGAAGCCAGAAAGAGTTCAGTATTCCTATAGTAATACTGCTTCTAGAAATCATTATTCATTTTTCTATCTGGCTTTGGGGGAGATGGCCATGCAGCTTACACTTGCTATTGCCTACTGAGATGTGGAATATACATGTGATGAAGAAACCTAAAATTTGGAGGATGGTTCCACACTGGTCTGTGGGGTATGATAAAGTTTTAAGTAACCTAACTTTGCATTAAACTAACAAAAGACAAACATCAGCATGTAATACTAAAAACTGTAGTGAGATCCTGATGTGCTTTAAATACTGTGTTAGACAGAATGGAACATCTGAAAGAAAAAAGAAAAAAGCACAAAACCCTTCCTTATGAATAAAATTGTCATATATGTAAAAAGGAACAGGAAGTACAAAACTGAGGTCAGTACTATTTTCATTTATCTCTTCTATTTTGACATTTTTGTTAATAAGCTAGGAAAACAATAAAGACTAATTTCATTGGCAAGGATTAGAGAGTACATAGGAAGGAACACTCAGGATGTGTATAGTTGCTTTTGAGGACACTTAGAGTAAAATATATATATTATAAAGTGAATTCAATGGTTCTTTTTGTCTAATTGGCTCCTATATCAAGTATTAATTCTTTAGAATAGTCAATGTAGAAAACAAAGTTTGTCATATTGGATATACAAAAAGTATTTTGTTTATTTCAGTCACTTTCACATTCTCATAATGAATGCCTGTCTGGTAATCTGAGCCCTTTCATAAAAATCATAAATCATAATAAATGTAACTCAAAGTGTCAGTATAATACAGGAAGTGTCCTAATAACTCCTTGTTAATCAATAATGTTCAAAAATTAAATGTATTCCATGTGCGTAATCTGTGATGTAGTTTCTCTGAAAGAAAAATGCAGGGTTTTGTACCTGCTATAGCAGATTAACTACTCAGCATCTGGAAAGTTAGATATATTAATTCTGGAGTTAAGAATGTGGTTGCACACTGAATACCCAGCAACAGAAAACACTCGGATGTTGGCAGGAGAAGAAAAGAAATTCCTTAAAGCTGAGGAGGAGCCAGATGTTCTTTCAAGCAAAGCATCTGGGCCAACTGACCCTGAGCTACACAAGACCACCAGGAGGAAATGGTGAGTGAGAGTAGTAGGTGCCTCCATGCAGCTGGGGTTGATGGCAACCATCTGCCAACCTCACCTGTTGTCTAGAGAAGTTTTCTGCTTGCCTGGGATCTGGATCCAGGACATCGTGGAAAGACTGCCAAAGCTTGTCTAGACCTATAACTGTTACGTCCTGCTGTTCTTCCATGTGGGCACCAATGATACTGCCAGGGGCAACCTGTAGAGTATCAAAATTGACTACAGAGCTCTGGAGGACATAGTTAGGGATATGGGGGCCCGGGTGGTATTCTCAATCTTGCAAGGAAGAGGAAGGGGTATAAGGATACTGCACATCAGCACTTGGTTGCGGAGCTGTTGGTGGCAATGGTTGGTTCCTATGACTGTGGGACCCTGCTTGAGCATCAGCATCTGCTTGGAAGAGATGGGGATCCACCCCCATAAGCAGGGCAACAGTGTCTTTGCCAGCAGGATGTCTGACCTGATAAGGAGGTCTTTCAACTAGCCATGCCAGGGAGGGTGAGAGTTACTGTCAGACCTGTAAGAGAGTGCTGGTCAAGGGTTGACAGCAAAAAGCCTGGGGTGATGTGAATGAAAGGGAGCACAAAATCAACAAAACAAGGCTTAAGTGGGGTCATCTCAAGCATTTGTGTGTAAACAAGGAAACGCCTAAAAGGCACCATTATGGAAAAAACCCCAGACCCTTTCTGAGAAATCAGCATGCTGGGGTGCCTCTCTGATGAGCCTGTACCCTAGTGTGGAGAATAAACATAAGAAGTTAAGACTTCTCTGTGCCATTGCAGGGCTGTGATCTTGTTGGGATCATTGAGATGTGGTGGGATGGCTTGCATGACTGCAATGGAAGGATACAGGCCCTTTAGGAAAGACAGGCTGGGAAGATGAGGAGGTGGAGTTGCACGTTATGGGAGAAAACAGCTGGAATGCATGGAGCTCTCCTAGGAATGAATCATAAGCTGACTGAGAAAGAGCAGACCAGTATGGGTGACACTGTAGTGGGAGTCTGCTATAGGCTCCCTGATGAGAAAGAACAAGTGGATAAGGCCTTCTACAGACAGCTACATTCACAGGCCCTGGTCCTCATGGGGGTCTTCAACTACCCTGATATCTCCTGGAGGAAAAACACTGTGGGACATAAGCCAATCCAGGAGGTTTCTGAATAGCATCAGTGACAACTTCCTCACCCAAGTGATAGAAAAGCCAATGAGGAGAAGTGTTCTGCTGTCCCTCTCATTTGCAAAAAAGGAAGGGCTCACTGAAGATGTGAAGACTGCGGGCATCCTTGGCTGCAGTGACCATGAGATGGTGGAGTTCAGGATCCTGAGAGGAGGATGCAGGGCAAAAAGCAAGGTCACAACCTTGGAATTCAGGAGAGCTGTCTTTAGCCTCTTTAAAGATCTGCCTGGAAGAGTCTTCTGGAATAAGGCTCTGGAGGGAAGAGGGACTCAAGAAAACTGGTTAATATTTAAGGAATGCATCTTCCAAGCTCAAGAGTAGTCCATCCTAATGAGCAGGAAGTCACGCAAAAATGCCAGGAGGCTTGCATGGATCAGCAAAGAGCTCCTGGCAAAACTCTGACTTAAAGGAAGTTTACAGAAGGTGGAAGCAGGGACAGGTAACCTGGGAGGAATAGAGAGGCACTGTCTGATCATGCAGAGAACCAGTTAGGAAAGCGAAAGCCCACCTGGAACCAAAGCTGGCAAGGGATACCAAACAGAGCAAGAAGGGATTCTATAAGTACATAAGTGGCAAAAGGAGGACTAGGGAAAATGTGGACCTGTTGCTGAATAGGGTAGGAGCCCTGGTGACCCAGGACATGGAAACGGCATAGGTACTGAATGCCTTTTTTGCCTCAGTCTTCTACCAGCATGGTTGGCCTTCAAAAATGACAGACCCTAGAGACCAGGGGAAAAGTCTGGAGCAAGGAAAATGTACCCTTGGTGGAAGAGGATCAGGTCAGAGAATACTTAAGCAAACTGGACATACACAAGTCCATGGACTCTGATGGGATGCAGCCATGAGTACTGAGGGAGCTGGCAGATGACACTGAGATTGCTCTCAATGGTCTTTGAATGATCATGGTGACTGGGAGAAGTGCCCAAGGACAGGAGGAAAGCAAACACCACTCCTATCTTCAAGAAGGAGGGCCTGGGGGACTGCAGACCAGTCAGCCTCACCTCGATCCCTGGGGAACTGATGGAATAGCTAATCCTGGAAATCCTTTCCAGGGTACATGAAGGACAAGAAGGTGATAAGGAGTAGTCAGCATGGCTTCACCAAGGGGAAGTCATACTTGACCAATTTGATAACCTTCTATGATGAAATGACTGGCTTGGTAGTTGAGGGGAGAGCAGTGAACATTGTCTACCTAGACTTCAGTAAGGCTTTTGACACTGTCCCCCATAAAATCCTCATAGAGAAGCTGTTGACATATGGGCTGGCTGAGCAGACAGTGAGGTGAATTGAAAATTGGCTGAATGGTCAGTCCCAGAGGTCATTGACTGGTGGTAGTGTGAAGTCTGTTGGAGGACAGTAACTAGTGGTGTAGCCTGGGGTCAATACGGGGTCCAGTCCTGTTCAACATTTTCATTAATGATCTGGATAATGGGGCAGTGTGTATGTAGCCTTGACAAGTTTGCTGATGATCCAAAACTGGGAGGAGTGGCTGAAATGCCACAGGGTGTGCTGCCATCCAGAGGGACCTCAACAGGCTGGAGAAATGGGCTGACAGCAACCTCATGCAGTTCAGCAAGGACAGGTGATAGGCCTCGCATTTGGGCATAAATAACCCCATGCACCAGTACGTACTGGGGGCCAATTGTCTCAAAAGTAGGTCTGCAGAAAGTTACCTGGGGGTCCTGGTTGCAGTCAAGTTGAGCATGAGCTAGCAATGTGCCCTTGCCACAAAGAAATCTACTGGTATCCTGGGCTGCATTAAGAGAGTGTTGCCAGCAGCTCAAATGAAGTGATCTTTCCCCTCAGCACTGGTGAGGCCACACCTGGAGTGCTGTGTCCAGTTCTGGGCTCCCCACTGCAAGAGAGATGTGGAGCTACTGGAGAAAGCCCAGTGAAGGGCCACTAAGATGATGAAGGGACTGGAGTATTTCCCTTATGAGGAAAGACTGAGAGGGCTGGCACTGTTTAGCCTGGAGAAGAGAAGGCTCAGGGGGGATCTCATAAACACATCCAATTATCTGAAGTGAGGGAATGAAAAAGAGGGAGCCAGGCTCTTTTCAGTGGTACCCAGTGACAGGACCAGAGGCAGTGGGCACAGACTGAAACACAGGAGGTTTCCTCTGAACATCAGGAAACACTCTTTTGTCTGTGAGGGTGTCATGGTTTAACCCCAGCCAGAAACTTAAGCATTCACTTCCCCCCACACCCAGTAGGATGGGAGAGAGAATCGGAAGGAAAAAGGTAAAACTTGTGGGTTGAGATAAGAACACTTTAATAGAACAGGAAGGAAGAAACTAGTAATGATAATAATAACAATAATAAAATTACAATGAAAATTAAAGGATTGGAATATACAAAAGAAGTGATACACAATGCAATTGCTCACCACTTGCCAAGTGAGTTCCCAAGCAACGATCCCCCCCTAGGCCAACTCCCCCCAGTTTATATACTGGCCATGATGTCCCATGGTATGGAATACCCCATTGGCCAGTTTGGGTCAGCTGTCCTGGCTGTGTCCCCTCCCAACTTCTTGTTCCCCCCCCAGTCTTTGTGCTGGCTGGGCATGAGAAGCTGAAAAATCCTTGATTTAGTCTAAACACTACTTAGCAACCACTGAAAACATCAGTGTGTTATCAGCATTCTTCTCATACTGAATCCAAAATACAACACTATACCAGCTACTAGAAAGAAGATTAACTATCCCAGCTGAAACCAGGGCAGAGGGTGACCAAGCACTGCCGCAGGTTGTCCAGGGAGGTTGTGGAGTCTCCATCCTTGGAGATATTCAAAAGCTGTCTGAACATGGTCCTGGGCAATTGGCTTTAGGTGTCCCTGCTTGAGCAGGGGTTTGGACCCAGATGATCTCCAGAGGTCCCTTCCAACCTCAACATTCTGTGATCCTGTAAAGTCAGCTGAAGTTAATACATGTTCCATTAAGCTCACTACTTCTGATCATATATTTCTGAATAGTTTTGGATAACAAGCACTGGCAATAAAGGACATTGTAACTTTTTTTTTCTAGTGAAGTAATGTTGTTTAGGTTATAGAAGAAATATCTTTTAATGGTTTCCTTTGAAGTAAATAAGCAGAGGAAAACTAGCTCAAGTGTCATGGATACCAGAAGTTTGATGTGGTGTATTCCAAGGTATGTTTATTCTCTACTTACTGTCTTACCTGAGCATTGCTGAGGACAACTGAGTTCTTCACATCCACTTTGAAAAGGCTCTTGTAGAAGCAGTAAATCTGCTTCATACTTCTGGTCAGATTTATTTTAGAAAAAAAAATTAAATGTGCAGTTTAGTTCTAATGCATGTTTTCCATAAAAGCAAGAATATATAATCACATCTGTAAGTCAGTGTAGCTTTACTTGTGATGTCACCACATGATTGGATTAAATTAATTGTTACTTCTGTAGCATTCCCACATCTTAAAAACAGACTAAGAATTATCTAATATTTTAACGTGATAAAAGAAATACATATTTGGGAACCCAAAATTTTTCATTATTTCCTTTATAGTCAGTGTCTCAAAAAAGCACTGTCACCTATGAAAAAAGCAATCTATTTAAATAATGGGAAGTATACAGCTGTATGTATTTTATGCACAACATAATTAAATATTCTATCATGAATAAAAGCATGAGTACTTAATTCATTGTTGGCTGCTTTGATGGTGTCCAGCTGACATACAAGACAATAAGAGCACCAAGATGTTTTTAGTGATTTATGCATCTCTCGTATGGCCTCTTAGCCTAGGTGTAGAATAAACTTGTAAATGCAAACCATCTGGAGATGAAAGGTCTAATCCTATAGTTTTAGGTGTGCTGTGGTCATTGCTGTAATTGTGAATGAGCAGTCAAGGAAAGAATTCTGGTACACCTTTACTGTGTTTAACAAATTACAAGGGAGACTAGAAAGGACTTTAAACCTTATTATTAGCCCTTACCAGTGCAATACACCCCCCTGCATCACATGATTCAATCACACTTTTGGGGCCACATAGCTTTTCTATTCCTCCCATTCAAAATATTGAATGGACTGTGTATGCCATCAGGTAGTTGTATTATGTACTTCTACAGACAGAATGGTGAAAAAGGCAATGTAGAGAAATCTATATTCCCTTTGCAGTATTGGCATCCTGCTGAGCAAGTATCTCCTCTTACTCTAGGATAGCGGCATTACATTAACTGTTTCTGAAGGAATTTTCTAATAGAAGTTTCAACAGAAATATAACAAGCAAGTCTCTTGGATAATTTTTTTTCCACTAGAGAAAGTGTTTAAAAATATAACTGTCCTTTAGAGAAGCTATTCTATTTTTATACCTAATTAACAGTGCAAAGTAAACATACTACTTACATTGTCTAATTTATTAAACTATTGAATATATGCATATAAGTGCCTGAATGTCCCACACTAAATCACTACTTTGCTGTAGGAGATATTTGTGTAAAGATGTGAAAAGATAATTTCTTCAGAGAGACTACATGTAACAAACACCTATATAGCAAACACCTCATTCTGACTTCATTGGAACCGCATACACATTAAAATTAGGAATGTGTTTGTAGTGAACTGGGGACCCAAGCAGAAAAGTGACAGAAAGATGAGATACAGTCAACGTATGTAGAGTTACAGGCATATATTTCCTTGAGTACTATGTAGATAAACAAAACTTAAAAGCATTAAATTTAATACAAGCAAGAAATTTTAGAGGTAACGTTGTTTCAGTCTTTGTTCTCTCTAAATCTTTTTTCTCTCCTGTTTGTCTTGTCATCTTTTTGATCCTTCCTATTTTGTATTTATCTGTATTCTTTTACACATAACACTAAGACCTTTAGCGATTATGTGGTCAAATAGCTCTGGACAATGGGATTCTGTTAGGCAGACCGTCACTTCACAATAAATGAAACAGTATGTAGGTATAACAAACATATTCTGTATGTTACACATTTATTTTGCTACATTATTAAATTGTAGTGATACCTTGACACCTAGGTGTTCCCCCATCACAATGTCTTTTTTTTAATATACATGGAAAAGACTGGGAGCTGAGAGTTAATCTGGGTGTTAACTGTAACTGAATTATTATCATGACAAGACTGAAAACCTGTTTTATGGAGTCCAAACAATATTGGTTAATGCACATCATAATTCTAAACCTGGAACTTGGGGTGAGCAGAGCTTGTAGCACTTATCCCTTAAACAATCTCTGTAAAACTTCATTGCGTATTTATAATAGCATGTTTAGCATGGTGTCAGGTTTCATTAGTTGATGTCCTCCTGTTGAGAAGTGCATCTTTGTTACCAATAGTTCTTTAGCTAGGAAAAACCAGATTTTACAAGTTTTGAAATTAATCAGTCTTCATGGCATTTAGCAACAGAAGCAGCATTGCTCAGTTTTTATGAGTAACAGTAGGTTGATGTTGAACAATTTTTTGGGGAAAATTCCATCAGCATAGTCTGGTGCTCTTATGAGACTGATGATGTTGAATCTGCCATTTTTGATGCCCTAAAATCTGCTGCCACCAGAATTTCTTTTCTTAATGTCAAGGACTGCTTTGGCAGAGAGACAGAGGTCATATTGTTGATCTGAAGAAAAACAATTTTGGTGCCAAAAGAGATGAAACAATTGGTGCATAAGGTCAACTGATGTTCTTGCCAATTGCTTCATGGCATTAGACCCTTCTGAATCTTTCTTTAAAAATCTTCCATCAAAAGATTGGAATACATTAATCTTGTCCTTTACTACTCAACAGAAATGATGAGTAGTTCAGTATTAAATTTGAAACTATTTTTCTCAAGAAAAACAATCTACAGATTTTAAAAAATGGCATTTTTGTCTTTGAACAAAGCTATGTTCTAGTTTTATGCCTTTCTACCTGAGCTGGTAGCTATTTCATGGGTTTAATTTTCCCTATAAAATAAAGAGAATTAGTTACTTTCTTTTAAAACATGCCTGATTATGAAGAATGAATAAAATCCCGTTGCCTATAGTATAAGAGAAATCAAACTATAGAATACTTTCTTCCCTACAATTTTATCTAGCACTTGGTGAAAATGGCAAACAATAATTCCTATTTACATCCCTAAGATATATTATTGCTATCTTTGTGGTTGCTGATATCTGGCTGCTTTCTTTGCAAAACTTTCTCTAAATGGGTTTCCTCCTGATTCTGTTTCTTCACCTCTACTAAGAAAATACCTACCTATATTCTTCAATCCTTGTGTGCCTAGTAAGGGTCTTAATCAAATCTGTACCACCTTATTTAATCTTTTTCTAGCTTAATATTTCTTATCAGTTTCAGTAGTGAATTCAGTAAGATTGAAGGTAGAAAATTGGTGATATGCTTCCTGTAATTTTATACATTTTAATACACTTTAGAAATTGATAAAGAATTGTCTTCATATAAACATCCTCTAGAACACTATTAAGGTCAGGTTTATAGGGAGGGTCATCTCAGGGCACTAGTTTAACTCTGTATTAAAATACTGTGCAAACACACAGAGTTGATTGTGCATGTATAAAAGGGGAAAACACTACTAGTGATATTTTCAGGTGCTTTGGTTGCCAGTTTATACTGCCAGAATATTCTCAGTGGCTTTGCTTTCCTTAGTCATGGGCACAAAACTGAGCCAGAATCAAGCACTCATCTGGAAGTTGGCAATGGATCTTGTTGGCTTGCCCATTTCTTTTGATAAGAGGGGCTTTGTCCCTTAGCATAAGATGTAGTTGACCTTGAGTTGCCTGGAATGTTGTTAATGCTGAAGAAATGACTGACAAACAGCAATTATGGAGTAACATGTGGTTGTTGCTATTCTTATGTTCTCATCAGGTATTGTTACAGATTTGAGGTCAGACCGTGAAAGGTAACATTGTGGACGAAACAATGAAAAAGAAATAGCATTATTTTCAAACTCTTTATTCATGACTACAGATATTTTCTATGTGATTTGTCCTTTCTATCACAGTGACCTCTACAGACAGGATGATGAAAAATATTAACAAAAAGATAACAACTGATAGCTGGTATAAGAAGTTATCCAAAACACTAAGCTAAAAGCAGACAAATAATTGCATAAGTCATTGTTGGCATCACAGCAAGTATAAAGTCAGATCTGGTTTTCAAATTTACTGGTATAAGGACTCCCTGCTGAAAGCATGTACCAGATGCAGGATTTTCTCAAGGTTAAATGTAATTATAGCGCGCACATACATACAAATTGCAGACAGAGATTAAATCACAAAATAATGAGGTCTTTTCAAAAGGTAGTATACTACTCTGATTATCCTCTCTACCTTTAAGATATGCTTGTGTTTTAAGTCTTTATACACTATGTTTAGTGGGAAACTGCATTTAAGGTGATATTATGTCATTGAACTTGAAGGTCTGTCCATTTTATTGTATTACCTGCAGAAAAATTAATTTCGTGTAAAGGATCTACAGTTTTCCTTCTGTGTGTCAGCAGTCAGAATTATCTTCAATTGTTTTTTTGGGTTTTTTTTTTTCAACTGACTCCTTATGCATCTGAAATGAGATAATAAAAATCACAGGAAGATATTAATGAAATGGAAACTACTGTAAGAAAATGAAATAGATATGACTAAGAAACATTCTGTGCTCCATACTGAAACCACGTTAGTTTGAATTTATTGCTAGCTGTCAAAATCAGTGACTTCAAAACTTCAAAATCCTATAGTGAGGTGGATTTTTAAAAAATATTTTATTATATCTCTAATACTATGGAGTGATGGTTTAACACAGATGGAAAATAGTGGACTGGTTAGACTGCTATAGCCAGAGGGTCTCTGAAGGCTGTGTCTACCCTAGTGATTTGTCTTGGTGCAATATTTTATGTGAATTGCCCAATGGTATCCATTTGTCTTATGCCAGTTCAGGTCTCCAAGTAGTTTGATGCACAAAATTAAAATTCCTTTTTGAGAAAACTAAATCAAATGTGTTCCAGTGCTAACACTTTTACATTAGACTCCCTTTTCTGTAGTGATTTAAGAGAAGCTATCTGGTAAACAAAAACAAGTTAGATTTAGGCTATGCCAAGCCCGTGTCAAATTTGTGAAATGATGGTGGAACTGAGTGCATAAACTGGCTGAGGGTGATGCTGCAAAGGGTTAATCTTCAAATTAATATGTTAAACAAAGCAGATTCTACTGCATCCTGTACGTGGTCCCAGCTTCAGCTCAGAAAGGACTGAATGCTTTCCCCATTCAGAGTAACACCATATTGTGCTATCCAGAAGTTTTTCACAAGCCTCCCCCAAAAACAGTGCTATGCCTTCAAGGCATAACTAGAGCTCACTGGAAAGCTGTTGCTTTAAAAAATGCTCATTGAAAGATGCAGTTTCATTGAAATGGAAATGTACACAGTTTCATGGATTAAAAAGCCAGAAGGAAGTACTGTGATCATCTAGCCTGGCATACTGTACAACAGAGACCTCACGGCTGTCTTAGTCTCTTCCCATTTGAACTAGGTCATGTCTTTCTAAAGATAAAAAAACCCTCTACCTTGCTTTTTAAAAAGCATACTTCAAGGATGGGAGTATCTACCACAATTTTCAATGAGGTACTCCTCATTGTTAATTATGCTGTTAATTCTAAGTTTGTCTGTCTTCGGTTTCTAGTCCGTGGGTCTTGTTATGACCTATGTCTGTGAGACTGAAATGAAATTCATCTTCTTATGTATATATTTATGGATTGTAATCTAGTTATTCATTATACTAAGGAGGTGAAATTTCTTGATTCTCTCAGTTTAGGTCATGTTTTTGAGTACTTCGATGGTTATATTGTGAATGCTTCACTACTTATCAATGTTATTTTTGACTTGTGGATGCAGAAATCGGATGCATTATTTGAACACTGAAGTAGCTGATGCTAAGTAATGTCTCTGTTCCTGCTTGAGATTCCACTGTTCATAGATCCATGTTCACATGCTTTTTTGACTGAGATTAAGAAAAGTTTGGAGCTGTCCAGATGGTCTGAAACTGCAGGGAGTTCTTTGCCTGACAGCTTGTATTGTAAGCTTTTAGGTTTTTGTAGTTTACAGCTCTATTGTCACCTCTGGTGATGTTAAATCAAACATTGTTCTATTCTTCCTTGATGCTAAGTCCTTTTTAGGCCTCTAATTCTGGGAGAAGTGTTTTTTTAAAAAAGCAGAGAGCTAAGACTGCATTTTTGGTTTACGTAAATGCAGTCTTGGTCTCTGCTTTTGGTTTACTTAAAGCAAATCACAGTTGGGGATTGGCTTATCCAAACAGCAGCCTTCAGGAAAAATAGAAAAAATGAGGAAGCGGAAGGACTAGTCTGATGATGTAAATGATAATTGTGTTGCCACATCCATTTTGTGTGAGAGTTCAGTGGTTAGAGCGTTCAGCCTAGACGTGGGAGATCTTAGCTCACTTTCTTCCTTTGTCTTGGGAAAGGCAAACTTATATTTCCTACTCTCCATAAGAATAGTTTTGCCACATGGACAGAAAGTGATTTTGCTGTCTGCCAGCATGAATATTTAAGTGTTTCACATAAAGCTGAATAGACACATAAGTTCAGCAACGTACTTCAGAATATCTCCTTTTTTTGCTTATCTTAACTAGGGCAAAGAATCACTTTGACCTAGGAGGTCTCACCTCTCTTTGGAGTATCTTGGCCACTGAGACAATTACGATGCACATTTTTTTCAGTTTTCCTGATTACTATTAAAAAAATCAGAATTTCCTATTTCTTGAAAAAATATTCTCACATTTGTGTTCTTTCCCCTGGTGAACAGGGAATATTTAAGCATTTTTTTTAAAAGTAGACCTTAAATAATTCTTAGAATATGATTTAATGACTTTTAAACTTATTTTGAAGTACAAATATGCCATCTCTGAGAACTTTCCTTGTAGCTTATGCCAATAGTACATAAAGGCATTGAAGTGAAGTTAGAAAATGGATGGTGTTTAGGATAAAGTTATTATGTATGCTATGGCAAAATGTTACCTTTCTAAAAGACAGAATCATATGGCAATTACAAATAGTTCAGTCTTTGCAAAAAAATAATATTTCCCAGGGAAGAATGTAACAGGTATGGATATAGAACCAGTAGTATTACAGGCCTATTTTCAGTTGTTTACAACTTGCCTAAGTTTGAGAATTTGAAGCAAAATTTTACACGCTGGTGTCTGCATCAGCTAGCTTCTTATGGTCATTACAGCTAAAAAGGCCTAGTCACTTCAGAGAATGGAGAAAAAGAAATTAAAAAAGAAGAACAAAAAAAGTTGATGCTATTCCATTTAAATACTTTATTGCCCTTGTGCTTTGACATGGGACTAGCTTCTACATCAGAAATGTGACTTGGTTGCCCAGGTGAATAAATCTCTACCCAAAGCTTCCACACTTGGTACTTTCTTCCCCATTCCCCTCCTTCAACACTTATTATCCTTTGAAAAACTGTGGTTTGTGTGCTCAGTGTATCTGTAGTCAGCAGTGACTTCCTGGAACTTAATTGCTAATACTATGTCATCACTAAGCATGCTTGATCCTCTCATAGTTTGTAATTGTAACAGATGGCAACTGAATACTTCCTCCCCTTGCATCTCCTACATCTAACAAGAGCTTGTGCATCAACCCCAGACATTCAGTTGTCTCATCACTGCTAACACCTGTGCTGTTCCTACCGAGCTACTGAACATGCTCCAGACTCAGAATAAATTTCCTTCTTAGTGCAGTTCTGAGCCAGAATAGCAATGGGGCATCGGAATTGTGAGTTGCAGTGCAATTCCTTTCAGTTGGGCTGTTGCTAGCCCTGGCCTGGCTGCTGGTGCATGGGTAGGCCTGAGGTTTAAAACAAAGCGTCTGCTGAGACTGAGACTTAGAGAGAGAAACTGACTGGAAATTGGATGAAACTGAAAGTAAATGAGAAAAAGACTCTTTTTGGAAGTTGGTTTTAGGCTGAGAAGTTGAAACTGAGAAATGTAAGCGGTAAAAGTTTCGTTTGCCTATCCATCCACTGCACAGATGAATGTGAGAGAAGAACATGCTTTCCAGCAGGGTTTCACAGATACTTATGGACAGCTATGCTGGTTTTAGCTGGGATAGAGATAATTTTCTTCATAGTAGCTGGTATGAGGCTACATTTTGGATTTGCTCTGAAAACAGGGTTGATATTGATAATTCAGGGCTGTTTTCATTACTGCTGAGCAGTGCTTGCGCAGAGCCAAGGCCTTTGCTGCTCCTCACCCCACCCCACCAGCGAGGAGGCTGGGGGGGCACAAGGAGTTGGGAGGGGACACAGCCAGGACAGCTGATCCCAACTGACCCAAGGGATATTCCAGACCGTAGGATGTCATGCTCAGCATATACAGCTGAGGAAGAGGAGGGAAAGGCGGACGTTGGGAGTGCTGGTGTTTGTCTTCCCAAGTCACCGTTATGCATGATGGAGCCCTGCTGTCCTGGACATGGCTGAACACCTGCCTGCCCAGGGGAGGTGGTGAATGGATTCCCTGTTGTGCTTTGCTTGCGTGTGTGGCTTTTGCTTTCCCTATTAAACTATCTTTATCTCAGCCCACAAGTTTTCTCACTTCTACTCTTATGATTCTCTCCCCATCCCACTGTGGGGGAGTGAGTGAGCGTCTGCATGGTGCTTAGTTGCCAGCTGGTGTTAAACCACAAGAGCAGAGGACAAAACATCCAGAACCTTGGTGTTGATTTCAGGCTTTGGATGAAAGTGTATCAGTGTGGCATGGACTTTTCTGCCTAGTCCATCTCAGTTTTCCTGGCATCTCCTTTTCCACCCATATCACCTTGGCCATGGTTCCTTGTCCCAGTGTCATCCAAACTTTTTATATCCCTCACTCACTCCTGTGGCTTCCCATTATGGCATATTTTTCATCATAACCCATGGACCTGATTTCTTCATGCATGCAAGCTTCCTGTCTTAGTCAAATCTCCTTTCTGCTTTGCATACACAGTTCCAGATTTCCTGTGTAGCCACTCCAGTTCTAACTCCAAAGACCTCTCCCAGTTCCCAGTCTCATTCATAATGTCCAGTCTCACCTTTTTCTGACCTCTTAGCAAATTTGCGTTCCTACCCTCCATGTGGCAGAGGCTTTCTGATGTAGTATGGGTAATAAAATAGGATAAGTGTTTATCTCAGTCCTCTTGTTTCTTTTTTCCAGTGTTTGCCCAGCTAGTCTTAGGTTTCTCCACACCCTTTGCCTCTTTGTGAGAATGCTTTTCCAAAATCCTTTTCCTGTCCATCCACTACATTTTTCCTTGACCAGACTGTCTTGAACTTTTCAATCCCTGACAGTTAAGTGAATTCCAGTGCTTATTCCCAGACCACAATCTGTGCAATTTAGATTAAATACATGCATATTAAATACAGGTCTCAGTTACAACTGTATTTCAACTTTGTTGGCCTCTTGTTTGAGATGTAACCTTCTGCTTTCTGTGTTGCTCGTTTTTGCTCTGAGGACTGAATTACTGCATTTTCATGCCACTCACTATCTGAGTCTTCATAATCTTAATTATTTTATTTTTACAATCTTCTAGAGAATTGAGGGTGGAAAGAGAGTGGTGTTATCCATATAAAATAATTCAGGATATGCAAATTGAAAAAACTTAGAACCTAGTTTTTCAGAGTACTTAACATTATATGCTGTATGTTGAAAGCAGAACTCCTATGGATTACATGTGCAGCTATGTTATCAGCATTTCTGCAAAAGATATTTAGGAAATAAGTTGGACAGGATATGTAGGGGCACAATTAATGATGCCTCAGAAAAGCTTGGTTGAAGTGCCTTATCAACGTTGTTAAGGCCTGCAGCAGGAGAACACAATCCAAGTTTTCCAGGGAAGCTATAATTTGTTTTGATCATGATACCTTCTTTTCAATTGTGCAGTTGTTTATTACATGATTTCCAGGTGCTGCAGCAAATGAAATAAAAATTCTACTTACAATCATGGTTTCCTATCAGAGCAGATTAATCCTGAGCGTTAAATGAATCTGGAGTTTCCTGGGAAAGAATAGTGGATGTTCATGAAGTACCACAGTGTTGTTATTCAAAGGTACAGGGAGACAGAATTACTTCTGGATTGGTGGATATAAATCTATTTTGAATGTTTGATATGCAGTCCCACTAGCATTCTATTAATTTATCAAAGTATCTGTGGCAAATAACTACTTCTCTGTTCTAAACAAACTTTGGAAAAGTATTAAATGCTAAGAGGATTTAAAAAAAAATAAATTTAGTAAGTGGTACACAGTGGAGATGGATGGTTCACTATGGATGTAATTTGGATGTAATAATTATAAAAAAATCAGCTGCTATAGTTTGCTGATAGGCAGGGCTTTGACAATAAACATAACTTATCTCAGCTTCTTTGCCTGACTATGGCACCAACTAGCATGCTTTGACATACCATACTGACTACCAAACTTTTATAAGTGGAAATGAGTATAACTGACATTTGGATCTCTATAGACCTGAGCCACCTCTTTCAACATAAAAGGTAGGATTTAATAACCCAAATGTAGGTGTCTAGTGCTATTTGAAATGCCCTACCACAGTTAACCTAGCCTCCAGCTGTTACTCCAGAAGAATTCAGATTTCCTCTAGTCTCATGTCTGTCAGCCCCAGGTCTCAGATACCCTAGGTGTCTGAAATGTCATCAGGTGTCTGATGAGCCATTGAGTCACAGTTCTGTATTCAAGAAGTAAATTTTTATCTAATTTGTACAGCTTTTGATCTGTGAGTGATCCTTTCCCAGAAGACCCTTTAAGGCTTAAATAATTTGGAACTCAGAAATCTTCTGAATTAGGGATATTTTTTATTAGGGAGTTTTATTTTTAGTAGCCTTTGGTGGATTTTTGTTTCCCCATGAATATTTTGATCATTTTGAGTGAAATTTGGCATCCATGATTCTGTGGCCAGAGGTATAATTTAATGGCATGTTTGAAGGATTATCTTCTTATTGTTTATTTTGAATCTTCTGTTAGCTATTTTCTTTTATTGCTTCCTACTGCTTCTATTGGAAGAGACAGTAAAAAATGCTTTCCTGTCCACCTTCTTAATGCCACTTCTAATATATGGACTTTGGTATGTCCCCATCTCTTTTCTAGGCTAAAGAATCCTGGCCATTCTTTGTACAGAAATTGTGTCAACTTTGATCCATTCTTTGTCCTCTCCTGTACCTTTTCCAATTATATTCTATTCTTTTTGAGGTAAGAAGGACCACCAGAATTGTAGATAGTATTCAGACTGGAGCTGTGCTGTTAATTTATTCTGTGGCATTATGGTTTTTGTATTCCTTTCATAGTAATTTGCATTTTTCTCTTTGCTTCTTTTGACTACTACTAAGCATATTCCTGATATTTCCAGGGAGTGATCTGTTATAACACCAAGATCTTACTATTGATTTATAATACTTATAATACTTTATTATACAGAGTCTATCACTGTGTATGTAAAGCCAGAATTACTCTTCTTTTGGTCTATTAATTTATATCTGTCTATGCTGAATTTTTGTCTGTATCCTAATTGCTTAGTCACACAGTATCATGATATTTGAAACAACCATTACCTTTACTGTCAAAGTGAGCAAACTCTGTAATCTTTCAGCATTCTTTCAGATCATTTATGAATCTGTTGAACATCACAGGTTGCAGTACAGATCCCAGTGAGACTCTGCAGTTTTCACAGTGAAAACTGACAACATATTCCTACGCAGCTGGTTCCAGCGGGCTCTGCAATGGACCCACAGCTGGCCAAAGCTGGGCCCCTCAGACAAGCTGTTTGCACCTCTGTGATAACATATTTAAGAAAGGGCAGAAAATACCAGATGGAGAGAGAAAGAGGGAGCAAAAAGAGCGAGAGAAACAGAAGAGGCAACATCAAGGTCAGAGGAGAAGGAGGAGATATCTGCTGGAGCAGATATTCCCTGCAGCCCATGATGGACCCACACCAGAGATTATTTTCCTGACAGGAACTGCAGCTTGTGGAGAGCCCACGCTAGAGCGAAGAAAAAGTACAAGAAAGAAGTAGTGGTAGAAAGGAACTGCTGTGTACTGACTGTAACTTCCCATCCTCCTCTGTGCTGCTCAGGGCACAGAGAAGTCTGGAGGGCAGGAGTGAAGCTGAGCCTGAGAATGTGTGGAGGAAAGGTGTTTTTTTAATGTTTGTCTTTTTGTTCCTCACTATCTGAATTAGTAATTACATTTTTTATTTCAATGGACAATAAATTAAATTAAATTCCCCCCAAGTTGAGTCTGTTCTACCTGCAACAGTCATTAGTAAGCAGTCTCCCTGTCTTTATCACAACCCATATGCTTTCTCATTCCTGGGTTATCTTCCTGTTTTCACCCCAGTCCTGCTGAGGAGGGAGAGTGAGAGACTGGGTGGGATTTTGGCTGTTAGCCAAGGTTAACCTACCTCACTACCTTTGCTTTCTCCTTATTACTCATTATTAATACATACAGGTATTTTTCTGAATGGAATTGCCTGGCAATTTAATATTTTCTTTTTTTTTAAAGCAGTTCTGATAAAGAACCTTGTTGAATGCAGACTGGAAATTTAAAAAAAAAACCTTCTCTGGTCTATATATACATTTATTCCTTTAGAAAAAAGTTAATAGAGTCATGAGGCACAAGTTTGCATCAAAAAAGTTCTTTATTATGTCATAGTTATTCATTTGTCCATTGGTTCTATTTTTTAGAATACTAGCACTTTATTTACTTTGGACATTCTTGTCTGCTTCTCTGCTGGGCTCCTATGGAATCCACTTTTAAGAATCTTTGTTGTGTTAGCTATTTTTCAGTCCTCAAGCTCCAAAGCAATTCTGAGTAAGATTTCATAATGTGCTTAGTTGTGTTATTCTTGAATCACTTAGAAACTTTTGGCAAATATCAATCAGTAGATAGGAAGTTTGTCACTTTCTGTCTTGATTGTTTGGGGGTTTTTGTTCTAGAACTTCTTCCAGAACTTTGAAAAGATTCAGAAATTTTTGGTTTAAGATAGGCCCTTTAAAATGTTGAATGTAAATTAAAATTCTGGTAAGCAAGACTCTTCAAGCTCTTCAACAGTGATTAGGGATCTAAAAATTAATTTAGTTTTTTTTTATATCTTCTTTGAGTGTTCCTTAGTTTCTACAAGCTCCATGTCATGCTCCCTGTTCCTCATCTAGTTGAAAAGGCATTTGTTATTAGATTTTCTGCCTTTTGCAAGTTATTCTTCAAACTTTTGGTCTTCCTCACTGTATTTTTGCACAAGCAATCAGAGTTTATGATTTTTTCTATTTTACTCATTTGAATACAGCTTCTTTTTCTGAAAGATAACTTCCTATATTATTCAGCTGGTCTCCCTGACTATGCTGTAATAGTCGTAACTTGGTCCTTTTGATAGTAGTATACATTTGTTCTCACCCTTAAATACAAGGCCTTTAGTTTCCTTAGTGACCGTTCTACCCTTTCTGATGTCTCCTTTCATTTCTTTTCCATAAACCTAATTTTTATATAGTTTCTTGATTTGAAATTAGTAACTTTGTTTCTGCAAAGCTGTTGAAACTAAGTATATGATGGTTGCTGTCATAGCACAGCTCCTGGAAAATACTGTGGTGAACTACATCCTTCTTGCTGTCATGGGCAGGACAAGAATTACTTCTCCTTTTGGAGGTTTTGCCACTACATGCTCTAATCATTTACAGGAACTAAAAATTAAGTGTTATAATCATTCACTAATGTGACAGCCAGTTATCTACTGGAGATTAGATGAAGTGTTCCTATTATTATTTTCTGCCTTTGCATTCTCAGTTCATGGATGGATTCCTGATTCACGTAACTTGTTTATCTGACTTAACTCTAAAACTTCCATAACTTTTAACAATAAAACTCCACCAACACAACCAGTCTTTCCTGTGTACTTTGGTGGTAGTGTTCACTGATTTATCTTCTTCCATCAAGTTTCTAATATAGCTATAAAGTCAATTTCTTATTTGAGTCTTGATCTTTTAAATACTTTATTTTTACTCTTCCAGCATTTATATAGAAACATAGATATTATTTCATTTTTATGTTCTTCTGTAGTCCATTGAGATTGTTCTTCACTTTTTTATTTGAATTTTATTCTTCTATCTCAGATTTTGAGTGTGTGTGAAGAAGTAGGCATTTATGAAGAGTTTTTTATGAAACAACTCTTAAAAGATCGATTATCCTAGATGCTTCCCTTGCAACGGATGCAACCCTTGTTGACTTTCCTGGAGCTAGTGTGTTTTTAAAGTGCAAGCAGTCTCATTCTGTTTTGACTTTAGCAAAAGTTCTCTTGTACAGGTTCTGTCTGCCACCAGTTCTTAATATATCCTTCTTCCTGAAGTAATTTATTCAGGCATGTATGGAGACTTCCACTCTGTCTGAGCCAATAGCTGGTACTGAGAACATCTAGAGAATGCTGCTGTGGAGCTTCTGGTATTTAGTTTCCCGCAGAACTGCAGGCATTTTCCCTTTGGGCTGTTATCCTGCTCTTCTTTGAGTCACTGAGGGTCTCTTAGTCTGCCAGCACTGGCTCCTTCCTAGCGTTGGACCTGACCAGTCATTGCCCTCCTGCACCTGAGAGCCAGGCCATTAAGTGGCACCTCTGCATGTCACAGACTTGTTATCAAACTGCAAGTTGCTTTTAACCTGACTGTAGTATGCCATTCTTTCCACTAAAAAAACCCCCAATAATCTGCCTTCAGATTTCAGTTTGGGAAGCCTGCTTTTTATCTTACAACCTTTATTTATACAGCTCACTAGTTATAAGATAGCATATTTTCAAGGCGGGGGGGGGGGGGGGTAAGTTATCTATATAAAATGTATGTATACAAAAATGTAGATGATTGTCAATAGGTGCTGTTATTTGAACTATGGTAAAATTTATATTTTGAGAAAATGCTGTTCCAAATAAATGCCCAAACTGTGATAATTTTAACTATATAAAATCTTGGATAGATAATCCCATTCTGGTTCTTTGATTAAAAAAAGTTCACCCAGTATGCAGTTTTCTGGAATGAAAGAGTGCCCATCCCTTGGTTTCCTATACCTCTGCAAAGCCGAAACAGATCGGGACTCCCTAGTTATTCTCTGCTTCACCTAGCTTCTGAGAAGCAGTATATAAATGAAGGCAGTCATGCAGCTATTCTAATGAATACTGGAAATTTTGTAGGAGCCATCAGATGTAGGGCACAAAAATGGCTTAAACCATCTTCTTTACCCTATTTTCATTTCCATCCCTCTACTGAGATATTTATAGTTATAGGTAACACTGCAATATCCAGAATATTTTATGTAGTTCCTGGTGTTGCATGATTTATGATGACATTCATCCCCATCAAGTTCACATTTGTATGCACTGTTCTTTACAATTAACTTGTATAGCAACATTAGTTTGGTTTCTGGGTTAATACAGAAGTATCATGCCTTGATAATGTGAATAAAAGCTTGTAATTATATATATTAACATTTTGTTTGACCACATCTGTGTCACTAAGGATGATCAAACATGACAGTATTCCAAACATAGCTGCTGATAATCCATCAACACTTTTTCCCTTGATTGTCGTGTAGTAGAATCCTCTTTAATTAAAATATTATGCATGAAAATTAGACAATATTCCTGATTATCAAAACATTACAGGAAATGACAACATTTTAACAAAAAGCATTAATAAAAATCTAACACTTTCTATATTGTAAGATATATGAAGGTAAGGATAGGGTGAAGGTAAATCACATACTATGATGCTGATTGTGAACACCAGTTAATACCTGTCATCTTTGGGAAATAAGCATCAAGTGTATCCTTTAAACACAAATTTTGCTATTGTACACTCTGTTACTTTACTTCAAAATGCACTGTGCTGCTTCTTCTATGGCAGTCATCCCAGGGAAGAACAACATGCATGTGCATTTCTGGTGTATATTATACCTCCAGCGCTGTATAATGGAGTATGTATGGTGCCAGTAAGATGACAATATTCAGAAGGCAGGTTCATGTGTACAGTCATAATAAAGTGGTCTAGCAGGGGAAATCTAGGCTAAATGGACAACTGTTTTTATAAAATCCTGTGAAATGTGGTTTATGACAGTACTTCAGTCTTCATTTTATACATTATTCTAGGTGGTACATATTTTTTTTGTACATAAAAGTAGAAATGTGACTGTACTGTCACTGAGATACCATTTAATTTTGTTGTTCTTGCTATATGGTACTGTAGTGCCAGAATACTGTGTTTCCTTAGAAGGAATGGTGACTGTGTTACTTAGAAGAAAATATTAGCAAGTAATTATATTTAATATCTTTCTCTATCTTTTCTTTCAGTTAAAACCATAGACTTAGACTAGTTCAATTATACCATCCTCAGACTGTTGGTCCGTCAAACATAAATATAGTTTTATTTGACATAACGTACAGTCTGCCTGCTTCTTTAATGCTTGTTCCCTTTTTGTGCATCTGTTGTTTGGGCTATGATACAGTAAGCATTAGAAAAATACCCAGTACATGTCCTTTTTTCTGTTGTTCCTTTTTTTTCCCCTTTCTTTTTTAAGACGTGTGTCTGTGAAAGTGAAAAGTATTCCAAAGTGAGTGTAAACATTTTATTATTTATTTAACAGCAGCATTATTGCTAACTTTCTCACAGTGACTTTGAAATATATACATCTACATTTATATGCACAAATCAATAAACACAGTATGGACTGGGTAAAAAAACCCATATTTTCACTCTGAAAGACTCTCCTCATTATATTGTAATGTCTTTAAAGTAAGTCACATGTTAGATCTAAACTACTTGACAGGTAGCCATTTTAAAGACATTTATGAATATAATCAATGTAACTCTCAATACTTATATTTCTAATAACCAATTTGCTGACTTCATGTTCTTGTCAAGATAATTTATACATATACACCATATGTTCTGTGAAATCTTTCTTTGCCCAAGTGAGCATTTAATCTTCCTTTCTCCCTAAAGGAATTATCCACATCCCTGAAATCAGAGGATCCTCCACTTATTTTTCCCTTCTGTCAGACCTTCCAGCCTTAAGACCTCAAGTCATAATGATCATCTTTTCAGCAGAGGGCAGCATATGGCATTCTCAGAGTCCATCAATTCCACTGTTTAATTGGCTGTAGAAATCACTGTTAAAAGGTGGTTCTGAAGCATTTCCAATTCTTCTTGACTCTTAGGCAAGATTCAGATTTTCGTATCCTTCGTGATTGTATAGAATATTTCTCAGGGGAATGATCTGTAGTGATGAACCTATTAAATAAAATGCAAGTTGTTTTTCCTTTTTTTTTATTGTTACAAGAAAGCAATACTTCTCAGGTTGAAAGTTTCTTACTAATGATAATAAAATTTGTAAAGAAGATTACTTCAATAAATTGAATAGATGCTAAAAAGTTGCATATCAGACAGTTTTCAGTTTTGGTAATCTTAGGCCCTTGTCTTCATAATAATGGTAAACACATTAGCAGAAGAAGGGTTTGGCAAACCATTTGTTATTGGGTATCAGACAGCCTAACATGCTGAGCTACTAATTCTGTTTTACAGTCACCTCCAAAAAAGCAGCAGTTTATTTTTTAACACACTTTTTTCCCTTGCATTTTCTATAGAAAGAAGAATGCGTTTACATCCATGTTTTATTACTCACATTCTGTTTTTTTATTATATTATGTACTTAATTTTCTAAATTATAGACAAATGATATGGTTCATGCACTAAGAAATCACCTAGTATCCTGCAGAAGCTTCAGGATGATCCTTACCTTTCTGATTTTTTACAATCACATTTTCAAGTATTCTGTATATGACATCCTTGTTTATTGATCAGACCAGATGCAAATTATGCTTCTAGTGCAATATGTTTAAATATCTTTGGTTTGAGCAACTAGTTAGAACAGGTTCTTTATTTGCCTTAGGATATGACTTTATTGCCTTGCTCATTAGGTGTAAAAAAGGGTCTTCCACAGAATGTCCAATGAGATGACATTCCCCATACTAGTGGTGATGCTAACATAAATTTGCTGTTTTTTCTTTCCTTTTTTAAAGTAACAATTAATGCTTTCTGGTTTACATAAGTTGAAACGTTCTCAAAATGACAACTGATTCTTTCTGCATGCTGCAGAGGCTTCTCAATAGATTAAGAAGCTTAACACAGTTTTTACAATATCATACAGCCTCTGTTTTCTGGAAGCTACAGAATCATAGAATCATAGAATCGTTTGGGTTGGAAGGGACCTTTAAAGGTCATCTCATCCAACCATCCCTGCAATAAGCAGAGACATCTTCTACTAGATTGGGTTGCACAGAGCCCCGTCCAACCTGGCCTTGGATGTTTCCAGGGATGGGGCATATACACAGAACTGTGGGGAATGATTCATTCCTGTCACCTTGGTGGTGGAATAAAATCAGAGAAGTAAATGTTTTAAGAGCTGCTCCAGATTTTTTGTGTGGTAACTGTAAGGGAACACTGTTGTGTTAGTCTTCTTGAAGTTCTATTTTGGTGTTAATTGAAGTATCTGTTGTTTTTCACAGAAGGGAAAAAAAATTTGTAGATGGACTATCTTTTAATAAAACTTAATGCCAACAAGTGGCTTGGCAGTGACAATGAATGCCCAAAACCCAAATGTAGTTTGTTGCTCTTATGTGTCATACTACCGTAAGTATTAACATGAAAGAGGCGTTTCTGAGTTACTTTAAAAGAAAAAAAAAAGTAGTCATTTGCAATTCTAACTAGTTAAGCTGGCTCTGAGTTGATTAAGTCTTACTATAGAGAAGAACAAAAACCTGTTGACTCTAAGGTAAGGGAAAGATATTCTAGAAATACATGGTTGACATTTAAGCCAAAACCTTTAAAGAGACTTGGATTAGTTTACACTGTTTGGAGGGCTGGGTAGGAATTTGTTGGTCTAATAGCAAAAGGATTTTGTTCTAAGTACTTAAGTTGTTCATCTTAGACTGGGTATTAAGACTGCTGGGCTTCATGTAAATATGCTTTCTGGATATGGTGGTTAAGTCTCTCAGGAAGTTTCATTCTAGCCCCTTAAAAACACTTAAAGCATGACTCAGTCATTTAAGTGTTTTCTCATTGTTAATGTAATCCTCCTTTGTACAGTTCCACTATGTCTCCTGTTTATTCTATTTCTTTTTTCATACATTTATAAACTTTCATATATATTTAATCTATATTAAATGTGTAACATTAATTTGTCTGGACCCCTCTTTTTCAATTTTGTTTCTTGTTCTCATTTCTTGAAGGAGCATAGTCAGGGGAGAAGCTGTTCTTTTCCCCTTTTGGTACACTCAGATATCTGTATCCTTTACCTAAGAATTTTTGCAGCCTTATTACTGACTAGCTGTGAAGCACACAGAAGTGAGCGTGACAGCCTGTGTAATTTAGAACACTTAATTTATCTATTATATCATCCATTGAGTGATAGCATAATTTGGGCAATTTTAAGTGTGGGATAACCACCCAGTGAGTGGTTAAACCTCTACAGTATAGCATGTCTGAGATATAGTTTGGCAGCTGGAATTTACTCGCTAAAAAAACCCAAAAGTTCTCTAAAAAACCCCAGAAGTTCTCTTGGAGGGCTTCAGATTGGAATGCTTCCTGAGCACAACCAGTGTTTGTAGTACTTTAGTAAAGAAATCTTGGAGCCTTCAAACTATTGTTTCAACATGCTTGAAGTGGTTAAGCCTCTGCATACACTGGGAAAATGTTCTCCTAAACCAAGAGTTTTGAGCCATTCCTCATCTTTCCTGACTCTGAGGTTAATATGGATTCTGGAAGTCCTTTAGAACAAGCTCAGGAGTTCACTGAAGTTATGCTGGGTAAAAGATTGTCTCAAGACTTTTTCTGGGTTTTGTCTCAATTTTGTCAGAGCAGAGAGAAGCAAGTGCTTTATACCAGGTATAAGTTTTCCATCTTCTATAATGGTCCTATCACCATCATAGTTAAATAAATTTTAGCTATCATTTAAGACTGGTTTAAAGTTATTTCACAGTATTCTAACAGTTGGAAACAGCTTAAGCAGGGGCTTTGCATTAGTTTTGTTTCTTGTCAATTAAAGAGAACCTTGAAGTAGGATACCTATATGAGCCTTACTGAATTTTGAATTCCAGCTTGCATAGCTATGTCACATTTGCTTTAATCCAGAACAGCCACTTCATCTCTGACCTCTCAGCCCTGCTTCTCAAGGGAAACATACAAAATACCTTCAAAAGATAATTCTAGAACTAAAATTCATAACTCTACTGGGCACTGAAAACCATGGACTCAACAGAGACATTGGTTTTATGGCACATTATATTTTTTGCCACCCCAGGATAACCTTTTCCTGCTGCACAGAAAATAAATTATTTGTTTGTGTGTCTCTCTCTCTGTCCCATAGGAGCAAATAAATGTATTGTCTGTCCCTTTCTAACATTTCTCTTCCCCATATTTATGAACTATCTTATCTTTTAGTTAATTGAATTGGCAAGTTTGATTAAATTAAAATCAGAGCAATTGTTCTCAACTTTTATTTATTTTTGAAGATTGCTAATTCTACTTCAGACTGGAGGAAAGTCTTGCATTCCTGAAAGCTCATCATTTCCCCCTCAAATATTTCATTTAGTCTAATAGAAGATAGTAACATTTCTTATAAATAGTACATATTTATACTGTTAGAACACATGGCTAGAGTAGTACCACTTATTTCACAGTAATGTGCTGTTGAGTTATAACTAATTCCTCCCTTTCAGTTCCAGAAGTTATAGTAGTTCAGTCTTTTAATAAACAGGTTGGCCAGTCCAAACTGCTAGGTAGTTGTGGTTTTATATTTTTAATATCTTTTATTTATTATTCTCATCTTATTGTGCATGTGGTTTGTAAAACATTTTGAGATCAATCCAGCTGAGGAGTGGTGTTTAAATGTCCTGTTTCTTATTGTCCAACAAAAATGGTGGCGACTAAAGGAACAAATGCCCTCGATCATAAATGTCCATGTTTTCAAGAGTAAACACTATCTACAGAATTTGCTAATTTCTGAAGTTTCTTGGCACTCCATAATGTCCTCTGAAAGTGTGGTAAATGCCAAGATGTATCAGTAACTAAACTCTATTCAGTTTCTACTACAATCAATTGTGCTTTGATAAAGCTGGAAAACGCTGAAATGCTGACAGTTTGTAAGATAATCCTTTAAAAAGTGGTTGCCAGTACCAGTACATTTTAAAACCAAAAAAATATTGCTCAGAGAAAATGCAATAAAATGATGTGTGCATTGTTACATACTCTTCACCTCAGTGATTCTTCAGTGAAAAAAACCCAAATCAACAGCACACATTGTCTCTGCAGGTCTAAGACATCACAGGAGATGCTTCTGAATACACCCTCATGGTTTGGTGCTTATTCTTAGCTGGGAGAAACAATGCCATAAATTCGGATCTTGCCTCTGTCTCTGGTTTTATAAAACTTCAGTAAAATAAATGAAAGAAAACAAAGAAGGTACAGTATCTGGACTCATGGCATTATGACATACCATCTGAGTAGGCAATATGAATAGCCTGTGGCATAGATCAACTTTAACTGTGGTCTTGTCACATTTCATAAACTAGAGCAAAACTGGCCTTGGACAGTGTATGATACAAAGCCTGTAAGAGAAGTGTCCATAATTCAGAAAGTGGTGCATGTAGTGCAGCTGTTTTGCAGTGTTTCCTCGAAAACTAAAGAATGCCTTTCTACAATTAAAGGGGATCATTTTTTCTTGGTGGAAGATAACACAAGAAGAAAGCCAATCCTTTTCATTAAAAGAAAAAGCACCCCATCCTCAGTGTTTCTTCTTTTCTTTTTTTCTAGTTAGATTTTGTTGTTTTATAAAACAACAGACACTTCTGACGAGAAGTGTAAACTTACTATTGCTTCACATGTGATTTTTTTCCCCTCATTTTTGCAAATATTTCTGGTTTTTACTATTAAATATGATTGAACTGTATTTAGCTTCGATCACCTTAAGAAATTTAGATTCACATTTGGCTGTTTTTCTGTGTGTGACTGTAAATGCCAATATAGTCCTTTTGTGGTGTGTGGTGCCTACCTAGCAAAATTACAATTCAGAAACATAAGCGTGTGTTGTGTAATAACTTCAGGAAGCTACTAATTTGTTGTAGGATTTATTATTTATATTTAGAATTTAAATTTAAATATCTGATGTAACAAACCCAGAACACTCTAAATATCTGATGTAACAAACACAGAACACTCTCAAGACTACTAATTGAAAAACATGATGCTCATCTGCTATTGACTCTGTAGAAAAGATTCAGCATTATTTCAAAATACTCCTTGTTGTGACAAGCACTTAATGATAGAAGCACTACTGCCATAGCATTGGTCCTAGTTCGTCTACAGAGTAAAGACCTGTTACAAATCCAGTATCAATCCTCTACCCTTTTGATTAGTACAGAAACTGTGTATATTTTTTTTTATATTATGATATTATTTCACTGCTAACCTAAAACCAAAATAACGGTAGAGGGTTTGGGGTAGTTTTCTTTTTTGGTTGGTTGGTTGGGTTTTTTCTAACTAGATTCAGTTAATGGAACAAGTATGCAGTTTGCAGTACACTGTGGGATAACTTCAGCTGCATTTAAAAAAAAAAGAACAAAACCTGACATTATGTTTTGTAGTAGCTACTGACTACCTAGAAAGAGATGGCTACAATAAATTGCATGTTTAATTGATATTGTGTATTTAATTTATATTTTTATTTATCTTAATTATATCACATTATTAAAAATAAGCCTATTCTGTTCTTGCATATGTGTAGTTTAGAAAATTTTTAGGTTTTCATTTATTTTGTGGAATTTCAGTTGCACAATACTACTGTATTTGTCACACCAAGAGGAAAAACTTAAATCTGTCCTTTCCCTCCCCTGGTAGAATTTAATAAAATTATGAATGTTCTTTCTTGATAGGTTAGGTGAAATCCTGTTTTCTGACTTTAAATTGCTTTCCAGTGTATATAAGTAAAGTTTAATCTTTACTGTTGAAACCAAAGTATTTTCTTCAAATTCATTGTTGAAGAAACAGAAGATTAGGACAGGTTGAAGCACTGACCTCTATAAGACCTGTCTCCTCATATAACATTAATCATGGATGTCACTACTTACTAGCCCTCAAGAGCCCACTTTAGGATGTATCATATTTACTGTGAAAGTTGAATAAAGGCAGATACTGAAGAAGATGTCTTGTTTGCAGTCAACCATATATATGAGTTTATTATTATAAGCTGTGAATCCTGACTACTTTCAGGCCTTAACTGCCCTTCTTCCTAGCCTCTGAAAATACCTTTCACCCTCTATTGACAATTTACACCGATAGTCTTAATTTGGAATTTTTTAATGTTGGATTAAGGAAAATTTTATTAATGTAGTATGTTGTTTGTGTGATTAAATCATGCTTGGGGTTTTTTTAGTAGGGTGATTAGAGTAGAAATGTCATCCTTTGGCAACTTGCTAATATCCTCATGGAGGCATAAATGGGGTTGGAATCCTTACATCCACAGCAGAGAACATTGCTTTTTGAAGGAACACACTCACACTTTTCAAAGTACCAGGCTTTAACTGTCCCTATGACTCAGTAGGTGGAATTAAGACACTTGGTTCTCTTGTGTTTTCCAATTTCAGTGGAACAGCAAGATTTGGAAGTTAGGATTTGGTTCTAGGCTATGGAGAAGAGTTAATCTGAAGGGTTTAGAGTTTGTTCTTTACAGCCTGGTTAAGTTTTCCTTGTTACTTGTTCTTTCTCCTCCTTTCCTCTTTCAGAGCTAATATCCTTGCCCCAGGTCTCTTTGCCCAGATAATCTCGGTTGCATGCTGGTGGTTCCTTGCTGCATTTGTTTCTCTGCAATCAGCTGTTCCTCCGCACTCTCTATTTCTTTCAGTTCTCCCCTTCTATAATATGTCCCTCCCTAAATCAACTAGATATCTTCATCTAATTTTGGACCTTGCCAGACTCACTATCATTCCTGACTATTTTTTCTAGCTCTGTTTAACCAATTGTACTTCAAGTCACTTGAACCAACTAACTTCATATCAGCTGAGGTCCCAGTGAGTCCAGGTATGCAAATAATTTCTTTATTTCAGTCTCTCACTCGATCCCTGGTATTGTGGTTCTTTTGTACCCTCTTTTGCTTTCAAGCAATAGTCCCACTGCGCTGGTGCTCAGTTCTCAGTCCTAGTCATCCTAATCAGTCAATCTAAGGCCTCTAACATAAATCACTAGTTTCACTTACATGCAACAGCAGCCCCTTGCTATCCATTCTCCCATTCTACTGCCACACAGATCCTCCTCTGTCCAATTTACCCTCCATTAGTACTGTCTTTGGAGAGTATAGACAAGACAGTCTCTTTGTTCTCCCAATATATGGATTAGAAAATAGAGAAAAACTGCATTATGGGAGAAATATAGGATCAGTCTTGGGATGGGGATTACTATGTGCAGGTGGAATCTTTCATGATTTCAATTTTCAACTGTTAGATACCTCTCCTGACTTTGTTGTGACTTCAGTTTTCAAAGCCTTATTATCTTGTCCAAGTTTGGGTAAATTTTCATCTCATGCTGAATTTAAGTTCCTATTGCATATTATGGGTGAGACCCAAAGGTTTCCACGAAGAAGTAGATAGAATTTTTGTACAGGTAAAATAATGTATTTTCCCCACCCACTTTGTTTTCAGAAGCTAATAATTGGGGTGAAACTATGCCTGTTTCGGTTTGCTTCAGCATCATGATAATGAAGTTGACGACTTATTATAAGTTGACTTATTATTTGTACCTATGGAATACTATTTAAATTGTTGACTTTGCTTTTGAAGGTATTTTTGAGTGGGTTTACCAACTCCACTTTCTAGGGTGGATTTGCAATTTCTTTGAGAGCAAGAATCCAGTCAATTGGTATTTTTGAGGAAAGGAAAATTATTAAATGTATAACTCTTCTGTGAAAATATACAATTGCAGGATTACCATCTGTTTTCAGAAACAGACATCTAAAGTTTTACTAATTGTAGAGGTTTTTTCCTCCAGTTTGTCAATCAAGTGTTTTTCTAAGTATCATCTTGATGTCACATATGGCTAATTTTATATTGGTGGTTGAAGTTTCTTAATGTATATATAGATAGCAGAGGCTTTCAGTGATCATTGCTTTTTATATTGTTTCCCACTTAATCTCCCTGCATTTTGTTTTCCAGTTCTAGTAACAGTTAGCATAAGCCACTAGTATATAAGAAGTGCCTCTCAGACATGTTTGCGTTCTGTTGTCTGTAGAGCTTTTTTCTGTATTTTATTTCTTATTTTTTTCCCCCCAGAAAATTGATTGGTAGTCAAAAAAATTAATCTGCAGAGTGGCTTCATTCAGGTCAGGTCAAATTTGACAAACCTATCAGCTTGAAAAAATGAATAAGTTCTGCAGTTCTCTACTTTACTACCAGTGAAATAGTTTGATTTGAAAAGCAGTAAACTGAATGTCAAGGAATATAGTATCAGAGGAGAGACGTATCTCCAAAACACTTCTACCAATACCACAGTGGTGTCAGTCCCTTACTGAAAAATATGGTGCTCTACCCTTATGTCTCTCTTCAGGGGGCTGAAGCTGTATTTTTCTTTTCCTAAAAGAATGCTCGTATGATCTAGGGTGTTCTAGGTAGACTGATTTTGATCTTTTGTTCTTGAAATTGTTTATTCTGCATGAATTTTACAGGGTGGGTCTACATTATCAATTTGGTTTTGGTTTTTTTTTTCCTTAATTCTTTCTGCAGCCCCAATTCCTCTGTACACTCCTCAGCCTTTGGCTTACTCTAAATACAGGCCAACTACATTGCCCTAAGATGGCTGTGGAGATCAAAATGGCTCTAGACAGCATTAGAATTGATAGGAGGAGACCTTGCTTGAAATCCATTCTGAATCATGTTTAGAGTAGACTGAGCTGTAATGTAATATTTTTTTTTCTGACTCAGTCACCATATAAGTAAATAGCCCATACAAAGTAGACCTGCATTAGCAGAAGAAACACCAAGCCAAATAACCTTTAGCCTCATGAATTGTCCTGGACAAGATTGATTACATTTTCATCTTCTTACAGGTAGGAGCTGAAACTTAATCTTCCATAATCTTCATGGCTTCTTTTCCATTGATTACTGGGCTTCATTTCATAGGACTATAATCTGATTGCTTAGCTAGACAACAGAAATAAATTGCAGTTCCCACTACCACAATCCTTGGTGTTCCAAAAAACACCATGTGGAAAACCAGTAGTGTCCCTACTACATATTTAACTAAGATTTGAACAGGAACTTTAGAAATGTAGACTGCATATGTCTGGCTAAAAAAATCCCCCACCTCTATCTATGCTTCAGATAGCAATCAGCATCCAGAAACACTCTAACATAATTAGTAGGGATTCCATATGATAGGCTTTACTAGGCCTTTTCAGAAGTATCTAGCTGGTACAATCTCATTTAAGATCTGATTTTTGTCTTTAACTGTGCAGATACCCTAAGTATATTTTTCCAGTCTGGCAGTGTTTATTAAAGATCGTTGGTTTATATTATTGTGGACTACAAGATGTGAGATAAACTGTTTTTTTCTGTTGCACCTTAATCTGCACCTAATATTAAAAAGAGCTGCTACTGAGTGTGGAGGTGAAATTCAGTCACTGGCTGCTTTGCGTTAATTCTTGGACTTCCAAGAAGGATACAGTTGAAAGACGTGGCTTAGGAAAGACAGATGTGTATCTTCAAAGACTGGATTGATACAATGGTTTATTTCTACATATTTGTATGGTCCCACTGATAATTTATATCTAACTGCTGGTTTAAAAGACTATTTGAATAGTAATTGCTGCAAAAATTGCAAGCATATAAACGAACATGACCGCCTGTAACTTGCAAAACTATATTGTCCCATCCATTTCAAAATTAATTTTTAAATTCTGTTATTGTACAGATTTTAAAAGGTACATAAAAGAATGGGAATGCAGGTGGAAAAGTTAGTTGGATTTCTACCACTGTTTGCACCTAATAGCACATCTCCTTAAAAGATATACCCTTGTTGTTTCATCACAGATGAAACACCAGCATATCAGGATGATTTTGTTACTTGCTACTGTCATATTTTTAAAGCCAGGATCTAGCACCTAAGAGTTAGCATGTACAGAATCAATTTTCAGCCGGGTATGAATATTGGCTAATAAAGATACCCGTAGTACTTCTCATATGTATAATCTTGACTTTGTCATCTTTCTATCATTCATTTTTCTAGGCAATATATGATTAGATCATAAGACTCTCTTTTAAACTGATATTTGATAAAATATATTACAGATGGACTTAGATATACAGATATTTAGATTAGTGGTTGCTATTAAAATTACTATACATTCAAGTGGCAATCTTCCATTTTGATATCAAACACTGTAATTTTTCAGAGAATGCCATTTGACCTTCAGGTCTAGTGAACAGCTTGAGATTAGCAAATCACTGAATAAAACCAGTGAAATTTACTATATAAAACAGGAGTGGAAAAAGGAAATAATTGCATAACTAAATCGGCAAAATAGTGCACATTTTTGTTTTTTTTAACTTGTATGAATAAAATTGTATAACATAATATTACTTTGGTTTTAGATAGTGTCAAACAGCATAATACTCTTAGCTTCCAAAATTATATGTTTTGGTTTGCTTTCTCCTTTTTAGTTTAACATTGCTACAAAATAAAAGATTGTGGAATTTTATTTTTTAACCAAAGAAGGTGAAAATAAAATACAGACACCTCTGGGTAAATTCTTACAATGAACAACAAGAACAAAAGAAGATGCTTACACTTTTATCCCTTGTGGATTTCTTTTTAATATTTCAGAGCAATGAACATATGGTTGTTACTATCAGCACTGGTGTATTTGCGGCGATGCCTATCAACATCCACCAGAGAGCAGGGCAGCTCCAAAACCCACATCTTTTATGCTGTGGAAATTGATGGAGACAGCAACACAGCCAGCTTCTTGGCCAAACAACATGGAATGCAGTTCATTTCAAAGGTCAGCGCATATTTAAACTTGCTTCATTACTCCCACCTTTATGCTTGAGATTTTCATTTTTTTAAAATCAGTTTACCTAGAGGTTCCTTTAGAGACAGAAAAATGAAAGTGCTGAATCCTATTTTCATTTGGGGATATCAAGCTTTTTATCAAATTATAGAGGTGGCATTTCAGAATATTTCATATCTGATCAGAAGGAAAATCCAAAAATAATTTTCTCTTTATTCAGGAGTCTTTCAGGCACTGGGACTGTTTTATTTATTACTTAATATTGTGCTCCAGTCAATCATTTTGAATTCAGACAGGAAAATGGAATTTTTATTTTTAAAAGGAAAAAATCCTGAGGAAAAATGCTATTGGAATAAAGCAGATTTTATTATTTTAAAAAATACAAATGTGTGTTTTCTTCTTCTGCTAACTACTTTATTTTCATTCAACCACAGTGCATTAAGATAAAGATGTATATGAAACAAAGAATCTTATATAAAATCACATATTGGTTAATTACAGGCATTTTATTTCAGAGCATTTCTACAGCATGTATCATTGAGCTTAAGGAATTATGGCCTTGTAACACAATCAAGGAAAAGTCTTTTTCTTTCTTTGGACTAGTATCTCAATACACATATTTTCTGTACGTGTACCATATATGTGCATATAAACATGAAGTATGTATTTATATTGCATTTAGCTTTATTTTAACTTTCCATCAGAAAAAGACTATTCCTGAAGTGCATGTTAGTACCCTGGTACACAACCCAAGTAGGAGAAACACATTAATATCTTTCAGTTACAGTTACTGGTCTATAAAACTGGACAGGTATACCAGTGACATAGTGTTAAATTTTCCTGTTGCTTCTAGTGTAGAAACATCTCGCATCAGTTAAAGGAGATCACAAATAAATTATTAAAACTTTTAATATGTTAATCTGTAGCAGCCTCCATTCATTGACCTGAAAGTTCTTTGCCAATTTTAATGAATCAAGCCTTGAAGTGCTCCTGTTGCTTTTATCTCTACTTTTCAGATGTGTAAAGCAGAGGTAGAGTAAGTAAAACAATTTGTTCAAGATCCACACAAGAAGTCTGTCACCCAGTGAGAAATGGAAAATACATTTCTAAATTTTCAATATTATGCTTTAGATGTAGGAAATTATCCTAAGAGTGAAAATGTAATGAGCTTATGAGGAAGAGGCAGTGCATTACACATACCTCAACAGCCACTAAGGTTTATCCTGCTCATGAAAATCACTGAAGGGCCACAAGAAAAACTGCACCCAGTTTTCTGTTAGAAGGATGATGAAGACACAGCCTTCCAAATATGTCACCCATAGTGTATAAATATTAAAACCACCACAGACTGTTATAATGAGGATGTTAATTAAAAAAACCCAACAAGTGACACTGAGGTATTAGACAGGAATTATTTCTATAAAGGGTGACTTCAGTGATAGGGTTGCTAAAAAGGGTTTCCTCGGGTTTTGAGTAGCACAGAGGTATTTTGTACAAGGGGAATAGATGACAGTTTCTGTTGCTATACAATCTGGGCACTATTTATAGCTAGGTTGCTGGAAAAAAGTGGTAGTATAACAGAGCCAATCACACTGTATTCTTTGTTCTGTAATATTTATCCAGGAAAACACCTTTTTTATTACACTGTTTATGAATAAGAAAAAGCAAAAGATGGAAAGAGAAATGCGGGAGACATAGGAAGTGTTTTTCTCCTGGCTTCTCTGTGAATTTCTGGTTTACAACCTGTTGTATAAGCAGCAGATACCTTTCTTAGCATTCTCATTTCAAATATGAAAAAAAAAAAAAAAAAAAAAAAGAAGCTTCTGTGGTATTTAAAGCTTATGGTCTTTAAGCCATGAGGAGCACTGGTAAAGTATTAAAGATTGAAATATGATTAAGTTTAATATTTTTTCAAACTTTTTGTTGGCTTGTAATAAACTTACAGCATGTGCTATGTGATAAGACAAGATGATACTAAAACATTATTTGGAAAAATAAACCTGTAAAATGTGATAAAACTTGTTTTCACTAAAATTCCTGAGTAGTTGTGAGTGTTAGTTGTATTCCAGTTAAGAATTATGCTCCTATTTTAGGTTCCCATAAGACAAAGCATTTGAAACATATACTTAAGTTGAATCCTTTTTCAGAAAAAAAAAAAAAAAAAAAAAATTATAATCATGTGCCTAAGTTCTTTTGAAATAAATGGGATCTAGGCATATGCTTAAGTGCTTTACTGGATAAGGCTGGGCTACTGAATGGGGATCTTAGTGAAAAAACAGTTTTGTATGAGAAAAGTGGCATCAAAGTCTGAAAATGCTATATTTTAAATATGCTACTGTCACCACAGGAAACAGGCTCCTGTAGAAATGGTAATTATGTGTAACTGTGACATCCTTGCTTCAGCATGTTAGTTGCAATTTAGAGTTGCAGTTTAAAGGCATAACTTCCCTTTGCCGTAAGCGTACATTTTTACTATGATACAGTGAATAAAGACAGTGAGTAAAGTGTGTTACTTTAGAGTGCTTTCTGTCATTAAATGTTGTTACTTATTAATATGCAGATGCTTGGCAACAAAGTAGGAAAATTGCAACTATGAAAAAGGCTAGTGATTATGTATCACACTGGAATGCAGTTCTTCGAAGTGTAACTGTTAAGTGACATTTAGTGTATAAAATCCAAAATGTTAAACCCTTGACACTGATTGGAATACTGTTTCATTTCACATTCTGTATCAGCTAACTTGCCAATAGAAATAGTGTAAGTGAAGAGTTCTTTTTAAACTTACTGTTATGATTTCTCTCAAACTTAAGACCACTGACTTAAAGTTTCTGTAATTAAAACACTCATTAAATACTGTGAAGATACCCCCAGTGTGTAGGAGAGTCTCACCAATTCTAACCTAACCAAAATATTTTGCAAAGAAATGCTTTCTTTGGTTCTAAGTTTTGCATTTCCAGGTGATAGCATTGCACTCAGTAAAGATTTGAGAAGACAGCAGATATTAAATATAGTTATATATCAGAGGTACACATTAGAATCAAATGTATGTTAGGATTCTTTCACACAGTTGTATTTTGAGTCTGCTCAATTCCTATATTTTTATCACTATTGTAATGTAGACTGCACCTGAGTCTTGTCCCTATACTGCAAAAAGGACTTTTTATTGTACTGCTAGGTGGCAGGAATAGAGGATATAGTGCCAGCCACTTCAGTTTCATCCTCCTGTTTCCTTCCCCACTATTTAAGACAGAGGTTGTAGACAAGATACAGACTTTATTGCATTTCTCTAGACTCAAAGGGAAGGAGGTGGTAAAAGAGTAAAACTTGAAAAGGGAGTGCATGCACACCAACTGTGGGTCATCAAGAACAATGTCTTTTTTTGGCTGTATAATGCCTCATCCTTACCTCAGTGAAGTCAACAGAAAACCTCCCATTGCATTCAAGGGAGTGTAGAAGAAGAAATGTTTCTATGTAAATGTATCCAAGTAGCAACTAACACTAGTACTTAAACTGTGTGAGAAACTCATAGGAAAATGGAGTCAAAATTTGCAAATTTGATCTCAGTCTTCCAACCTCCCAAAGTAGGATTTCTTGTATCCTATTGTTCATTTTGCTTCTGTGTAGCAGATATGAAAACATCAAGAAACACTGGGGAAACTATGCCTAAAATCAGTTTATGCTCCGTTCATTTAAAGAAGCAAGGCTCTTGCACAAATAGTTTAAATTGACAGCTGAGATTTTAAAGTGAGCACCAAGTTTCAATGGTTTTACAGAAGTCAGACAGAAGAAGCAGACCAATTTTTTCTATGTGTAGATTTTTTTTTTTTTATTATTTGGATTAGTAAAAGTTTTGCATAATGATGAATTTGAATCTCAAAGTGAAACTAGGAAAGCTGGGAAGTGATGGAAATCAAGTTTACTGATGATTATATTACTGATGCATTGATTGCTGAAAAAAACCTGTTTAATTGCTGTATCAGTTTTGAAGATTTTGATAAATATGTACACACATATATATATGTATACACATAAGTATAATACATAGATGTACTTGGACACCACCACCCCCCCCCCCGATGCCTACTTATACAAGTGTATAAATATATGTATGCTACAAATTTAATTTACAACAAAGTTTCCTAGCTATAGCAGGTATTTATTTTTCATCAGCAAAACTCTGAAAAATATTATATAAAAGGTACATGGTGTTTGAGAGTTATATATAAGAATGTTTTCTTGATGATGCACACTGGGAACACCTGCAGTGAAGTTCAAGGTCTTGATATTCCTAAATTTGTATAGAAACTCCAAACAGGTCTTGGATAAAAAAAAAAAAAGAGGATTTGAAATGAATTATTCTGATCAGGAGTAAAAAAATTGACCGCATGTCTCTCTCTATATATATTTAGAAGGTGAAGTCAAGCTGGGCAGCAAGCCCCACTTTTAATAGAAATGGGTTTAATTTAGGTACTTTCTAGGAATGAAGACAAGATTGCTGAATGACATTTTAACGGTGAGTAAGGTTAGTTTCATATTCTTTCTCTCTCTGTCTTCCTTTAAGTTTTTCTTTCTCTCTTTTTTTGTCTTGCCCTTTCTCTCTCATTCTCTCTTTCGTTGTCCTCTTTTTTATTTCTTTTTTTTCAGTCTAGAGAAATTTTTAGTGATTTCATGACCATTTCTGTTTCCCAAAGTCTGTATTTTATTTATTAAGCTTCTTGAGATATTTTGCAATCTGCAAGCAGAGCCGATATAACTTGATGTTTCTGAGCATATTTATTACTCTTATTTTATGATATTCGATATTATTGTACCTTTAAAAGTTGAAGTACACAAAATCTAAGGAAACTATGGAAATGCCTCTTGCTGACCAGATCCTATCCAAGAATGTCTGTTAATTTACATCACCTCACTCTATGGGCAAGTATTTTGAATCAATTATTTCCCTCTTCAAGTTTTAGAGCACGTCTTTAGCATATTATATTTGCTGCACAGTAAGTTCTGAGATGAGCATTTGTCCCTGTGTGATTTTATTTTTTTTTCTATTCTACTGCTTTTATTCATCTGGACAAAATATCTCATGTTTACATTAGTATTTTAAAATATATTTTCTCCCTATGTGGTATGTGGTTGTTACAGAAGACAAAGCAATACACCAAGCCTTTTAAATGGGGGGGGAAAAGGGTGTATGTTACAGGGTTTGATTATCAGTGGAGTTAATCCCTTTGCCTTGGACTGATGTGCAAGAAAATCTAGGATTTATTTTTTTTTTTAGAAGGGAGACATTTCTGGAATTGTGACAGATACTTTTGTTTGTTACTCTTTTCTCTGCCATCCTGTGAAGCTACTGAAGTGTCCAGAAAGTGTTCCCCTTGTGGCAAGGATAGGAAAAATCCCCGTGTCAAACTGAAGCCTAAAAGTAGTAATGGCTGGGAAAGAGCACACCTTAGGTGGCACTAAGTTTGTTAACACAGCTGGTGAATACTTGACAATTTGAAAATACCATCAAGATTTTTAACAAGGCATACTGCAGTTAAGAGCTTTCAATGTTTTTCATTTCTTTACATATGTGATATTACAACTGATGTTTTCTTTAGTATGGCAGTTGCTAATTTATCCTGGTTTTGTTAAAAACTGGTATTTTTCTCAAATATTGTGCTTCTGGAGTAATGTTTTTCTTTCAAGCCTAAAAGTAATACCCTCTTAGGCCATTTATTTCAATATTATTATTTTGTACTGCTGTAAAATAGCAGCATCTGTTCTTTTAATCTCAGCTAAAAATTCTCTTGAATTTCTTGAGCGTTGCAACTTGTAAATTCAGAAGGAACTTACATCTTTTCCATGGTTTTGGCCGTACTGTGTAACACTATTCAGCTGCATATGTGACAACAGCTTATGTATTCACCCTTCTACCAGGTGAATGCTCCTGTGGTTGAAAAGGGCTTTACAAAAAGGCAGAGAATTATGAGCACTCATTAGTTATTACCAATTTATGCTAATATACAGGGAAACTAATCATTTAATCGTTCTGATTGAAATGATGGACATGATTCACAGGAGATGTAAATTGGTATAGTCCTATTTAAATCAATGAGACTATACTGATATATGCCAGCTGAGAATCAGGTCCCTCATCTTTATTTGAATAATTTAATGGTAGGCTGACCAGACCATTAGAGAATACAGTTAATAGAACAATCCTATATTGAAAATGGAATGGAATATTGAAGCTAGTGATGTTAGATGATTTTTTTAAAAATCTTTTTTTTCTCTCTCTCTCTTGTCCTGTTTAGTAGACAGATCTTAGGTAGAGCAAGCTTAAGCTTTGAAGTTGGTGGCATAATGGTACATTTAGCAAACAACCACAACATGGAAAAATATTGGAAAATATTTTTGAACAATACTGCAAGAACAACCAACTTTTTGATGACTTCTGAAAAAAAATAAAATTAATTTTACCTCTGCAGCTGCTGACATTATTCAGTGCTCTGTCTGTCCTTAGACTTGCCTAGTGTGGTGTTAAAATAGTAGCTACAGTGCAAAAGAAAGGTGAATGAAAAAAAGAAAATCACTGTGATTCATCTAGGTCTTGTTAATGAAGGAGTGTTCTCCATTAAACAAATTCATTTCAAATTCTGGATGCCTGTCATTGTAAGGAAATAGTGTAAACATGGTTGCAAGTCTTATTTTTTTAAATGAAAGTATCTTAAATAAGAGTTATGAAATTACAAACTCTCCCTGGAACTACAACAAATGTTTCTTCTCATTTCATGCACCTCTGGGACTGTAGCACTGGAAAATGGATGCAAAAACCCATAAATTTGCCAGATGCTTGGTACAGGGTTCCTGGCATACATTTAATCCCTCACTATTTTTGTCCCTGAAAGGAGAAAAAAAAGCAAGATAAATTGAAATTTGGTTTAATTTAAAAAACATATTACTGAGCTGATATATGCATGTCTATTTTTTCAGTGATTGCCAGAGGTGTTTAGCAAACTGATGTCGATATATCGTGTGTGCATATATTACATAGATGGAATGGTACGGAGTGTGTGGTGGGCCAACACATTTATTTGTATCAATTTACTATGGAAGGTCCACTGTAGCAAGTGGAAGTGGTGTCTCAAGAGGCAGTTGATGGTTTCTTAAGAGCAGTTTGATTTTAAGAACTTTGATGTAAAATATATGAAGTCATACAGTTTCCTACAACTTTTAAGTTGTTTTACAAGAAGTATTTTGCATCACTGAGATCCAGGTTAGTTTTGAGGCTGCATTCATAGGCTGTTTTACTTTGAAAGTTGATGTAATGACAAATTTAAGCTCTGAAATCTGGATTTTAAGGGAGAAGTGAGACTAGAAGGAGAAGGAAGGATTGCTTCACTTCAACAATCGTTGCAATGTTTTACAGTATTTCACTGAATTGTTTAACAGTTATAATACTTTTTATTTGTGTAGCACACTTCATTCAAGGCTGTAAAGATTCCTTACCAATTTAAAGATTCACAGAGTTTCTAAACCTGGATCAATATCACTAGAGCTGTGAGGTATGATTTCAACAAATTCTACTCACATGGATTTTTGAAATAACTAAACCCATTTACATCTTTGATCTATTTTCAGACAATAGTTTCAACCAAAACTAAGTTGGGAGAAGAGTAGGAACTTTGCACAGTGTTGACTTCAAAATGAAATATCCCAGCAAAACGAAAATTAATATTCCTTTTAATGTGTAAACTTATTATTTTTTCATTTTAAAATTAAAATTCATAAAGTAAAAATGAAATATTTTTAAAAGGAAATGCTGAATATTAGACAGAAAATTTACATTTTGTCTTGGACAATTTTAAAAAATTGTCACAGACTTAGAGAATGGGTGAGGTTGGAAGGGACCTCTGGAGGTCATCTGGTCCAACCCCCTGCTCAAGCAGGGCCACCTAGAGCCAGTTGCCCAGAACCATGTCCAGACAGCTTTTGAATATCTCCAAGGATGGAGACTCCATAACCTCTCTGGGCAACCTATGCCAGTGCTTGGTCACCCTCACAGAGAAAAGAGTGTTTCCTGATGTTCGGAAGGACCTTTCTGTGTTTCAGTCTGTGCCCACTGCCTCTGGTCCTGTCACTGGGTACCATTGAAAAGAGCCTGGCTCCCTCTTTTTCATTCCCTCACTTCAGATAATTGGACGTGTTTATGAGATTCCCCCTGAGCCTTCTCTTCTCCAGGCTAAACAGTGCCAGCCCTCTCAGTCTTTCCTCATAAGGGAAATACTCCAGTCCCTTCATCATCTTAGTGGCCCTTCACTGGGCTTTCTCCAGTTGCTCCACATCTCTCTCGCAGTGAGGAGCCCAGAACTGGACACAGCACTCCAGGTGTGGCCTCACCAGTATCCTTACCCAGAGTCCTTACTCTTTTTCTTCCTAATTCCCTTCTTCTGACCACCAAACCAAAGTTTCTTTTTTTTTTCCCCAGCTCTGGTTATCAGAGCCATTTTATATATTGATAAGGTCAATCATTTCAAGGCCACAGTAATTCTTTAATAGCAGATTCTGGAATAAAGTCCGTAAGTCCTATTTGCTACTGTTTATGGGAAGACAATGATAGTGAAAATACAAATTAAAACAATGTTTTAAAGAGAAAGCTCATATCAAGTCCTTAACTGTCTGCCTGAAAAAAAAGCAATAGCACAATGGTGGGGAGAGATTGCAATGGTCTGAAAGGATAATAACTCCGAAAAGTTACTGGCTTTTTTGGAAATGTTGCTTGAACTAATAGTAGTAGCAATGTGATGAAACATTTTGTTTAATATTAAACTACATTGTGCTAAGTGGAATTTACAATAATAAGACAGATCATTTTCTCACTGCTTTGATTTGCATACTCAGAGTTTTCTAGATATGGATATCTCTTCCTTCCTATCAAAAAGGTTTCATACTGTAGCATGATTTGTCAGAGTCTGTGTAGACAAAAAGGAAGCAAAGGGCAAGTGAGGATTTTGCAGGTAGAGGCACAATAATAGGTGAGGATGTAAATAGTTCAGCATCAACTGACATGAAAGTTTTCTAAAAAAAAAAATCCAGTGGCATCTTCTACAACTTAAATCATCATCATAAATAAGGTTGTTTCAGGAACTTTCTTCTCCATGCAAGTTAGTAGGTGGGATTATCCAGCATTCCCATGCCAGGGAAGAGATAGTTATGACATGTACCTAAAAGTGAAGGTACTTGGAGGTATTATTACTTTTTCTCATGGACTGTCATAAAACAAGAACTGCTTTGCAGCTGATGACTTTGTGCCAGTGTGAATGGAGAGTCTGGACCCAGAAGTACAGAAAGGATGTCCATAAGCTTGTAGAAAGTAATTACTGAACCAAGAAACTTAAACAGTTCCCCTTGGCAGTGGTTTTCATATACTGAAATCTTCATTGGGAGAGTCTCAGCTGGTTTCAGCATCACCTGAGAAAGCCGTTTTGCAGTCAGGATCAAAATTATGTATGTCTTTATTGGCATATGTTAGCATCTTCAAAGACTTGCCTCGTTCCCAATCTGAGAGGAGTATTTCTGATCAGTGTGTCTGAGTGTGCATATTGTAGCATGCACACACATAAATGCACACACAAGCAAACAAGCACCTGTGTACACTTATACATGCACTTCTTTTGGGGACTGGCACAGCTTTGTGTGTCTTCTCTACGTGTGATTAAATATTAATTAGGCTTCTAATATAAGCAAGTGAGTTCACAGGCCCGAGTGCCACATAAATAATGCATGAGGTACCCGAAGGCTCAGCCCGAGAAGCTGATTGGCCACCTTGGATTTGTATAATTATGAAGTTTCATTATTAACAGTGGAAGCAGTAGAGAGATTTGCCTAGCTTGAGGGACTTTGAAAGCATAAGCTGTCTCATTAGGGAAAAAGGGAATAAGGCATAATATGCAAAGTTGTTAGTAAAAAAAAAAAAAAAAAAGGAATAAAAATTAAGCATAGCTCTTTAATGGGAGTATTTTCTATGTATATATAAACATTTCTAAGTGTATAAAAAGACTGAAATTCAAATAGGTGAGGTCCATACTACGGCTATTTAACAGTTTTGTTTGCAAGAGATCTTGCTTAAAAGCTTTTGTTCTCGGCATAAAACAATCTTTAATATTTTACAGAAAAATCCACAGGTAGCTTAATGGGTTCTGCAAAGTGAGAGGTACGGAGGTGAAAGAGAATGAACACAGTCCAGGGTTCTTGCTAGAATGTGTGTTGTGCATGCAATTAAATCTCAAGGTCAAACAATTTACAGACAATTACTTTTCTAACATCTCCAGAAATGCCTGCTTACACGTCTTTAATTTTAAATGATACTGATATTCCAATTCTCCCCAAAGGTTAATGCTGACTAAATCCAGCTGTGACCTGACACGATGCGACAGCACAGTGCCTAATTATCCTCTGGATAGTCATTTACTTTAAACCATTAAAGAAATAGGCTGAGAGGAAGATTTAGGACCCAGAAAAAATGTTAGCCTGACTTCTTTCTTCTTGAGGATGGGATGGGCTGAAAAATAAAAATAAAATCCTGCTAAATGTTAGCCATTTGCTTTGATGGCAGAAAATTGTTCATCCCACTCTGTTTTTTTTACAGGTTAAATTGCTAACTAGTTCATTTTATCCATTGCCTACGGCTGGCGCTAAATGTCAGTGACAAATTTTGTACTTGTCTTGAAGAATGAATTAAGTTATGCACAAAAGCTATAGTGCTCTTTTTAAGATGAGTGAATTGCAGAGGGAAAAAAAAGTTGCTCGTTTGAAAAAGGATTATTTCGATTAAAGGCCTTTTCTATTGTAGTGGAAGACAGGTAGTGGTTTAAGATAATTCCGACAGTTACCTCCCACAGAGGCTGCAGTCCTTTACTAGAAATTTCTTTAAGAGCACTTGTGTCAGATTATATACTATGATTATTATCATAAGACCATTTGTGACAGTAAAGGGGGGGAACAATTACAGAAAATGGCAACTATTATTCATTAACTAAGGTAAAACTGGTCTTTCTTCAGTGAGGTCAGCATTCCATCACCGTCACACAAACCGTTCTATGGTTTGTAGCAATGGCAATTAAAAACCCCCAAAGTATTCTCTGCCAAATGTTGGTAAGAAGGAACAGTTCGTTCAGCGATTTATATTGAGAAGACCTGGCACAGACTTCATAACCCATCTGGTTTTTAGTTGTCTGGCTCTGGGAGCACCTCATCATCTCTGAGTGAATAAAGTATCTAAGAATGATTGCTACCATCATAGTGTTTGAAACTCTAAACTGGTTTACTATCCATAGGCTAAGCCTAAGGGAGGTCTGCATGTTTGTATTTTACTTGGTTTTATTTTCATGTGCACTATATCTGTTTATTGAAAATCTAAGGAGAGCTTAAAGTTAAGACTAGACTTTACAGCTACATCTGTTACAGGGGGCTTCATTAGAAAGTCAACATCTCTCACCCCACTGTGGGGGCATAACTGAAGCTCTGTTGTACTTATAGTGCCTAATTTGCTCTAGATATAATTACTACTACAGGGCAATAATTATTTTTACTTTATTTTTTTGGATTATGGAAGTGCCTGCTCTTTTCAACTGTAAGCAGAGTACCATTGTGCTGTGCACTGTACAAAAACACAGATTTGAAAGAAATGTTGTTTTTAGTGGCACCCACAGGTTTTGGCAGATACTTTTCTCCTCTCACTGTGTGCATAAATATTTTCACTGATACCAGCTGTAGAAAGTGATATGGTAAATGCTAATCTCAGTGCAGTCATAGCAGTCACAAATGGAAGTTAGATCTGTAATTTCAAGTTGAAAGCTGAAATGAAAAATCTAGTGGTTATGCACTACTGCCCTAAGCTACTGAAAGGTTCCCTCGTTCTTTCTCTCTACAGTCTCATACTCAGGCAAGGGGATAAGGTTTCCTCCCCAGGAGAAAGAAAACCACAGATTATCAGTTTTCTGGTAATAACACTGCAACTCCTGAAGACAGTCTGGCTCTAAAAGGTAGTACAGGCTGGGATACTTCTCACCTAACTTTGGACTTGTAAAGCACAGATACCTCAGTCTGAGCTGTTGATTTTTCCTCCTATTCTAGTAAGAGGAAAGAAACAGGTATGACCATCTGTATTCCATGTAATTTCAGGCTTCTATTTAGGATGAGACAAATAGGCCTCTGAAAGTGCTTGGTTCTTTCCGTTAACTTTAAAGAACCTAAACTTGGTTGCAGCGGTTTTAGATTCCCACATTAGGGCACATGCATTGTGCCACTGATAATTTTCCTTTTCCTTATTAATATTTCATCTCTGGCCTGCCTGCTCACACTTGAAGAATTCATTTCCACTCCCTATGGATGAAAAAGTGTCCTTCAAAGTTTTTATGAAGTCTAGTTTAAGCTGTTTCTTTGATATATTTTTTTCCATTTGTAAATACCCACACTTTGACCTTCCCTTTGAGAAGCTAGTTGGAGCACCTTAATTCCCATACTTTTGGCTTTTTTAATAACCTTGCGTCATTTCTGTAGCTTTCTTCTAAGTTTTCTACTTCACACTTTCTTTGCAGTGCGAATAAGTGTCTCACCAAAATTTTGCATAGGGAGAGACTCTTCCTTGCTTCTGTTTTGTGGTATATGAGAATTTTGTTAACTGTTAGTGCCACAACATTGCACAAAGAAATTATACTGAGACAGAAATTTATAATTTCCTGTAATACTGCTTTTCAAAGAAAAATATTTCTGTCTTTGCTCCCAGTTACCTATTTCCTTGCATTAGACTGTATAAATCACTATATTTAAAACTGTACATTTTGCTGACTGTGACTATTTAGCTAGGGGGTCCTTTGCAGCAGTTACACTCAACTCACTGTTTATCATCCTACTGACGTCTTTGTGTTCTGATAACTCAACTTCCTAAAAATGATCATTGTTAAAAATATTGTGACATTTGGCCAACAACTATTATTTTCGGCATCTACTAAAATCAGCATTGCATAGTGGTAATTTGATATATTTGATGATTTGAAATATCAGTAAAGAAACTACTGCATTTTGGAACCTGTCAGTGAGTCAGATTTACTACATTTTAGTTACTCAAAGTAACTAGAAGTGGCTTACACAAATTTAAGCATTTTACCAAAGCCATGCAGGCAGGCAATGGAGAGAGAGGCATCTTCAGAGGGCAATCCACCTCACTGACTCCAACAGAAAAGCAGATAAAAATTTAAATAAAGCAAACAAATAACAGCAAAAAAAGCAAAACCAAACCAAAAATGTCTTTGCACATGTAACTCCTCAGGAAGACAAAGAGAGAAGGAGAAAACAGTTCATTGGTAACAGATCATAGTCATATTCCACAGACAGTGTACAAACAGTGTAGAATAGGTTCTTCAAACACTGGCATGTTTCTCTTCACTGCCTGCTTAGTAGGTCTTGGAAACTTATCTTACACTAAATATTTAACTTCTAGGTGGATAAAACTACATGGGATGAATATCAGCCTGTGCTTGCTGTTTGAAAATAAGTTTTTACATTTCCTGGTTTATTTATTTGAGAACTCGGAGAATGTTATTTGAGAATATGCAATGGTCAATTATGTTAAATATCATGTTTAGTTCTGCACAGTAATAGAAACATTTCAGTTTCATGTTTATTCTTAGAATAGAATTCTGGAAACTGTGTCTTTTCCTTATGGCCTTTTTTCACATCTTAGTTATTAGATGGTCCTCTGGTAAATTCTGTCTTTTACTAAAAGTTGTAATTATGTTCAGCTGAAACCTCCAGCCTGGGCTATGGAACTTTCTGCTGAACCTTATTATAATTCCCAGGACAAAACCATAGTGAATCATAGTTTCTGATCCAGAGACCCTGCCTCTTTGAGAGCACTTCCTACAGTGGAAAAAGACATACTCATCAAGAAAATATTTCATCACTGTTACACCTGTAGCTTTGAGAACTGTCTTCACAGTAATATTACTTCATAAAATAAAGAAGAATTTGCAAAGGACTGAGTGTCAATATGCTTTGGTAGCTAGGAAGGGACTTAAAATACTTGAAAACTTTCCAGTGGATAAATTTCAACTAATTTTTGTAACTGCTAGAGGAATGCATATATATGTTTAGTACTAAGAAGTACAGTGCATACTTCTGTTTTGTTTTGTTTTCTTTTTAAAGCTAAATGCATAAACTAATGCAAAAGTTCTGCTTTCACTAATTCTATTTAGTAATATACTCTGTGAGCATTTGGATTGAAATCAGTGGGAAATTTTGTGGAATAAGTTAGTACTTTCTGTAAAGATGGGTAGGAAAATATGGTCCTCACAAGCAATACCAAGAGGCAAACAAGATGTAAATCTATACATCCTGGTTAAAATTTAACAACTAATGAAGTGGGCACAATATAAGAATTTTGAGGAGGGAGGGGGAGGGAGTATAATTGAAGTAATCAGAGTAAACCTGTTGATATCATTAGGTAGCAAGGTGTAATTACTCATAGTCAGAATAAACTGGGTTATTGGAAGTAACACAGGTTTTATTGTGTTTGGAGCATATTGGTGATCTGAGATTTCCATTTTTCATATTGAACTCATTTCAGTGTGTTTGATTTCTTTTCTGCAGTGCTACCTTTCACCTGTTGAATCAAAGTGCCTGGTAACTTAGAGTATCAGCAATTTTTCTTCCTCTTTTTCTGGGAATATGTTTCTTCTCAATAATGAATTAATGGTATATCCAGGAAGAAAGAAATGCAGAAAGCGAAAATATCCCTTTGGTTGCAGAAGAGGAAGAACACTGTCCTTTCTGCAGGCTCAACTCCTGCTGGCTGCTCCTGATGACACACCTAGCATTACAGGGGAGAGTCCACTGGGTGAACAGCAAGCACTGGCCTCCCCTCAGCTGAACGTGCCTAAGAGGCATGTTTGTGACAACATCTAGCTTCTCTAAAAATGATTGTAGGAAAGAAAAAGGATGCTGTGCTGTTTGTGTGGAGGGAGTCAATCTGCTTGCTGCTGGCAGTAAGGTACTAGAAATCATATGATGTAAAACCGTGGGCAGAATTAAAGCTGATCAGTGAGGTTGTTACATTAATGATCAGTAATATGAAAAAGATAGTAAAAACCTTGAACTCTAGTCCCTCCCCATATACAGATTTGTGAAATCTGCAGATTTGCAAATGCAGATTGGAATTCAAAATGGTGCAGTTTGAGTTTCAGTTAATAATAGAATCTTGCTAATGTTTTACTTAAGAAAACATTTCTATGCATTGTAGGATTCCCATTGTAAGATTTTTAAAGTGCCATAGTTACTGGTTATTGTAACAGACATTATGTTTTGGGGGGGTTTTGGGGATTGTGGGGTGGTTTTTTTCTTTTTTTTTCTTTTTTTTTTTTTTTTCTGAATGAGAAATATTCTCTTTTCAACTGAAAATCCCTATTGACTGAAATTTATCTCTTGGTCATGTTGCAAAAAAGCTGGTCCAGCCTCATTTTCCTCTTTCCTCCTTTCTAATATACAGTTATCTTGGTCTTTTCTTAAGTGGTGGTTTCAGTCACTTTCAACATATTTTTCTGGATAATAATCATTACTTTTACACTTTCAGAACATCTTTCCCAGGCTTCTTTGTCAGCCCACTTCCCCTCAGGATAGCTCAGGGTTCATTTGGATACAGTGCATCTTCCCTTGCCGGGGTCCTCTAAGGAAACTTAACCCTTAGTGTCTCCTTAATGCATGGCCCACTGCAAAAAAATCCCCAGTTACCCTCAGTTCCAAAATAACAGAGCGAAGCCTATAGTAATCTTAAGCCTAAGCCTTATTGTTGTTCCAGTGACATAAGGATTCATGATTCTGGATAGGTTCTTTCACAATGAGAGATAATTCAGTTTTGTTTCTAGTAGAAATCAAATTTTCATTCTTGTTTTATTTTTTTAAAAAAATTCTGTTACATAGATTTGCATATCTCAGACGTATGCCTGTGAAAAAATAACAAGAAATGTATTTTGAAGTTGTTGGGTAACTCCAGCTTGAAGGATCATGAAAAGGGAGCCATCATTACCTTACTAGGTTTTTTTTCCTTGTTATTTCAAATTCACTACAGCCGGGAAAGGACACATTTGGATGTGTTTGGCAGAGATTCTTAAGGGTAACAGAAGCAGTATACAAGCAAGAACAAAGTCAGGTTAGTTTAATTTTGCTTTTTTAAATACTGTCTTGGCATGTGAAATGTTCTGAAGCGAAGGGCATTGCATAAATAGAAACTGTATTATGCTATGGTGTTTATCAAATGCTCCTCATCTACTGCACCACCCCCATAAATCCACCAAAGCTTTTATTATTCAAGGATGGGAAGGTAAGCAGAATGGAGTGGAAGCTACAGAATGATTTAACACTGTGGGAACTTAATCAATAAGACTGTTGCAGAGAACTCCCAGGAAAGAGTGTTGTTTTCCATCCAGATGATAATGAGGCATACTAGCAGCAACCTCTGGAGGAGGAATGCTGGAGCAGTGAATCTGTGGTACAGCTTTGCTAGTTGCTAATTAATAGTTTGAGGCCAAGGGGACACCTTTTTGCCCCTCTGCTACTTGTAGTTTCTTTCTGGTTTGTCCCACAGGCCTCTTTCTCTATTGGGGTCACTCTGTGCTGAGTTAGATTCTGGAAGTTTATCCAAATTTAACAACAGGGCTAAAAATCCAAGTTTACCTTTCTTCTCCCTCCTTTGTTCTTGGCATTCTTAGTACATTATTAGTATTTTTCCCTATATTGCAAAAATAGTATTCTTGTGTAATCTCTTATTCCCTGTGCCTTGCATCCCAGTTTCAGACAGCTGAACTTATTTTGGTGTTTGACATCTGTGGTCTGACTGGAAAACACCAACAAAAGCCAAGCTGGATAGCAGTTAAACATGACTAATATTTGTGATGTGCAAATTTAAATAATTTTAAGTGGGTTTAGCTTGAAGAGGTTGAGGATGCTTGTTTCATGATAGTTAAGTTCAGTATTGATTTTTTTCACCTTTATCTGGAGTTCAAAACAGAACAGGGATCCACTTCAACAGAGCTAAAGCTCTGGCTGAATGATGCCATTATATCTGTATCTTTGTGACACATATTCTTGTAGTCCTTTGGTTCTTCCAACCTCCAATGTAATGATGTACAGAAGAAGCATAGTATTGTACAAAAGAAGTGTAAGTAGAGAGAAAGCAAGTAGTATCTCCCATGCCAGAGAAGAATTTAAGCAATGGGAAATTAAATAGTGAGGTCAATGTTGGCCATAAAGTAGATGGCCATAAAGCATTGTTGGCCACTGCAGTCTAGTAGTGTATTGAATCCAGGTTTTCAAAGCACATTTTATGGGAGCTTCTAAAAACAAGTCACAGGTAAGAAGGGATTCGTGCATTGTTTTGCTAAGGTATAAGTGAAAACTACTACATTCGTTAAGAAATACAAGTTGACATTTGTTTTAACACAGTAAAAATGAGTACTAGTCAGCAGCAGTCCTATCAGGTTTTCAGTCTAATAGTATCACTACTATATCGTCTTACTTCAGTAAGATAATTTACTTCAAGATTCTTGAAAGATTTTCTTAAAATGTTTTCCTAAACCACACTTGCCATAATTAATCAATGCTAAGAACAGAACACATGAATAAAATTCTCTTTATTGATGGTATGTAGTGGCTTTTGTTGCATTTAGCTTTGGTTTAGGTCATTTTTTTCTAATTATTTTGTTTTCATGACTCTTGATTGTCTCATCTTTATGCTAAGCTTGTCACTACTCTTGTAGTCATCCAAAGCACAAGTATGATAGCAGAGAAAGCAGTGGAGTAACTGTACCTGTGTGACAATGTATTTTTCCCAGTTTCACAATAAAAGACCCTTGAGACTAAAAATGCTCATTTGATTTTTGCTGATCTGAGAGGTCTGTGCCATCTTTGATAATTCGCTACAGCAGATCATGCTTTACATTGAAAATATTGCATTAACTAGAACTTTGGAGTGTTAAACATTTTTTAAAAGATGTATTTAAGCTTTGGGGAGGTAATACAGATAATTTTTTTTGCATTGAATTTAAGAAAAAATATAATCATTTCATCTACTGATGAGTGAAGTGAATCACAGTCTGTGTGTTTATGTGGGTTCAAAAATATTTCCATTTTACCTAGAAATTCAACTGATGTATGAAAAATTATTTAGAAAACTTGATTTGGATATAGAACTGCAGAAATTAGGCATTTATTCCCCTAGGCAACATTCAGCATTTGAGCCTAAAAATAGCACATTCACAGCATAATTCACAATTAATAAACCTGGCTGGATTTAGACACTACTGACTATTCCATTGGTAGTGTTGTTTCTTTAGCTTTCCTATCTGTGCCTCCAGTACTAAGAGTTTCTGTTGGACTTGTGCTTTCATAGTGAGCAGTTTGGGGCAGAGACCTTTGTTTGGGTCAGTGTCTAGAGTGGCACCTAGTGCTTTGGTTTCCCAATTCAGAGCCGGCATTGTAATAGACAAATATGCCATAAGTAAATTATTTAGTACTTTAACTGTTTGTCATCTAGTTCTTCAATGCTCATTCTCGTCAGTAACTCATGCTGCAAAAAGGTTCAATATCATGTTCCTGTGGGAGGGTTTGGTAACATTTGTTACAAAATAGGAGGTATCTTCATAACTGGAAAAAAACAGCAATATGTTTTATTCATTGATACACTGAAAATTGTAGTGCAAATACAGATTTAACTTGGATTTCAGCACAGGGATGTCACAATGGCATGTGGGCAGAAATAGCAGACGCCAGATCAGGAGTAATTTCTGGAAGGCACCACAACAACATATGCATGAGCACGCATGCACACATATATACACACACTCCTTAGGTACAGTCTTTGTCCTAAATAGATATCCATATATTGCTCGTGATTTACAATGATTTTTGTTTGTGAACCATTTGTATTTTCATTTTCTTTTGTGCTTTGACAGGATATAATTATTTCTGAAACATATAATAGGATCAAAGCATATTTCATTATTAAATAAATTATTGCATTATGTTAGTGCCATCCTGACTGCATGAAAATGTTAATCCAGTTTTGTTATATTTTTTCAAATGAGAAGGTTTTTTTCATATGAAAATTTTGTGAAATTAATTGTTTGCTTTCTCCCAACCTCTGAGGGGTCTAGAGCTTCAGAAGATATCAGATAAAGGATGATGACATGTAATGAGAGCAAGATTTAGCTATTAAACTTCCTTGACTCACTTTAAATATTGATTAGAGAAACACTTCTGGGCAAATATTTATATTGAGCAATAATATAATTCAGTGATTTATTTTTTTTTTTAAACTTTCTGAATATCATTATGTCTTCAGTAATTTAGCCTAGAAAAATACATTGTTAGCCATAGGTTATATGAAAAACTCCTAGATAGATGAGACCAAGAAAGAAAAGTAAAATCTTCCAGCATTAAACCATCATTCATAAGATGCAAAGGTGCTCTGTGTTGCACAGTCTGTATATGGCCTTTCCCAGGGTTTGGGATTGTTGTACCTGGGATATTGGCTTCAAGCCATTTCTAATATAATGCTAATGCTGTGACAGATACTAATGAAACCATGCTGTTTCTAGATAAAGCTGATATTGAATACATAGGCAGAAGAGGTAATTTCCTTATTCCCTTTCTTAATTAGCTCAAGGAGGACAGAGGAACCTTCCTGTATCTGTGAATATCTCCTAGATTTTATTAGTTTTTTCAACAACAATAAATTTCTTTGCATGTTTTTGTTTACTGCACATATAACCATAACAGCTGAACCTACTTGTTGTGTAACTGAGTGATGTTCTCTTTGTAGGGGAAAAAATATAAGTTAAAAATTCTCAAAAAATCTTTGAAGAGTCTAAGCAACATCAACATATTTGTTTTTTAAAATTTCTTCCTAGCTTCTACTCAAACGATGAAGAATCCAACTTGCGTGCCAAACACAAAGGGACCAAATATATATATTACACATACTATTTGAGTATCATCTGAGTGTGATGGCTGTGTGTGATGTTTAACGACTGGTTTTCATTTCTTAGTTGTGTTGAGCCTTGGGTTACTAAACTCTCCAAACATTGAAAGCTTGAGGTATCCAGGTTAGAGAGTAGTGTGGACACTTCCCACCTCAAGACAGCATGCTCTGCTCAGCTGTCACACACTGAATGTCTTGCTTGGCTTTCTCAGTGTTTCTGGTCCAGACTGAGACCCGAACCTGCAGGGGGGCTAAAAAAGTATGTGCTTGCTATGGACATGACAGGGTATAAATCTTGACAGAAGTAGCTGAGAAGGTGTGCTGGTTTTGGCTGGGATAGGGTTAATTTTCTTCATAGTAGCTAGTATGGGGCTATGTTCTGGATTTGTGCTGAAAACAGGGTTGATATTGATAGTTCAGGGCTGTTTTCGTTACTGCTGAGCAGTGCTTGCACAGAGCCAAGGCCTTTGCTGCTCCTCACCCCACCCCACCAGCGAGGAGGCTGGGGGGGCACAAGGAGTTGGAGGGGACACAGCTGGGACAGCCGACCCCAACTGACTGAGGGATATCCCAGACCATAGGACGTCACGCTCAGCATATACAGCTGGGGAAGAAGAAGGAAGGGGGGACGTTGGGAGTGATGGTGTTTGTCTTCCCAAGACCCCGTTCGGCGTGCTGGAGCCCTGCTGTCCTGGAGATGGCTGAACACCTGCCTGCCCGTGGGAAGTGGGGAATGGATTCCTTGCTTTGTTTTGCTTATGTGTGCGGCTTTTGCTTTCCCTGTTAAACTGTCTTTATCTCAGTCCATGAGTTTTACCCTTCTGATTCTCTCCCCATCCCACTGTGGGGGAGTGAGCGAGTGGCTGCATGGTGCTTAGTCGCCAGCTGGGGTTAAACCATGACAGAAGGGAAAGGACAGTGTGAAGCCAGTTATCCACACATACCTGGCATATCCATTGATCCTTGTACCAAAATTAGATCTCTAACAGAGATTTTTTTGCTTTAGGTGGGAAAATCAATACAATTTAAAAAAGACATTTTCAAGTATTTCCCATAAATAAAATTATTAAAAAGATAATTTTTTACTTAAAAAAAAAATTCCTTGGTCAGTTTCTCAGGTAGAGTCCGTGTAGAGTACCCATGCTGCTACCTAGATTTCAAGACAGCTGCTCTGATTTAGAATTACAGGGTTTGGTCTATTGCCTGTAAATACTTAATGAAATAGTCAAAACAGTTTAATCTTATTTGAGGTTAAAATACATATTTCACATGATTGTATTATGGATGTATGCCATGATGAAAACTTGGCTTTATGTTGAAATGGTATCTGTATGTCCATATTTCACTATATTTAGATTTTGTAAAGTTTAATGTGAATTTTGGCCTAATTTTTAATAGTTGATTTTGGATTGTTTAGAATAACAATTTTATATCATCTTTGATTGCTTATGTGTAAAGTTGAGATTCCTTCAAGTTTTACTTTCTTGCTCCAATATAGTTTCTTATTGCTCTAATTCATCTGTCAATTAAGAAGTAATGCAACTTATTCTTCAGACCCAATTATTGAAATGAGAGGAGTGTGTACTGTTCTAATAGAGAGTCAGAACCAAAACCCATATAGTGGCTTAAAACAGAGAAGAAAGAGGGGTGCTAAATACTCTGTAATGAAAAACTCCAAAAAGGAACCTAGATTTCAAAATCTTCAAGTGGTAAACTATGTGAATAGGCAAATGCTGGAGGTGCTTTTTTGTCACCTCAATGGATGCAAAACCAGATTCTTAGAAATATTATCTGCCTGCTAAAATATGGCAGCTAGGCTGAAGTAATATTCTAGGACAGCACTTCCTGCTTTTGTCAAAGAATGATCTGGCCTTGCGGATTAGTCCACAGTCTGGCTGAAGCAAGTTTTTTTCTCAAACCAGTGAAGGTATGAACAGCCAGAGGTGTGTGGGTGTCCAATAGCTACTTTACTACTCGGTTACTATTGCAACTTAAAATTTTAAGGTTATACAGAAGTCCACAGAAAAAGACCAACCTCTGTATGAAATGAAAAGAAAAATATAGTTCTAATTTGTCTCAGGAATGACAGTGATTCTATTATAATCAATCAAGGAATATATTTGACAACAAAGAAGATGCGTGTTAAATACAGTGTTTCTGACTCAATCTGAAGGTTCATCCTATACCAGTGTAGCCGAATCAGTTTTTCTGATCATTCACTTTGAAAGCTACTCTAAGTACAATAAGACTTTTCTTCACTGTATTATTGATTTCTAGTTTTTCTATTTAAACTAATTTTTTTCTTTCTGATCAGATATTGTCCCAAGTTTTTATGAATGTAACATTCTGAATGTGATGGTGAGCAAAGGCATATCTAATTCTAACAGATATCTTGCGATTTCCTTTCCTGCATGATTTCTGTCAGTGTTTCTGACTTGCAACATTCCTGTAATTCTCTTCCTACAGCAAGTTATTTCTACACATATCTAAGCTGATAAATCTCTTTCATGTATGAATGCATTTTTCTCATATCCAAAGTGACAGATTTGCAAAACTTTTGGATTGGCATGAGATGGTCCTGTACTTATTCTCTCCTCGGTTTCTTTTTTTAGATTTGTAATTACATGGGCTAGGCTATTTAATGTGAAAGTCAGGATGCTCATTTACTTAGTACTTATCTTAAATATCTGTTGCTCTTCATGTTCAAAGTATCTTCTTCAAATGTCCAATATCCTCTTCCCCAGGTTAATGGCATACTTCAGTTAGGTTTCTCCTTCCAGCATAGAAGCTGAGCAGCCTTCTTCCTTGGTGCTATAACATTTCAACTAAGCAGAGCTTTAAGTCTAGTTTTGCTCACCTTTGCTGATATTGTTGCTTATCTGGACAGTATCCGTACTGACAGTGATTGTGTAAGGTCTTTTTTTGGTTATCTTGTCTCTGCTATCATCTACAAGTTTTTGATCTTGTCTATGGGAAACCATAGCTGTGAAAGCCCATGGTAAATTGTACTTTGTTAGTACAGTGTGTAGTACCTAGTAGTGTGTAGTAGAGAATGACTGCAACTCAGATAATAATAATACAGGCCTCTGTCAAACTCCATAGATCAGAATGTTTCCTCAAGAAAATGTAATACCACAAGTGAAATGAGATAAAATACCACAAGTAACTGAGAAAATATCCTTGATGGAAAAAGGGAGTTGTTAAATCTCTACCCATTACAAATTCTCTGAAGATGTGTAGGACAACAGAATAAGGTTTAAACAGCACTTCTGGTAAGTAACTGCAAGAAATAGATACCTCAGAATAAAGACATTAAGTGGTAGTGTTATTTCTTTTGATAGGATGATAATCACTTGATGTTTTCAGTAGTTCTCAGTTAAATCGGCCAAGAAAACTAGTTGTATTAGAAAAATTTGAAGAGTATTCCATTCCATATAAATATAAACCAGATGCTTTTTCTAAGCATTTTCTAAGCAAAGATGAAACTCTAAAAGTGTTTGGGAGTTATTTAAAGGCAAACTTAAATGTTGCAGGTTGGGGAGCTAATTGAGTCCTTTCTCTGAAACCCAAATGGGTCTGGGACCTTGAACAGAAAACTGTGGACAGCTGGTGCTGACCAACCCAAATTTAAAAACTCATTTGCTTTGCTAAGAGTAAAGTAAGACCAGAAAGATGCTCAGAGAGAGTAGGCAGCACCCCGATGCTGTGGATACGATAGAGGGTTTGCAGTGCTGCAGAAAAGATATCAGGCAGAAAGGTAGTAGAAGACCAAAAGGAGCACCACAACTGTAACTTCAATAAACATAAAAAGTCCAGATAAAGCCTGGCTTCTGAGGAAAAATTGCAAGAATTGAACTCCATTGAAAGTATTTCAGGCTCTCGCAGGACATCACTACATGAGTGCTGCTAACTCAGAGAATACCCTTCACCGGAGTAGTGGACATTGCAGTCAAAGATGACTAAATGGTCAGCTTGGAAGAAACGTGACAGAGAGTGATTTACATCTGAACAAAGAAATAACAAGATTCTGTAATATTAACACTATGGGAAAAACTGAAATAGTAGAAAACGAAAGGGTTAAGCTATATGCTTTTTCATTCAAAGTGTATGTTAACAGTGTATATTGTTCACTAGACAAAAATATGATCTGTAATGGAGTCAGAGAAGAAATCCCATGATAAAATGAAAAGTTTGGCAATCCTTTCAATTAAACTTTTAAGTGTAAGTGTTGTCCTTCTAGAGGCAGGGAACTGATTAGGAAAGACTTTGAGAACAACCTCAAGGGAGTAATAAGCTCTCAGCAAACTCAGAGTATACTAACCTGACTTACCTTTTCAGTAGTCTTGTCTAAGGTGAAATATGGACTGAAACTGTTAGTCATGCACACATGTTGCATAGACTAATGAAAACCATTAGTACTGAGTATGTGAACACCATTTTTTTGTAGTCTCTGCCGGTGTTGAAGTCTCAGACCTGAATGGGACTATGTCTAAAGGTGCTAGGATAGTGGTACTTAAATTATTAAGGAAAAATCCAGTGATAAGAAGACAGAGATTAGAAACAGAAAGTCCAAGAGAAAAATATGATATCGTGGCTATCAAGTGAGAAAACATGTTAAAGGTAACTGTTCCAGCCTGTTGAATATGTCAAAAAAGAAGATCAAGTTGAAAGAAAGGTTCTTGTGGATACAACCTGAAAAAGGTCCTTCCTTGGGACCAAAGCTGGAATAGATTTGATGATATCGGCTAGTTTTTCTAGGCTAAGACTCTCACATTTCCAAGATTACCCTTTGGAAGTTACTCTAGGTAAAAAATACTCGTACGTAAGATTTATTGTCTCTTGGCGCAGTAAGTTTAACATCTGATAATCACCCATAGTGTAGCAGGCATAAAGTCAAACATGTTATTAGATTAAACATTCTGATTATCACCTTAAAATACATACAGTGATCTTAGGTGCTGGTTTAACAAAGGGAATGGAATCAGACTCTAATACACAGAGGATACAAACCACAAAGGGTCGACCAAGTCCATCACCTTTAGTTGCCCCTGGAAAGTTTGTTAAACTACCAGTATATTTTATGCTTTCATGTGCTTCATGCTGAGATGTGGGAAGACTACTGTACTCTGTATTAATGGCAGTTTCCAAAAAGAGGGGGGGTCTTTAGATGTAACAGTCAATTTTGGATTAGACATCTTGAATTTCTCTCTCAGTTTGGCAAACATGCTCAGCAGACATACTGAAGTAAGGAAATGGAAAAATCCCCCAGTCCTTGAACCAAAAGCTACGGACTGGGAGGAAATACTTACCAGAATTGAGAAATTATCAGACACTACAAGTACTTCATTTCTTAGATTCCTGTTGAATCATATGAATAAATTGTTAGGAGCTGTATCTTGGCTTGGTGGAAGAAAAAAAAAATAATCTGTAATTTCTAAATCCTTAGACTCTATTTTTGATTGCCTAAACCAACAATTTTTCCAGGCTCAGATCATTCAGTAAAACAAAGCACAATGATTTTGATTGTTATTTTAGTTAAACACAGAAAACAAGCATTGAAATATTAAAGAAAGTTAAGGCTTTATTGCAGTGGTTTTATAAGTTTCACCTGTAAGAACTGGGGCAAGGATTTAGAGGTATGGCTGTGCACTGGTAGTGTCGTGAGTGCAGTGACAGCCATACCTGCCCATTGTTTTACATCATTAGTACTGTACTGAATCTTTAGGGAAAAAAAAGAAAAAAGAAAAACGAAAATGCCCACTGAGAAATGTAGCCTCCAGAGTCCAGTCTTTTTTATTACTTCACTTTTTTTTTCTTTTTTTTCTTTATACAGCACCTAATTTAGGCCACAGACAAAAAGAAAATGTATCTTGAATATGCATCACGGGTTCCAAAAATGAAAAGAAATTGGATTTGGATAGCACTTACTCAATAGACAGATATGATACATGGTAAGAAGGTGCACTGTCTGCCCTGTGATAGATTAAACTACTTTGTAGGAAAATTACTGTGAGCCAGTCACCACCACCACCGTGGCTAAATCTTTAATAAAATTCTCTTCCATATTCAAGAGCGAGGTATGAAGTACACAATAAGCAGAGTGGAGTAGAGTGCCATTTATCAAACCACAGCTAGGTCTGTAATCTCCTGCTTTATCCTTTTTTAGTACTTTATTTGTCTTTATTGTTGCAAGGAAGCACATTTACCCAGGGCAGTGGGCTTTTGGTGCTGATAAACCTTTTGTTTTAAATTCTACCTGTGGGTTTTTTTCTCTCTTTTTTCTCCCCTCCCTCCCCCCCCCCCCCCCATCAGATAACCATTCTGTCAGTCTATGGGAGCAATTAGTTTGTTTTATTTTGGTGGTCCCTTGCTTGTTACATGTTCTTTCACCCTTCTTTGCCTGACCTGACCCTACCTCTCTTGTCTCTATGCTACAAAAAGGGATACCAAAGCCTCCAAGACATTTTAAAAAGAATACTCAAGCCTGTGCAGAAGGCGGTCTGGGATGTATTGCATAATGCTTTTTTGAAGCTATTTGGCAAGATGGCAGTGTTGAACCATGTTGCAGTTGGCCCCTGGGTGGCACTACATGGCTAGACCTGGGACCAACAAAAGCATTTTTGGATAAAGGCAGAAAACGTAATTGAAGCAGTTTTCTTTTTAAATATTAAAGACAAATCCTTAAGCTAAATCTGTTGATATTTGCTGAATTCAATACAAATATGCTATAATATTAAACTGTGTTCCTCTTATTGAATGAGATTCCAAAATGTTCTGTATATCTTGACTACCTGATAATATCTGGATCACTTTTGGCAACATGCTGATATTAAGTACAGATGCAGTAGAAGGGTCCTATGGGTAGAAGTATGTGACTAGAACTGCTTTGTGCTGCCTGAATATGCATACTACCACTCTGTGCTGCAGCCCTGGGGGTGATTTTTTTAGTACTATTATAACCCTTTTTATTGTTTGAATAGCAGTTTTATGACAAAACATTTATATTCAGCCTGCCTTTGTACTTGACTGAAAGAGAGCAATCACTGAGAATGATAAGGCAACAATGGTAATGATAACTGCATTTATGGAGGCTTACAGAATTTAAACGGGCATGCAAAAATAGACTTACAATAGTGCTCTACCTGCATCTGAACTGGTTTGGGTATATTTCTTGTGCCTGGCCCATGTTTGCTTATTGATGGAGATGTTGCGTTTTCTCCCGTTTTTCTCCTTTATGGCATTTCTTCTGTATGAATCTTACATGTGTGTACATCAGGTTTATCTTACCACAGAAAGATGCTGCAGTAAGATGGAGGAACATAACCATTTTTCAAAATCCACATCCCTGAAATTATTGCTCAACTTAAATATCAAGTTTTCAGAGTTTGTGGTTATATGATCTTGCAGCAGAATGGCCATTAACTGTCTTTCAAGGTCCTACCTCTCATGAAAAATAGGCAATTCTTTCACTCTCCCTTGAGAAGAAGTGAGGAATAGTACTGGACATTGGAAAGTAATCCAAGAGTTTAAGAGCAGTCAATCTGTTGCCTGAATATTTTTAAGCCAAATCAATTCTACTTTTGTCTTCCTTTGCTATAGTGTTTTCTCCCCCTTGAAGTTTACACAGACATATGCACATGCACAGACACACGCATTTGTGTATTTCCTGAAATTTGTTGTTTATAGAAGGCAAGAAAACAAGGTGAAGGTTCAGTGTCTTTTGGGGGGAGGCAGATAGCTCCTGGATCTCTTGAGTTTTGTATGAGGGGAACAGAATTATGCCTAAGTCTAATATACATTTTAGTATGGATTATGAAGAAAGGAGGTGTACACTACACGTCATTCTAAAGATATTTTAGGGCTACAATCTGCCACATTGTTCACAGGCTGCTAAGTAGACTTACCGATGTTAGAGGTTTTCTTACTAAGGAAGAGATTGTCCTCGTGGAGTTAGAATGACAGATTCAGCCTACATTTTTATATACTATTTTTCAATATTTTAAAATAATTTTGTCAGCAAGCTATTTTATCTAAAAATCTCTGTGGACTGTCTCTTTTTATAAGCCAAAACAACATACATTTTCACAAAAGTGAATGACCATTTTAAAGGCTTTTTACATTTTGAGCCATACATTAATTTTATTGATTTTGAGAGCTGGTAATCTCAATGTACCTCGATTTCTTTCATACCATAGTTTTCCTATTATGTAATTTTACTTCTTTCTCCACTGATATTTTAATTTTCTGTACTTACCAATCCATTAGAAGTTGACAGTATACAAAAGTTGGGTGGCAACAATTTCTGAAAACTAAGTGACTCTAGAAATGTAGGAAGATATAAAAAAAATTAGTTGTTAAAAACAAGAGGTATGTTTTATTTTATTCATGTATGTTATTTTACTAATTCAAAAGCTCACTAACTACACTACATTTTTTAATGTATGTATGTATATGATCATTACATGTTAACCTGTTCATGTGTTCCTGTCTGTGCTATTTAGGTTTTAAATATGTTTAAATTAATAATTCAAATTCTTTTTTGCAAATGAAATATAAGTAATGCAAACACTAACTTGCTTTGCCTAAGTTCTTATAGTATTTTACTGGAAAGCTGTATTCAAAGATATGTCATTTTCTACTAAATGTCTTTCTAATTCTTTTGTGAAAATGATGCCTTTTCCCCAGACCCAGCTACTTAGTGGATATTATTGAACAAGTGTCTTTTATAGGATCTAAAAAAGTGCAGCATTATGTGAAAGAAATTTTAAAAAATGTGCATGGACTATTTAGGAATATGCTTAGTGAATATTAAGCAAACACCTGAAGTTCCTGTGCTGCTGCCTAGAACCAGCACTTCATTACCTATTACGTGCAGTGACTTTGAATTTTTTATTAGGTACTGGTCTCTTAGCCTGTAAGGCTTGTGCATGATGTATATGAAAGCGATTTCCAGCAGAGCGAAGCTTATCACAGATCCACCTAAAAGGTAAGGATATTTTTTTAATTTTTAGTTCACATGCAGAACAGCTGCCTGCAGAACACCTGCACACAGAGCAAGAAAGAAATTTGGTTTAAGGGTTGATTATACGTATCTTACCCATATACAGTAAATCCAGAAATAACCACGATGAACTTCAGATAAACCCAGAATAAGTAAATGGAAAGAACAATACCAGAATATTTACCCCCTAATTTTGAGCTACACTACATTTTTAGTGCATTTTTTTTTCAAGTTGGAGAGGACAAAGGAGAAAGGCTTAAATATACCTCTGATTTATTTAGTTTCTCCCAAATCTGTAGTATTTTGATATCCATGGTTTACACAAGATAATTTCTAAAAGCAAAGTTGAACTGTGAATCTGGCAGGTAATGTATGCAAAAGAATGAATCATTGCTATTGGCATTGCTCATATTTGCTAAGGAAAACAGTGTTAACAAGCGCTAATGAATATTAAGAAAAAACAGAAAAGTAGGGGAAATGGTGAAGGATTGAGAAAGGCAACTAACAGGAACAAGAGAAAGAGAAAAGGGTCAACAGTAAAGCTAGAGGTAGTGAAGAACTGCAATGATTACTTTTTCACTGAAAACTGCTCAAATGGGCTTTTCAGGGTGTGGGACCTTATCACATAGGTCATGAGTGATAAGTCCTAAGAATACTAGTTTGAGTAATTCAAATTAGGTAATTCAAGAGATAAATATGCCTTAAGAAAGAATGGGCTACATACAAAATGTGGTGATATGGTTAAGATAACAGAATTTGATAAAAGAATATAAAGGGTAGGATATTTTGAAACCCAGGACCAAGAGGGACCTTCTTGGTCTCTGAGTTTCTTGTATTAGCATTATAAACTTAACAAACTCCATCTCAGAAGTTTTTGCTTTTTCTGATAGAAATCTTTTCTTGGACTTTTAGAAACTTACATACTTTTCCATACTAATATTTTATTCCCGATTTATAAATACTTTTTTGTGCCAAAATTTCCCTCTTGATTGTTAATTGTCTTTCAGCCTGATGCTTTACCTTTCAGAACAACTGATTACCATTTCTTCTTTAGCCAATTCCTTATCCACCTTTCAATTTCACTGCTAGCCTATGTATTTTCAACTTTAACTAATCTTTTCACATGTGGCATTGTATGAAATACCCTGCTGAAATCCAGATAGATATTTCATCAAGCATATCAGTTTTTAAAAGAAAGCTATTGTTTTAGTCTGGAATGATCTTCCTGAAATTAGTTTATGTTGTATTCTAAAGCTGCAAATGTCTCCTTTTCTTGTTCATATGAAAACAGAGCTGTTACTGATAGTGTAATGAAATCATTGCTCTTGCAAAGGGAAAGCCTTGTCATCCACACTTTCTGAACAGTAAATTTGGGTCATGCCATTTAAAAAAAGGTTTCCTTGAAAGCAGTCTATTTTTGATAATGGGGCCTTAATCCATTCCCCAATCAGGCTGCGCATGCATATCATGACAAATCTTTCCTCCATTAAAATCGTTTACTATCCTAAAAATGAATTAGCTGAATCAATATACTCCTCCTGACATTTCCCTGAGGAGACAGGAGCAGCTGCTTGAGCAGCAAGTGCTGCCTGAACAGTCAAGACACCTCACCTGATGCAGGCAATGAGGCCACCACTGGTGTCACCAGGGAGCAAGAAATGGACCCTTGTAGGGAACTGGGGAAGAAGGTTACTCATGGGTGCCATGGTTTTGCTGAGGCAAAACCAAAAATCATATGTGACTATCAGAACTGGCAAAGCTGCACAATCCTGAAAATGTGTAATAGTTAACAATAACACAAACCCCAAGAAAGCAAGATGAGAAAGAAAACAGCTATTGTTTCCTATGGGTCATGCTCCCCTAACTACTTGAACTTCTTGAACATCTGTGTAGACTCTTATCTTCAATTAATTCATTAGATTAATTTGTTTTAAAGGATAGTTTCTGTAAAATTTCTTATTATTTGGCTTCTTATGCTGTATAGATATCCAGATGTGTAATGCTTGAAGTATGTAATAATGAGCGTATTCCCCAGTTTAGACTGTTTTCTTCAAAAGAACTGCAAAGTTTCAGAGAATAGGAGAAACAAGAGCAAAAAGACAGATATAAGTTAGTTGAAAAATTTGAGCTGGATGCTTTCAAAAGGTTTAGTGTGCACAAATTAACGGACATAGAATTTCTACAGAGGTGGTAAATACACTGATTTTCAAGATTTTTTTCTAAATTGAAATATAAAAAATGGAAAAATAATACCATGGAACAAGTATTTTTTAAATTGAAAAATAATACTGATAACTCCTTATGGCTCAGTATTTTTCTTCTTTTTCTATGAAATTTAATAACTTTTTAAAGAAAAACAGTATTAACACATTGAGCTATACAATTAAAATTTGTCAACCTCAGAAGAAGCTGATAGTAAAACTTGTTTTGGAATACTCCATCAGAATTATTTTTCAATAGAAATAATTCATGCTTTCAAATTAGAATTGGCATTAGCATGGGTCACTAGCAGAAGATCCCTAGTTTAATCTGAAAAATGAAGTCTTGATATTTTTGCAATTAGATAATTGAAAATTTAAAACTGAAAGGTTTTTTTGAAGTGTAGCTTTAAAAAACTTTTGGTACTAATTATTAGTTAATTTGTACTAAAAACTTGCAAAATCAATATAAAGCATTTGGAGTGTTCTAAAATTACTGCATATAGGTATATGAATTTGTCATAGTTCATTGAATAAATCAAGTCAGATTTTTTCTTATTATTTCAATAGAATGATATTTTGAAATCTAAAATTACTTTTTGCCTGTCTGACCATAAAACGTTTCCTAGTGATGTTTGGTTGATGTACACTATCAGCTGACCTTTCAACACCTCCTTAACCACAGCGTTTATCAGTGTTTACATCAACCTTTAATTCAGCAGAAAGAGCTGAAGTTATTCCTGTTTGTATGGCAGGGGTACATACTTGTAGCCAAGTTGCAGATTTCTGTATTATGAAATGACTGCAGCTGGATATGAAAATCCTGGTTGTTGGACTTCTCCTAATTGCCTTCATCGGCAGATAATATAATTTTCAGTATATGACACCGATTCCTTCTTACACATGTTTTTTTTCAATATCAAATTGAGGGTGCAGTTAAATAGCAAGGCTATATTGCTTTCATCAGTAGTCACTGGTTCTGTGGAGACCATGTTTTAGCATTGTACTTTTATAACAATTAGGTCTTTTCCTAAAATCTCTTTCTTTGTTCAGCATAACTTTAATATGTTGGGCATGTCTCCTTTCATCACAGCAGGGGACACTGTGTATTTGCGGGATAAACTAGTTCCATATTAGCGATGTGAAATCTGTTTGAACTTGTTTGCATATGTATGCCAGTTGATAGTGCCTTTTGAGGTGGTAAGTGTTGGGGAATAGTATTTTTTTTTCCTGAACAGTTAATTCATAACCTCTAAATATGCCATTCCCATTACACCTAAATGCTATTTTTATTGTCTGTGAATATAGGATATGTTGATAATAGCACATCAATAAACACATCTAGAAATTAATGGCTGGTGTTAATCAGTGAAATGCAAACGCTATAACTCAGTTTGCCGCTTTAAAGAGAATCTCCCAAGGTTGCTGTGTTGAAAGCTTTTGGAGTTGTTTTGAATATGTGAATATGTTTATTCATATTCAGGGGTTGGAGCTGTAAAAGAGTTTAGATTATGTGAGTCTCCATGTTGCATACTCAAAGTTTAATACGTGGAGAACTTAAGTGGGAATCTGTACCACAGTGGGTCAGGCGCAAAGGCTCCCTCTGCAATGCATGGTTAGGGAGCTTGTATGCTCCAGTGAAGATACATCAGGGAACAGCTTAGTCTGAGAATCTCAGTCAGGTTTAGGTATCAAACCCCTCAGCCTTGATTTATCTGGTGTAGTTTTGGACATGTGTGGAAGCAGAACGCTAGGCAACTTGGGAATATTAGTGATAAAAGCCTATGTGTTTATGTATGTCTTTTTATGTCTTCAATTTACATACCAGTATTCAATCAAAGTCCCACTTCAGATGCCTCACTCAGTTTGTAAATCTTACTCTTTCCTTTTATTTTATCTAAATATGCTTGCTGATATAAATTATCACTTTAAATTAGTTTTTTATTTAGCATAAGAATAATCTTGACTGCTTCACTCACAAATGGTCTGCTGTGCACGTTAGAGGTGATAGACATGACAGTGGATGTCTGTTTTGTTATTTAGGTAGAAAAATATCTTTTCTTATTTGATTTGTAATCCCACCTAAGAAAAGCTGCACCGCATTCTGTTCCACTACAAACTCCTCTTGATTATATGACATTTTTAAGGTTCATCTTATTCTTAACTATTTAAAGAAAATAATAATAGATCTCAGAATCATTTTTGCCTGGGAAGGACAGGAGTGAATATGCAGGGAGACTGTTCAGAACATACACTGTTCTGTGCTAAAGACCAGCAAAGAAATAATTCACCTAGGAAGATATTTTTTTTTTACAAACCTGCCAGCAAGCTTTTCTTTTACTATAGGGCTCCCATTTAAACTATTTTAATGTTGGCTTTTGTCAAACAATGTATCTTTCTCCTTCTATGATGGAAAGAAACAGCTCAGTAATAAAGAATACTAATTTCTGTGTCTTTCACATTCATGTCTGGGAAGAGATGTAATTTATAGAAGAAAATTACAAATCACATTATGAATTGCTTAAGAATTTCAGGAAAAGAAACAACTTCTGGAAGAAAACTTGAAAAAAAGAGTATAGGGACTAAAATTTTTTTCAGAAGCTTAGACATGAAATCTCCTTTATTGAAATGGACATAAAAAAATATATATGCAAACGCCTATGATATCTCATAGAAAAGGTTTTAAAATGGAATGACTATTTCCATAATGAAAACAGAAGGAAGTTTTTGGGGAAGGTCTAAAGATGACGTGAACATTTCCCGTTTGGGCTATTTGAAGGAAAGTCTACCCTCTTGAAACTGTGACTGCATACAAACTGTTATTAACCTAAATACAAATTCACTTACACGTTTGCATCGTAAAGCATGTGATTTAACCACATTAATAAAGTATGTTGGTGTGGAATTCTGAGGAAACTGATATGAACTGGTCTTTCTTATAGCATGACTATATTGCCATCACCAGGCTTTGAAGTGACTGTGCCTGAGCTTTCTGAAGTGTAGTTGGGATATGCTCCTTTGAAGCACAAGGTTCATAGCATGGGAAAAAATATTCAAGAGATCAATTATTACTCCTGACTCAGAGTGTGTTCAAACTGTCTTTATTACTTGTCATTGAGACAATAATTTGATTTGACAGGCAGATTGGATGTTATTAAAATTAAAGGATTTCAGTTGCCTTACTGCACATGTGAGGCATTGTTACGAAGATCTGCTTCATGAAGAGAACCAAGAAGACTGTCTCACTGGTTTGGTCTGCAGGTAAAGGACTTGGAAAATTGCCCAGCTTTGTAATTGGGTGGTGAATTAATTGTATATAATTGTCCATGGTGAGCATTTACTAATGGAATGCATGTCTCACATTAAAGTTGATATAGAGCATCTTTTTCAGGGAAAACAAGAATTAGCGGTTTAGAGTGAGGGTTCTGTCGTGTTGCTGGTGTTACTGCTCTTTTTATTATCTAACATGAAACTTGTACTACCATTTGGACCCTATTTTACTAGATACTGTATATTTATATATACAACAATAAACCTATGTAAATTATGAAAACAAAAGAGGAAAAGATTGAAAAACAGGTAGATATATGAGACTAGAAAAGGCAAATCATGTACAATTGCAGCATGCTTTCAGGTAAAGTTCATAAGCTTTTTATGAATTAATAAAGCAGAAGAAGATCTTATTTGGGGTTCACTGGAAATGTTGCTGGAAAAAGATGACTTCATTATTATTTCCACTTTGTTAAAAAAAAGGCAAGTAGTGATCTATTCATAAGTACGTATAGAATTACCCAGTTTAGTGATCCTTAAAGGTACTCCGTTACTCCTGTTTCATTAAGTTGTAACTGGTGAAATTGGTAGAAATACATAAGCTCTTTTTATAGGAAAGGTTGCCGCTTTTATATAACTCCTGGGAGTTTAGGCATATTTAATGGGGTTTTTTTTTCAACCTTTTGGTGAATGATCTTTTATTTCTGCCAAAATAAATTGGTAAGGGGCAGAACACTCAACTAAGAGCTTATGTTCTGGGCATTTTATATCAATCCAATTTTAAAATACCTCTTTTCAGACATTTAAGAGAGACAGTTTAGAAAATGTCTAATCCTTGGAAGTCCTTCCATAAACATCCACCTCCAGTTGGTAAACTATTTAGGTCTCTTAAGCTGCCTCTTTGAATTTTTGGAAATATATGTCTTAGTAAGAAGCACACATTACTAAGATTTTGTAATATTTTTTTTCCTATCAAAGAACAGATTTCTATTGTCCTCTAATGCTAACACTGTACATGCCTTTTTTTTTTTTTTTTTTAAAAAAGGAGAGCAAATGTTAGTAAATGTACAGGTAAACCTACCAATTAATTAAGTCTACATGTAATTAAGTAAATGTAAATTGCCATATGCTCAGTACATTTCATAACCCTGAAGATAATAATTACCATATCCAGCTCATAATGGCCTTGCTTTCAAAACAGGTGGGATATTCTCTGTCTCTTTGTTTTTCTTATTTATGGTTTTTGGACAAATAATAAAGGCAGTTAGAATATATAACTGAGAGCAGAACTGTTTTTTCGAATTTACGAATGCAGACTTAAAAAATTCTAAGTTCCTGTCTTTGCAGGTAAGGGTAAACAAAGAACTGATTTTCAATCTAGCACATACAGTCTACAACTCTGAAGGTGAGGCAATTAAAAAAAAAGTTTCCTCACCTTTTGAATTCCATTCACATACAATTTTACAAAAGGAAGAAGGAAAACAATTAATAAATTGATACTGAAACTTCACTTTCAGGAAGATGCTATTTCTCTCTTATTCCATCAGGCGATCCTGCAATGTCTGAAGGGCAAATATATAAAAATGTGAATGTGCTTGAAAAAATAGAATTTTAAAAGGAGAGTGAAAGGGTATTTTTTAGAAACTAGCCAGTCATAAAAGATGACTCATCAGACTGTGCATCTCAAAACATGTTCATCTTTGTCTTTGACATACCCTTAGTCATTCTGTGATTTTCCTCAGTCTCTTCATGGTTATTAAATACTGAAATATTGTAAAATATAGTGTAAACTATATATGTGTATTGGTATTATTTTGTAATCCATATTATGAACACTGAGAATAGTCAGTTGTTGTTCTTGCTAAGTTGTTTCGTTGCTTTACTTATAATGAATGCTACTCATTATGTTTAATAACTGATTCATATCTGTATTGTCCACCATTCTTTATAATTTTGGTGAATGGAAGTAAATGATTCACCTAGTCATCCACATTTTGGCGGCACTTTCTTAATGGCTTCTTTTAGACTGTGTGTATCTCTGTTAAGCAGCAACTTAAGACTACCATAGTTACAGATTTTTCCATGTGTAGTCATGTGTCAGACAGCACTCCATCAATAGTTACCCTCTCTGAGAAGTAAAAATACAAATGCATAAAGTACTATCAAGTAAGAAAGGGTTTTCCAAACTGCATGCCACTAGTGATACAGAAGCCATTTCAAAATAGTATGAAACCTTTCACAGACCTGCTTCTGCCAACCATAATTACTATAGTTCCCATCAGTACATCTGATGGTACCAAGCAATTAGATTTTCTGAAAACCTGATCGAAGAAGAGTTGTGTATGGACTTATACTATGTATCTAGGACTATGAATATTCAGCCTGAGGAATAACGGTGTTCATTTGAATTAGAAGGACATAGGAGGGAGAACTGAGCTGATGATGTGGTTGTTTTGTAGTTTAGCTTCTGAAGTGAAATGAAATAAAGAATAGCAGTTAAAAGGTATCTATTAGGGAAATTATTAAAATTTTCATATAAGTTCATTCCAACTAAAAATATTTTGTAGAGTAACTCCTTTATAAAATCTGCTTAGAAGAACCCTTTGGAATATATTCTACAGGCATTTTGAAAGAAGATGGGTCATCCATGTGAAAGACTCACAAACACCTTTAATTCTTAATATTTACCTTCACCCTTCCTGACTCTTTTGACCTACTGTTTCCCCAGTTTTTAGATGACAGTTTCTACCAATGCTGATAATAATAAAAAAAGAAACACAACAAAAACCTGAATGTCAACAAGAAGATTCACAGAGGAATGCAATCAAAAATGATTTTGCAAATCAAGCCTAGAATCAGACCATCAAAAATTCAAAAACTTTCAGCTATTTGCAATTATGGTGGTAATTGCTATTTTAAAATGTTTTCCTTCTTCCAAAGAAACTCCATGTTGTTAGCTGAAATTCTAGGTATTTAAAATCACAGAAAATCTTTTTGCAGCTGATGAAGACTAAATATTATAGGCAATCAAAACAACGCATTATCTACATATTTTAGCTGATTAAAAAAAAGTAGCTTTTTGAACTTCTTTAAAAAATGATTTTACTGTGCAGTACTAGCTAATTACAGCACACTTTTTCACAGACCAAAACATTAGCATTATCTATTTTAAAGAAAAAGGTGGTGGATTTTTAAATTCTCTTTAAGGAAATCGCATCTGAGGTCTTTACTATGATATTTTAGTCCATGTCATTATTCTTTTTCTTTCTGTTGTGAATCAGCATTTGCAGTGAAGTTTTGACTGATACATGTAAACAACATATAATACATAAAATTAAAGTTTCCTTAAAAATACCGTAATTTAAAGACTGATGTATCAACATTACATAATATAAGGCCATTAAATAAAAGTAAATGGCTGAAAGTTATATAGAGAGTGTAGGAAAATTCTATTAAATAGTAGTGTAAGAATAATTTTGATTCAAGAGCAATTACAAAGAGCAACTAAATTCTGAGATCTTGCCCAAGACTCTTTCTTGTTCTAAACTATATCTTGAATATGAGAAACTGCATTTATTTTTATCCTCTGATAGTAATACTAAACTATGATCTTGTTTCTTCTGTTCAGAGGCTTGTTTATTTCACAATTTTTGAAGGATATGTTCCATAAAGAAATGGAAAATTCTATCTCAGTTTCATTATTGAAACTTTAATTACATTTTTTCTAGTAAATCTGTTGAAAGGCAATAATATCCCATGATTTTTAAATAAGTAAAAATTCATACGCATTCTGCTAGGTGTTTTCTTTTAGCAACATTTCATTAGTTATTAGCTTGATGTCTGAAGAACAGATAGTAGCAAATGGTTTACCTTAAGAAAGTCTTATAACAGTAAAGTTGTACAATGTAAAATTGGCCTATATGACCAATACCTGGCAAATTTACAGGATTTGGTTTATAACAAATACTTAGGAGAAAGGCAAGTCAATACTTTTCTAACACTTGTTTTATACACACTATGTCTTTGTGAAGCAAATGCAAAGGATTGGCAGGAAAGTGATGACACAGCACTGATACAACTGCAGTAGGATCAATGAAGCTGGCAGAGCCCTGGGTGGAATTTTTTGAAGTTAGAGGCAAATTTTTAGTGGAGGATCCTAACTTACAGATCTCATTTACAAAACAGTCAGAATTACCAACTTTAATAAAGTACTCTGAAATTGTGTAAGTTTAGTTGGTTGGTTGGGTCTTTTTTCCCAGGCTTGCAACAAGACTGGAGCTGGAAAGTGTCTGGAAGTTTAGGAGAAAGGAAAGTCTTTAAACACCAAAATAACTGCAGCTAACTGTTGGTATAAAATGGAGACTTTGATTAAACTGTTAAATATCTAATTTTGTACTCACTGATTCATACCATTGAGGCCAAGAACTTCATAAATATTTAGCATCTTTAGTAAGCTTGTGTGACAATTTGAGGCAAAATGAAGCCAATAACCTTAAAAAGAGAGCAAAAAGTGTTCACAGGTTGAAACCACTCAGTGTTGTTTAATCTGCAGTACTAAATTATTAAATCCTTCAAGGAAGAGAAATCTCATACTGTTGAAAGAGTATTTGGGAAAATGACTTTTCACCATCAGAGTAAATCTGCTAAGTTTGAAAATATGATTTTAATCAGGGCATAAATGTTGGGGATTTTGTACAAATAAGCTACTCTTGTGAATCATTGCATAGGGTCACTTGATATTTATTTTTATAAGGTGCAGGATACAGGAAAGTTAGGGAGGAAAAAACTACCATGACATTTTGAGTTTTCAGTATATGTTACTTCCCTGAGTTCATAAGCCTCTTTTTCATAATTAAAATGTGTGCTAGAAAAAAAACAAAAATATATTTGGATCACATTTGTAATATGGCTACATATTTAAAAACAGACCTCTCATACATCATTTTATGCATTAGAAATAAAGCTATTTGAGCAGAGGTCTTTCTTTTGTGGTAACTCTAAACCTGAACTTTATTATGAAAGAGGTACCACTGAGGTTTTTTCCCTCTTACAAGATGTCTCTAAATCTGATATGGCATGATACTGTATGAATGAAAAAGCAGTCATGAATTCAGGTATAAAAAGCCTGAAAGTAAATCTGTAGTATGGCAACCATACTCAGGAAAAGCACCAGTCATTTTCTTCGATAGTGTTCCTGAGCCAGCTGATAGATGAATCACTTTTGACAGTAACTCACTTTTTGACCTATGTGGCAGGGAGAATGTCACAGCAGTAGGAGAGGTTCTGTGATAATTGGAAAGTGAAGGGGACTTGGTGGTGCAGTAGGTTAGTGCATTAGCCTTTCCCCTCTGGAGACCTTGGTTCATATTCTCCCTTAGGGTCACTAGTGAAAATTCATGCTTTGGTGTCCTACTTCTGTTTGTACATATGACAAAAAAGACCCATATTTGGAAAAAAATGTTGTCTTTCTTCACTATAAAACACTGTATTGGCAAGGATCTTAGGGATGATGTAGACTGGCAGGGAGCTTAAACAGCCTTTATTCTGCAATACATTTGTGTCAAGTCCACTTTCCCCAACAGAGCATTCACTCAATATGTTACTAAAAGAGAAAAAAGGAAAAACTTTTCAGTTGATATGCATGAAAATAATGCAAATAATGAAGGAAACTCATCCATGATACAAAAGCTACACTGAAAAATTGCCCATTTTCTTTTCAAATTAACTCCTGCTCATCTCCTTTGCACTGAAGTCATATTTCTCTTAAACTGTTTTACTTGAACCTCCTTCTGCCTAAGATTTTTAAGTGCCAGAGAACTGCTGTTTCATATGCAGTAGAGTGAAGCAGTGATGACATCCAGTGATTAATTAGTTCAAAAAGTACACATTCCCTAAAGGTATCCTGGGAGCCACTTTCCAGGCCTGTTTAAAAGAAACATATTGCTTGCATTTACAGATGGTAGTAAACTGAATATAGATTGGTTATCAATGATGTACTCTCTTTTATTACATCTGTAGTGCGTACTCTCATTGCCTTGTAACAAGGGTGGTGCAACTAACTGTGCTTAATGATCCAATGCAAAGAGCCCGAATTTTGTCTTATCAACTCCTCCTATGTTTATCTTTTCATCTCCTTCAAAATGAACAACTTCCAAGTTACATTAGGGATTTGCGGGAATGTGTGAACACCTTAACTTCCACATCCCCACAAAAATGTTAGCTCTGTTTACAACTGTGAGAGAGCTTCCCTCTTTAAATATGAATTAAATCTTCAGGATGGGCCCAGCCTGAGAACCTTGGTGACTAAAGCAGTCTGTTAAAGGATGAAAAAGGCATCAGGGCAGTAAGACTCACAATTTTATACCCTTCATCTAGGCAATTGGCAATCACAATTTTGGCTCCATCTCTGGAGCAGATGACAAGAATTGTCAGCCAACCACAGTATCCAGTCTCTATGCCTTTTTGACAGTCATTTCCCTCTAACTTGAGGGAAACATCGAGTAGAGATTAAAACCTACTTTCTCTTTTTTACCTTCAATAATAACAACAAAAAAGATGGAAGGGGGTAAACAGAGAAAAAGCAAAGGATTAAAGAATAAAGACAGGACAGAGGAAGCTTGAACAGAAAGCAGCAGACAAGAACAGAGCTGTCATTTGACTGGTAAATCATTCTCTTAATCTACTGTGCCAGCCAAAGAAGACCTGAGTAACCAGCTACAAATTAAGAAGCTTTAACTAATTTTTTTGTTTCCACTCCTCTAACACATACCTAGTAATTAAAATTTATACTTTTAATTGTACTAGTTTCTAATAGGGTGATAGGAACCTTGGTCTGAGACTTTTCCTTTTCTTTGAATAAAAAAGAAAACTTCCTAGAGCTGTGAAAACCTTTAAGCAGCTTTTATACTACGTAAGAATTCAGATCTCCTTTAAGTGCACTAGATTTCTTTGAGTAGTTAGATTTCTTCACTGGTTAGGTTTTGTTGTTGCTGGGTGTTTGGGTTTTTGTTTGTTTGTTTGTTTGTTTTTCATAAAACACCATGGAGTTGATCTGAAGCCCTATTGCATAAGAGACAGAAGCAAGACAAGATTGAACTGTGACTTTTCCATACATCGTGATGTTCACATAAGGGAATAAGCTAAGATAGGCCTTGGTACGCATGTGTCTTGCCAGATCAGCCAGGTCACTCCCATTCACCCTTTACTCTCACCTCTCACCTCTAATTGCTGACCAACATCAGGGAAGCCTTTGGGATGTCAGTCTAGTATCCTCTAAAGGTTGATGATAACAGTTTTACGGCCTGGGAGGGGGAAGAGTACTTAGGAAGGTTCTTTTGCTTCCTTATTTCCCTGTAAAGTTGAGACTGAACTAGAAATGAGAGTTGAGGCTGAAATAAAAATGGAGAAGGATGACACCTAGGTTGTGATGAAAGTGAAAATAGAGAATTATAAGTTGTAACAGGGTTTTGGTAAAAAAACACTCTCAGACCTGAAATAGTCTTTGAACTGCTCAAGCAAGTTGGTCTAAAACATTACTTTTCATTATTTATTTTTCTTGTATATCTGATGTCTTAAACCAAAAGCCTTATGAACAACTCTTTTCATTATATACAGCACATTTTCATCATCTGCTCACTTATGCTGTGCCCCATTACAAGTGAGGTTCTAAAAGAAGTGAAAGATGTCTAGTTTGAAGAAGGCCTGCTGATGTTAAAGTTGTAGAAAGTGGAATAGTATTGTATGCTTATTCTGGAAGCGTACATGGACCTCTTGAACTTTGTAGGACTGTTAGTTTTGCTTAAGTCTTTAATGTTTAGCAATGTTTCTCACTAATAATTGGCTACGCCTCCTGAGACAATTAAGTTTGTCTCTATTCATTACTACATTATCATAACTGTATAGCATTTAAACATGCATTGAAAGTCTCATTTTTAGAGGTTCTTTTAGCTTTTGTTTTTAATTATAGAAAATAAAAGTAAGGGTACGGCAGCAATTGCAATGAAGTGTTCAGATTTCTAGCTGCCAACAGAAGTGTGTGTACTTCTGGATTTGATTTTGAGTTGAGAAAAAAATGTGACAACTTATTTTTACACCACTTTAGTAGTGGTGTGGATGTTTTTTCTTAAGTTTCAGTGTTATTAGGTATGATGCACAGAAGCAGGGTGAGAAAGTGATTTCATGCTCTATTTCTCCAGATGAAGTTTTGTGCTTTGCTGACGAATACTGACATGTAAATCCAAATTGCAACTTCCCAGGTCTAACAATGATAAATAAAAAAATTGTTCCTAGAAGTCATAGATAGACTTTTATAGGCTGCACAAGGAGTTGTTATCTTACCGTGGTATAGGTTAGCAGAAAAAAAAAATTAGCCTTTCTTGATTTTAGACTCCTAAGATGATGACTGGTTTCTATGCTTTTTAAATAGGTTGTTTGCGACCATAATTTTTATTTATATTGAAACAAAACAAAAGTTAAAAAAAAAAGAAAAATTGGTGACCATCTTGGGGATTTCTTTTGGAATGAAATTTTCCTGATCGTCTGAAATCAAATAAGCTTACAGCACTTGGCAAGATTTGAAAGGACCACGAATATAAGGAAACATCAATACCATTACTTTTGAAATCTCAAAACTAACTCTTTCTTCTCTGTTACTTAACCCAGAATTTTACAACATAATTGTTTTGGATTTTGGTTTTGTACAGCAAGCTTCAATGATTAGAAGGTTATGGAATAAGGAAATTGTATATGCTATTTTGCTATCAGTGTATTATCTCGGGCTTCTGCCTCACAGAGGTGGATGTTCATTTTGGGGTGATTCTTTTCATCTCCTGCTCCCATCTATCCATTTTGTCTGTCTCTGTCCAGACTCTGCTCCAGACATGGGAAAATCTCTTATAGAATAGCTGTTCAGCTATTTCTGTTTACAAAAAATTTGTGTAGGTTTATCTTAATATCCAAGGCTTTAAACCATGGAGGTTCTCCGGATGTTTCATGTATGCCGCTGTCCTTCCTGCCTTGGGGACAGAGCAGATAAGAATGGAAAACTTTTCAGCCAGCCATCAGTCAATGGTAACCCATCCTCACTCATTAATCATTAGTTTACTGTAGTTGGACTCTTTACTGGGTTGATACTTTTTCTACATGTAATTTAAGACCACATAGTTTCACTAGAAGTAAAACAAAGAAACATATTTTTTACTGGGAAAAGACATCTTAAAAACAATGTTTCATCCAGTTCCACTCAAAGTCCTTTATGGCTGTGATTCTTGTTCCTGCTGCATAATCTCAAGAAAGATTGTCACCTAATAATATAGTAGAGCATTGTATTAAGCTGGTTGCATGTTATCTGGCCAGATATATAATTTTGAGCTATTTCTAGTGGTTTATATTTAAGATGTTTCCTAAGGTAGCTCTGCGAAGATGGAATTTGATTCCACCGAAGAAGTGAGTACTGTGTGTTGTATATTTAAGCCACAACTTTGGGGTATGAGAAAAAATAGTAGAGAATGAGAAAAATGAACAAGGTTATCAATTTGATAATAGCAGCACAAAATATTTAATAATGTATCAGATAACATTTATCAAAAGGTTTACATAGCTGTCTACATTCCTAATAAGCAGTTCTGGGATAACAGCCATAATCATGGGTTTATGATAAAGTATCTGAGGCTTCGAATGTTCAGTCCAACAAGCACTAATATCATAATAGTGTATAAGTAGGTTTACTGAATAGTCATAAATGTAATTATGGCACTCTGACGTAAACTTGTTTCAGAGGCAAAATGGTTTCAATTAAGAATAATGGAATACTGCTAGAGGAAGTAAAATTATGGCACTGTCTGTTCATTACATAAAACAACATACTGCAAATAAGAATATTAAAATTTAGAATGGAAATAATAGTTTTGTATTCCCCTCTTCAGGCTCAGTTCTTAGTTGCTGGGAATTTAGAAATGGAGTAGCTGTGGGTGGGTAAGTAAGGGTCCATGGCTTTGAGTTGACTTTTTCATCCTACACCCTTGATAGACTTTGCAGCAAAATGTTCCCAGTCATAACTCTACATGACATTAAGGTTGTAACCAGATTATGTGACTACAGCCAGGTGCTGTACACCTGACAGATTTCAAGAGGTACAGAAAAAGTGTTAAGGATGTGTCTCAGTTCTGTGAAGTCCATATGAGGAAAAAAATTCAGCTACCTCTGCAGGTATTTCTAGCTCTGTTTTGCTTCAAACAAAAGTTGAAGCTTCAATCTTTCATGTATTTAGAACTTTTTAAAGGAATGATTCCTTCAAGATGACAACAGCTTCTGAAAGGATAAAAGCTTAAGAAAATACGTAACATACTGAAATATGCACACATATTGTACCTCATCTTGCCTAGTTCTCCATGAAATGTCAAAAGAACCTCCTACTGTGATATGTCTGTGAGCTCTGCAAGACTGATTAAATTTCTATATAATATCAATCGTTGCATCCTGTGAACCATAAATTATAAAATTTGTGTTCTATTTTATCACTCCATAAAAAGGCTTAAAACTTTTTTTCTTATCAGATACGAAGAATAAACTGTGACTCTCATTTTATTTGTGGCAATTTTATGCACATACAGAAACAGAGTGTAAATGTGGGGTATATTCTTTATATATGTGTGTGAAAGAAATAGATTAAGAAAGCATTTGCTACAATAAAATAAATAATATTATGATTTATTTCTCAATTTTATAGCAGCCCAAAATAAGGGAACAAAATTAGGTGTCCAAAGCCTAATATGTAAAGGTCCCTCGAGAGCAGAACAGAGAATATTCAGGCTGTAAGAGGATGCAGTTTCCTCCCTTACATTTTTAACTAGTGAAATAGCAAAATATAATCAGGAGATTGGTGTTAGGGAAGATTTGCTTTGTGACAGAAGCTAGTGTTAAAAGGGCTTGTGGTCATTTCTCACACCACTTCAGGATGTGTGGTTTCTGTACAAAATCTCAACTTACACATTTAAATCGTATTCAATGTTTTTGACCTTTTGGCACCACACACCAAGAGGCTAATGTGAGGAATCTGTTCCTCTTGAATTGCTGACCGCAGTTTAAGTCCATTGTTCAGAGAATTTCAGGATTATGAATTTCAAACTAAGACGAACGTAATAAAAATGTCTTTATTCTCATTCTCATCTCTGTCTCACACACTCTCACTCTCTCTCACAGGGTTTTGTACTGTGGCTCATCACCATTGCATCTGAGTGCCTTCCAAATAAAATAAATAACGGTAGCAAAGCCTCTAGTGAACATCATGGGGAACATCAACATTGAGAGGCAGGGCTTATAAATCTGCATGCAACACTGTATGAACGTGCTTAGATTGCTTCCAGACCGGAGCTGGCTTACAGCCAGCTTTTTGAGTAAAGTGTACTTGAGTGACTTCAGGCCTGGATTCACTGTATGGACTTGCTTTAGGGTTGAAGGAGAAGGGGTAGAGTGGGAGAAAGGGGAGAGAGGAGGGTGTGTTTGTGTGACAACTTTTGGTAGTTTGTGATAATTGTGCACGAAGTTTTTATTCAGATTGTAAGTCTCACAGTTATGAATACATCTGTGATTTCTTATGTTGTTCCTTAGTGGAAATAAGCATAATTTTAATAACTTTTCTTAATGAAAAAATAGCAGTGGAATTAATTTGGTTTTTTCATGTCAAACTTGTATTTGTCTTCAGTTTATTTTTATAGTTTCTTGTATCTTTGGTATTGTAGGTATCATAAGCAATGTGCCATTAAATCAAGAGCAAACATAAGTTGATCATAATGGAGTGGCTTTCAAAAATGCAATATGCATTTTGAGAATGGATCATAAACGGAAGCCATTAGTATAATTTTGCAAGATATAGTCTGTGGTAAAATGTAAGAATAAAAGTGGTAATTGCGAGAATTTTGAAATTTTAAGACGCAAATATTGTAACAATGAACTGTAAAGGAAACAGTTTCAAAATTCTTAAAATCTGAGTCTCATCAAACCAAGTGCTTGTAAAAAAAAAAGTAACAAAATGTCTTCCCTTAATGGAAACATGGTTAGATTGTATGCATCATAGAGCAGATCTTGTGGCTGATTTTCTGTATAATCTAGTGGATGCTTTTTCTCATGCAGGTATTTCATTTAAATCCATTCAGAAGTTATCTTTATGAAACCATGTCATATAGTGGGCTACTTTTTCAAGAGCTGGCAAAGAAATGGTTTGCTGAAACATTTGAGCATCATTGAAACGATATAGTAACAGTGAACTATTCAGTAATAACCAGTTTTCTCTAACTGTTGATAAAAACTCTGGAGTTTGGATAACTTCTGAAGTGTTAGTGGTTGCAACTAGCTTTTTTGAGAGAAATCTGCAAGTGTAGAAATTATGGTTCTAAAATCAGAGGTGTTAATGAAGTACTGTTGCTTGATTTTGGGCCTTCTGCTAGTTTTCTGGGGAAATACACTTTGTCCTGGGGGGAGAAAACCAAGTATATAGGACCATCAATGATGAAGCAGTTCATCTAAAGAACTCTAATTTCAGTGCACTGTCACTTGATGTATGTTCTTTGCATTTCTTGCCTAATTCATGTAGTGTATTTAAAACGGAAAATGTTATCAACCCTTGCAAAATAAGTAGTCATTTACCAGCTATTTTCAAATCTGCTGAAATGAAAACAACTCTGGTATTGCATATGGAAAATGCTGGCTTTGTACTACATTAGCAATACATTGTAATACATTGCCATACATTGCCTCAAGAGTGATTCTAATACCAAGGTTTTCCTGGGCAGGGTCAACACGATACATATACAATTGAAAATTAGGAGAAAGTGGTTGATTTCCAAACCTTAGAAGAAAAGATAGAGACATTCAAACCTCAGACCTCAAAAATTGCATAGATTTCCTTTAGATTTTTGCTGGGTTGAGTTTTGTGCTTTCCATTCTTAAAGGATGCATTATTTACAAAAACAAGGGAGTATCCACTTTCATTTTACATAAACTTGATGACAATTTCATAAGCTAAATGAGCATGGCATACAGATAACACTTTTCCTGATGTTGAGGCAAATGTAAAGACAGTATCTCTTCATCTAAATTGTTAAAGGAATTAATAACTTGCGTTCTCTTCAGTACCCAGAGACAAAAGTATCATTTAAAAGGTTGGTTAAAAAGTAGAGTGTAATAGATCTGCTTTTGCAAATGTATGTGACACAGAAGGTAAAAGAGAGATTTCATTGTGATCTTAAAAAAAAAAAATTAAAAGGAATTTAATTTGAAAATGGCAAAAAGTACCAAAATATCTATATAAATACATACATAGTTGCCCTTAATGATTGGAAAGCTGAATAAAAGCAATTTTCTGAACTTAGTAAACTATTCGTTTATGTTCTGTATGAGCCTTCGTAGAGACTCTTTGGTGAGAGTGTTTTAGGAGAAATTGAGGAAAAGATAAATTCTCTTGTGCAGCTTCTTTTTGACCATTAAAAAAATCATTTTAGATGATCATTTTGACATCACAGGATGGTACTACATCTGATGAGGACAATATAAAATACTCAATTTGTTTGCAAATGTTTAGTTATATTATTGTTATGTTTTGAAGGTGATTTATCTAGGTATGTAAAATCTTATTTTATTTTATTTTATGTGGAAAATTAGAGTGAAGTGGCTGTAGAACTAACTAAGGACAGCAAAAGGGGGCATATATACTTGAACCACATGAGCTGCTGCTGTTATTACTCAACAGGCAGTTTAGATCTAGACTAACAGCTAAAAGAATGCAAAGGCTGAAGAGGGATATCTTGGACACAAGACAGCTTGCAATGACTCTGTGGCTGGATTTTGGAGGGGAGAAGAAGATGCTTTTCTCTGGGTATCTAGGCAAGAGGAGATAGATTAATAGCACTTTATCAGGCTTCCTGGCAGAACTGAGCCTCTAGAATGTCAGCCAAAAGGGAGAAAATTGATAATATATAGGTAAAATTACTAAAACTTAAACTTTTTATTCTATTTCAAGTGTTAAGATCCTCTCTAGAGGATCTCACCTCTAGAGCCTAATGAATTGATCTGAATTTAAAAGGTTGGTGGGGGTTTTTTTTTGGGGGGGGGTGGGGGGGTGGGGTGGGTTTGGTTTCAGTTTTTGTTTTTTTGTTTTGTTGTTGGGTTTTTTTTTTAATTCTGCAGAAAGGTTCTATTTTAAAGCCTTCACATAAGAACTTAAGTTTCAGGATTTGGAACAAAGCAATTTCAATTAGTAGATGCTTCACAAAGTCACGTTCTGCCTTTTGAATCCATGGACTTCAATAAGGAATAAGTATGTCATTATTTTATTTTTTGAAACCTTCCTTAAAAGAATCAACTTGGTTAAAAAATAAGTTCAGTAGAAAACATTAAAACAACAGAAAACTTCATCCCTTTTTCTTCCATGGGGTTACAGATGTAAAACTTAACTAAATTTGAGAATCAAAAGTGAATAAATAGGGAAGTAAAAGTCCCAGAGGTGTAGAAAATGACTTAGAAATGAGGAGTCCTCTAAGGTATTCCCTAGTTAAAGAAAATAAATGAAGATGCCACCTATTTGAATCCTGGGAAGACTGCTTATCCCAGCAGAAAGATAGCTCTTATCACCTCAGATGAAGGAAGAATCACAGGCTTAGGAAGCAATTAATATTTTGAGTCAAAAAAAGAGAAACAGATGTGAAGGTCAAATATACAAAGAAAAAGGCAGGGATTTTATTCAGGAAAATCTGAAAATATCCAGTTCTCTGGATTTAGTAGCTGAAAGCTCATGGACTTGGCCAGGGAAGAGGCAGTAAAGAAAGCAACAGCTAAAGCTTTTCAGCTTTGCAGTGCCAATGTCTTTCATATATTCTTCCTTTTTCAGCTAATGGACTTCCCAGAGAATCCTTCCAGTAATGACATTAGTTGGGATGGAAGTTTAATAATATAGATGCCCCCTAGAAATTGGGCTTCAGTAACCACTGGATATCACACAGGCTCTTAGCTGCCAGGCAAAGAGAAAGTTCTGTAGTATTCAGAAATAATTACAAATTTGGGGCATCTGTTTTTGTTTCTTATACAAAGAACTTAAAATGTATCTTCAGTTTCTCCAGTTATGTTTCTTGGTGGCTCAGCATAAGTCTTCTCTAAAAACTGGAGACTTCATGCCAGACCTTTGATCTAAAGACCTTAACAACAATTGAAATTGCAGCTCCCAATCTTGTTCCCAGGTAGCTATGTTATATTTCAGTAAGTTAAAATTTAAGAATGAGTAGAATTTAGAAGGGCAATGACATGGAAGTAAACAGAATGCTTTCTACCTTTCTAAAACTCTGCAACTAAAAAATTTGTTTTGCCTATATAAAATAATTTAACAGAACTGAAGTTCTATGAAACATCATTATTGAGAACCAGTTAATATTAATAATGTGTTTTGAGAGGCATTGATGCTAGTCTCATATCATAGAAGCACATATAAGAATTCATTTCTGTGAAAGCTTACTATATAAATATGCAAGACTAACAAAAAGTGGAGAAGGAAATAAACACATGGAAAGGTCAAATGACTTGCAGGATGGGAGCAGTAAATTGGCCTGTCTCCCACATCCTCTCTGGATCTGTACCTATTAAACCAATAGTAGATGACAGTTCCTAAATAGGTCACAGAGGCATTCATATTGGGAGTGAGAGGTGATAATAGGTGAGATAATTACGAGGTGCAACTGTTTACCTCAGCTATCTAACTGCTAACTACCTATAATTAAGCAGCAGCTCTAGTGCTCTATGACGGGTAAGTTAATGTAAATACTTTAAGCTAGTCGTTAGCAGCTTTGCTCTGCAGAAATTGAGCTGCTGCTGACTCAGAAAGTTTCATGAAGACTGGTGAGACAAAAGGAGGTCACGATTTTCTAGAAAGTTTGAGAAATACTACCTTAAGCTGCACCTTTTCTCAAATATTCTAGTCGTCTTCCGATTTTTACTTCACAAAGCTTGACATTTGTGGTTTGCTTTTACAGATCATAGGGTCTGTTCATACATTAACTCTGCCCATAATTAGGTGAGTGAAGATCGCAAGCACAGCAAGAATTTCAGCTTTCCCCTCTGTGGCTGAAATTCAATTAACAGTAGTGTTCTCCTGCATGGTAGCTCAGGTATCTACTGTTAGGTGGTTCGACAGTGCTATTTTCAATTTGTCGCTTAAAATCTGGTTTTGTCCCTACTGTTACTTATGAAAGCCTATGACAGGCAGTTTCATGTGAATACTGGGAATAAGTCTTACGCTCCTTTTCTTTATAAAGAATTTATCCTTCTCTGAGTACCCAGCCTCTCGTGTTCAATTTCTCTGAGCCAGCTATTCAAGGAAAGCTTGGACATGTAGTTAGAAAAGTATTGTTAGTAGGAAAGCTTTTAGTGTTGTATATGTCTCCCCAATGGTTCCCTTCCTGGTTCCCTTTATTATAAGTTTTTCTAGAAGATGCTGTTTTGACTCATTGTCTATGATTTTGTAAGAGCTCCTGATGTGGAATACAAGTGAATGCTGTCTCTTCTGATGTGTTGGTATATATCCTCAAGGGAGCAAAAAAGAGACTGCAGTTTAGTTGAGCCTCTGTAGCAGTTGGCTCTCTTGTTCTCTGTGGGGAACTCCAGAATGGAAAAGGCAGCCAGTCATGCATGCTGTAATTTACATCTGATTGATGAAGGGTTTAGATTCACAGGAACAATTTGCACTGGGACTCCTGTGGGCCTAAAACTGAAATATTTTGCCACTGCTATCCAGCATTAATTTTTGTCTTGATCAGCCTCATATCTTTCCACATCAAGTTCATTCTCAGAATTAACCCTTGAAGTTATAAATTTAAATGATATTTGGTAGTCCTTGTTGTCTGTGTTAAATAATCAAATAAGCTAAGTTGTTGCTGAAAACGCTGCCTTTCTAATAATCAGATAAATAAATTTCATGGGAAAAAGTACACCATACAGTATTTGCTGTGCTTGCAAAGTCAATTAAAACTTCATTTTTAGAATAACCAAATATTTGAACATTAATTCACTAAGGTCATTAGAAAAGGCACAGTCTTTAAGCAAAAAACCCAGCACCCAATAAAAGTTTTTCGACATCTCAAAAGAACAAGAAATTAGTATTTATTAATGGAACAGAATTAGGCCAATAGGGTATTATCAGTAGTTCTCAAATGAACATACATACTAAATGAAATACTGTCAAAACTTACTATTTCGTAAAATAAAGTTTGTTACATAGTTTATATTACTGTTATACCAAAAATATATCTCCTGTTGCCCCAGGAATCCCTGCAACCACCACTAGGCAGGTTTTGTTCTGATCTAGCATGTGCCACACTAAAGCTGCACATCTAGAAGCTTCTTGAAGTTAAATGATTGAGGACAATTGAGTTTGTTGGGGTTTTTTCCTTGAACTTCACTATTTTTTGAAGTATCATGCCACAGTGAGGGGAAGACGACAATGAATCTTTCTATGCAATGTAAGAATAATTAAATAGTATTGTTTGTAAAAGAAAAAAAAAGTTTTTCATTTAAATTTGCCTTCAAAATGAAACACCAGAAAATTCTCATTTCTTATGTATATTTCCAGACTAGCTAAACATGTAAATATATAAATTTGTCATAAAACTTATTAATGGGCATTTGTTTACATACTTTTATCTCAATTATCTATGCCCATAGGACCCATTCAATCAATTTTTTACTAAGTACTTTTCAAAATATAATTACTCTTATGGGTAGGTCTATGAACAGCAGTGTCATTTACACTATAGTTCACTAATTGCACTTCTAAGCCATTATAATGAATTATACTTGTACATTCTTCAAGAAGATCAGCTAATGCTAATCACTTCTATCACATATATCACTTAGAAGACATCCATCTATAACAGCCTTTCCATTTACAGCCTCATTCCCTTTTAATTTTCTTGCATTGTAAGATATGACCATAAATGTATAGTGTGTGCTTACATAACCAGTTAGCCTTGTAAACTTAGTAATAAAAGTTGAGTTTTAAAACTTAGAAGATGTGTTTTTATATTTTTGAATAAATTTAAGATAGAAACTATCAGCTTTGTGATTATTAGATGTACAGTTCCAGAACACCAGTTCAGGAATTACTGGCTATAGGAGTAACAAATAAATAGTTCTAGTATGAAATTTGATACGTTTATGAATGGGATGTATAGGGCAGATTACTTTTTGTGTTGGGTGACCAGATTTGTTGACCCAGATGCTTTTCTAGCCCGACTTTTTTGTGCTTTAACAAGACAGAGCACTATGTACTGCAAAGTAGGGAGCTGAGTGCTTTTGTCTAACTAGTCTATAGACTGAATGCCTACATACAGGCAGTAAAAAGATCCCTTTGCAGGATGAGAGATGGTGAAATAATGATCTTATACTCACATGAAATCCTTCTGACTAGTTTGACAAGGAAAGTGTAATTTCTTAGGATGTGGGAAACTTTGCTGGGGATTTAGGTACAAGAAGCCCAGTTGTCCCAAGTGTGAAAAAAGAGCTGCCACCTCTTCTCTCCTTGTTATCATCACAGAATATTAAGACAATGTTTCACTGGTAGTTTACTGGAATTTCTAAGAAGTTGTGGTAACACATATAGCAAGGATCTTAAAAATGAAACATGCATGAAAAATGAATTGATGTACGCATGCTGTATCGAGTATAAACAATAAGTGCTAACTGATATCATCAGCATAGTTGTTATGGTTGGAATCTTCATAAAATTTCTATGATACCTAAGCTACTGGTGTCTTTACTCACACTTGAGTTTCTAAGGGGTAATAGTAAAAAGAAACTAGTTATGTATGAAAATACCAGAAATATGAAACAAGTGGTCTCTTTGTTAGGTTTCCAAGCTGAAGGAAAACACTGAAAAATATGAAGTCAGTTTTTCAACTCCAAAGTTGCAGCTTACCATAAAGAAAAAGTTAATTATTAAAAAAAAAAAAAAAAAAAAAAAAAAAAAAGGCCCATGGTTTAAAAATATACTTTGAAAAGGTGTGAGAAATTATTTCTGGAAAAATTACAATATAAGAAAATACAACACAAAGAAGTTTTATAGTGTCTGAGTAGTATAACTTCCTTGAGAGGAATCGCTTACATCAGTGACTGAACCAGCTTACTTTAGAGATGGAGAGAAATGGGACAATAATATTTTCAAATTCTTTTTTTGTGTGTGCTTAATACCTCTAGTGGTAGATTCCCACTAGGCATTCCAAAGAATTTTTTTCACAGTGCAGTTCCATTGACCAGATTACTACATCAATTTTATCTATAGTTGTTCACATAGATTCAGTAGTTTTTGGCATCTTAACATAGGACTTAAGGACTTGTCTATTCAGTAAAGCTAGGGGATTTTCATGCTGACTCACTCCTAGACCACATTCTCTCCAACTCATGTGGACAAGTTTAAAAGAATAATTATTAGGAAAGCCAAATAGCTGGTGAATTTCCTAGGCATAAATAGAAGATAAAGTGATAAAGGGAGGGAAAATGAGAAAGCTAGTTTGCATAATAATGGAGGAAGAGGCTATATAAATACACCATGAACTAGGAGATGAGGTGAAGAATCTGTACAGCAGACTAATCGCCGAAAGAAACCTGGTTGAGAGAGGTGCTGCAAATATGCCTGAAAACCAGGAAGAGTCAGTTTCACACAGCTGGAATCTGCTTGTCAACAAGAATACGGTACCCTGGAAAAAACCCCAAAGAAGTGTTTTTCCATGAACTATCTTCCAGCTGCCAAACTGAAATGTGGATCTTAGATTATAAATGAATTTTATGGGAGCAAGGAAAAACCCACCATTATTCTTTATGTCAGGAGAAATCTATATAACATCAAATTCTTTAAATTTATACTAAGGTTTTGTCCTTGTGCATCTCTTATCATTTTATTAGGTTTAGTTATTAGATATACAGATATTTTTTTTCCTCAATATTAGCATCTTGGAACAAGTTTTCTGATAAAAAACATCTCAGCCAAATCATTCCAGTGGTTTGTGAGGTTTGTTTATTTATTTTATTTTTATTATTTGCTAAATGTTATTGCAGGTGTGAGTTTAAACTATATGGAACTGCATTCCCCTGGAATGGGTGACAGAACATTCTGTCATATGTACACTGCATTTCCCTTAGTTTCTCTACCCCAGAGTTTGTAGCCACCAAATATGGAATATTAGTGAAATAGGTGAGATATGGATATGGAACATGCTTGAGGTGCTTTGACATCTGAACCTAGTCCATGAGTCCAAAGCAAAACAAAGTTTTAACTATTCTAAAGCTAGGTCATTGACGAAGTAGCTTAAAGTAAGAGGTTAGCGAAAGGAGATTAGAGTGCTTTAGCTACAGGCAGAAATGTCCCTAGATTATGTTTTTTCTTCTGCTCTAGAGTCCTGTGCTCTTTGGCACAGATCCATGACTATGAAAGGTCCACTCCTATGCTCATCCCTCATCCACTGATAGTCTATACCAAGCCTCCAGAGGACCTACTGTCAGAGAACCTGGCGTGCGTGATAATAGTTTAAGCCTATACTTTTAGGCACACTGTGTGAAGGCAGGCAATTTTATTCTGAGGAGCAGCCCTAAAAACAGTCTTACTAAATAGTTATAGTCATTAAACCAGAGTTGCAGTACTGTAACTTTTAGTTTCTTTGTAGTTCATAGGTCTAGTTAGCATGGAATAATCATAACATAAGAATGGTTGAAATACATCATATCAAAGGTATATCTAGACTAGCATCTGCCTATAATGCTGATGGGTAGTGGATACTTAAGGAAGACAACAAGAACCTACAGAATTGCTCTGACGAGCATTTTCAGCAAACAATGCTTTAGGGCTTGCATGAGTGAGAGGTTGCAGTTGGACTGCTATGGTTATTAACTGCCAATATACCTATTCTCCATCAACTAATCTAGTCCTTCTCGGAAGCCATTTACACTTTTGGCCTCTAGAGATCCAGAAAGAAAAACTGCAGCTCCACAGCATATTATGCACTGTAAAAAGCAGTACTTATTTTTTAAAAAAAATCTATTGTTTGATGACGTCACTGAATGTTCATAGGTTTAGTTTTATGAGACATAATGACTTATTCCAACCTCCTCTCTTCCCTTTGTTTATGACTTTGGATTTCTATTATATTGCACTCAGTCATGCCCACTATGTTGGGTCCTAGTCTGCTAAATTTTTTCTCATTCGAAAGCACTACCATGCTTCTGACCAGTTTTTGCCTTTTTCTACTTTTCTATTACTAATTTTTTTTTTTTTTTTCTTAAAGAAGGCATATCAGAGTTACATCCTGTATTGATGAAGTAGATGTATTTCTTGAATAGCTGTGGTGGCTTAACCTGGCTGGATGCCAGGAAATGGGGCTGAGATAAATCTTACAAAGTCTGACAGAGTGAAATGCCAAGTCCTGCCCCTGGGAAACAATAAGCCTAGGCACCAGTACACATGGCCAGCTGGAAAGAGCTCAGCAGAGAAGGACATTTAGGTCTTGGTGGACAGCAAACTGACTGTGAACAAGAAATGCGTTATCACAGCAAAGGTGACCAACAACATCCTGGGCTGCATTAGGCAGACCATTGCCAGAAGGCTGGGGGAGGTGATCCTTGCTCTCTGCTCATCACTGGTGAGACACATCTGGACTACTGGGTACAGTTCTGGATGATTAAGGGATTGGAGCACCTTTCACGCCACTTAAAAAGGCTAAAAGACCTGGGGTTGTTTGGCCTCAAGAAGAGAACTTAAACAGTTCTGTGATTCTGCAAATTATCTGCATTGTCTTCAAAATCGTGAAGTCCTCCAGGAAGGACATTACCCCGCTAGCTTGAACTACCAGTGGGACATTACAGAGCAGACAGAGCCAGACTCTACTCAGAGGTATACAGTGGAAAGATCAGAGCTGTGAAAAGGGAAATTCCAATTAGACTGTGAAAAGTTGTTTTGTTTTGTTTTGTTCCATCAAGGGTGATCAAATCCTGGAACAGGTTGCAAAGAAGTTTTGTAACTGTCATCCTTAGAGATATTAAAGATTCAGCCAGACAAGGCTATGACCAACCTGATCTGACTTCAAAATGATGCTGCTTTAAGTGGCAAAAGATGACCTTCCAGTCTAAATTATGTTGTAATTCTGTACTCCTTCTGTAACTATTTGTAGTCAGCAGAAGATACGGTATGTAGAATAATGTTGGGTCATTCCATTGCTTTTTCATCTCAATATTTGCACCATTTTTAAGATTAGGTTTAATTTAAGATTAGATAGCCTGTCTTCATTTGGAATATTGTTTGCTGTCTTTTAATCAATAATGAATTTCTAAAAGTACCTTCTATTTCATCACCCAATTTTTGCTGTTTGCTTTCTAAATCCTTTGGTGAGGAATATATATCCAAGAGATCTGCCGTATCGTACATCTCAAAAACCTCTGATAGATTTGTGAAGCATTGATTCTCTTTACAAAAGCTCTGCTTTCTGTTGCTCCATGTGTTTACTAACATATTCATGATTTTAATTTGTAACAGTTTGTTTGATAAAGAAGTCAGACTTTCTAGTCTTTAGTTCCCAGATCACCTTTGGAGAGATTTTAATGAATTGCTATTATATATGCCATCTCCCTTTTCCTTGTACGAAAGCAGATTTAAATGGTCGTTTATATACCACAGTTAATAGACCAGCAATTTTATGTGTGAATTCTTTTAAAACTATAGGTGGTTACTTCTGACTCATGGTGATTCTTTACTAATCAATTTGTTTAAAACACCTCTTACATTATTTCAATTTGAGATAATTTTTTAGACTTCTCCCTGGCAAAGAAAGGCTCTGATACAGGAATTTTATGCTTGCTTCTCTAGTGAACATCAGATGTTGGATTCATGGGGTGAATGCTGATCATGCTGAAGTCAATCTGAGTTTTAATTTTAGGAAAACAGAATTCAGCCTTGGTGTATATCCACGGACAAATACTGTGTGCTTTGAATCCTTGATTGGCTACATTCAAGCTAGTTATATCTGAATAGGAGGAGTACAACAAAATGGGAGGCAAATTTATTTAAGTTCCAAATATATTGTTCAAGATATGTGAGTAAAGCCCAATAACTACAAAAATACTGTTCGATATTTAAATGCCGTAAATTTGTGTTGCAGGTGTGCCTCCGATGTAAACTGACAGTGTAGGGAGTGAAAGTTACCTTAGAAAGCAGTGAGGACTGGGATGTTATGCATATATTCTGTTCTTTAAGACCATTAATACAGTTGAAAAACAAAGCCAGTGTATTCAGTGACTGCAGTATTTAAAAAAAAAGAGAAAGAATAATATAAGCAGAATCTAAATTAAGCCTAAATTTTGCATTGTGCCCTTTCTGCACAGTTATTATCAAGTAGCACGCTGTGTAAAATATGGAAACAAGTTAGTAATATACCAGCAAATAGCCTACAAAATAAAATGAGTAATTATAGGATGTACTTCAAAATAGAAAATAGGGTTATTTTAAAGTAATACTTGACACTGAATATTTGTAAGACCATGCAAAACAGAAGGAGATTAGTCAGGAAGAATTCTAGTAAATCAGTCTATTATAAAAGACAAAGGAAAGAATTTTCTTGGAAATGAGGAAGAAACATTCGTATGTTCAAGAACCCTACTGTAAGCAAAGGAAGCAAGGGAATCAGGAGATCTCTATAATCTGTGTATTATTCAGCCTGGAGGCTAGAACAGAAATAAAGGAGCATTAATTTAAGCATTTAGGAGAAATGTTAGGGTTTGTATCTGGTTTTGCCTTGTCTTTCTCAAGCCAATACTTCACCATCTCCTTCCCAAACTGCATACCATTAGCACTTCTGTATTCTAATCTCTCCCTTGCTGCTTAAAATTATCACTCCTTTATTTCAAATATGGCTTCTTATCCTCTGCTCCGCTAATTGGCTTTATTACCCTCGACCCCTTCTTGCCTCCACTGCAGGCAGCTTGACATTTTTTCATCAACTAATCCCCACTTTTCACACCCCTCCCTTCTCCTCCCCCCACCTCCCCACAATTGCTTCCCTTTCCTCTTTTGGTGCATTCAGAGCTCTAGAGAGCTTTTCAGCAGATATTCAAGCCCCTGGAGAAATTCAGAGATTGAAACACAGCACAAGAGCTAGGGGTGTTTTCTTCCGGGCTGCCAAAAGCATAAGGTAACATTCAGAATGAGGTCACTGTACCGTGATCTCATTTTGAATTGGATTTGCTTATGGGGCGTAGGAAGTCTGGTAGGGAGAGCATATTGTTTTGCTAGTTAGTATTACATCAACAGACTGTGAAAAAACTTAAGCATTTACTTTCATTTCCTAATTTATAAATCCGTGTGTCGAGATTTTAAAAAAAGTATGAGGAGATAATAAAACAGTGGCTTAGGTTAGGCATGGACTGGACTTGCAGCAGCCAAGTGTAGCACATATGTACAGTTGCCAAAACAAAATGAAATCTTTCAGAAAAGTATTTTGCAGGATAAATGCAGACGCTCGAAAAGAATACCAATTATTTTGGTGCTCTAGAAAGCAAGATAGAATTGGCAGGAGGGAGCATGGCATGAGTGGGTACTCAGAAACTTCCCTGCATAAGGTGCTGCCAACAGGCTATTTAGGAAGAATGCAGCATTCAGGTATTCTCCCTGATTTCTCTTTGTCACTCCTTAACAAATAAATGTATATTCTTTCCTACAAAGTAGACGAAAATAGACATTCCATGCCCCAAAGAGCCTACACAATATAAAGAACGGGGTAACAAGATGCACTGAAAGTCCACACCTGGTGTCAATTAAAACTTTTCTCTTTGAAAACATCATCATTAATCCTGCACCATTAGTATTTTGACACAGGGGAACAGGCAGGACTTTGAAGGGATTTGAATAAGTTAAACAGCTGGTGTATTAACTTTTAAACTGGTATTGAAACACAAGGCGGGCTGTGAAATAAAACGCGTGTAGGAGCAACAGAAGAAGTAGCAGAGTGTGATGAACTTTGCTGGTATCCTGACTAACTAGTGAGTGGGAAGTATTAAAAATCACAGAGAGAGAGAAAGAAATCCAAGTGGAGGGAGAGAAAACGCTCTGCTGAGCTTTAGAGAACGAGCAATATTTGCAATGTACCTTTCAGAGTGGCTGAGTGATCCTCAGCTTCAGTGTGTGCAGAGCTAAACCCTGGCTGAGGCAAGGGACTTAACATAAGAATATTTGCTCCTGTGATTAAACATCATAATCATAAACACAGAGGAAGCAGCAGAGTTAGGGTTAGCTTTGTAGGTTTTTTGCAATATCATTTTTGCAAATCTTTTACTATTATTTTTGGAACGAATATATAATCCCTGTTGACTACATGGGTTGTAAGCACAGCAAGTGTTGGAATGTGTATTTCAGAAACTTAATTAAAAAGTCTAATCAATAATTTTTATTTTGTTATGTTAGAATTATTTCTTAAATATGAATTTTAAACTGTCTTTCTGTGTCATGAATTATCTTTCAATCTCAAAAAAAAGATAGCTCATGAAAATTTTCATTTATGATTATGAGCTAGGACCATTGCTGTAAGGAAAACTACTCTGTATAGCAATGCAGGCTGCAAAAAAAAAGATCCAACAAAACTCCTTTCTGCCTGAAATCAATAATAAAATAAGTTCATTTCATACAAACACACATCTAAAGCTTTCATGACAGTCTAAAAAATGTAAAAATGCCTGCAGAGGATATGAGTTTATTGAATTTTCTTACTTCACTGTTTCATAGACTCCATCCTAACCAGATGGTATAATCTGATTGTATCAACCTAGAAGTATATAGGATTTTATTTTAATGTTAAAAAGGTCAGTAGCTTTGGAACTTAAATTCTTTCTGTCTTCTGTACTGCACTAGAATCTCAGCACTGAAGTATTACCAGATAACTTTAATAAAAAGAAGTTGAATTTTATAAACTAAAATTTACTTATTCATTTCCAATATATACAGTTAAATTCTTTAGATGAATGCTTCCTAAGTGTATGGCAAAGCAATATATACTTTATTGAATGATGAGTGAAATTTATATTAATGTAGTTGATATAGATACAAGATTTCTTCCAAAGCATTTTTGCTGTATAACTGTTATTGAATATTACATCTTTTTATCACCTCAGATGATATTCCAACATTTTAGTGCTTTATTCCAGCACTGAAAATATTTTACTCTTCCCAAAGACATGTTCTGCTAACTTCTGCATTGAACTACTTTTGGTTTGGAATTTGTGTTAGATTTTAAAATTTGGTGACAGATACACCATTTTCTTAGCCATGCCAGGGTTTTCAGTTGGCCTGCAGCATGGATTCCTTTTGAAATATTTTTTTAGACTTTCCTGAACCTTCTTAAAATCTGGATCGCATTAGCCATAAAGGCTTAGGCATTTTCAGCACCATGGAAGAAGTTTGCAATCATTTTCTATAATACAAACGGGCTTATTTAGCACTCCTGTTATGGAAAAGATTCTACAATAATAATGCTACTATTATAATACCATTTCTGTAATAATAGCACTTCTGTTATAAAACACCATTATTATAGAAATGCTATTATAAGACAAGCTCTGTTATTTAGAATTGCTTCTGCAATAAAAGTGCTAAAAAAGTCTACTTGTATTACAGAAAATTATTGCAAATTTTTCTTGCCTGGCAGTGAAATTTTTCATTCTGAATCTTGTCTGTCGCTGTTGGAAAGTCATTCTCATACGTACTCTGAAGCCTCCGTGAGTTACTCAATATTGTGTATTTAAAATAGGGAATTACTGAAAAGGCAAATGGAAAAAAGGCCAGTCTTCATTTATGCAATTTCCGATGTCCCTAATTTGTCGTTCACTTTTTGTCATAGACCACAGCTCTTATTTGGAAAGCGTATGCAGGCCTGTAGTGCAGTTCTTACCATTTTGCATAAGGTAGAAGAGGGAAGAAATAAAAAGATGTGGAGAAAGGGAGCAAACCTCTTCCTTTTTTTTGCATCCTGTTAATTTCTCCAAGTTTGAGCACAGTTCACAAGAAGCTGCTTCTAGTTTCTCCATTTGACTTTGTATCATATTCTTATGCTCATAACATTCAACAAGAGTGAAATTCAGTTCATGGAGAAGGACCTCTATTAAACCCTTTGAACCACTTAAGCCATTAGGTTCAAATCTTCTTAATCAGTGCTCAAACCAAGCACCAGCCTGCTCTGATTATCAGCCTCCGTTTACTACCCACCACCAGTTCATAGCTCTGAGTCTGCGCTCCAGAACCAAAACGAGTAGCTGTCTTTTGGGAGGAAGGCAACGCAAGGAGGAGCCATGCAAACGTAAATCCTCTAATTCTGAACCTGCTTCCTCCATGTCCTGTGTTTTCTTTAAAAAAGTATCTTTTCCGCTACTATAGCTGTTATATTGCTCTCTCCACTTCTTTGTGTGCAACTGCCTATCTACCAGTGCTCATGCACACAGAGCAGAAATCCTCATTGGTAAGGGAGTATTAAAAAAGAACAGGACCTGTTTCTCAGCGTAGGCCTCGGACAGTCTTTGCATAATTGGTTAATTTTAGTATGAGTGAGTTACCTAGAATTACTGTGGAAAAGCTTGAGTCACAGTGTGACTTTTATGGCAAGGACACAAAATGGTTAGATCCCAGAAGTTCCTTTCAGAGTTTCACATCCTCTCTGACACAAGGAGTCTCCTTGGTTTTGCCATGCCCTTGCAATGTTCTAAATACATTACATATGTTTCTCCTTGAGAAGGGTCATCTAGTAGGAGAATACTCAACCTGAAATATATGGAGCTGCATCAATTGTATGCCAGCAGAAGATCCACCTTCTAGGTTTCTGATTTTTTTGTCATAACTGTTTTTTTCTGAAAGCGACAAATCTTAAAACTAATCCTAAGATTCATCATCAGTTTGGTGGGGGGTTTTTTTGGCTTAAGCAGTGCTTCGTATAACAAGAAAGTGTCATTACAATATGCATTCCTCTAGCCAAACTTCTACTGAAATAGTACTTTTAAAAAACAAGCAAACCCAATCTTGAGGTTTGCCTTGCAGTTTTCCAAGAATGTCATTTGGGCATAAATTTGGAGCCATTAAAGATGACTCTATATGACTGTTACTGTGATAAAACTTTTCCAGTAGCATAAGGGCAATATTAAAGCTTTCTCATTTTAAATTTCTCCTTACTCTCCTTCCCTAATAATATTTTTTTTTGAAAATTGTAGCATGAGTGGCATCAGACTAGAATTTTCTTTTAAAAATAGTTTTTGAATCAATTTTGGTATTTAGTGGAAGGGAAAAGAGCTACTGAGTTTTGATGCTCTTTTGTACTCTAAGTTGATAAAGGCTTTGTTTTTACACTGCTAAATACATTATTTAGTCCATAGAGTCGATTAGTGCCTTTGGGTACCATATATTCTTGAAAACAGCATACACTTTTGTGCTTATTTGTATCTCCTAATGCTTAAGTGCTTGTATTATCTTTTGCGTGTTATTTTTCAGTTGATACTTACCAGTACTTATACTGGGTAACATCTGCTGTTTTGGTTCTTCATTGCAATAGCTCCCTTAAGACACTTAGTACGAAAAGTAATTTTATTGTTAGCAGCTACAGTGCCACAAAGACAATCTTATGGTAGCAGTGGAATGGTACTGGTTCTTTTCCTTTGGCAGAGCCAAGCAAAAGGCTCTTGACAATTAGTAATGTGCTCAAAACCTCGAATTTTTTGCTAAGTTAAATGATTTATTTTTAAAGGCAGAATATGCTCCATAGCTTCAGCTATAAAAACCCATGAGCACTTAAAAAAAATCAGATATTTATTTTTGAAATTTTTCACAGTGAAAATATTGTCAAGAATGTCAGGAATAAAACCATTTTCAATATTTAAAAATAAAGCACTTGTATTTTCTATTTCAAGCATATATTCTTCAATTAAAATGAGGCTTAAACAAAAGGGCTAAATAACCCCAGAGCAAAATACTTAATTTTAGTCTTAACAAAGTTTGAATATTTCAGGTTTTCTGTTTCGCTGGAAAAAGAAGGTAGATTGGTCAAAACAAAATTAGATATTCCATTATTGTTTATCCATCAATTCTAAAAGGAAAAAAGCGCCCTTTTGTCTGACTACACATAATGAAGCCTTTAACATTATAGCTATGCCCCTATAGTTCTCAAGTGCTTTCATTCTTCATTCCTTTTCAAAGTTATTTTGCCAAACCCAAAAAGTTTAGGCGCTTCCGTGCTGAAGGGTGTACTCTTTCAGACACCTAAGCCTCGGCGGTTCGGAGAGGTTTCTTTTCAGCACAGCTTCCTTCTGGAAGTGCCTACATTCAACTGGTCAGTGATTACGCTTCCTAAAGGTTTAACTATTTCTTATGATAACTTTGGCAGGTCAAATGCATGACATAAGTTTCCAGGATCTCTATTTTCCCATAAATGTACTATCACTGTTCTTTAAGCAACAAGGTAGGTAGGTAGATAGACAGACAGACAGATAGATATTTCTGATCTAAACATCATGAAAATTCAGTACTAAACCTGCAAGGTCTCTGCTGAGTTAGATCTCATAGGTATGTTCAAAACACAAATGTGAAGAGGGAGCAACGATTGGATACTTCCACTTAAAAGAATGATAGCAGCAGTGACAGCCTTTTGACTTGAACTTGTGCACATGAAGTAGAAGACCTGGGGTATTGCCCTTTTCTGCTGACAGGTTTCAAACTGAAATGTTTCACCTCACCGGAGGGTGTCCTGCTTAACAGGCTGCTTGGTAGGTTGGGTGATGTCATGCTCTACCCTCACACAGCTTGGGCACAGTGATGCTCTAACACCACCATGGGGCTTCTGAACCGAGGTTGTCTATTGCCTGTCCCATTTGGTCTCCTCCTTAAGAAACTAAGTAAATCAGAAGCTTAAGATAAATATTTCACCAGCCCACCTATCTTTATGGCTTCTGACACCTTAGTTTGGTGTCAGGTAGGTGATTTGAAGTGAGGAGAAATGTGGAGGATTAAAAAAAAAGAGCTCTTTTTTGAAAAATAAAGTTACTTAGGGAAACCAAGCTGATACAGACAACTTTGGTAGATGACAGAATACATTTAATCTGCCTCTGTTGTGTTAAAGGGAAACTGAGCCTTTACATAGGAAAAACACAAAGATAAGACTGTATCCTGTTTTAAAAAGAAGCTGGCCAAGTCATTTGGTGCCAATCTTAAGAAAGGAACAGCTGTCCAGAATTCAGCCTAACCCACTATTTTAATACAATTTTTACAGATGTTCTGTAGCCCAACATCTAGCTTAAAAGCAGGACAATTATGAACGTAGCCCCAGAACAGGGAGGTGCTCAAAGGAGTAAAATCAAGCAAGCTAGAAGGAGAACAAGCAGGTAGCTGCCCTGATAGCCATGACACGGGGCAATTCTGTTAATGAACCTGCCTAGTCACTCTATTATCCAGATCATTCTGTTTGTTCCGCAGGGGCGCTGATAAGTAACAGCAGCCTCTTATCCAGTGGTCTGCACAAGAAGAATTTTATAGTCACTTGCCACTTTCAGGGTACAGCTGTATTTCTTTGGCTCATACAGAAACATAGCAAAGGAGTGACTGCTGACTTGCTTACCTTTTCCACAAGAAGGTAAATTTTGGCTAGAGATACTTAACTCTTTTAAGAAACCATAAATATTATTTTTTTTGTTGAGATGACAGAAACTGAAGGGAATAGGCAGAATTAATGAGGCTTAAATTAAATATGTTCATGTTCTTTGGATTCAGATTGTTTTACAATGGCCTTTTAAAGATCATCACGTTGGTAAACACATACTTCACTGCAAATTGCTTCAAGTCCTCCCTAGTAAACTGTGGCCCAGTGTTAAACACTGTGTCAGGTGTTCTATGTCTAGCAAAAATACATTTGCATAATCACCTGTTTAACTGCAGTACAATCTAGTAATGTTATCTCAGGAAAATTTAAATAATATTCTAGAATTAATATATACGTCTTCCTAGTCAGTTTAAGTAAATTGAGGACTACTTTACTCCAGGGGACAATTTATTCTGTCCTACCATATAGGTATACTCTTTGGACTGACAGAGCCTGTATTTTTGCACATGTGACAAAGCCTAGATATATTCTCCATTGGCACTATTCAGGAGCAATATCGAACATCTCTAGCCTGTCTCCTGGATTTTTCAGTCCTTTGATTTATCTTTCAGTTATCTTTTTTAAAATACTTTTTCAGAAATATTGTCAAATCACCTTTCTGATAATTTCAAGTCCCTTGAATGAACTCAGGCCTTGACTTTTTTTTTAGGGCTTGAAATGTGCTATTCCAGGTGGTCTGCACTACTAATGATTGTATTCTCATCCTGAACTGTCACAACCTACACTTTTTCTGTAATGGGACAATGTTTAAAAATCAGTTTGATGGTAACACTAGGTCTGGATTTTATTCCAATGAAGTTTTATTAAACCATCTAGAGAATTTTCATGCAGTCACCAAGTTTCCTTCAGGTTGTAATCAATTTGCAAACCATCAATTTGTAATTTAAAAATAATTGCTGTACTTTCAGGGTGATGCTTGCTAAGCTGATTTTGGGTCTGTGCTACATTGTTTACAGCTGATACTGGTCTTCTATAAATAAAGACAGGAATCTTTTTGTGACATGGACCAAACACAAAACCAATTTTTCTGCACTGGACTCAGCTTTTGTCAGTGGCCAGACTGCATAAAGCACTGATGTACAATTTCAACCATATTGCAAAATGTGAATTTTGCCAGTTGGCTCCTTTGAACCACTTGTAATCAACTAATTTTTACACTTTGATACTGTATTTCTTCGTGTCCACACCTATGCACAGTAGTGAGTTTAAGATTTTGATTCAAAAACCTGGTCTTCTATTAAAAAAAAAATAGAGTAAAGGAAATGAAGCAAGAATGCCTTGGATCTTTTACTCTTGGAGTAGACATTTTGCTATTTTATATATTTAAATTTAAGGAAAAAGCACCTTCCTTCCAGCTGATCTGGTTACTTCCGCCTAAGTGGAACATTTTTAGGAACCTGAACTCTGGACCTGTTGGGTTTTCAGCTGCCATCTGTTCTTCAGAGCTTCTCAATACCCAAGAAGTCTGCAAACCTTCCTGTGTTTGTTTTGACTCCTTGACCCTTCAGTAGTATCACGCTCTTGATGAAGACAAAGCTTTGCATCTGAAAATTACTGCTGCAACCTTTTTCTTTGGCAGTTTACCTCTGTTTTGCATACATTTTAATTGCATTTTGCTACCTCTTTCTTTTCTTTTAATGCTAGTAACACTATATTTGACATCCCACTGACTCAGTGCTCTAATGCCCATCTGAAAGTTAATAAATGTCCCATTTACTTTCAGGTTGACAGTCTATTTATCTTCTGGTGCAATGATGGGCAATACTGCCACAAAAAATTCATCCAGGGAAGTCAGGCTGCAGTTAGCCTCTCTGCCTGTGCTATGCATACTTGACTGGTGCCTGCAAACATTCATGCACTGATATAAACCACTGTATGTCTTTAATTTTTTCATCTGACAGATATTGTGCTATTTTTCATAGTCTGTGCAAGTCTGTGGTCTCTTCCGAAGTGGCTTTGATTTTGTGCTATTATGCCTTAGGTATCTTTTCTGTAGTCTGGATTTTCAATCTTATTTATACTTTAAGATATTGTCCATTTCCATAAGCATTATTCTTGAGGGAATGATTCCTGCTGCTTGGCACATTCTGCTTATGATATTGGGTTAATTCGTGTCTCCCAGTTCATCTATTGCTACATCTGTCCTGGTAAACTACACAGGGTTGGGGCATGGACCTGAAAGCAGCCCTCTGCTCATTCCTACCGTTAAATTGTGAGCAAGGTCTCTGTCAGAGTTCTGCCCCATCTGTAGAAGAGCGAGCAGCACAAGTCAGGGTCTGTTCTCAACAGGCAGTCTGTGTGTGGCCAGTCTGGTTTTGGAGATAAGGTAGAGGAGCTGTATGGACGTATGTCACACTGTGCCAGTCGACCACAGGGCTGGAAAATGGTCCCCGGTCCACTGCAGTTCCTGGCCTAAAACAAGCCTTTGATGTCCTTTCTCGTCCCTTCTTTCCCTTGCCAGATTTTAATAACAAATTGGTCTTTATCAGGGACTGGATTAGTTAAGACTGACAACACTTGGATGAAGAGCAAATTCTTTACGCTTTCTGTAGGTATCTTCATATTTAATATATCCCCCTCAGAATACAGGACAGTACTCACATTTTTGCAATGTATTTTCATAGCTGGCATCTTTTATCTGAGCTAGCTGACAATTATTGAGCACATGAAATGCATTAAAATCTGCTGTTGTCAGTAACAGGGTTATTCTCTGATGGTTGTCTGATTGTCATTGACTGCAAATGCAGAGCGAGACAATTTGGCTCTCTGTCAATTGTTTTGATTCAGTGATCTGTCAAAAACTGGACCTTCTTGATACACTTTTAACTCAGTAATAAGTATTCTCTTCTCTAGAACTATTTCAAATTGTGTAACAGACATCCTCAATTCTCCAGTTGTGTGTTCTTCCACTAGCATTTACTCTTGTTTTGCAATTTCTGTTTACAACATGGTGCTCAACAAGGGTCTCCATGCACTGAGCATTATAGTACTCAGTTATTAGTTACAAATAAACTGCACAACAAATCTGTTCCCAAAGCTGCACCATTTAGAAGTACAGTTCCCAAATCATGCTACCTGTCTGGAATGTTCTTTTTGTGGGTGTTTGTCTTTCAATCAGTGTAACTGATAAAATAATGAGGAGTGTACTATGTTGCTTTAAGTCATGTTTAAGTTCAGGAAGGCTGGGGAAAAAGATGGAAGCTTTCCACATCACTGCATCTGAACAACAAGTAGATCATGAGTTTTAATTCCGTACAAAATAAAATAGGAAAAATAGATTTAGCAGAGATATTTCTTCCATGAGTTCTCTTTCAGCAGTTACATTTGAGAAAAATTGTAAAAATCTGCTTTAATTTGAAAATCTGTAAATACAGAGTACTTCTGTCTTCAATACAGATGTTCCTAAGTTAGAGGCCTAGCTTTCCTAAGTTCCCCCTATTGGCAACAGAGGCAGGCATTTCCTGAGGGGAATTATTTTAAGTACTCTAGCTAACCATGCCATTTTACTTCGCCATCCCAAACCAAGTTGAGTATTATTCAACTCAAGCAGAGCTTGCTACCTATAGGAGGAAAGATGTCATCAAATCCAGCCTTCCCAAGCATATCTGATTACAAGTGGTAAAGGAAAGGCAAGTGAGAAGATTCTACAAGATTCATCTGTTTCCTTGGTTTTTCCTTTGGGACTAGGCTTAGTTTTAGACAGTTAGATGTCAAGATTGTCTAGTCATTGATATGCTGGATAAACATTGTTTAGAGTTCCACATAGGCATTTCATTCTATATTGATTTCATTTTGCAGAATGTGAAAATTTATTCCTTACAGCACATTTTCTTCAATAACAAAATCTAAATAACAACACTGTATGCTAATCTTTTTGTGACATACCATATTAAAGACTGGGAGAGGCTAATGTTCTTGTTTATTCTGTCCGTGAGTTTGTCACAGCTCCTCCTGAAAATTTATGTTGTATCAGTCATTTAATGACTTACATTGTTTGTTTTCTGGATGTTTTGATTCACCTATGTGAAGGAGCACTTGTTAAAAAAAAGACAAACAAAAAACCCCAAGCATCCCCCCCACCCCTTATTATAGTGGAAGTCTCAAGAAACACATTAGAATGTAATTGTTATTGATGCATGAACTAAAGATGTGTGACCATAATTTCACTTCCCTGGAGAGGGTTGGTCAGTTCACTGAAGTATGGAGGATATGAGTGATTCATCACTCCTTGCTATCGTGCATGTGTTGTTATCAAACCAAATAAAGTGGTATTGCTATCTGGGGAGCAAAAGTTAGGACATGTAGTTGCTAAGAGTTTGATATATGGTTATTGCTATGTGATTTATCTGTAATTGTAAATATTTTATTGCTTTTCATCTCTTTTTAACTACAAATGATGTATTGTGAAGTAACAAAACTAGTTTAGTCAATTACTTTATTCAATAATAAATTTCCTTTCTGGGCTTTCTTTCATGGACAGTTGATTTTTCCAGTAGCATAAATGGATGTTTGAACCTTTTATTGATAGGTAAATTATCATACATGTTGTGATCCTGTTACTTTTGCCAATGCTGCAGCAACATCTGGTGGTATGGTGAAAGCTGATCAAGTGAAGGTTTCCTGTCTTCTGAATTTTGATAAGTTTTTGAAACACCATCCTGCATCTCAGGCATGAGCTCTGTGGGGTGTTATGCAAAAGTTTTTCATTTTGCTCCTGCTACTCTGACATAATCTAAAGTCATGTGATAGTAAATATATTTGCCCTAGGTTTTTTGACTTGAAACAGTTCTTGTGTTTAGACAGGTTTACAGAGATGGGTTGCTAAACTATGGATAGCTCTGAGCCCTTTTCTCCCCCAACAAACAAATCATGTAATCTTTATGCAGTTTGAACTAGTATTATTAAGAAACTCTTAAGGAAAAACAATTAGGCTGACATACCCAAGTTCTCTTCCTTGACATTTTACATGATCATACCAGTCTTTCAAAGCTGTGTGTGACTTCAGAGACCACTGTGGCTCATCCTTTATGGTTAGTTAGGCTGAAAATGATTATACATGGTTGTATCCCGAAGTTACCTGATGTTTGAGAGGTTATGATAGATCTTCTACATTGTTTAAGCATTCTTTTTCCTTTTAGCTTCCTCTCTTTTAGAAAAGCTAGAAAATAATTTGATGATAGCTAAAGATTTTAAAATTAAGTATCTAGACCAGTGCTGATTCTGGAGGTACGTATTTCTCTAATTCAAAGCTCATTCGATTAAAATATTTGTATATGTGATTAAGATAGTAAATGGAACACTACGAGTACACCAGGCGGTGTAAAATCCTAACATGAAATGTTTTCATGATGAGTTCTTATTATAAATTCAGGTTTACTTGTCGTCAGGAAGATTCACACATAAAATATATTTTGAAATCATTACATAACTACCTCCAGTTTTTACACCAAAAAATTTCACTTATTTTATTAGAATTACTCCTGGTTTATGCTGGTGTAATTGAAAGTGGAATAAGTCTTATAGACTCCTAGTAGTAAAAAAAAACCATGAGGCACTAAATTGCATGTAGTAATTAGAAGAATAAATGAAAATGTTTTTAGCATGTTGTAAACAACACTGAGCATACTCAAGGTCTATAACTTTTTCAAGGGAGTAATCCAACAGAGCCACTAAAAGTTAATGTGTACCTCTTAACTCTGCTTGATTACTGAGGACTTACATATAAAAGAACTTTTATGAAATCTGAAGGAAGTCAACTAACAACGTGAGACAAACAGGAGATAGACAGACATACCACCTACCTTGGGCTGCAGTTCTGCAAGCAGCTGAGCAAGGCTAAAAGCTCTCAGCCCTTACTAGTGGCAAGATGGCCCCTGACTCCTTTTGGTCATGGAAGCACTGGTACTTGCTAAACCTTGTATGGAGGCAACTCAATTTACTAACCAAAGAAAACCATCAGTTTTGGTTTGTTTCTGGTTTAGTTGCGTGTATGTTAGTGAGTTCAATCAGTTCCCTGAAAGGTCCAGTAGTCAGATGATCAGTGGTATCTCGCTTCTGTGCAGAAACGCTTTCCCATTTCTGCAGGAGCTGGCATTGGAATATGTTGGCTTATTCAAAGCAACTTGGTTTGCTGCTGTCTGTGAAGTGACAGCTCTTGCTACGTTTTGGCCAGTAGGAACTTGCTGCACTCTAGTGATGAGAAGATATCAGCAAAGTGAGGAGCTTCTGTCCTTAGAAGAAAGATAACGCTGATCAGCTGACTTGCCTCTCTGTATGGTATTAGCACCTTCCTCTTTGCCCATAAATACAACTTTTAAAGTTTTAAAGCTAGTTTTCCTGATTTCTTTTCTTCTTTTAAAATACCTAAGTATTAATTATAAGTAGGCAAATAAAATGACAGTAGACTTGTAATAGCGCAGTGGTTCCAACCTTTTGGTAGCCAGGAAATGGGCACTAATGAGCCCAGATCTTCACACTTTGGCCAGAAACACTTGCCATGTATCTCTACAACCTACCTCTTGCCTTGGTAGGGCTGCAGGTCTGCTACTAATTTCTTGCTTTTGCTCTCACACCCTTCAGCAAATTAAAAGGCCAAGCTAATAAGCCCCTGGCTGCATTGTGCATCCTGGCGTTGTTAGTTCTAAAAGCATGGTGCCGGCACCTCGGCTGGCTCTTCCCAGGCTGGCAGAGTTTCTTTGCCTGGGGTTCATGCTGTGTCTCATTTGTGCAGTCCTTCACTTCAGAACAAGGTGCACAAGGAGAACCATGAGATATTGTACGGCTTCAGGGTGTTCAGTGGTTGCTTTGGGTTCAAGAGGCAAGTAGCACCAAGATTTTTACGCCTGGCTGAGGGAAATACGAGAACCAGGGAAGATGAAAGTCTTTTAACATTGCACTATGACATAGTTTATTATGTATTCATGCGATGCTACTTTGTTATGCTTTATTTGTTATATGTTTTAGCACTTCATGACATGTATGAATATTCTTGATACCTCCTATGACATGAAATGTATTATGAGAAGGATACTGGTTACTGAGGTAGAGAGATTCAAGAACTTGAAATTCCAATCCTGTCTGTTGCTGCAGACTCAGTATATGACCTTGAACAAGTAAGTTATTCACTGTGTGACTCAGTTTTCATTTCTGAAAACAGCATTCCAGTTGTAGCAGAAATATAGTATTTTTTAGTATTATAAAGTGTGTTTTTCCCCCCTGTGGATTTTAAGAATAGTGATAGTAATAACAATTAATTATCAAACTAGGAAATGGATAGCACCTTCAGACTTCCAAGGAAGTTCATATGAACTAAAGATGCACAGAAATGTCTTACAGAACTGCATTCATTGTCACTGATTTATTTTGGACAAAGGACTGTAATCCCATGTCTTGGAGTCACCAAAGAGGCATTAGCTATTAGCTAGCATGCAAAATACAGAAATCCTGAGATACTTGAAGGTGTTCCCAGTAATAGACTATTGTAAGGAGAATAATCAAAGCTTTCCTTTCTCTAGATCCTCCTTCAAATAGTAGTTGCATTGGGAAACAGTGTTGACAGAAAGGGATTCTAGCATCAAAAAATAAATGGAAGACTGGATTATAATTAATATATTATCAGTACCAGTTTGTGATACAGAGTAAGTTGTCATGCTTTTTTAAATAACCTTTGGACTTTAAATATTAATTTGTTGAAGTATTTGCTACTGTACTTTCAGTTCCACATTAGATATTTTCTTTTTACTGATTTTGTCTTTAAATGTCTAATGCACTGTAGCTATTTCAAATTTTCCCATGGCCTGACATATTCTAGCTGATCAGTCTGTAGCTCTAAAAAGGAAGTATTTGACAGGGAAGGGAGATTGTTTCAAAACTGTTGGATGAAATGCGTCCATGGTGTTGGGGACTTACTATGCCATAATCAATGAATAATTATTCCTTTGTGATGTTGATAGGGTCTGATGAGAGTAGGGTGGATGTGATTCATTGTGCCTTTTGAGGTTGCCAACAAACTATAGAAATATTAAGTACAATTTAATTGCTTAACATTTGAGAGGTGTCTCTAAGAGCATATTCAGGGCCTTTTGCAAACTGAGAGGAATAACAAACCAAGCATGTGGTCCAATTAACACTGGAAAGTGTGTTGTAGTTGAAATTCATAGAAAGGCTAGTTCTACTGTTCCTTAAAAGAGCACTGTAAATATATTCATCTAGCTTTTGAAGGTAAACACATCTCAAAATAGAACTTCTGAGATCTCTGAGTTGGGAGAAAAATGCTTTTGCTTTGAATCTTGTTTATTTTTGTATAGTATTTTTATTCCAGGGCTGCAGATACCTGTAATGCACATGAATTAGAAGATCGGTGATGATGATTTTCACAGAGTAAGGGAAAATTGGCTCACTTGGTCCAAGGAAAACAATTTAAGTAACAGTCTTTCTCAATAAACAGTGGGAACACAGGGCAGTGGTCTGTCTTCCCTCCATCTATTTTTTGGACCTATTTTTAGTACTCTGCAGGCTGTGCTTTGCATGCCAAAATATGTGTATTTTTTATGTGAGTCAGAAAAAATTAGATGGCTTTCATTCATTCATAAAAATAGAAACTAACCAGCAAGGAACACACCTGTATGATAAAGATTTTGATCTGGAAAATTTAGATTTGGGCTGCAGTGTGACCTTATCTAGAAAGACAAAAAGCTGTCAATAAATCCAGAGGCAGATCCAAAAAAAGACAGAGGGAATTTAGATACCCAGCTCTAAAGTGAATTTAGATACCCAAGTCTAAAACTGAAAATCCATCGTCAGGTGCCATCTAACTGTGGGGTTAAGTAGGAAGATGTAGGCTTCTTTTTTGTTAAGTTATAATTCCTTGGGTGCATAGAATTGCACTTGTGAGCTTCTTCAGGACCATCCCAGTTTTGACCATGCAGAACAGGTGGGAATCTACACCAGGTGCAAGCCAGATGATGTTCAGAAACAATTGTTTTTAGTGTATAATTCTAAGAAACTCAATCAGTTGGCAGCCTCAGCATGTGCCTCACATGGTAACTGCAGTAGACTCCTATCAAAATGTGGCTATCGACTTAATATCAGACTCCTCAAATAAGTCAATAGAAGCACAATTTGCCCTTTTATAGAATGACTACATGTTTAAAAAATTTTCTTTATTATCTCAAAACTTGTGCTCAATTCCTTCCTCTAGCTGAGCAGGTTCAAATCTACACTGTTCAAAGTCTGTCTTCTGCTGTTAGATGCAAGGCTACTCTGGGCGGAAATCATGCTCTCCAGTCTTGCTGTTGAAACTCTGCCAAAACTAAGATTCACTGTGTCAAAGAGAGAGAGAGACCATAAGTCTGAGGAGGGAGAACACGGCAAGAAAGTTCAAGGTTCTGGTCCCTTATAGACAGAGGTACTGCTTCAGTTCTTGAGTTGGGAATACAGGTAAAGAGCTCGTCTTTAGCAGTTCCCAAAATGCGGTTGCCTGTTGAATATAATAATTTTAGGTAACTCACAGCTCAGGGCTTTGCTGGCTCCTTCTAAAATACCTCATTTTGCCCATGTACTATTTAAGGAACCTGGGAACTGAACAAGAGACTTTTGATTTCACTCCAAGAATCGGAAACCTAAAAACTATCACATTTTGGCAGTTAACTTTTAAACACTGCAATTTCTTCCTGGTCATGGTCTTGTTGCTGAGGGATGGCATCAAACTTAAAAATACCGGAATGCCACATCTTTTTTGAGGATTACATTTTTTTCTTGGATAGTGACAGAATCTGTTAAAAGAGTACAACAAAGACCTCAGGATTTAAATCCTGACCTGAATTTGTTTGAAGGCCAATCTTTAAATTAGCATGACCATTGAAGAAAACAGTACTGTTTTGTACCTTAGATAACATCCATAGCTTGACGGTGCTTGTAGGTCGCACAAATGTCCAGAAAGTACTGTAGTACGATGTACCCATACTATTTATCCATGAATTATTTAACCTGCAGCTCTTTAGTACAGTTCTTTCTTGGCTTGTATTGTATGTGCCCTTTCCTGAGCAGAGATTATTAATAATATTGAATGTAGCCCAACAGTATGCTAGCACTGAGATAGTGGTGGTTCCTTTCTGAGACTTTCTAGTATGGGTATAGTGAGTTTATTTTATTTAATAATAATTATTTTATGGTATTTTAATACACTATGTCAGTTCTCAGAGTGTATTTTATTAACTTGATAGAATGTATTGTTTAGGTTTTTTGTAGCGCTATATATGCATTGCATATTTTTGCATAGTGTCTACTTTTCTTTTTGCTTCTGTTGGCTCTAAAAATTGTGTATATCAGTTCTGATCCTGCACTAGTTTGCTGTTTGTTACCTTTCTGCAAGGGAAGGAGTGGGGGAGTGTTGTCACTTGCTTGTGGACATGGCTTGAGTAAATGCAGTAAGATCTTACAGAAATTTATAAGACCTAAATATTGTATTATTTACTATTTTTACAATCAGCTCTCATAGTTATGGTACCCTTTTCTGTTTCCATCTGTAAAACGGAATGAGAAACAGTAATTAGTAAAGACAGATTTAATAAAAAGGGAAAAACAAGATCGGAAGCAGCTTCCAGAAATAGGAGATGGTTTTCCTCCTTCACTTTTAAAGAATTTTCCAAGGAGATTACTTTCATTAGGCAGGAATCACCCTACATCAAGAAATATTGGCTGAGAAATGAAGAGACAGAGAAAATTAAACATGTAGCCTGCAAGTCACTGAAATTCTTAAAAGCAAGCTGCTAACCCTCCCCGCCGTGCGCACCCTGCCCCCCCCCCCCCCCCCCCCCTTTGGCTCCTACAAACTATTCTCACCAGCTCAATATTACCTGGGAAGCTGTGGCTTGTGATAAACAGCCAGCAAATGGAAGACAGGAATTCAATGCTACAAAACCCATGTTTTCCCTGGCTTTACCAGAGAGGGTAAATCCATTTGAAGGTATTCAGGTTGCTAAAAATCTCTCCTGCAAAACTTCTGTGAAGACTACTACAGTGCTACAAAAATATTGTAGCATTTTAAAAGATAAATGCTTCTTCCAGAGTCCACAGGAAAGGAGACCTTCTTGATTTGGGAGTATGATTTCAAGACAAGAAGTCGCTGAGCATCAGACCATTAATATCAGAATTTTGCTTTAAAGGGTTTAAATGACTGCTTCAAATCAGGTCACAAGAAAAACTATGGTTCCACACAAGGGCCTTCAGGCACTAAATTATGCTGAGCCATTTGAAAAATTATTGTTCGATAAATGCAGCAAACTTGCATGATCTATGAGGAGAGTTTATATAGTTTTAAGTAGTAATGCAAGGATACAGTACTCCCCTCTGCTGTTTCAGACTCGCCAATATGGCTATCGTTGCTGACAGCTTGACATGATGTTAGTTATTTTAAGTGTCAGATGAGAGTGGCTGATGCCATGGTACTGCAGTGCTCACATTTGTTGGAAAATTAGATGGTGATTTTTTAAAGAAAGGCCTAAAAACCCCCAACAACCCAGCTGCTTAAGCCTCTGACTGCCTAGGTTTTTTTTCTGTGCTGGGTGTATAATTTGAGTGAGCGGTAGTGAACATGCCTGAGGTGTTAAGAGAATGATGCGTTTTCTGTAGGCATGAATAGTCTTAAATAAAACAGGAACACCTTCCTGTCATTTGTTGTCTTCCAGAAAGATTTTTTAAAAGGAAACGGAAGCCAATTAGCCCGGAAGTTTAACCTCTTTTAGCTTATCTTCTTTTATGGGAGCTTTTTAACCTTTTAAATAAATCATTTTCTTTCTTTTCTCCCCTCCCCTTTGAATCAGTTACTAGCATTTCTCATGCTGGGCCCAAGGAGCAGCCTGCTTAAATTCAAGAATGATTTTGAGGGGATAAAGTGTACAAGATTTTGAATTCTTGCCATAAGTCCCTGGCAGACAGCCAGGAAACCTCAGAGGAATAGGGCTAATGAAGGGAGGGTAAAGGAGATCTGGAGAGTGTGGCTGGTAATGCAGTATTCATTTAATTGGGAGCAGGTATCGGTGCAAACTTCTCCATTTTAATTGGAAAGAGAAGGGGGTTGTTAAGGAAGATGGAGAAAAATAAGAATGCATAAAGTTTTCAAGCTGAGGAGCCAAAGGCAGGCCTGTATATGGCAGAGAAAGAACTCAATTTAGGGCAATTTGCTCTGCAAGCTGGGCTGCAATCTCCCCTGGGGATAGGGATGAGGAAGAAAATGAAACCAAAAGAGAACTTGATAAAATCACCTAGCACAGACAATCTCAGTAGAATAGGTTTTACTGAGTTAAATCTGCCCCAATCAATGTGATTCTTTTCATATAAGTTACAAATAAAAAGCCACAAGATTACAATAAAAATTGAGGATGTACTGCTGCTGATGTAGCACATGGGAGTCTTAAGGACTTGTTGTGGAATACAGGTTTTTTGCAACCATCATGTTTGGTTTTTCCTTTTCACCTGGCTAGGAGAAAAAAAACCCTCATCTCTGCCTCCTCCCTAACCTTTTATTATCTTTAAACTAAGGTTAGTGGTAATGTGTGAACCTTACAGAGCTTAATTTTCAATGCACTGCAAAGCTGACCATGCTTCAGTCCTGAAAGTTGCTAAACCTGAGGCTTTTTTGGATACTCGTTTTTGCCTTTATACATGACAGAAGTTAAAAAAAGGAAAAGACACTTCCACCCATTCCTACAGCTGGGCATATATAAAAATGAGAGTAAGTGCCTGCATTTTCATGATGCATAGGAAAGGCATTATTGTGTTGTTTTCTGTAGTATACGTACACCGTGTCTTTCTTGGTACAGATGCTAGAAGAGTTGGTGTACCACGTGCTGAACAGCTGTTTGTTCTACATCTGAGGACAAGCCTGAGTGTATTTTCCTTTTGTCCTCAGTAGTGGGTTAACCTAAGTATTTTGTGTTTAAGGACCTCCTTGGAAATGGTACTGGTATGAGCTGCGAGTGTCCGAGGTGGACAGCTGCTCTTTTGTCTGCACTGTCACACAGCTGAGAAAGATGAAGTGGTTCCTACAGGGTCATTAGTTGCGGGGGCAGGTTTGTACCAGAAGAGAGATAGCGTGAGATACACAGCCCTGGGCATCTGGAGGAAAGAGCAAGAACTGGAGTAGGAAAAATGCAGGACTAGGCAACAACAAGATGGATGACTTGCAGTTGCAAGGGATCAGCTGAGATCTGTAGCTGAAATGAAGTGTTTTTCTGTGTTGCATTGCTGCAGCACTGATTTTCTCTGATAAACTCTCTTCTTGATGGTTGTCTACCCTGGCAAAGGGAAAGACACGAAGAAAGTGTATAAACAGGAATAGCATTGCTACCTGAAATGGGCACAGTCCCTGGAATATGTGGGTAGTGCTGGTTTTATCTTTGTTTCCTAAGGATGCTTTCCATTAGCCCGCTGTTAAATAGTCTGTCCAGCCGTTGGACATTTTGACGGAGGACTGGAAATATTAAAAGTTGGAGGTTTCTACAAGTTCTTGTGAAAACAGATGGCTAAATAGAGAAGAGAGACTCAACCTGAACATCTCTGTTGAGACGGTTACAGCTCACTCTTACTCCTCAAGGCAATGGCCAGCAGAAATGGCAACGGTCAGTCAGCAGAAACCAACCCCTACGCAGGCTGCAGCTTGGTGGGCAGCAGGGCAGGGCAAAGAAGAGGAGCTGAGAGCAAACAGGTAGCACCAGGCAGGAAAAGGCTGGGCTGGGAACTGCCCTCTGCCTTGAGGACAGGGATGTTAAGGAGACACTGGACACTCCCGAGAAACTCAGGAAGCTTTGTCAGTGCTGTCACTGTGAAACTTCATAGACAACATGCTTAGCTGTGCTTGCCTGGAGCTACTTACACACTGATTTCCAAAGCCATCTTATGCCAAGCTATGTTTCTGTATCTGCATGAATACGTGCACGCATTTTTGAGCTGTGGCCGAATGGGATAAGGAGATTTTGGCACAACAATGAAGAATGACAATGGAATTAAGGGGATTTTCAAAAGAAGAAATAAAGCAATTTTGTATCTAATATATGTATATGGTTATGAAAGCTTAAAAGATCAAATGGAAGCAAAGCATTTGTATCCCTTATGTATGAATTTCATATAGGTCCAGCCCAATGTACACACAGAACTTAGGTGTAGAAATTTATATGATGGCACATGTAAAACAGTATATTTCAGTACTAAAAAGGCTATATTCTAACCTAGTGTAAAGTTCTCGTTGAAATGTGTGTACACAAGTATATACATGTGTCAATAGCTTCTATGTGTGTATATATATATTAATTCTATATAAATAAATGTAATATTACATTGAGTCTTCAAATATTATTTTCTTTCCATTAAAAAAAAATATCTAAATTCTCAGGCAATATGAACACTCTAACTTTTGTATAGCACTTTCGGCACTTGCATTATACTGTGACATTTGCAGGGATATTTAAGGGAACTAATACATCATATGTAGCAAAAAAGATTATTTAAAGTTACAGTAGAAAGATGGGAGGGAAATTCTGTATTCTGTTCATGATGGTAGAAGTAACAGTGGAAAGGATTTTATTCCCTTCTGATTGTATTACTTAAAAATTCACAATTAATCTGTGATAGTAGGCTAGATTCTGATTTTGTGTAAATGGCTACAGCTCTGTCAGACATAGTACATTGATATGATCTGACATGCTGTCTTTTTTTTTCAACAGCACTTAATGAAAAGACTGGGAGCAAAATCCTTTTCTTGGAAACAGCAAAGAAACTTTACTCAAGTCTCATTTAACTGGTGTAAGTGAAAGGAAAATTTGACCCAAGGCTTACTAAGTAGTAATTATGGAAAATAATTTTGACATAAGCTAGAAGATAGTCATATAGCCGCATTTCACAACATATACATAACTGAAAACTTCCACCACAGATATTAAAAAGAGTAAAATATTTTGTATCTGCAAATCACCTGTGTAACACCTTTCAGTTCTGTGAACTCAAGAGTGACTTTGAAGATGAATTTGGTGTCTGTTCTGTTATGAAAAGAGATTTTGGTAGTGGAAACAATAACATTTTTTAAATTCAGATCTCACTCTTTTTGTCTTGTTTTGTTTTGCTTTGTACATATGCAGTTTAGTTTAACGGCACAAAATATTATCCATAATTAACAGGAAGACCTTTCTCTGCTATTTTTCTATTATATTGACATCTCTCTCAGCTTTAGAATCTTCCTCTAATTTGTTGCACTGTTTATTGACTGTTCTCTCCTTCCAAATGAGGGAATTTAAGGGCTTCCTTCTTTGGACAGTATGCGTTCTTTCTGATCTCTTAAGTCAATTTCTGAATTAGTAGAAATTGTCTCCCACTGAGTGTAAGGTGCTTTATCAACTCACATATCACTGCTGTTGTTGATAGGAATGGTACCACTTTTTCTTAACACTACTACCATCCAGAATAGGATTTGCTATCCATATTTACAGGTCTATGTAAATTTGCTTTTTATACAACTGTACATATGATTGTATTGACATTCAAATGATTGCTTTCCCTGTGGGTGATTTACCGTATGTATCTTCCTGTTGTGGGTGTGAATAAGCCTCTTTGCTTTAGCATTACCCGTCTGGTGCATCTATGCCCATGCCCATGCTATGGACAGAACACATGGTAAAAGAGGGAACACATGGTAAATGCAGCTTGGGTTTAAACCACATCCTACTCCTTCTTGGCCCTGCATTTATCCTGTAAAGCTTTTTTTGGATTGTTTTAAATCTTCTTTTGTCTGTGTCTCTCTCTCTTTTTTTTTTTTTTTTTTTAAAAAACTTTTTATCCCTTTCGTGTTTTTCTTGATGGATTTCTCAAACTGCCTCATAAACGGTAGGAAGTTACACCTTTATCAAATGGTCATACTAGAAGTCTTTATTGTCTCAGAGAGAAGCTTATCTTCAGAAAACGCTTAGGGATCTGAATCCTGTTAAGAGAGGCAGAAGAGGTAAATCTGTTAGATCTGTCTCAGATCTGAGTAGCTTTGAGCATTTGGGTGGTGCCCAACCCTGCCTTTTCTTCCAGCCAGAAAAAAGGGTGTCTTACAGCTCAGTGACTAGGGTAAGAGATCAAGCCCCCATGCACAGCCTTGCAAAGGCAGTTTCTCTAATGTCATCTTATTCTTTGAATTCTTTGAACTTCCATCCTCAAGGGGATGAGGAGTACAGAGAGCCTCGTGAAACCTACTTTTGAATATCCTTCTGGCTGTGATACAGTCTGATGAGAAGGCAGAGGACAAGAATTGCTTGGGCCTGTTACTTCACCAAATAAATGTTGCGCTCCTTTGAATTTTCGAAATACAGGGTTTTTGTGGATGGTCTTCCACTTCTAGAATATCCTATGCTTCATATTAGGAACTGCTTATGTTATATGGAGCCCTAGACATTTCTTCTGATTTACCACCAATTTTATCTGTGCCTTCAGTCACAGTTAGCTGGCTGTGGGAAGTTACTCTGACAGCTTTGCCCACACCTTTATTATTTCTGTTAAGATGTGTAAGTCTACATTTCACCTCTCTCCTGGAGTCCTATTAGGTAGTTTTCCTTTTTTTTCCCTTGAAATTTATACCTTCAGCTATGTAGGCAACTTACTTGATGGTGTCGAAGGAGGCATCAGAGCTCATACAAATCGCAATTTTCCTTTGATTGGTAATAACATGAGTAGCACAGACTGCTGTTTTTCCTCCTTCATATTTTGATCTGGCACTTCAGGCAGGATGCTTATCCATATACGTCCAGGTCACAAAGCAGCCAGTCTCCTAAAGACACTTATCATTTGGCATCTTCAGTTGCTCCTTCTTTGCAGAATAGAACTCAGCAGGTCCCTCCAAATCTTGATCCAAGACTTCAGGGCTCTTTTTGGCTTGTCAGATTCTATTCGTGCTCCTACTCTTAAATGCCTAGACAAAAATTAAGAACAGTCATTGAGAACTTCAGTGCAAATGAAATGCTACAACTCCAGCTTCTATTCATTTGTGCCTTCTAATCAGTACCTTTGAAGGTGTGCCAGAAGCTGTGACTCCATCTTTACTGACTCAGTCCTCACTGCCCACGTATGCGAGTTATTTAACAAAGCAAATGAGACATTGTCAGGATTCTGGATACTATGCGCCCTGAAGTTTTATAATTGCTGACTTCTGACCATCTGAATCAAGGAAATGTTTTACTCTGTCATAAGTATCTGCTGCAGCAGGTGGTGGCTTCTCTTTTGATTTTGAGGGGCAGAGATACCTCTCCCATGTTTTGGCAGGAAAACGGTTTTATGACAGCTACAACAACAGCAACAAAAGAATAGAAGCTCCTCTGGGCCTTATGAAAGCTGAAAATCTTAATTTGCTTATTTGCCCTTCTTGTATCAGGAGACAGTGAGTCCGCAGAAATGGTTTAAGTGGCACCAGACTAGCTTATCAATGTTTTATCTGCTAGAAGATCCACTCAGATGGATGGCTTAAACTATTTCAGCCAAATGGGTTATGAACGGGAAATTCAGGACCACATTCTTGAAGTTATTTTCTGCATTATTAGGTGATTCAGTGTTGTTCCTGTAATCCAGGGGGGCGAAAAGCGCAAAAGACCTTAAGAAATGTTACCTTCCAAAGCCAACCTATTTCCGGGTCTCTATTCCAAAAGAGTTTTATTAGATAACTTAGTAGATACTAGGGCCTGCAGTTGTCAGAACCAAGATAAAAACACCTGCTGTGGTTTGTTCAAGCTCTCAAAGTTTATCTGAACAGCATCTTGGAGGGAAATTCTCATTTGGTTGCCTGTAGAGTTGTTGTATGGACTTCTGTCTGTGACCTTTGGTTTGGACAGTTGCCCTTTCCTATTTTTCCTTTTCTCTCTGAGTCTTCCTCTGATGACCTGTGGGAGTTACAAGATGCTGCAATACAACAGTAGGAATGTGCAGACTAACAATACTCTGCAGAAAAAGGCAATTGTCCTTAACAATAACTGGATATTCTTTGAGCTATACTGCCCCAAGATGCATCAAAACCTAATCCCCTCACCCACTTCATTGGAGTCCTGCTATTATTTTAACTGAAAGAAACAGAGATAGCCTACTCCTTTATTTCTCATGTACTATACACAGGAGTGGAGAGCAGGTGTGCTTATATGGTAATGCTCAGATGTAAAAATTAGGTATATGTACTTTCAGCCACATGTGCATACAGGCAACATATGTTGCAAAATACCACTTACTGTTAAATAAGTTGTCTAAACATTATTTACATAAACAATAAGCTGTTAGATCTTAGGCTTACTCTGCTTTCAGAAGGCTTCTCCTAACCAAAGGGACTTCTGGAGTCATAATCCATTCTTCTGCTATTAGAAACAACCGGAATATGAATCCTTTCTAGAACTTTAAAAAGACTGGTCTTACTGGGAAACTGCTGTCAGAACTTTATTCCATGTGAAATTTTTTTCCCTGGTTTTGAACTTGACCTTATTCATGGCCAGTGTATTTTCCTTTGTTCTTGTACCTTCATCTTGGGTGCTGCTTTGTCTTTCCAGGTATATTCCTTCCTAATGAGACCAGTTCTTGCCCTTCAGACTCCATTGTGCTACTTAAGAAAAAAGTCAGTCTTGTAGTTTTCTTTTATAAGACCCATACTATTCTGGTCAATAGTAGCTGTTCTCAGAGACTCTGTTATTAGACTCATCTTGCTTAAATATATGTGACTTGAATCGAATGCTTTATTCCAGAACATGGTCTAGTTAATTCACCAGTGCCTTTTGGATATCGGGGTAGCATTTGTTTTGTTGGTTTTGTTTTTTTTTTTTATTTCTTTCTTAGCCATGTTGTACTGCTCCTCATTGTTAAATTAATTGTTCAAAAGATGACAACGTATTTTTCTTCCTATGTTTTTACGATCTGATGAGCTCCAAATTTAATGCAAAAATTCTTATTAATCTGTTAGTGATTGACCTTGCACTCTGAACAGTTAAATGCCACCCCATTTCCATTATTCCAATCCTAGAGATCTTCTATTTTTTTCTTGCATGATATTATAATTATTTGTATTGAAAAGTACCTCCCAACATTGTCATCTGCATATTTCATCAAGCAGTTCTGAATTTTGTCTGATTAAACAAGATGGGTCTCAAGAATGAGCCATCAAAAATTTTAGCAGTAGCCTCCCAGACAAGGGATAAATCTGTAACTATGACCTGTTTCTGTCTTGTATAACTAGTTCTTTCCCCCTGTACAGCTTTCCTTCTAATTCCCACCTTCTCCAACTTCCAACTGTGGCACTCTGCCGGTTCCTTCACTAGTGTGGATGAGAGAGAACTAATCTGTTTTTTTCTCCAGAAAAATCAGATATCTTAACAAAGATAGCTGTTGATTTAAGACTGCATTAACTACCCTTGGTAGCTGGCTATATTTTAGTCTGTATTCCATTTTCAAAATTTCTTCAGATCCTTGTGTACTATAGAGGTTTCCTTCTTCAACACAAGGGGGTGGGAGGGATTAATCCCAGCTATGACTCAGGTACTTTCAGGCCTCTTAGGTAGATGTTTTACAATGTAAGTATACTGAGTTCTTAGGAACTGAACATCCCAACTACATAAACTTCACTGTGATGTCTAAGTTAGAAGCCTAGTCAACCAAGATGCCTTTGAGGCAATGGAAAGAAATAGATGACTCCAGAACATTATTCCAACCTTTAAGCAGTAATGATTAAAGCTCCATCAAGACAAAAGCCTGTTGTATTAAGTTTGTATAAACTTGCTCTTATGAGATTTTTCAGTGGTCTTCTCATGAGTGATTTTCCAGCACAAACTCAGTTCCGGATTTATCAGTTCCAGATGCTTATTGTAGTCTCCTGGAATGTCCGATGGCATTTTACCTTCCTAACACACCTGTAAGCCATCTACCAATGATCAGTCATCAGGCATTTGGATAGTTTTGACCTCCAATGTTAGCATCAGATGATGCAAGGCCCTTTCCTGTAAATGGTTGGAAGGGACTCTAATTTTAGGCCTCAAAATTTTTGAAATTTAGGGTAAAATAATTGTTGAGAGAGGGTGATTCAACCCATTAGCTTAAGCCCGGATAATATTGCTTTGGGGAAGTGGTATTGACTGCGTGGGGACTCTAGCAAGCATCTTACATTTAATACTATTCACAAGCTTAGGTTTGTTGGGATAATTCTTGGCATTTGAGTTCAGAACTTCAGTTCTGATAATCCATTGTCATTTACTTGTTCATATCATACAGTCACTGAACAGACTCTGGAAGCTGTCAAGTGCAGCTGAACTCGCTTCATTTGAGTCACACCTGGCATGTCCCAAACATGGCAATTTAACACCAAATATTTTCTGATTATTTTTTTTTTTTGTAACAGAAACTTCCAATTTATAAAATTATAAAACCTGTGGTTTTCACCTGTTTTTTTGGAAACTGATATTGCCAGGAAAGATATCCAGAGAATTGTCTTATTGCTTTTTCCCCCATATAAATTATCAAAATACTGTTTTTAGGAAAGTGTGTATTTCTTTGTGTTGTCCACAAAATCATAATATGTTGAATTAAAGTTAAATGTGTTAGAATCACATTTAATAGTGATATAGTAAACAATAATAATTTAACATAGTTTTCCCTATGTTTCAGTTAATTTTTTAAACAATTTTAGACCTTTCAGATCACTGTAAGACTGAGAAAACTGTTTCCTACTTTAAAGGAGAAAATAATCTCTAATTAAATCTCTGATTAATCTCTGCATTTAAATGAAGTTTCTTACAAATTATTCCAAATATGGGACATAATATCACCCCATTTTATTGATGTTAACACATTTTACTCTAAAGAAAATTTCAGTTAAGCTTTTTTAGGGCCTTTTAACACTGAAGGTTTCCAGCAAGCCAGTTTATTACAACCACAAAGCAAATTCCAAACTGGGAAGCAAGTATTCCCCCAAACTGGGAAAAAATATTTTACCATATACCCTGGGGTTTAGGTAAAACTCATAAAAAATGATATATCTAACCATTTTAATTTAGTAAGATTTTCCTATAAGAGACTTTTCCATGCCCAGATGTTGGCTGATATTAAGCCCAGAACTTTAGCAGGCTTTTCACAAGGTTGCACTTGAACAGAATTCTTAAAAAAGATATTAGCAGCAGTAACTGCTCGCTTGAGGAAGTAAAATAGATTATGCAGAAATTGTTCAGAATCTTGTAACTTTTCCAAGGTGAGAGAGAGGTGGGGGTGGGGGGCTGGAGGGAAGGATGTTTGCTCCTTACTAATAGGACTACATGCTATGCAAGAATCCAGGCAGAGACTCAACCTTTGTTTCTCAGAAAATTTCTCTCATCCATTCTTGTGACAGTTTCTGGTTAGTGAAGGGTAAGTGTGGTGGGGGTGGGGAGGGTGTATGTGTGTGGGGGGGGGGGGGGGGCAGTAAAGTTTTTAAATATGGGAATCTATCAATCAAATTCATTACCTTAGCAAACACACACTCTGAAGCATGCTAGCATTCAAACCCCAGTATCACTTGTAGTTCTCCAAACTGAGGAATAGGCAATACCGCCCAATGCAAAGTATTACCAGAGTACTGTGGGAGTATCAAAAGGCAGGAAAGGAACTGAAGTGTAGTGAGGGAAGAATGCTGAAGGGGAAGGAGAGACAGCATCAAGGTGAGAGACTATGAAGGCGTGAACTGGAATTTTTGCCTTCATGGAAAATAAGATGAGTACCAGTAATGTATAATAAAAGAGAAGTACCCTGTGTCTGGAAGAGGTCAAGAACAGAAAATGATCTCTGATGATGTCCACGAGTTTATACTTCCAGTGACACTGAAGGCTGGTCAGACAGTACCGATATAAAATGGAAGAAATTTTAGAAGGGGAAAAAAATAATTTGGTTTCCATAAATTCTGATGGATAATTACTGAACTTGTTAAGCACAGAAATATAGTTGTGGTCTCTTGGTTAATATGTTGTCATCCTGAGAATCCAAGCACTCACTTAGTGCATTTGTTTGACAAAAGCTGCATTGAATATTTAAAAAATAGCAGGTTGTAATCAGATTTTTATGCCATATCTATGTGCAGCAGTTTAAGACGCTACCCTCCCAACTGTTCATCCCTGTCTTCTACCTCCTTCTTTCCCTCTTCATCCCCTTACCTCCACTTCTCTCCCTTCCTCCCTTCAATGTAGCACTGTGTTGCTGAATTGCTCCATGGTTCCCATCTGCTTTGGTGTAAAATCTGCTGATTTACGTTAAACTGCTTCTCAAGACACTATGTCTATACTCGTACAGATGAAACAGTCCAACAGGCACGGTGAAACACTAGCTGATCTCTAGCCCAGGTTTCAGGTGATCTGCTTGGAATACGGACATCCCAGTTTTGACAACTGATTCTGCTGCTCTCCCACTTGCATGTAAATTCTGGCCTGCTCCCAGCTTAGCTCTCCTGGGTGAAAGAATCCTGTCTTTTCTGGAAAATCCATAAAGGTCATTTTATAGCCTGAGACTGAGGCACCTGCTGATGTATGTACAAGGCAGCGGAAGAAGGCAGTGTTAATCCACAGCCGTTTCCAACTTCCAGTCCTGTGCTTTTATCATTAAACATTTTTTGGCTGACAATTATGGCTTAGTTTTGACCTTGGGTCACTAACATCAGTAGAAGATAGATGTCAGTATCTTAAGGCAAAATCAAGCCTTGATGGTTGTTCACCATTTTTCATCATTCTGTGGTCGGTTGTATGAATCATACTGAGAAAAAACGTTTCCCCTGTTCACTGAGAAAAGTATGGGATACATGGAAAGATGGATTTTAAGACTGGTTGAAGCATTGTAACAATCTAAAATTTCAAAGCCAAGGGGAGCACTTCTGTTTATTCAATATTTTTCCTTTAACGAATGGATTCAGTTAAAATCTGCTGATATACTCTGCCATAATTGCTTAAATGTGTTTCTGGTAAAAAGATCTTAACTTTTGTCTCATTCAGATTCTATTAAAACCATCCTGCTGTCACCTGAGAGTGTTGCTGAATTTCTACAACTCTGAAGTCCTCTTAAACTTTTCCTTAGAAGAAATATGACATGACAGCTATAATTTATCCCTATGGTATAGATTTAGCATATTTAAGGTATAGAATATAGGACAATATTATTAAATTACACAGAAGAGGAAAATGAGATATTGTCAGGTCAGTAAAGTGTAAACAGTAACAAGCAAAAGAGGACTGAAAGAAAAGGCCCCAAACAAATCAGTCCCCACCCATGCCTCCTTAGTAATCCTCTATAATATTTTAATGGAAAAGGACTAAGTTCAAAGTACACTTGGGATAGTGTTAGAGACGCACAGTAAGATAATACATAACTGGGAAATTGTGAATCCTTTTAAACGTAATGTTTTGTACTTTGGTACTGTGAAGCCCCAGAAAAGAGATGCATAGCCCACACTTCCTCATACAGCTCTGTAAATAGGCACTGTATCTTTTGTTGCAAATCCTCAGCTCTATACACTTGGGACAAGCAACTGCCTAGTGGCAAACAGTTCAGAGAAACAGCACTGAGGAACTGAATGTGGTAATTGCTCCAAACTCATTGTTACCCACTTGATTTCATATAGTCATGGCCAAATCTTCCATCTGTCTCTGCCCTCCAACAATGATTTCAGGACACTTAGAGCTGAAACCAAACTGTGGGGTTTTGTCTTTTATTCTTTTTTTTTTTTTTCCATTGGTGGGTTTTTCTTTTTTTTTTTTTTTTTTTTTTTTTTTTTGGTGTCTGGGCTCTCACCATCACAGCCCTTGATTAAATGACAGGTTTTTGTTTTCATTGTCTTACCTTCTTTTCCTATTCAGTTCTTGACAGCCTTCCCTCTCAGCTGAATACTGTTATCACTTCTTTATTCTAATCCTCTCCCTAGCTGCCTATATTATCACCCCTCTGTTTCAGAACTTGGATACTTACCCTTTAATCCATTAATTGGCTTTTTACCCTCAGATCTCTTTGCCTCCTCTGAGTGCAACCTGACTCTCCCAGCCACCGCACACCCTGACTGTTGTCTGCCCGTCCCTCCCTTGCACCTCCTGGCTCTCCCCACATTTTGGTGCTAGTTTCTCTTCTTCCCAGATAATCTTGTGCTTTATTTCTTTTCACAAAGGAGGGCTCTCTAGTTCAATATCAGTTTCAGTGTTGCTTCTGTTTTCTGCCTGTGTTTATGTATCGCCTTTCTTAGTTGCTTCTTAACAAGGGTAGATGTATATAGCAGAATAATCTCTGCAGCAGATATCCGTGTTGCCCCCAGAACAGGCCCATTTCCTTATCGGAGTTCAAAAGTGTTGGGCAACTTAATAAAATATGGGCTGTTACACAGCAAACGTATTCACTTAAACGAGATTATCTTTCGATTGAGTTAGGTTTCTATTGCTGTTTGCATGCAGTGGAAGTGTACATTTCTTAACTTTTTTTTTAATCGTGTACTCTTTGTGTGTAAAATCTGTTTGTCTTAAAAAGAAATACTTTATCTAGTGCCACTGTTTCGTCTAGGAGTAATATTACTATATCTTAGGAAATCCTGCCTGCTATGATTTTTTTTTCTTAGTCAACATTTGAAAATATAGATTATACTGCAAAGAAGCATGCTAGCCTTTTTGTTTTGTTACCTCTGATGTTTTCTTTATATGCTATGTATGAATACACACATTACATATTTAGCAAAATAGGGAAAATTATCCTAGTGCTAATGTACACAGAGCTATTACACCCAGTCATGGTTAATAGCACTAAATGGATTTAGAGTGAGGAGTCTAGACTGCAATCCTGTCAGCATCTGCCCCTTCCCCAGTAATTTATTTGGGTTTTGCACCTGCAGATGCTGAACTGGGACTGAATTCATACAGAATTTTTTATTTGGATAGCAGGCACTGAAATAGTAACATTTAAGAAGAACACTAAATAAAAGTGACTGTGTTACCATTAACTTTCCCTCCTTTGTTGTCAATACTGAAAACAATAGAATCCTGATTACCCAGGCTCTTACCATGAGAATCTCTTTCTCTAATTAACTCCCTAATCTATTGGCACCCTGATTATTAGACATATCTTGTGCTGCCTGGTGCGTTTCAATGGTTGGAAAGCTTTCATAAAATATTTCAGGTTTAGCTCATTCATTGGCACAGTGTATCTTTAATATTCCACACAAACATAGTGATGGTCCTTTCTTTTGTGTGATGTAATCTCCATGCTCTGGAGCATTACAAGCCTGTCTGCAAAGGTAGTAGATATGCAGAGGCTATGAGAACATCAGAACTAGAAAGGTAATCGTGCAGAGCTGAGTAAAAGTCCTCTCTCTTCCTGCCTGTCTGTTCCTACGCCCCATGCATATGATAAGTTGCAGCTGAAAATCACCTTTTCCTCCAGTTTTAATGATATGCATAGGTACCTCCCAGGCATCTCCAAAGGTGAAAGGTTCTAACCCATTGTACCGTGCAGCCATGGCAATGGGAGTTTGGTTACAACTTGTGGAACAAAAAGGTTTTCCTTCAGAGCCTTGTATATTCAGGCTTGTTTGTATGAGAGAGAGATGTGTCTCTCAAATTCTTCTCTCTCTAATATAGGAAAAATAAATTAAATTCCCCTCCCCGCATAATAGTTTCTTCAAAACCAGAAGACACCCACCTTAGGGAATCAAACCAGCATACCCAGGCAAATCTTCTATTCACTTGGAAGAGCTGCAATTCTGTGGGAAACAGAGAATGAAAACCAGTTTAAAAGCCTTGTCATCAAAAATCCTGCACCTAACTCTTGGCTGTACACATTTTAAGTCTCAAACATACCCCATTGCTTATCTGAGTAACATTTTAATTTTATTAAATGATAGACCCGTTATTGTTTTTTTCAAATATTCTTGGTATTGGACTATTCCATTCTTTGTTTCATTCTATGAAGCATCAACATTTGCAGTTCTTTTCTAAGAGGATCCTTTTTAGTTGTACAAGTTGAAGTCTGTCATCAGTGTGTAAGATGTGCCTCTTGTGCTACACCTAGAAACATGCACTGGTGTGGTAGCTTTCAAGCAGTTGCACATCAGTGTGTAGACTCTTCAACATGTTCAGCCTGGATTCACGTGTGTGTGTGTGTGCAGTTTACCAATGGATGTGGTGGCCTTTTTGTGGTCTATGAAGTCTGTATTTTGTGTGCTTGGAGCCTTGCACTAGTCCTGCTCATGAGTGAAGGTAAAGGCATGGAATCCATTCGCCTATGTCTCTCTCCAGAATCTCCCTCCGGTATTGACAGGAGTCTATATATTTTTAACATCAGAAGGTAGAGCACCCTAAAAACTATGTACCAATTGTAGTACAAAAGAACTGGGAAAATAGAAAAGGGTGAGAGAGTAGAAATGAATGTGTACAGTAGGAAACCTTTCTCCACTGTGTGCAATATTTTAATTAAATTCATAGTAACCTTAAGTTACTATTGGGGATGCTAAAAAGCTTTGTAAAGACACAAGTGGTTTCGATGAAACGAATTGATAATCTTTGACATATGTAAGCTTTCCCCCCTACCCCTTGCTGCTACCCATAACAGCTTGTATAATTCAAGACTAATTTTTTACTTAGTTCTCCATAAAGCTATTTATTTCTTGTCCATTCTTTCCTTCTTTTGTAACTATTTCTGAATTTCATGGGCTTCTCATAAAACACTGTAATGCTAATGCTAAGGGTAATTTTTTTAAGGTGCTTCAAAATGTAGATGTTTAATATGCAGCTGCTCTTTAAAGGGGCAAAAGGTTTCTTTCTGCCAATTCTTTCAGATTCTGTATTAAAAATCTCTTTTTTTTCCTCTCAACCATCAATATTTAAGGAAGTACCCTTTCATGTTTTCTGTAATCCTGTTAAAAACAGTAGGTATATTCTAGACATACACCATGGTGCAAAATAATCTAAACACTCAACGTTTGTTTGCAGATTTGCTCTAATGAAAAAGGCTCAAGATATACAATGAGACAGCCCCTCTGATACAGTTAATCAGTATCCACACAAGTTGATCCCTTGAATGCATTACATGATTCATAAGAAATTGCTTAGTACATAAGAAATCAAGATTGAATAATATTTGCTGATGTCTTATTTTTCAACTAAGAAATCTAACACTGTTAAGGACAAAGAGGAGTAAGAGGTCCTAACTTACGTTCCTCTGCTCTCTGCAAAATGGGATAGTTTCACAGACAGCTATATTATAAAAAAAATTCCAAATACTGAGTAGAAAGGGTTCTTTCATTCAGTTGAACATTATAGGAGTATGGTACCATGCCTAAACTGTAAAAATATTTTGATTCCAAAATGCGTTTAATAGGTCACACTTTGCAATCACAGCTTAGAGTTAATTACTATGTCTAGTCTCAAAACAGGTCTATGGTAATAAGCTTCTCACTAAATCATTGTCTTCACTGTGTCTAAACTGTCAGGGTGGGGATTTTTAGAGGTGCCTAATCAATACATAAACACAAATCCTGTTAAAACTCTCCATGGCACTGGTGAACAGTTATGTGCTTTAGAAATCAGTTGTTCTTCGATCCAGGTCCTGTTTCATTTTGCGCATAGAAATAGTTGGTGAAGGAAAGGGAAGAAAGGAGACCACATCCTCAAGTGTAGTTGCCCAACAGTAGGTCAGGATGGCTGGCTAATGGGAATGAAAGATGCTCAGACCTGCAGTGAACTGCATAGGCAAATCCTTTTTCACGGGTAGTGGGTGTTTATTGCACAAGACGTGCTGTCTTTAGTACCTATCCTGACAGGGTGGCTGTGGTGAGCGTGTTCAGCCAGAAATGATTGCTTTGCTCCATCATCGTAGCAAATTTCTAAAGCAAAAATTGTCATGACAAAATTGGGGGGGGGGGGGGGAGGGGAGGTTGCTTAGTTTTTTTGATTTTCTGAAGGAATGAAATTTGGAAAAGGAAGAGTTAAAAGAAGTTACTGCTGCTGTAATATACATGCCAGGCTCTTTCGGTCTTTTAAGTCTTCACAGCTTTCTTACAACAGGTTCTCTTCATGTCTAGAAAATGCAAATCTCTGGGCTCCTAAGACCAACTGAATAGGGATATGTATTTCATCTTAAAACAAAGAGCAAAGAAAAAAAAAAAAAGAAAAAGTTATTCAAAGGATTTTGGAAACAGGTGTTCTAAATCAACATTAATTGGATTTCAGTTAATTATTCCTTATACTTTAGGGATTATAGGAAAGGAATATAAGAGAAAAAAGCAAGAACAACTTCTCTGACACACTAATTGCTCTAATATTATGTAAGCTAAGCAGCCCCTTATTCCTTTCACCCCCACCCCAGATAAATTGGCCTCCAGATGACTGTTACAGAGCCTAGGGAATAAGAATGAAGTGAAAAAGCAAGATGCAATCTTTGAAAACTACCTTTACTTGGGAGGGTGGTTACATATTTAGTCTATTATGTATACTATCCTCTGCCTGTAACTACTAAGATAAAGACAACAGCTAAAAAGCTGCTATAGATTGATTTTGGACACCACATTTCTAGTATGAAGATTATCCATATGATTCCCCTGATATTTCACCCCTTGCGATGTATAATCTCTGCACAGAGTTTAGACTGGGTCAAGAATGTTTCTCCAGGGCTGGCAGAGGAAGGCTAGGTGGAAGACAGGACATTATTAAGGACTGTATTTTAGCTTTTGGCTTTGTGTTCTAATTCATATTGGAATGAGTCCACTTTTTGGCCAATATTGGAGCTGGTGCAACACTTGGCATGAAAAATTGTATATGGAAAGTTTTAGTTTGCCTCTGAGAACTGACTGATTCCAAATCTTAAAAGAAGTGGGAGAGGGGGTGAGCGAGACAAGATCTAATGAGATTTTCAAAAGAATTACAAATTGAGATGGCCTACAGAAATGAGTTTTTAAAATAGAACTGAAATTAGGGAGGTGGTGTCGTTTTTTATTTGGGTATAATCTTTAATTTTGTGCAAACTTTTATGCTGATCCCTCTTAGTTTTCAGTTGATGAAAGTGAGAGCAGGCAGCGACACTTGCTAGTCTCCTGTCACTGTCCAGCCCAAGAGAAGTGAGTGATACCTGTGATAAAAGTAACAGATTTTCAAAGTTATTTTTAAACTGTAATATGATACAATAATCAGAGCTTCTAGTAACAACCATATATTTGAAGTATACATGAAACGTGTCGCTTTTGAACAGGAGATATTGTCAAGTTGTATGTGAAATTATTTACACAGCAAATTTTAAAAGATTTCGGAAAGCCTGATGAAACTTGCCTGAGGGCAGCTAGAATTTGCATTCCAGACTCCTGCATGGACAATTTGCTAAGCATCTCAGTTAAAAAAAATTGGAAGGAGACTTCCCACATTCTGTAGTTCTCATCTATAACTGAGTTATATTACTAAGGAGATATACCTTTGCCCACTATATGCATCAGCATATTTACCATCCTTACAAACAGATGTGAGCATAATTACATCACATCTACACAGTCACTTATTTACCTGACTTCTGTACATATTTGCATAAGGTCCTAACAGGGACTTTAAAGATCTGAGATTTTTACAGGTCCTATGAAAATATTTTTCTTAAATTAAGCTGATCTATTATAACCCGAATTTCCACCACAACTGCATGAAATTCTTAAGAACAGATGTGTTAGTTGCTGCTATGAAAGCACATTAGAAAGCAGTAGTGAAAAGAGCAAGACCTCATGTGTTGGTAGCTTTCAGGGAATGGGCCAAATAGGTGTCTGTATTGTTCTATCCGCTCTTATTTATCTCCTTAGCTCATAGCATTTAGATGGCATCAATTCTCGTGTTGTGCAGATGATGGTACTGCCTTCTGTAGGAACAAAATATTTCACAAATGTCACTATTGCTAACTGACAATGAAGTGCAAAATATAAATATCTCTAAAGTTTCGTTCAGTAACTGTAAAAAAAACAGTATTAAACATATGAAGATAAATTATGAAAATACATGTATGCTACATATATATGCATGCCTATTTAACTCTTGATTTCCCAAATGTGGCAGTTCATAACTTTTCTCTTGGTCGTCAGTGCTTTTTTTTTCCCATAAAGCTACTGCATGCAAGCTTTATTCTTGCTTGTACAGAACATGATTTTACTTTGCAAATGAAGGTGCAAAGTTTTCCTTCTCATTAAAGGTAAAAAAAAGCAACTCCAAAATTCTGTTTCAGTTATTTTTTCCTAAATCAATTCCATCAGTATCAGCTTGCAGGAAAATATATTTCAAATTAAATTCGTAATTAATATCCTAGATGTGTTTTATGCTCTTTTACCTATATACAGCATCTCAGCATTAGCAGTGTTTTAATGCTTAGAATTCTGTAGATTTTTTATCCCTACATCACTTTTTTCCTTTGCTCCCCCTTCTGACCTTTGCTAAAATCTTCACCATGGTGTAGAGGTGATAATTGACTGCCTTTTAAAAGATACTTTTTGTATCAGCTGAGTGCTTTCTTGTTTGAGATGGGAACGTATTTTATGGACAGACTTAAAGCCTGGTTGTGCTCAGTCATATGTGCAAAAAAATACATTGTTAGTCGTTTGTAATCCCCAGCCCATGGTGGTTCTCTCCAGTCTGTATGTGGGAAGAGATGTGCTTATTTAATTACAGACCAGATGCGGGGCCTAAGGGCCTGACCCAAAGCCCATTGAAATCAGTTGGAATCCTACCGTAGATTTTAATGGCCCTACGTGTTTAGATCTCTGACTCATTTTTTATAAAACCAAACCAAACCAAAAAAGCAACTTATTTTTGGTGTCCTCACTCCTTTCCCATATTCCTTAGAAGGAAAATCCCCCCCCCCCCTCCCCCAAGTGCAATGAAAACAATTTTAAAAAAACCCTGACAGTGTTCTTTTAAGAAAGCATTGTAATAGGAAGCTGGAACATGGCTTTATAGTACTGGGGTGGCTACGGTACCTTTTTTCACTACAAAAATTTTCTGATACTACTTTGCAGAGAAAGGTTGATGTGCTTGCGCAGAAAAACAGTTTCTATACAGTACGAACTTGGGGCTACGTGGTAAAAATATCTGTACAGTCAGTGTAGTCTATTTGTGAAATATAGCAGGGGAAAATATTTATGAGCACCACAGGACATGAAGCCCAAAGTGCAGTCATTTCTAAATGAAAATTATGTGACAGTTCATCAGTATTTAATGCTAACATTGCTTGATCTAGACATAAAGAATTTAGCAGCCATTTATCATAACATACAGTACTGTTCATTTCCTGATTTGCTTAGAATACATTGGTGTTTTAATCTCAACATGAGCCACAGGTCTAATTTTAGATATTTAATGAAAGGAAAATCCGGCGAGAGACAGATTTTTCACATGGCTATTAGAAGCCTACTCCCACAACTTGAATTGGTTGGTCTTTTTTAATGCGTGCTCCCAGAAGCCACTGCTTGGTCCCTGCACCAGATGCAGGTGTTCCCTTGTGCTGTCAGCCAGGAATGATTAATGAGGATTTGCCCCTACTGAAAGCAGTCTTTGGAGCATTGTTCAGGGCATCTGTGGAACTGTCGGGGGAGACAAGGACACAAGTGAACAACCAATTATTTGGCCATCACTGAGGCAGCATGAAAAAGACATCAAATTGGACAGAGGAGCAAAGCTTTTGTTTCATGATCATATTTTTAGGTGTTAATAGTAACAGAGGAATTCTACCTGTTTTGTTTTGCCTTTTTTTTTTTTTTTTTTCAGGGGAGAGGGGAAGGGCTCAGACACCACTTTAAAGCTATGAAAGGGTGTGTGAAAGAAACAGAGACAGAAAACTGATCACGGTCCTTTAAAAGTGTAAAAGGGAGGAAAACACACAGAATTGATTTCTTGGCCGTTGCACTGTGTGTATAAAGATATACCGTTTTGCTCGGCTAACATTAGGGAACGAGGGCTAAGAATTCTGTGAGGAGGAGGATTTCTCATGCAGGGAGCTTCTTAATTGCTGGCCAAATACAACAGTTTAGGAGCTGGGGCTTTAACAAGTGATAGTGCAGGGAAGTGTTACATTAGATTCTGAAAAAGAAAATGTGAGGGAGCAAAACCAGAAAACGTTTGCAAGATTGCATTCAGCATTCAGCCTGCATCCCTCCTTCTGTCTCAAAGAAAATACTCTTAGGTGCAGAAGAGTGAGGGGAAAAAGAGGAACAGAACTAAAACCACTCTGCTCAGGCTTAGACTTCTGCATTTTTATATTTACCAAGACTTGTGATTATAAATACTAATTTTAAACCAGAGGGAAAGGATTATATTTTCAGAACAATCCAATTACAGAATGGATTGTTTGTAAAATACATTTTATGCTCCATCCTGTCAAGCCTCTTTTTACCACAGTGTTAAGGATAAAAAAGTTAATTATACAGCTTAATTCTAATGAGGAATATAATGTTATATTGCCTAATAACATATAGTATAATTTCTACTGAAGTAATGTAATTCATATTTGCAGTGGCTAATTCCCTAACCTCAGAAGTTTCTCTGTCCTCACACATACATGCAAGAAAAGGAGTTCAGATCTGGAAACAATTACAAATCAAAATTCCAAACTATTCCTTAACCAAGAAGAACTCTGTATTTCTAAATTAACAGCTTAGTTATATTTGACTACCTGGATTTAGTTTGGTTTTCAAATTATTTATCCTTTAATGGCTGCATTTTTCAAGGAGTACTCGTGGCCTGTGATTTCTCATTGCCAAAATTATGTGAATGTCCACATACAAAGGCCTGTTTCCTTACCCCAGCTGGTTTGTATGAAGGTTTTGTAAGCAAAAAGTGTTTGTATGCTTTATGTTTAGAATGAGTTGCTGCAGGTAACACTTTGACTTACGATATACAGATTTACAGAATTTGTCATCTCAGTGTCAAATGTCTGGGTCTGAAACCTGAACAATCAACTACTGTCTCTATTCAATACAGGCTGATGATTTTGTTAGAAAATAAAAATGTAAAAACAAAAATTAAAAAAAATCTTTGGGATTTAATAACCGTGTAATCATAAAGAAGGAAAAAACCAACCGTACACACTTAAATTGAGTCTTTATATTTTAAGAATATCACATAATATTTCTTTACAGCACCCAGATGGAAGTCTTGATCAGAAGGAAATCACTAAGCAATCTAAGAATCCTTAGGATAGTCCAGCATTTCTGATAACTGTGCAAATCTTTACATTGGGAATAGCCTCAATACCAGCTCTTGGACTGCAGTACTGATGTGTTTATTTCTGCAAGTCTGTCCTTTTCCAGTACAGCTGTTTGTTACTTTCTGCAAAGAACTCTGACATTTGAAACTGAGCTTTGTCCCCTCTTGCATTTGGTATATGTGCTGGAACTTTAAATGACTGTATTAGAAGTTATAAAACCAGTGTACAGACACACTCAACTCTGTTTCCTTCTTGTCAGGAAGAGACAATGGCATCAACAACATGCCCCTGTGTCTGAAAGACATTACTCGATGGAAGAACAGTCTGTTAGACTCCTCCTGGGCATGATGGAAGTGATGCCGGTGAGGAAGGAAATATTTCCAGGAACTCAAGGAATGATTATAGCATCTCTAAAGGGGACATTTGCCTGTGACTGTCAAAGTGCTGAACTGAGTTTCCTAATCCTAGATAAATAAATAGAAAGAAAGCTTTCTGCCACTGTAGGCTGGGCTGAAGACTGCACCTTTTCTTGCCAGGTATGGACTTTGCTACAGTAATTCAAGGCTTGTTTATCACTGTGCTGGATTACTTCAGACTATTCTACTTGGAGTTGTCAGCTGAAGAGCATAGAAGCATCAGATGTTCAAGCTTGATGAAATTTCTGAGCAACATAAAGAAGAGCGCAGCCTGTTACTTAGATGTGTCAGCAGCATACAGCACCGAAATAGCTTCAAGGAGAGGGTCATTCTCCAAATCTCCTGGTGGGTGAGCGCCTTTGGGACGGAGCCCCGGTGAGCCCCCATGGGAGGTCCCATGGGACAAAGATCAGGACAATACTTTAAAGCAAGGACTGAATCCTTTAAGTGGAGGTTCTTTGGCCTGAAAATAAGGATGGGATTTGCCGGGTAGGGCACATAGTGGGAATGCCCCTTTTTAAACACCATTGCCTCCAGTACAGTGACATCTCTTCCATCCATTACGTTCCTCTGCAATCCGCATGCTTTTCAAAAAAAATGATGTTTCTACCAGTACTTGTGCTTAGGTTTCAGTATGGTATCTGATACATGTTGTATTATGATGTTTTCCTTGTAAATCCTTATGTATGTATGTATTTTCATGATACTTCAATAAAAACATCAAAATTGAAATTCAAAGCAAAACAAAAACAAATGGGCAAGAACATATGGAAAGGGATAAACCCATTAACATCTTTATTATGAGTGTTGCTTGCTAAAAACATCAGCTTTGCTTTAGCTTTATGAGGTAAATCCACTGGAGATTTATTTTACAAAACTACAAAAAATTCTGAAACTGTCACTTTTTTATAAGGATGTCTAATACTCTACAGACTGCATGAGACTATGAAGTAGTGGATTAGTATGAGGGGAAGATGGTTACTACCTGTGAGATGACTTTCTTCCTGTTCTACTATATATTTATGGTGCTATGTAGCTAAACAATAGATGTGTTCTATTCTAAGTCACGACATATTCTTATGGATCTCTGAAATTCTTTTTGATGAAAAAATGTTTCTTTGTCTGTAAATAGCATGGCTACTGTAATAAATTTTTAGGAAAAAAAAAAAAACCAAGAGAAAAATAATTAAAGCTCAACTAAATATTTTTATATTTTTTAATATGTAATATTTAACTTATTTTATGCTGGAAAGAATAAGGGTTATTAGAATGATGTTATGATTGAGGGTGAGCATTTATTTCTCTTATTTATGGTAAGTAAAATCTAGAAACAACAAGCTCAAGATTTCAGGACTTGTCTTTTATAAAACTTTTGACTATCCAGATTTCTCTCTTGATCCCTCCTCCTACCAGTATAACACAGCCTGATGGTTCTGGTCACTACAGCCAGTATACATCTGCTGACGGTGACCATGATGAAACTCTTAAGACTGTTGCGCCTCTCTTATTGCCTCCAGGCCTGAAACGAGGTGAGGCTGCAGGCAACTGAGGTAACATCATTAGAATCTCATCAAAACTGGTTGTTAATGAACCATTTGATAAAGCAGACAGAATTCTTTCTGCTGCTTGCACTGACAACAAATAAAAGGGCAAAGGAAAAGGTTTGGATGTAAAAATACTCGCCATTGCAGGAACACCATGAATCAGCTGTAGTTTGTTTTATTATCACATAGGCATTCTGATATAAGGGTAGGCAGGGCAGGCGGGGATTTTGCAGATGGCATTTCTATATCGATTTTATATAATAATGCTGTACATGCTTGGTTTGGGCTGCAAAATTTTCAGTGTGAACTACTTAAGTTCTGGCTCTTTGGCAGTAGAGAATTGTGAGGCTAAAATAAACTTCAGTTCCTTTACCCTTGATAGCTGATTTTTGCACCTGAAATCCCAGAGCTAGGAGTTCAGTAAGTTTGTGCTTACATGTAGGTATGTATTTACTTATGAGATCTACTTTTTCTCTGAAACTGCAGCCTATATCCATAGAAAACTATCTACAGATTTTATAAACATCATTGGCTTATTCAGCTTTTATTTTTCTTCTGTGCTTAAGAGTAGGTCTCTCTTAGGACTGATGTGTGAGGCCAAAGGGCTTTTCTTTTTCAATATCCCCCAGCCTGTTTTTTCACCAGCATAATTTCCCACTATTTCTGGATTTCACTTTCTTCTTTCTAGTCCCTCTCGTCTTCATGACGGTTTTCTTGACTGTTAATACCATCTTGTACACATATTCTTTTCCGTCTTCCTCCTCTCCCCAGCCCACCCCCATCCCCTCCCCCAACCCCCTTCACACATTCCCTTTGCTTCCTATTTCAGTTCACACACTTTTCCTGGTCTGTTTTCCACACCTTTGTTTGTTCCTCCTCCATTCATGCTATAAGTGGGAAAATATTGTTCTCCACACCTAGGGAAGCAGATCTTCAGTAATGATGGTGAAGTTTCACCATGCATATTCATATGCTGGAAGTAACAACATGGTTAAGTGTCACTGACCATTTTTCTTTGGAAAAGATCTTCAAATTAAGAGGCTTTCATTTATGTTGTTTGTAATGGAAAATGATTTAGCTTCAAATTACTCCATATCTGAATATGAGTTAGGCAAAATACTTGTCGGTATTTGGATGTATTCTGAAGCCTCACCTTATGTATCTTAATTGTTAGACTTTTCTTTGGATTTGTATGACCCGTCAAGCTTTGTAATTTGTGTGTATCTACTCCAGTTTCAAATTCTTAGCTGCCTCAACTTATTTTATTGCCCTTCATGGTGCTATGTTAATGGTAAGCATAACCACCTGTTGCACATATTTGTTCGAATGAATGCTACCCATCGTATCATCCTTGCTTAAACCTCATTTTAACATATTTTTGGAAGCTTTAAAAATGCAGATGATGTTCCAAATTCTGATTAGAAGCAAACAACAGATTATCAGAGTATTTTGGTCAAATAAGAAAATGTAATCCTTTACTGGAAAGAAAGAGACATAACATCCACACTGGGGTGTAGGTACTTACAAGAAGTGGTGGTCTGTAAGCAGTAACAGAAAATAAATAGTACAGAAATATTATTTCTTATAAACTACCAGAGCCTAGCATTTTTATAAAACATAATCTTGACTGCAAGTCTTGAACAGTAATGAAATAACGATTGTAAGAACCAATATAAAAAAATATTTGAAATAATAATTTGTATTTTGAGGTTTGTATTGCCCCATTCCACCTAACAGCCAATAGGAAGTCAAAGAACATTTTAAGAAAAGTTTATTAAAATCCATTGGATTTTAAAAGACTTAGATCTACATTTCTGCTATCAGAGGCTGCTTCAGGTTCTTCCCCTATGGATACAGATTATGTTTGTTTTCAGAATTGCTGAAGCCAGAAATACAGTCTGTGAGTTTGAGTGAACTTTCTTCACCTAATTTCAAATCTGCTTGAACTTAGTGACTTTGTATATTTGATTTAAGCTTCTTTGAGTTTGCATTCAATAAAGGAGAAGAGTATAGGTGAAGGGAGAAGAGACAGAAAATCCAATGCAGAAATATCGAAAAAAAGTTTGATATACATGCCACGTGAATTACTAGTTTCTCTTTTAGTATCTTCTGTGTTTTGCAGCATAGATGCTTTCCTTGGCAGAAAAAAAAAAAAAAAAAAAAAAAAAAATCAAGTTGCCATTCTTGTTTCTAATGTAATCATGCACAAAGTGGTTTTACTTCATCAGCTGCAGCCTTAGCAGACAAATAGATATTATGATTTATTTGTGTCCAGCTTTGCAACATATTCTTCCAAACCAAATCATGGTATGCCAGAAGACACGTGAAATGGAGTGTTCTATGTTGATCTCTTATTGTCTGCTAGAAAGTCTGTCCATCCCTGATTATAATCACATCCACTTAGCAGTCAAGCTAATTCACCCTGCCGGCCAGATGATCTAGTTCAGTGTCCACTGCTGTTATTACAGACTGGAGGTCAAATCTTTTATCTGTTGTCTCCAAACTCAGTTGGACACTGTTTCTTGCTGGGAGTCTTTGGAAGAAAGTGATAAATCTTATTGCTAATATCCCAGGAGGTAGTAACATGTCTTCCCACAGGCATATCTTCAGGTTTTTTCCAGGATCTGTGAACATAAATAAAAACTTCTGAAAATTCTGTGTGTTTGTTTGTTTTATTTTCATATCTGTGATACAGGTATCTCCATTTACTCAAAACTGAACTGTGAATTGTCAACACAGGGTCTTCCAAGATTTTGTCTTTATTTTCGTGTCCATAAACAGGAATATAATCAAATTCCACTATCAATATTATGACTACATGTGTGTACAGGTAGTCTTTTGCAGCATAACCAGTTTACATTGCTTGTTATGGTCTGGATGTATGCCAGAAGCCCCTGAAATACAGTGTGCATGGATTTCAGGAATGCTGCACTAGGGAGAACTCCTTTTGCCTAACAGTAATTCCTGGATGGTGAAGAGCAGTGATTTTCTACATAAGATCTATGGAGATCAGTGACTTCTGAGTTGGCTGCAAAAGGCAAGTTGAAAGAAGTTTTTATGTTACACCGTGGTTTATGTGAAATTTGGCATTTATGGGTCAAAACCAATAAAGCCACTTGCGTAGAACTGTAAAATGGCTTATGCTTTTCTTTGTCTCTGAGCGTTAATTTAAGACACAAGGATGGCATTGCCTAGAGCCTTTGTGGATACCATGAAAACCTGCTTCATTTTTTTGCTGTTATTGAGCTTGCAGCCAGATTAAGCATTGATTGTAAACTTCTTTCCCTCTCCCTGCTACTGCACTAAATGCATCCTGGTCAAATTAAATTATGTGGGTTTATAATAGAGGTAAATTTATAACATAACTTATTATATTTATATGGTATATAATATATATATAATTATAATGCAAAATTATTATCATAAAAAGGCATTGCAAGAGTAAAGATATTCTAAAAGAATGGTTTAACTGTGAAATTGTCATAGCATTAGAAACCTGGGGATCCCCATGCAGGTCACAGTTGGGCTGGCCTGCCCACATAATGCTTACTGTACCATGTAGACTAACCAGCTCTAGTTAGCACTATCTAATTCACTGCATTTAATTGTAGTGGGTTTAGCAATCCTCAGCTTTGTAATAATGTGTTTGGAGGGGGAGCATTTCTCTGACACTGGTTACCATGCAGTCAGTAGTGAAGGTCACCCCAGTTCTCTTCTGTTTTTTCTTGCCACAAGTGTCACATCTCCTGCAAGTGTCTATAAATGTCTATAGGTTTCACCTTCCCATTCCCCGCACAGATGCACCTCTTGCACTGGTTGCATTTTCCCTTCCTAGGGTCTCCTCTGCTTTCACCAATGCTACAAGAGGAGAACCAGTGCAAGAATTACATTCCACCACTCTGTCCACATTTGACAACTGATGATGAAGGAGTCTTTTTGACATCCACCACAAGATCCTCGGAATATCTTTTGAAGAAGAAAGAAGCAACAAGCTAGGGTTGCTGTCATAATTCTTTTAGTTCAAACTCAGGGATAGTCATTGAGTTTGGCTGTAATCCCTGAAATGGGGGAACTTTTTCATGCTTTTTCTTTTGGCAAAAGATTAGTTGGTGTAAGGTGACATATACTTTGCAGAAATGAAAAGGTAGCCCAGGTTCCATTTCTCCTCCGATGAGGAACCAGCCTACCTGGTGGACAACAAGCAATGCAGCTCAACTGTCACTGCTTTAGCTGCCACATTTTTTGAACTCATTCCAGAAAGATCTTTTATTTCTTGACTCTGTTTCATAATTGAAAAGTGAGAACCAAATTGTTTCTCTGTCCTTTTCTGTAACTCTTCAAAGGAGTCTGGAGTGCAGTGTGGAGAACGCCCGCTGCACTGTATCCCAAGCAGCAATTAGCTCCGAGAAAGAACTGTAACCATGAAGTACACATTTTAGAGCATCAAGGAATACATATCTTTTTTTCTAAATTATTCTTTATTATGATGTAATTGCTTAAATAATTTTGAATTTGCCTTAGCATAAGCTGAGAAACTTTGAATAGACTGCTCTGCCGTGCATTGATTTTCTTCTATGAATTCATGTTGAGACAAATATTAGAACAGATTTAATACAAATACACATATATTCAATGTATCTGTTCATATAAATACTGAAAAACAAGTGTTCTCAAACATTTGTATTATAGACTGAGAAGGACTTGAAAGGATGTTTTGTGGAGTATATGGTCTTTTTTCTCTACCAATCGAATGTTTCTGCATTATGTAAATTTGCCTTTTTTTTTTTTTTTTTTTTTGATGAAGTTGGTAGTGCTAAGTTATGACTTTTAAATGTGACTTTTTGACAATGGAAGTACAGGATCAAGTGTAATTCAAACCTTGGGTACATTTTACCTGCGTTACTTTGTGGCTTTAACTGCAGTGGTGGTGAGAAAGGAGAGATGCCCCAGCTCTTTTGCAGACAGATTTTTGTGACTTTGGTCAAACTGCTTAAACTCTGTGAGTGAAATCCTACCCCCGCTAAAGTCAAGAGGGTTTTTGGCATTTATTTGAATGGGGCGAAGATATCACATTTGAATTCTGAATTGTTAATAAGAACAGGATAACATGTACCTAACTCTCATAGCTCTTGTGAAGCTAATTAATCAGCAGAGTACTTTGAGATCCTCAGAAGTATAATAGAAGCTGCAAGTACTATTATTTATTTGTCATGTAATTGGAAACCAGCAAGGTAAAAAGTCATTGATAAAAATCCATATCACAAGGTCATTTCTTTCAATGTTGCAAATCTCTTCTTCAATCAAGAGCTTTGTAACTGATGAAAAGTACAGCCTAATCATAACATTATCAAGTCAATTTAATTGGTGCTCTGGCAGCACATGAGATCATAATGAAGTCATTTTTGCTAGTTACAGGCTTAAAAATATTTTTATAGCACCCTTCATCCTAGTGGGAACTTTAAATGCCTCACAGACAGGATTAAGATTTTCTGCTTCTGTTATACAACTGCCTTTATGTGGCAGATACCAGCTGTTTTAATCGTGTCTAAAAAAATTACTGGTAAGCATGATACTACTGTGTTTGTACTTATCCTTTATACCTATTACATAGTTTGCACCTTTAAAATTAATGTTCAGATACATCAAGGAACAGAGGTAGCACTTTTGGATTAGAGGGGTTCTGATGCTTTCAAGGTTGAACACTGATAGTTGTCACTGTTGCTGAAGCACAGTTTTTTAAATACGCTCTGTGTCTGTGAAAATCCCATTCTTGCCAACAGAAATGTCTGCATGTTTTTGCACAATAGTCTGTTTCACTTTGGCAGAAACTTAAAGCCCCCCAAACTCAGATGGGATTCATGGCATCCCAGGTGAAGGTTTGGCGTAAGAGCGGTTAGGTTTCTATCAGCACGCCCTGTTACATTCAGTGGATTGCTTAATTTACCGTGGTGTAAGCTTCCGTATTTCAACAGATGGAAATAAAGTAATTTTTTTTCTTTGCCCCGGCTCTTTCATAGCCAGAGTGCCTGAGAGCTGGTGTGCCAGGGTCGGGGTCCTCCTGCTTCTCACACCTGCCATTGCTCCTTTCCTCACGGACCGGGGTGCCGTGGCCGCAAGTCCCCGTGGTGAGCTCCAGCCACCGGCCACATGTCACCTGCCACGGCTTGTGGCCAGTGAAGATCAAGCTGTGACTCTCGGTTCTCTCTCGTCATTTGCTCTTTCAGCAGGCACATGATCAAAAGCCCAATTTGAAACGCAGCCTTCAGGATAAGCCACAAATGCAAAATGGCCAGACGGCAACGTGTCATGGCTCAAGAAGTGATGGTGTCCATGGGGAAGAGAGTTTAAAATCGGCACCTTTCCCTGCTAGTTTCTCATTTCCATCTTCCTCCCTCCTTTCTCTGTGGAGTCCTCTTTGTCTTTGTCATTGCCCAGTCTCCATAGCACACTTTTAGTCAGATGTGCCTCAATGTGTCTCATGTACTGGCAAGCTGAAGTTTCTTTTCCACTTTGATGGAAGGCGGGGAACCGTAGGCTCGTCCCTCAGCCAGGCGGTGGCACGCAGCAGTGTCTAAACAAGGCTGCTTTCCAGTACAGTTTACTGGGAGAAAGGTGAGAAAGAGTGACTGGCAAAGGAGACAAGGTCCTGTGGGAGTTTAACAGGTGCTCACGGGTGTTTTAGCTTTATAGGCAAAACCTCATATGTAGAGGGAAAAATGCTACAAGAGCAAGAGATAAGGCCAAGGACTGAGATATGAAGTAAAATAACGAAAGACGGACAACATTTTCTTCCTTTTTCCCTCGTTTAGCACCACAGCCACATCCTTACCCAAACTGGAGTTCGTTACACCGCACTGGCAGTGTAAAGGGACACTACAGTGAGAGTTAAAGGTAGCTTTCCAGATGCAGTGGTTTAAAGGATCCTTCCGGTAACATCTGCAAAGCAATGGCTACGGTGCTTGTTGTCGTTGGCTTGTTCCCTAAGCACCGGCAGCTTGGCGGTCTTGCTGTAGAAGTCCCTTACACCCGTCAGCCTCTAGTTTAGCACAACCAATGCCTCAGGTTGTTCATAAATACAAATAAAACCAGGATTTCCAGCCCCTCTCTCCCCAGAATCTGCTGGGCTCTCAGGAAGCAGAGAACGTATTACCCTTCAGTCTGGGGCAGATCTTTGCTTTAGATGTTTGCGGATAATTTGGGAAAGGGGATGTATTTTAAGAATTAATGCCTGCAGCATATATAGTAAGTACATTTATTTTCAGCTGAAATATATACCTTTTAAAGTCATTAATGCTTCTAACTTGGACATTTTGACATTTAGTCTTTGAATATTGAATATGATGAAGACAATGTTACAACC